>NC_091824.1:99120134-100320134 GCF_038994185.2 Dermacentor albipictus | reverse complement strand
AGGCACCGCATTCAATAGTCGTCAATGGCACACAGTTTTTGTGAAATTTTCTTCTTTGTTTTTCTTAGTTTCAAATAGAATTGCATGCAACACTCATAAGCGACACAACCTATACAATCATGTCCTTACTGCGTACGAAATAGCGTTGAGAAAAGAAAGCAACTCTCTAAAAGTATAGGTTAACATTTATGTTTCTATAGCGCTCGATTGTTTTCCTTCCGGAAGACGTGTTTAGGGTTTTGCTCAGGGTTAAGAACCACGGGAGCGAAATGGTGTGAGTCTGCTTGTTAACTTATTTACGAAAAAATATATTAACACGAGGAACTGGAGCATGTTTCTGCGCTAGTTTTTGCGAACACAGAAATGTGTGTTGAAAGCATTAGCCATACTTTTTATGCATTAGGTAGCGCTGCCATGATATCAAGGCACAAAAGAAATCCTGAACCATGCGTATTGTTCTTGAAGTATTGCAAGAAATGGGAGACTTCAATATAATTTTGTCGTTAAGCTATCGGATTTGTTCGCCTGTAACAAAGTTCTTAAGAAGTCACGTGTGGTGAAGCCGAGTCAGCGTGCTAAAATAGATACCGGAACAGCGATAACGTCGATGTTTGCCGCCGTTTTAATGATCTACGTTCTCGCGATTTGTCAGTGAAGCGAGTGGCTACTCTGCTTACATCATGTTATTACCCGTATCAGCCGGTCGTGAGTGATGGATAAAAGAAAGATTGAGAAGAAAATTGCCAAAAAATAAATTTGTAGGTTGCGGCTGCCGAGTTTTTTTTCTAAATAACACGGCATTATCCGCATAATTAGGTCGAAAGCGGCATTCACACCGAAGTGGTTTTGGGAGGGAAGAGCATGCACAACTCTTTTGCTTAGAGCAGTCTTCGCTGAGGACATATTTCGCTAAATAAAGGATACGGTTTAGTGTTCCAAGCTATGCTCCCGGGCCATACAAAAGAAGCCGTGGTGGGGACTATGTATTGTTATTGCTACATTGGGCTCTGCAGGATTCGCCAAAACTTAACATGTGCACCAGACTTCTTGCTCTTTGTCGCTGGACGCCACGGCAAGGTATTGAATCCAGTGCCTCGGCCAGCAATCTACAAGCTTTCGGTTCGTAAGAACGATTTGACGTTGCAGAGTTGCCTTGAGTTGTAATATGTAGACTATCACTATTGGCTGGTTTCTGTTGTTACCGTGGCGCACGAACTGCTTCGACAATATGGCGCGCCTAGCTTAGCAGCACACCACCACAGCCAATTCGTTACGCGTCTAGCTACAATAATGAATCGTTCACTCGGTTCATCACGACTCCTTGCGAGATCGCACTGTGCTCTACGGGTTCTATGCGTGCCCTGAGATAATGTCCGTTTTTTTTATTGACACACCGATTGAACGTAGTGATCCATCATTACGATCTTAATGCTTGTGTTTGGAGTTTTCCCAGTGCTTTCTTCCGTTTCTGTCATGATGTGGGAAAACTGAAATTAGGCGCCGTGAAAAGATTGTTGGGATCGTTTTTGCAGTTTTTTGCCTCATTCTAAAACACAACTCACCACCTCCCTCACCCCCCCCCCCAAAAACATAAAGAGAAGTAAGAAAGAAAAAAGGAAAAAGAAACTTTTCTGATGAACGGCTGTGTGTCCCTCTTGCTCCCTACACTGGCGAAACCCTTTTCCGACCGGCTACGTCCTGGTGCGTGGGTCATCCGAAACCCACTAAGCATAATCAAGAGACAATGGTTAACAAATCAACATAAAGTCTAAAACCGCAGTAACATAGAAAGCGCTACATTGGGCACCGAGAGAACCACAGGAATCGGTGCGAAAAATGACTGCGCAGCGCACTGTTGATCGCGAACGGGGTTATTATTGCAGGCGAGAATTTGTTTTGCTCACAACAGCCAGCAATGTATTAGAGTGGAACTATTCGCATAGCTTTGTAATGGGTAGAACACAAACAAGAAGAAAAAGCCTTCGCTATTGTATACCGGAGCCTGGCCACCGCAAATACCAAATACGGAAGCCGGCGCTGAATAAAGTTGCCGGCGACGCCTGAAGGGGGCGTCATTTTCCCGCGTCGCTTGCAAGTGATTGAAATTCCAAGCGCTCCTCGAAACTCGCTTGTTGTCGATGAGCGCGACGTATTGAGGACAAAACACGCAAAAAAGAGAGAAAGAAATGAGAACGGGTAGAAGGATGATGGCACTCGTGCCTTGTGCGTAGCAATAACGGGTTACAAGCAACCAATGTTTGGAGAAAGTGCGAATAGAGCAGTGTGGCGAGTCGTCAGTAGTTTTGAAAAACTGCCAAGAGGTTTGCCGAAGCGTTCGTGAAAGGCGAAAATAGAAGAAGAAGCAGGAGGTCAAATGTACATTTCCTGGGACGTCTCGCTTTTCGAATCCGACTTCACGACGTGGTTGTATTGATGACGGGTCGACTTGTCCTGACGTTTCTGTAGCTTTGTTGGGCATTATTTTTCCTTACATTTATATTTTTTCATAGCTCAAGTCATATTTTCGTCCCATCGCCTCAGGGTCTATGTCGTATTTTTCATATTATTCGCTGCGGAGCGTAAACAATTCCTTGCGGCATGTTGTAAGGAACGCGGATCTATATGTCATGTGCAGTGAAGGCAATTGACCTTTGAACTTCCGATACCTTAGACAGAGCAGACACATGAAGCGGTCATCAGTGTGGTCACTGAGCGGTGGCTCGCGAAGCACTAGGGACGAAAGAAAGTATGTTTGTCTTCATTCTTTTTTTGGTAATATTATTGGGCGATCCAGTAAGAATAAAAAAAAAGTTTGTCGACCCCTGTTTCACAATAATCAGTGAAAACACAAACGTGAAAGGCGCATTCTACGAAGCAGTGGCAGATTTGTAGCGCGTTCTTACATACAAGGCCTTAAGTATGCATAGTATTTTATTCAATACCATTTCACTCTAAGGCCAAAGCCGTGACCGCGATACGAAGCACACGACACCGGCGCTCGTCAATAGCACCGAGGAGGCTACGAGAAGTCGTAGGTTTATTCGACGCGACGATGACTGCGCATGTGTTGAAACTACATCGTTAGAGCTCCTGCGGCATCACGCGCGAGCGCCCATACGCGTGTTCAACGATCTGCCGTGGTGGCATAGTAGCTTTGGTGTTGCGCTGGTAAGCCCAAGGTCGCGGTATCAGATGCCGGCTGCGATGACCGCAGTTCTGTGGGAACGAACTGCAAAAACACCCGTGTATCGTGCACTGGGAGCACGTTAAGAAAACGCACAGGGTCAACTAATCCGTAGTCCCTCACTACGGCGTGCCTCATAGTCATATCGTGGCTTTGACACGTAAGAACTACGTTGTATATAAAATTTAATCACGTGTTTGAGGGTGATCGGAAACGCGAAAACTTGTAAGACGCTTAAGCTTCTCCTTTAAGAGCGGAACGCAGTAGCATTCAGAAATTTCCGACAGCTTCTCACGTTTCCCGGCAAATGCAGCGTATGTAACCGCAGTGCTTACCGGGAAACGCTGGTGGCGAAGGCTATGCACGAACGCGAGCTTTCTGGTAGAAACGCAGCCTCTTACGTGGTCCGATCCCTGAAGTAGTCGACAACGGCGCAAAAAAGAAACAAGAATACGTCATTTGCCGGTTTCTGTTATGTTTTTCGCAACTTTAATATTGAAATCTGAGAACATTGAGAAGGCCTCTAAGTTAGAAAACACTTCCAAGCATGTCAGAAAAGCATTTATGCGTTTTATATTTATTTGATTAGGCGTCATGGAAGTTGGGCCCGAGCTAAAGCTTCCTTCGCGCCTCCAGAGCGCCGTAACGAGTCGCGAAAGGTATGAAAATATTGGCCTTAGTGAGGCAGGAGACGAGAATTAGTGACAGGGTTGGAAAAGCTTATGGCACGGTCATAATTAGCACCAGTGTAGTAAAAAATTTACCAGATTGCACTAGAGACTACACTATCCCCGGTATAGGCCTACCTGGTGTCTTGGCCAAATAAAAATAAAGCGCACCATCTAAAGCTGACGCGAACAGAGACGACGTCGACGTACATTCGCCCAACAGAAGAAAGATAAAAAAAAAGCGAATGACAACACTCGAAATGCATATAAGATATAGACATTCTGGAAAACCTCGTAGGCCTGGCAATAGAACGAAGAAAATAATGCCAATAGTGCAAACATATTATGCAGTTAGAACACATTGCACCATCTTTAATGCTACTGTTTATGTACATAATAAATACATATAACATGTACATCGACCTTGTTTTCTTTCGCGTCGACTTTGGCTGATGCACCTTTCTTCTTGTTTAATAAAATATCGGTAGGTTGCAGTTAACAACAAACAAAAATGCTCTGTCAATATCCAGGTCTAGTAGAGGTCCACATTGCCGCATTCATTTGCAGCAACACACAAAGAGACAGAGAGAGCATAGGAAGGGAGGCTAGCCAGAAGCAAATCTCCGGTTAGTAACCCCGTACGTGGGCTGACGTGAGCTGGAGAAAAGGGAGTTAGAAAGAAAGGAAAAGGGGAGAAAATAACACGGGAAGTAAGTGCTATAAACGTTTTCTGAGGCAATATTTAGCAAAAGTATAGACGCTTGCACAATCTGCGAAGTAGAGAAAGCGACAGACATATTGCAGTTTTTCACTGCAGGGCTTCCACTTGAAGCATAAGAAAACTGGGACAGTGCCTTGTCTTGTCGTGTGTCCCAGACAGTGGCGTGTACCCACTGTGTGGGATTGGCCAAAAAGCAGGCGGTTTTCCGTATGGTTAGAAGTAGAGAGAAACTAGATTTGTATAGTGGAGCGTGGGACGATAGTACTGTAATTTAGAAGTGTAATTAAATATTGTTAGGAGTTCCGATAAAATAAGTAAACGTAAAGAAATGAAATAATATAAATTATGGATAATTTTAGAAATTCAGCAAGGTACTCTTTTTGAGTCTGTAATAAAATTATAAACTGCCAGAAAAGCATCCCTGTGGCTGGATCCCAGTGAAGTCGCCCCAAAAGAAAGAATGGTAGGCGAGGTTAGCGAGAGGCCAAGTAAATGAGTAATCTGGTAATGAGTAATCTGGTCCGGTAAACGAGTAATCTAATAGTTTTCTTTGTCTCAGAAAGCGGCGGCATGAGAGAAAGTAACGTTCTATAGTTTCAGGCTCACTGCAAAAAGAACATAGAGGGGACACTGCGAGACCAGACCTGTGTAAGTAAAAATTTAGAGGAGGTATGCGACCTCTCAATTTTGTAAAAGAAATTTCCAACTGCCTTGAAGGACACCAATTAGTATTCCATGGGAAGCCAAGATGGTGGAAATCAGAAGACGGTATTAGCATGGATATTGCAGCATTTTGAGATATAGCGAAATTTCTGTACCTAGCCGCGGTGACATAAGCTGATGTCGGCAAAACAGATATGATAGGGCCGTTCAGGGAAGCTCGTGAGAGTGAATCAACCATTTCATTCCAGTGCAACCCATGATGTTCCGGTACCCAAAGCAAACGTATTTTTCGTAAGTACGGAGGCACCATTGAACGAAATGTTCTTTCAATTGCTGAATTTAAAGATGCAGTTAGTGCTGTACATACAGATAGCGAGTCAGTCACAATAACAGCTAATGGGTTATTTCGGGGCAGTTTTCGTAATGCTAATATATCGCTAATAATTCTGCCTGAAATATAGGTGTGAAGCTGGGAAAGCGAAGGGAGTAAGACCACAGAAGAGATTCAGAGAAGATCCTCACTCCTGCCTTCTCATTGCACAGCACACAGAAGCGTCCGTAGCTATTACATTGTCAGTTGTTAGCTGGCGTAAATGGCCGTTTAAGATATTAATTAAATCTCGCCTTGGTAATAGTTTAGCATGATTTGTAAATATGTCATCGAACTGAATTTTGAGGTCTGGTAAGACGTCATTTGAATCGTGAACATGGTGTAGGGACCCATCCAATTTTTGTAACTGTTCTCGTACGAATATTACCTGAGGACTGTGGAATCTCGACCACGATACTTAGAAAAACTGAGACGGTTCAGTGATAAATATATATTGCGTACGCCTTTTTAAATAGCCATAATTTTTTTTTAAATGTCTGAACCGTAAGTATGCGGAATCTGCAATCTAGGGTGGGTATATGAGCTTCCTGATAAAGAACAACGTTGGCAACAAATCGAGGTAGCCCGAGGCATGACCATAGAGCTTCTCTTTCTAAAAGTATCAGAGGTTTAATATTGTAGGCGGGGCTACCGGAAAATATTGCGCAGCCGAATTCTAATATGGGTCGAATATACAGTGTCTTCTACAACAACGACGACAATGACGACGAGACGATGATGATGACAGTGGTGACAGCAACAATATCAATGACGATGATAACTACAGCAAGGCAAGAGAAATGTCTACGCATTTTATACAAGAAATCTGAATGTGGTGTAATGTTTCACAGTATTGTCACAAAAGGTTGCGAAACTCTAGTTATTTGTAAAGAAAGTTAGCAGTGCATTCATCCCATGGAAACAAATGGAGATGGTAATACGATTAGCAATCATTCCTAAAATGGGTGTGCAATTGGCGATAATATGCTTTATATGTTATGATGTATATTATGATGAATATTGCGATGATTATGAAGATGAAAATAAAAAGACGGAGTTGTGACATGCGCAAGTGCAGAGTATTTAATGAAGAGGTTGATCTGCAAGCTTTAGTTGTTTTGTATACATATATACCTAATGGCACACATCCTGCTGGGACCCAAATTCTCTGGTAAACAAGACAGCAACAAGCAGCAAGTCCTCTTTTTGGGCACACACCCTATTGCCGATGTTGTGTGCTCGGCAAGGCAGCAGCCCACGCATACCTAGTAATACAAGCTAGCAGACATCTTGTGCCACTGAGTAAGTGAAAAGGCTTAGACACGCAAAAACAAAGAAACACGTCGCGAAGTACGCAAGTTAGCAAAATATGTTAATGACGCAAATGAAGAATTACTCTGTGGTTTTGAGTGAAGTTTGATTACGATGCCTACAATCAGCAATATTCTCATGGAAAAGGAGCTCACAGATGCTCATTCTCGTGTTTTTGCTTAGGGCAGCGTCCGTAAAATAGTCGAAAGAAGCGTTGTTAGGAGAAGGGCCTAGTTGTGTGGCAATACCGGTTCCCAGAAAGAGAATAAGTAATACCAACGGCCCAGAATTTTTACTTTATTTTGAGTTTTTATAGCCTACGCAAACTATGACGATTACCCTAATGCTAGTGATTACACGGTACAGCGATCACTGTTGCAATAAATCCAACGGACAGGTTTATCAGCTTGTTTAGCTTCGCATATTTCGGAAACAAATATTATGTAACAGTTGCTGTCGAATGAAATATCCAAAGAAAGTTAAATGCGACCACTAGTAAGAGCTGGAAGCGACCAGATATGAAATTACAATGTCGAACTGCCTTCGCTACTTTCTTCTGGAAGAAATCGTTTGCTTCTCGAAGGCTTCTCCACTTATGAAACCATAGGCTCCAAAGTGGGGCTCAAGATTTGTTCATGTGATGCTTCGCAAATAATTGCGGTATCAGCGTTTACAAGGACTAGCACTGGAGCACCAGAGATACGGAATACACAAGAGGACAGACGGCCAATCGGAAGAACTGTGCGACTTGGAGACGATAAACACCTCACCCTGACAACAGTGTTAAGAAGGTTATTTTTGTTTGTTTGTCACAGCAGTTATTTTCAGCAGTCACCGCAGTTTGTACGCAGCAGTCACTGCTCTCGCCCCATTCTCACATGCTCTTTCGTATTGAGCTGATGGTAAGACATGCCTCTTGGTGTTTTTGTTAAAACAAAAATCCACAACCTATCACTTAGTGAACTTCACAGAATACCCCTCGACACTTGTTCTAGTCGCTGGCAGGCTTGTGCTTCTCGCACAGTCTCCATTGTTTCAGGTTTCTGTCGTCACTCGAGAGGAGGACATTCAAAAACGTTTTCTAGACAAAGCCAAGCACCTCGTCTACTTTGCATTTCTGTGCTTTTGTGCTTCCCTAATTAAGAAGATGTTTTTGAATATACGCAGGGAAGCATATGGATGGGCCCAGAAGGCGGCGTAGAGACGGGCCTCAGCTACGGGTACTATTCTAGACAGAGCGTCGGCATGGGCGATACGCCTGAAGAGCTCCTGAAAGCGTTGAGGAACAATGACGTCGGAGGAGCTGCCCCCCTACTACGGCCGTCACTGCTGCTTTTTCTATTTGGTTCCTGCAGGGACAAAGCGTGGGCGGACGGGGCGATGGGCGATAGAGAGATGGAGAGCACGCACTCCGGTTGAATGGCACCATCTTCAGCGTGAATGGGAGAAGCTGGTCTGATGCTGTGGAGAGCAGAAAGCCCGCCGGCGACTTGGCATGCGCCAGCGAGGCGTCATCGCGACGCGAACATATGAGATCCTTGCTCTTTTCTTTTTTGGCTCCCTCGCGTTGTCTCGCTTGAATTAGCCGTGTGCTCCTTTTATAGAGTAACGCTCCTGCCTTCCCCCTTTCTTTGCCGTGGTCGCTGTTATCCAGACAACGCACGATGGAATTACAAAAGCGGCCGTTTTGCAACTAAGTTTTAATGCGACGAATTTTCATAGAGTCAAAGACCTCAAGTCAAGCGTCAAAATGAGTACGTGGTGCAAGCCTAGTAGTTGGCGGGAGCACTTTCTTGTTATTTGTGCTTTACTGATTCCTCTGGCCTCAGGCGATAGATATTTAGTAACCGCGCCACTAATTGCCTGTCTTCTTCTATTCTCTCCCAGTGAAGTCAAGAAAAGAATAGTCCTTTTTGTAATGAGCGCACACGAAGAAGTTGTGCGAGTATGAATACGCTGGCGTATATGAATACGCTCGCGCACAGATAACGAGAAACTTTGTGTTCAAGGCAGGGCCTAATGTTTCACAAGATGCATGCTACATTAAGCGTACAGGCGACGCGTATTTAAGAGTAATTAATCAATCTTGAATAAATGAAGAAGGCGACAAAATATTCAATCATAAATGTGAAGGAATGAACAGAGAATTGCAGCCGTCTCAGAGGCGAAAGAACTGAAGCAGACAGGTAATAACGAGGCAGTAAGGACGGAGCAACGGTGGTTATATTATATGCAAGATGACGTCAAATATGCAGTGAAAAATTAAGGGAGCACTCACTCTGCAAAGATTCTCGATCGTATTGCGATTATTCTTCGAGTAGTGTAGAAACACACCGTATTTCTGAAGTCACGTTTATTTAACATCTGTAGTTGGTTGTTCTCAAACTTCCGCTGCTTTGACTATGTGCGACACACTCTGGTATCGTTTCACTTTGGTATGGCGCTCGATTTACAAGGTCACCCGTCAGCATGCACGACGACATATGTGCGATGTCAACGCAGTGACGAGTATGGAATGACAAAGAAGGAATGACGTCGCTTGAACGACAGATGCCCGTATGATTACAACGGCATGACGACAATGAGACGCCAATTCATAAGCAATGGCGATAGCGTAACGACGATAGTATGACGACGATGACGACACACTGGCAATGGTATGACGACGAATAAATGACGACGATGGTAAGACAAGAGTTAAAAACAAAAGTTACGGCGCTAAGCAGATGAGGACGAAGTGAGACACAAACGACATATGTGGGCCAGATTTAAGTCATGAAGGTCAAGTCATGAACCAACTAGCTCAGCAACAAGCTTTGTTCAATCGTATGACAAAGGATGCGGGATAGGGACTGTCTGACGAAAATACAATAAGGACAATGACATTATAACTGTGGATACATCGCAATCGAAGGACAGCAGTATGATTACGATAGAATGACGAAAAAGGAATGACATGGGCGGATTGACGAAGACGGTATCACAACGGCACGACGGTGATGGACTGACGTTATTGAAGTAATGACAATGATAAAACGACAGCGTAACAATGACGGCACGAAGACGGTGGGACGAGGATGGCATGAAGAAGATAGACGGATGTCGAAGTTGGAATGATGATAATTTAATGACGGAGACTCCAATGCGACAACGGTATGACAACCAATGAATCATGGCGACTGCCAGACAGCGACGCAATGACGACGATGGCATGACATGGGCGACGTAATCACGATTGAATGACGACAGCAAACTACGATAGAATGATGAAGGCACTATGATAACGACGACATAGAGAGAATGAAATGACGCTGCTGAATTGAAAACGGTAGTGAAATGGCAGCGCGAAGCTGATGGCAGGATGAAAGTCGGCTGACGAAGCTGTAGTGATAACGATGCAATGACCATGACGGCATCACAACTAAAATAGCAAACCTAAGGGTGCAAGCTAGTATACACATGGGGTAGAAGGTCAGCGTAGAAAGGGTGACAACGACGGTGTATAGAGAGCTAGATCGCGAAGCGTGAATGATGACAATGGAATGACCACGATGGCATCATGACCACGAGCACATACCTGGTGGTGCAATCTTGTAGACGACTTGGGCGACGGAGTCAGTGTAAGAGATAGATAGATAGATAGATAGATAGATAGATAGATAGATAGATAGATAGATAGATAGATAGATAGATAGATAGATAGATAGATAGATAGATAGATAGATAGATAGATAGATAGATAGATAGATAGATAGGCTCAAGAGGCTGTGGTAGGCCAACAATGCTAATCCCGTTAAAAACATTTGATATAGGGTTGTCAAGGCCTCATCACTAGAATCTCTACATTTTCTGTGTGGATATAATGGTAGGTTGTCAATGCCAGGACCACTTCAATTACTGGCAACTGCAATTACAGTTGCCCGCATATTTATCGAAAACTCTTGAAATGTAATTTTATTTCGGGATTCGTTTTCTGTATACAATTGCATGTTTTATTGACGCGTTAATTCTTCAATGCTTTTATAATGAATAGATTTTACGAATATGAACAAAAATGATTCCGTATAACTAGTACAATATCACAGTGACAGCGGTTAGTCATTACTTTCAGTTAATGTAGGAAACTTGTTTACGTGCGGCGCATTTCTTTGCCTAGTCGGTGCTAAGGCCAAACCTAAGCGCGAAGGACAAGGACTGCGAGGGAAGACGAACACGACTGACAAGCGCTGTGTTTGACGTCTTTCGCAGTCCGTGTCCTTCGCGCTGTACGTCGTCTTTACCACAAATTACCAACCAGCCCAAGCAGCCACTCTTCACCAAACCTGAGGCCGTCCAAGGTCACAGAATTTGAAGCCGATGCGTGCGCATCTCTATGCGCCGCTCGCTGGCCCTTTATTGGCTCTGTCCCTCCTTCCTCCACGCGCATGCGCGCGCTCTCCCACACGCCCGCTTGCACACCGCCACTCGCTTCGCGCCTCCTCTCCTCGCTCCGCTCGCCGGTGCTGGCGAGCGGAGCGAGGAGAGGAGCGGTGCTGGCGAGCGGCGGTGCTCGCCGGTGCTCGCTGGCGTGGGCCTCACAGGTTACGTGGCTCGGTTGGGCTAGCTGTGCTATGTCGCACGTAGGCTTCGAAAGCATCAAGCGAAAAAGGAGCGTAAGAGTACAAAGGCTTTGCCGAGGCTGCAGTGGTGTGCGATGAGTACCGAAGGGACGAGGCTGTAGGCGAAGCGACGGGCCGATGGGGTACGCGTGGTCGCGAAGTGCGAGGAACAGAAGCGACGTGCGGTCAAAGAACAGCGGCACGCCAAGTTGACAGTCACTTACGGGACGCAGACGAGTATTTTCCAAAGCACCTTGTCGAAGATGAATTTTTTGAGGCTCGTAGCCTCTGGTTCTGATCTGACATAGTCAGGGTGTCATTGTCGGGGCACGGTGTCAAGACGTCCTACAACTTCTTCGATGCTTCGAAGTAAATCCCTGACCTGGCCGAATAGGCGAGTGTTAAAAATTTTAGGATAAGAAAGAAAACCAGCAGTTTCGCCGGACAGGCGAAGCATCGATGGGGACAGCAAACTTGCACGCGGCTACACGAAGTAAGACTAGTACTTTTATCGGCTGTATAAACTTGTAAACATTCGCTTACTGACTAAATTAACAAGCATGGTGTCATGCGCGCACCGGTAAACATAAACACATCTCACTCGATCACCGCGAGAACTCCCTGTTTAAACGTTGGAGTGAGGAAGCGTGGTAGCAGCAGAGAGCGAATTGCTTCAACGAGCAAACTGCACACATGCTTCATGGTGCGTCTTGCTTCAACGTGAACTAAGCGTCGAAAGCACAGCGTATAGGAAGCTACCAGCACTCGGTGCACTTTGTAAACATCAGAGATCGCTTTTGAGATGAGGCTCGCGCGACCGCGTCCTTTGTCAACATCCCAGATCGCTTTCAACATATGAGCGCCCACGTGGCGAATGCAGCAGCTGCCGGTAGCAGTAGGCTAAATCCCAGTTTGACCTTCTGAACTTGAAGGTCAGCCTGACGGAACGAGACGCTTTCTGGCTTTGTACCTGGAGTAGTTAAGTTATCGATGCGCCCATACATGCACACAAACACGCACACGCACGCATACACATAAACACTCACAAACACCCACATGCACGCAAACGCACACACATGCACGCAAACGTACATGCACACAAACACGCACGTACACACACAAACACTCACAAACACCCACATGCACACAAGCGCACATACATGCACACAAACACGCACACAGATATACACAAGCACGCACGAAAAAGAAAAGAGCCTGTTTTGACTCACCTGTGCCTTTTTTCTAGCACAAAAGTTTATTGGGTTATTCGGCATTCATCCTTTACAGAAGGCGCACAAGCTTGCGAAAGTTACTCTTTTCACGGTATCTCTCGGGCCTTCCAATGTGTCAGTGCACGTGGAAGATTGCATCAGCGTGTCCAGTATCTTTTTTCCCCTTGTTTTAATTGCGCGTTAGAACAGGACATGCTTATCCGAATGCTGCAGCTAAAGTCCCGTCATTTAGTTTCAAATGATAAATATAAGCCTGAAAAATAATTCTGTGTAAAAATATTTTTTTTGTACACGCCACGCGCCAAGAAAAAAACAATATTTTATCGTATGCTGCGTTTACGAGCTGCCTTTTGCTGCAAAAAGGCAAAAAAAAAAATAAAACGTTTCGCAGCTAGCATTTGTCTTCAATTTTCTGGTTATTTACACTACTTTATTATTTAGCAATCCTTATTACTTTACTTTAGTGGTGATCTGGGGCTTTAGTGTAGAACAAAAGTCTACTTCGGAAACCTTTTTCCCCTTCTTGTTCTGACTTGCAGATTGCTCAACATTACTTTGGTCTCGAAGAAAATATCTGACATTCCCATCATTCTGTAGCAAAGAACTACGCACACTTTACCGACCATAAGCGCTAGCCAGTGCTGAGCTTCTGAGGATTTATTTTTCACTCTCTTATATGCTGAAGAAAAAGTACGGCTACAAAACAGCAAGCATATTGAAGAATTCTTCTGTCAGGTGACGAAAGAATGAAAAATGACTCCACAAGAGATGAAAAGGAACTGGTCCTCTTAGAACAAGGGCGCTAAAGATGATTCGTACGATGCATTTTGTAGTCTATAACGTTAAACAAAAAAAGAAAAGCAAAAATGCTGAGAACAATACCGTCAGTTCACGAAAGAAGCTGCTGAAATATGAGATTCTTAGAGTTCCGATGACAGCTTTAGAAATACGAACCAGTGATCAAACTTCAAGAATGCGTTCCTCCTGACTGAAAAAGAAAAGAGGTCTCGTCAGAAGATAGTACCAGCAGACCGAGTTTCCTATCCTAACTCCAAAAAACTAATATTTTACATGCAGCACATTCTTTTGCCAGTCTTCCCCCACCCTCTCCTCGCGATGAGACTGTATCAATATACTCGAGAAGGTATGTCAAGCTAACTTTTCTTTGGTAAAGCGCATGTAGAACAAAGATCAGCTTTTTGTCTTTCAACTGCGTCTAAAGTTGTGCATAAGCGGGTTTCAGTTTTTTTGAAGATAGAAAAATAGGGATGGCAGCTCGGCATTTTTTAATAGTGGCTGGGCCATTTTCTTTTCCCTCTAGCAGTTGCCTTTAGCGTATTTGTTGTTGTTTGTTTTTCACTTAAAGAGTTTTTGTATCCGCGAAATGGATAATGAATGGGTGGTACTTAGGAAATAAGAAAAGGATGAAAGAAGAAAGTAAAAAAATTATAGAGGGACAAAGCGCAGGCATCGCAACGAAACTTGAAAGTATGTTCCACAAGATCAGCAAGTAACGAACATTTTCACGGAGTAGTTATAACCTCAAAGAATACAGAAAAACGACACAGAATAAACGGCACCCTGTCAATGACTGGGTCAAGCGGCTGCACTACAATGAGCTCTTTCATATGATATTGTAAGCCTAGTCATTTACCCTAACGAATGTTTTGTTTGCATAAGAAATGCGTAAGATCAGTTTTTGTCTGAGCGCCACAGTGACCTGCTCAATAACTTTTCTCATATTGCTTCCCTGGACGAGGCGAAGTTCACCCTAATTGATGGATAGGTTTGTCTGTGATATGATGAAATTCATAGTTCTCTGGTCTGCAAGATGCATGAGTCAGTCTCCGAAGATGTACACGTTGACAACGCAACACACATTCGCAACTGACGATCGACCCCAAATTTTTTATACTTTAATTCGAATAGAGGCATACGATTTACATGCTTTTACTGTGCGCGGGAGCTCGGAAGCGAGCATCGACACAAACACCGTGGACACGACCTAACTATCGGTATCGTAAATCTCGGAAGCCATGTAGTTGGTTGATTAAGTTGCGCACCCTCCACTTGATGACGCAGAATTGTGGTTTATTTCACAGTGCAGTTCACGTTTTATTTCGATCAGAAAATTACTTTATGTATTTTCAAGCTACTTCGAGTAATACATGTTAAAGCAATATTGAGATAGAGAAAAGTAAAATTACAATGAATTGTTTAATTCGAGCACCGCAATTCGGAGGTCTTCCATCATAGCGGTGTATACTTATTGGTTAGAACCCCACAAATGTGAATGGACAAGCCGAAGAGAAGCTTCAACTTTGCTCAGGTAAACAATTGTTATGTTGCATGACTGGGATCGCCAAGTGATGTAAAGGCGTACATTGTAGTGCAGCTGCTTAGCACAGTCATGAACTCAGGGCTGCTGCGTTTGCGCAAATGACACCCTAATGGTATTGACCGAGGTTTCGGCAATGATACGGGACCGCTTGGTAAAAGTTTATAAGAGAAAGTAAGCGAAAGAAAGTGAAAACTGTATATTTATTATTCAAACTGCCTAACTACGAAGAGACAATATTAGGCAATATACATAAACAAATTTAAGGCCAAAGAAAATTTGGAGACATCGAACGATTAAGAATATTATGGGAAAATTTGAGGAGAATCTAAGTTCGCATGTGGTCAGCCTTTCTTATTCAGCGTTACTGATCTGGTAACCACTGGGTTTTGTCTCAGTGGTGACTGGACGCAAAAGACGACGAGGCACGCTGTTTATCCTTATATCCGTAATATGTACTTCTAAGACTTAGTGGGAATAAATAAGTTGTTTACTGTTTTTTTGCTACCTACAATGTTACTCGCTAAAAGCATATTGTAGAGCGCAATAAGGTTTACAAGCATTTTCTTCTTTCTTTGCGGGTAGGAAGAAGACTAGGAGCAATAGTTCTTGCTCGGTTTGCTTTTGGGTACATTCAAGGCTTAGCCTGAACAATTGAAAAAAATCAGATTTCATATTTTAAAATGCTCTCTTTGATTCACTGAAACCATTTGGTGAACTCGGATAGTGAGCCTATAGGAAAGTTTTCTTTCCATCGCAAGTAAAACGCGGTTGAGAAGTATAATCGCAGCACCAAATTCAAGGTATGGGGTTATTGATTACAACGCGGGCAAATTCGTGAAGGAAATTCAAAAGAAGCTTCCTTCTGTCGGATGTCTTTTTTCATATTTTTGGTTCCCAGGCTTCGAGCATGATATTAGCAACAGCATCAATGTTAATATGGGTATAAGTGGTGATAAAAAGGGGTAACCAATGAGAACACCACGTACTTTTCCCGTTAGAAGCCGGTCATTTCAAGCAAGACTAAGATATATATATATATATATATATATATATATATATATATATATATATATATATATATATATATATATATATATATATATATATATATATATATATATATATAATGTATATGTATAATAGAAGCTCGGATTATGAAAGGAAAGTAACACCAACAAGCCCGAGGCTCAAAGCAAGTGTCCAGAATACAGCCCTAAAAGCAACGGGGCAGCCTCAAAAACTTAAGGAAAAGCTAACTGACTTCTCAAAAGCAGGATAAAGAAAATAAAGAAACAGAGGCTGCTTCATTATGAATAAGATGAGTGACCGAGACTTGCTATGAATCAGAAGAAAATGGGATGGAAACGAAGACGAAGCTCTGGTCAGCTGGAACAGAAAGCAATCGAGGACAGTGTGACTGAGCGTCTGAAAAGAGGAAAAAGCAAAATAAACGAACTCGAGAGTGACAGGGAGAGAGAAAAAGGAGGCGCAATAAACTGGGAAATAAATGCGACAAACGAGCGGCCAGGTTTGACAACGAGAACTTATTTTTTTATAGTGGACCTTGTGAGAAAGGTGTTGGGGATTCTGAGAAGCGCTCTTGCAAAGAATAAATCCGCAAAAGAAAACGAGAAATCAGAGAAAACTAACACAGAAACTAAATTGCAATAAAAGTAATAAAACGAAGAACTGAAGGAATGATTGGTGGATGCTTCGCCACTCGCTGCACTGCGACCTCCGTTGCGGTCCGCTGCCGATGGCGGACGGAGCAGCGCCTTTAATCTTGCTTGCCGCTTTCCCCTATTGGTTCCGATCTTAAAACTTCCTTTCGTCAATTTATTCGTTTGTTTGTGTGCTTTTATGGTGCGAAGTGATTTGCCTTGCCATTCCGTTTTATTTTCCCATTTGCTTTCTACAGTGTACTTCGTCTTCAATGCATGAACTGTGCACAGAGAGAAATAGCATAGTGCTACAGCAAAGCGCTGAGTCTTCTCGAATGCCCTAGGGCCCGCCAGGTGGCCGTCGGCTCCATTTAACATATTTGTAGCACATTTCTCCATTGTGCACGGTTCACCGTAGTCTCCTTTGCGGTCACAACTTTAGATAAGAAAGGTTTGCTGCTACCGCTATTAAGGGGTGCTGTAGAGAATGCCACTCCTCCTAGTGTCTGTAAGACACGGTATAGGGGCTGGTAGACTTAAATTGGCTCAAAAAAAAAAGAAAGAAGGCTCGCAGGCTTCAATCCGTCTTCTGTTACTATTGCTGTTACTATTGCGTTGCTATTTTTTGTTGTCGGAATAACAACATTGCTCATTTACTGTTACGTGCCCAAAGTAAAAACAGAAATGATAACGTTAAATTTAGGTCCCACATGCCGAGGCATTCGACACTTTCTACGAATGACGTAACCGTCAGAGCGAACCAGTTCCAAAGCTAGCCGTTACAAAATACGGCCCCGAGTATACTTTTGAGCTCTAAGAAACTGCACATGATTAAGAAGCTTTGGGCAAAATATAACGTCATGGTTCAACTTATAGAGGAACAAAAGGTCTTATTTAATAAGCTTTGATTTTAGAGACGTGTAATAATAATAATAATAATAATAATAATAATAATAATAATAATAATAATAATAATAATAATAATAATAATAATAATAATAATAATAATATAATGATGATGATGATAATAATAATAATAAGCCGCAGTGTTGGTGCAGTGTCGTTGGCGTTGCGCTGCTAAGCCCTAGAGAAAGGGATTAGGTGTCAGCTGCGGCAGCCGCATTCCTCAGGGGCGACATGCAAAAACGCTCGTGTACCCTGCACGGCACTCACGTAAAAGACCCCAGGCGTTCAGAATCAGCCCAGATTCTCCCACTACGGCGGACATCATAATCATATCATGGTTGTGGAACGTGAAACCGCAGTAATATTATTTTAAAAGAATTTAGTTATTATGATCGCCCATAGCATGATGCCTACAACAAAAAATGCCTGTCACAGACTACGACACTGCCTAATGATGAGTGGTTTTTCGTTGCTGGCATGTACAATGAACAAGAGGACTGAAATCAAGCACGCGTGGGAGACAGAACAAAAGATATCCACAGAACGGCGAGAAGAACTGCGAACGCTAGGTGCAAAAGCAAACACAACTGTTAGAACCCGTGTGAGACAAATGACCCGTGATTTGAAGAAAGCTAAGTCTATGATATGGAAACTGCACGTATAAGACAGTATACTTAAGTGTTGCCTGGTGTTTTGGGACCTAAAGAGGGTTTTAAAATAATAATGTGGTGCATTTTAGAACAAGCCACAAGAATTTGAAATGACAGAGGTGCTTCAAATTCACTTTACTATGGCCTCCAACAATCACATTTCTGGCATTTCAGAAAGAATTAGACAAGAAAAGAGTTTCCGCTATTACATGTTGCTCATTCAGGAATGAAAAAGGACTTCAATTCTTCAGATCACGGCAGTGACATTAGAACTGCTGCGTCTGTGTCGAGACGCGTTAAATGAATGGAATGTAAAGTTTTTGTAGAAAATATCAGTTAAGTCGACCTTTGCCCTTCAATCCTTCCCCAGCAAAATAGTCATACCCGCGAGATGGCTTAGCAGTGATGGTGATGCGCGGTTAAGCATGAGGTCGCGGTACTGAATTTCGGCCGTCGCGGCCGCGTTTCGACGGGGGTGAAATACAAGTACGCCCGCGTACCATGCATTGGGTGCGAGTTAAAGAACCCCTGCTGGTCAAAATTATTCAGGAATGTCCCACTACGGCGTGCTTCATAATCGTATCAGGGTTTTGGCAAGTAAAAGTGCAGAATTAATTTTTTTAACTCGTGCCCGATTACAAGAAGTGATGGAAAATGATATTGAAAAGTCTTAGCGATAATGCAGACAGCAACAAGCACAACAAAACGTAACCACCAGAAGGCAACAAGAAGGTTTTTATATTGTTTGGAAAACTTTCTTTATGGGACACTCAGCTGAGTTCCTAAAGCTACATATGAGTCACCATACCTTTTTTTTGTAAGTCAGCTCCAGGGCGTACAGCAGCGACATGGTTCAGAAACTAACTGCAACAAATGTTGGTAGATAAGCAGCAGCTGTCCAACCAGTTCAAGCAGCAAGAGGAACACGAAGATAGTAAAAGGCAACCTAAAAGAGCCGAGTGGAGCTTGAGAATCAAAGATGGAAAGCGGCAAGTGGTGACGAAAAGTTATCAGCGACCGAACGAAAGCAATGCCAAAGCACCTCCGGGAAAGCCGACAAGGAGGCATGTCTTGATCGGAGACGACATCCGTCGCAGTGTAACAGGCGCAGATAGATGCTAACGAGCAAAAGAAAGCCTCTCCCAAACAAGACCTTCGACTTCTTCAGTCTGCAAGGAGGCCCAACGAGGTCCATCTTGTTATGATGGATGACCAGAAAACGCCAATACTAGGATATTAAATGTCGCTCACAGCCGGCTGTGTTTCTTCGATCCTCCTCTGCAGCACTCCATCTTATGAATCAAACGATCATCGGGAGGCGTTGACATTTCTGCTAATGGTCACTACTTCGTTGCTAGGCGTGCACATGCCTGATGCCGCGTATCGCGGCTTCCTAGTCAGCAGGGAAACACCTAGAACATCGGTGAACATATTTTGGGAGGCGGGATGTTGGGACGAAAACCACCGCATTGTGCGGTTTTTTACATGGAGAGCTGTTATACTTGTTTGCTTTGTGCCAATTCGTGATCTAAAGTATTCGAGACAGGTGTTTCGAGACAGGACGTTCGACGAGACATGTTTCTCGGTAGAGCAGATTTACGATCTAGTCTTCAGATGCTGCATTTCAAGAGCTCGCAAGCATATGGCATAAAGTACTGGTATTTTTATTGTTATTAATTTGGGCGTTTCTCACTCATTTAGTGCTCAAGTGCTCAAGTGCTTAAGTGCTTGTTAGGCTTTGATAAGCAACTTCCCAATTAGCTGTAAGCAATCTGGAACCTTCTTGCTGCCGCCGTAGCGTATAGTCAAACAGTTTAATGGTGAAGCTTTTTAGAAAAACAACGTAAGTGCAAATTTTAACCGTTATTTAGCGTACTGTACTGTGGCTGTTGGTTGTTACTTTATGTCTACTTCTTTAATTACCGCACACATTAACGTAGCTCTCGGCTTTACGTAAAATATTTTGGCTGGAATACTAATGTTCCAGTCGAGTTCATACTCATTTATGGTGGGTGAAGGTGTTATAATGTAATATAATCGCACTTGAACTTGACACGGTCCACGACGGCGACGCCGACGGCGCCCTGGACGACGGTGATGGAAATGCGTCTGGTAGATGCACCTGGTAGTGCACCTGGTACCTGGTAAATGCACCTGGTAGTGTAGATATTATGGCTTGTTGGTATAACATTTTGCAGTTTTGTTCTGTAGTGCAAATAGCACAAGGACGTAGAAGGATAAGCTATTACAGAAAATGCTGCAAGCTCCAAAGACAGAATACTGATTGAATGACAAGATAGACCCCTATGATTAAGGGCGGAAATAGAAGGTGATGGATACTGTCACCATTTTCATGTGGCTTTGTTTTAGCACTGCATCAATGTCAAGCGCGAACATCCTCCATCCTAGATCAATCACTTCAAGGTTACAACCCGGGAAAAAGATTTAGGACGTGTGGAAAAAAATGGCTTTTACTGATGCCTAGAAGTATATTTAAATTGTTTTCCTTTTTTTTATGTATCAGGCAATGCGAACCATTCAAACGTATGCCGTAGAGGAAAAATAATTTGTTTTTTTAGTGGTACCTTTATGTTGCAAAGCTTTTGCAACAGCAGCCATAAGTACAATTTTTGGACATAACTACCATGACAAGTCAAAGGAACATACACGAGTCAAATCGACAGAGTTCGATTTCCCAAGCAACGTTTCCACTACGCAATAAGGAAGAACCGAAAGCTAGGCTGGCGCTCTAATGATACCTATTTTTCCTACGAAATTTAGAAATGCATGATGGTATGCGTATTCAGCCCCATTTAAAGACTACTATACTCCATCATCATATTTGCCTTTGATGAAATGCGTGGAATGATTTTCACGTATTTCAGTTGGGAAACTAGAACCTCAGCGGAAAAACTAGGAACGAACAGGAAAGCGACACCTTATATCACATTTCTCGCAACTATTCAACGCAAAAATAAAATAAAATAAAAGGGTATAGAAATTTTTGAGCAATATGTGTTCTAATCTCAGAAGGAATATTTCATGCTGAGCATATCACGACCTGGTTACTTCAGGCAATATGCGTGTCGACACGGCGAAGGGAAAGGTACTCGGCTTCGTTCATATTTCGGATCACCTGCGGCAATGGAGCACAAAGAATTCATGAACTACCTTTTATTTCTTTTTATCTTAAGAGGAAGCCTCGTTTTCAAAATGACCTCCGTATTTTCTTATTGAAATTTCTGAGTAAAAACATTCCGGCTAATTGTACACTCGTGCACAGCATACCGGTGTCTGGGGCCAGATGCATCAGGTACCACGTTGGTCTCTTAGCACCATGCGACGCCAGAACAAATTTTTAATTAGCTTACTTAAGGAGGTCTTGGTACTTGTAGGTGGTGCAGTTTACTCCTTTGACACGATTGTTTGCTCAAAGAACTGAAAGTAATAGAAACAACGATTAGAAAATATACAGGATCATTTCTATGTCGCGTCAAAACCAAGTACTTCTGAGAAATCCCGATATAAATGTTGCTCGTGCAAATGCGCAAATGCAAATGCAAATGTGCAAATGTGGCCCGCCTTTGCGTGCCACATTTCAACCAGAACATGAAGCCTGTTGATGGCCCCCTCCTCCGCAATATTTCATTAAAACTTAATGGGGTCATTTAGGAAGGCGTCTCAAGCAAGGAAGCAAGCAAAATCTCGATGCGATGTCAGAGACTCCAGCTCGGAGGCAGCAGCATCCGCAGCACGAAGCCATCATATATGAAAGAGCACAGCTAAGACACGTTCTCAGAGAGCACCTTACGCATGGCGACCCACCCATTTACCCTCAAGAAAGCAGCGTTGACGACCTAAGGGTAATACGGGCGTCTATGGAGACAAAGAGGAGTGGACCAAGTTTGGATGGAAGCCGAGAGGGGAGGCTGCCTTCGCGGGCTCGTTCCCATAGTAGCCTATTCGCCCAAGGCAAGTCCCCGGTACGTTCCCCAACGAGATGCAAGAAACAAAGGCGCAGTGCGCAGAACGACTTGCTCCAAGTCGTTACAGGGTGCTTGGAAGAAGGGGGTAGGTCGCTATATATAAAGAATAGCTGGCAGGCTATCGCGCCGAAGCTCATCGTGCACGCGATATTAACGTGGTTCGGCGCCATCCGCGGAGCGTCCTAACTGCCTCGTGGATCAACTAAATGGCGCCATGCGGGGAAACTTTATCTCTCTGTTTGGTATGAGGCGGCAAAAATGTTTGTTATATATAGGTTTGTTATATCACGAGCAGGGAAGGCCAAGCTCATGCGAGCATCCAGCTATCGATCCGCGAAAGTGCGGGAACAGGCTGCTCCTTTAGGGTGGAAGTTCTTCACTCGAAGCCGAGGGCTTGGTGGATAGGTCGTACGCTATGAGGCGGAACGAAGCCTGAAGTTCGAGGTTTCAACAAAGTAGCCGCGAAATCGATGAAAGTCTCTTATCCGCTCAAAATAGACAAATTGTCGTTCGCCAGAAGAGAGAAATACAGGTTGACTTTATTTTCTTCTCCTCGGTCGTTCTAAAGCATTCAACGTGGCTCACATTCCTTTCGTAAGACAAGGCTACTCTGCATGCGGGATTGTTCACCTGGGGAGTTTCACTCTCGGTTTTCTTTGTGTGGTTCGTCATGCTACAGTCGCTGTCTTTTGTGAACGCAAGACCACGCAGTCAAAAATGTACGAAATGCTCCATTAAATAACAACATAGACGCTGCCAAGTGGTATAGTGCGCAGTTGCCTGTATAATGCTTGTGATATTCGCCATTTAATCACCCGCTCCAGAGGTTGGGGCGACACGCCAGCATTGAAGGACTAATTATTCAAATTATTATGCTCTGGGATTGAACACCTCGAAGCTACACAGTGAGCCATGCGGGGCGCCGTACTGGAGGATTGGTGTATAATTGCGACCTTCAGGAACCAAAGCACACTAAACGCATACTTTGTTCATTCTGCGCTCATTGAATGCGCATGCTTCTCGGAAATCAAACTGAGGATGTTGTTTCCAGTAAAAAAATCCCGCATTCTACTGACGCCGTGGTAATTTCTATTATAGGCATTGTTATAGGCAGACGAACTGGCTTCGTAGAACTCTTCGCAGTTGTATTGCTGTATTTTACCGCTCGGCAGGTGTGAATGCACACTTCAAAGTCAGTAACCAAGCTGACGTCACCATGACATGTGGCACGGCTTTGTGGCCACAGTTGTCTGAAATGTCATCGCACTACTCTCGAAAAATCGTGACGTCTGTTCCCAACGAATGGCGCACCTCCCTGAGATTTTTATTCCTCTTCAGAAGAACCACCAAGGAAACACTTCAAATGCTTGAAATTACATTCATGAAGGAGGAACTGAGCCGTAAACGAGCTTATATATGGTTCCGGTTATTGCAAGAGAAGAAATGGACGTTGAAGTCTATGCTTATTTTGGCTGACCATCAACCACTCGTACCTGCGAGATTGTCGAAAAGGTTCGACAAAAAACCAGAAGGAGTCGCTGCAGCTCAATTGACAAGGTTTCAGATGCTGCTAGCCTAAGTTGGAGCTCATGTGAGGGAATGTTGACAGTGTAATTAGGCATGAGACGCGTTGCAGTGATGTTTGCTCACCGCCTGCCCACAGAGGACAAAAAAACAACAACAAGCAAGACGAAAAGCACTTGCTCGATTTTGTGCCAGGATTTTAATTACCACGCCGAAAGTGACCCGGACCATTTTTAGAAGATCGTCTCGGGTGATATAAGCTGGTGCTGTGGCTATGACTCTGAAAGCAAGCAAGTTTCGAGCATATATATAGATGACATATTCACCAAGACCGAAAAAATATGCGAAAAGTGAGCTCATGTGAAGACGATGATGATCGTTTCATTTTTTTCTTCTTCGGCTTTCCTAGAACTGCGAAGAGCGAATCGGTTCTTTCTGGATATATAATCGATTACCGATTTCACTCGGAAATACTCAGGTGATTAAGAAACTATATGGTAGAAAAACACGCAAAATTGTTGAATGTGGGTGACTGGTTTTCCTACCACAACGGAGCTCAAATTGCATTGGCTATGACGTGGTAATAAGCCTTTTAGCGATGGGCTGGTGTTCGCCGGGCACATATTCATCCAAAGAAGCTCCCATCCCCCATCATGCACCTCTTTCTTCCCTCTTTCTTTCCCTCGTCCCCTTCCCCCAATGCCGAGTAGCTGGCTAGAGGAATATACCTCAGGCCGACCTCTCAGCATTTCGTATCATTAAACTTCTCTCTCTTTCTCTCTCTCTCACTGAACTTTTTTTGTTATTTTTGAGGAGGTTCATCAAGTTCAAATAATTTATCACTGTTCACAAGCTAAAGACAACTTTGCAGGAAGAACACCAATAAGCTTGATGATCTCCAAAGTTGGTTCAAACAGTAGGAGAAATGTTCGGACGAAGGGATTGACTTCGCCAGGAATTGTGTTAATGGGAACTAATGGCGTTTTTTCCTGCATTAAAGTATTTCATGTCTTTTTTTTCTGGAAGAGGGGGGGGGGGGATCACCCACGGTCGGCAGACGGTGCTGTCGCTGACAGAGGATGCAGTGGGAAAAAAGTATATTTAAGGTATGGTTCGTTCGAGTATTCTCGCACTCATGCCTTACATAACGAAGCAAATAGCCTGACTCGGTTTAACTATGTAGAACTTATCCAAAATTATTATGCAAAAGAATACTAATAAAGAGACTAATATTCTGTAATTCGGCATAAGTGCGCACCGACTCACAAAGGTATGTAAGGCGCGACCATCAAACAAAAAACAATACAGTTATTCGGTAACTATATTCAAAGAACGAACGCAGTAAAGTCTACCGGGTGCTAAAAATTAAGCTTTATAGTTTTCCTAAAGTTAGGCACTGGAAGGCATGCGAGGACCACGTTTACAAATAAGCTATGTGGCCATGGGAACACAAAGCAAGATAATGGTAGCTGTGAGCAGCCAAATTAACTAAAATTGAATAATTAACTTTTTGTTGACGGCAGTAAGCGTGTATTTTTGTATTTAAAAGTTAGAGGCAGTCGTGTTTCTACACTGTATCAATTGGAAGAATTCTTCTAGAGTGTCTATGGTCCGAGATATCCGACTGCAATATTTGTCTTTCACATGAATATTTATTTATTTATTTATTCCGGATACTTTCCTGGCCCGAAGGCATTACAGAAAGGAGTGGTAAGTGAACAAAAAAAAGTACATCATTATACAATAATAGGTATTACAAAACGGCAGAAAATACAGCAGTTTTGAAGTTGCCAACGTCAGAAATGGCAGCGATGGAGGGAGGAAGGTCGTTCCAGTCGGCGCTGGTTTTAGGAATAAAAGAACCATGACACATCTTTGTTCTAAAATATGGAACACCAACTTTAAACATGTGATCGAAACGGGATGAAATGTATGAAGGGCGAGTAATAAGATGATCCTTTAATAGTGGGTTGTGGTGATACAGCCTGTGGAAAAGACACAATCTATAACATTTACGGCGCAATGAAAGCTCCGGTAATGTAAGTGTGTTTTTCATGGAAGTAATGCTGGCGTAACGGGAATAGTTAGATAAGATAAAACGTGCTGCGCGATTCTGGATGGATTCTAGAGTGTTTATCAGTGTGAGTTGATGGGGATCCCATACGGTGGATGCATATTCTAGCTTTGGTCGCACTAATGTTTTGTAGAGGGTAAGCTTTAACGGCATAGGCGCAGCAGAGAAATTTCGACGCAAGTATCCAAGAACCCGGTTAGCGTTATTAGTGACGTGTTTGATGTGCGTATGCCATGATAAGTTACGTGAAATATGGACACCTAGGTATTTGTACGAGTTGACGGATTCAAGAGAAGTATCGTGAAGTAAGTAAACACGCGTATTGTCAGTATTAGTGCGGCTTGATACATGCATTGTTTTGCATTTATTAACGTTTAGTCGCATGAGCCATTTATCGCACCAGTTGGATATGCTTCTAAGATCGTCTTGAAGCCTATCAGTATCAGTGTGGTTAGTTATTTTGCGATAAATGACGCAGTCATCTGCGAAAAGCCTGATAGATGAATGGGAAATGCATTTAGGAAGGTCGTTTATGTAAATGAGGAAAAGGAGGGGTCCCAGTACCGATCCCTGTGGTACACCCGATGTTACGGAAGTGCGAGAGGATGAACATTCATTAGCTGAAACGTACTGAGTTCGATTAGACAGAAAGCTTTTAATCCAGTTTAGTACATTAGGGTCAATGTTAAGCATGCTAAGTTTAAGAATGAGAAGATCATGTGAAACAGTGTCGAAAGCTTTTGCATAGTCCAAAAACACGCAGTCTACATCGAAGCCCATATCAGTATGGGTAAATAGGTCATTAGTAAAACATATGAGTTGTGTTTCACATGAAAATGTTTTCCTGAAACCGTGTTGTTCAGTCGAAAAGAAGGAATTAGACTCAAGGAAATCAATCAGATGAGAATGTATAATATGCTCCAATATTTTGCATGGTATACTTGTCAGTGATATAGGACGATAGTTATCGGGGGAATTAGTGTTACCTGATTTAGGGACCGGAACAACCTTGCCAACCCTCCAATCGCTTGGAAGAACTGAGGAACCTATAGACTGGGAAAAGAGCATCGAAAGCATAATGGAAGAATATGGTTCAGTAATTTTAAGCATTTTACAGTTAATTGAGTCTTCACCTGATGAAGAAGATATTTTCAGGTTTTCAATCAACTTTTGTATGCCGACCCAATCTATATAAATGGAGTTCATTGGTAAATAGGAGGATTTAGTTACCGACGGTAGAGTGGCAGGAGCACATTTGTGAAAGACAGAAGCAAATACATCATTCAAAACGGAACAGCACTGGTTCGGAGGGATCGCGACATTGTCAGAACGGGCTAGTTGGATTGTTTTGCTTTCTTTGCCACCAACAATATTCCAGAATTTACGTGGATTAGACTGCAAAAGTGATGGGAGGGTGTTATCGAAAAAAATCTTTTTTGCATTTGTAATAGCGATAGTATATTCTGCGTGAATGCAATGATATGCTGCCCAGCGTTCGGGAAGATTAGATGCTTTGGCGCGACGAAAAATACGTTTCGTTTTGTTGCGCAGACGGCGCAGAATTCCAGTAAACCATGGCGAGGAAGGACTCGAAACAATCTTTCTTTTAGGTACATAGCGATCCATTAGTGTTAGCAATTTGTTCTTGTACAATGACCAGTTCTCTTCAACGGTACGTTCCAAAAAGTTGACTGTGTAGTCAGTAATGAATGATTCTAGCTCATTTAAAATGGATGTGGTATCGGCGGCATGGTAATCACATATAGTTTTAACTGTTTTCTTCGAGCGAACTTTCTTCTTAAGTGTTAAGTGGAGAAGCGAGTGGTCACTTATTCCTGTAAGGTATGTTGGAGGAGAAACCAAATCTGGAGCTGTTGTAAAAAAGAGGTCTAAAGTATTAGACGAAGTGCTGGTAGTGCGTGTGGGTTCATGAATCAGCTGGGTTAGATTAAAATCAGTGCAAATGTCCAAAAAATGGGTGCACTCGGAAGATGACTGCTTAAGGGAGGGAACACCATTTTGCCACACTATGTTTGGAAAATTGAAATCACCTAATATGAACAAATGTGATTTTGGGTATCGAACAACTAATTTGTTAAGGACGTCATGAAGGTCAGTGCAGAAATTGGTAGTGGAGGATGGGGACCTATAACACGCGCAAAAGATGAGGTCGCCAGTGGGAAAACCAACACGAGTGCAAACTATTTCTAATGGTGAATCAGTGGGGATAGTGAAGGAAGGGATAGCAGAGCTCACGGCAATCAGTACACCTCCGCCCGTACGGAAATCGCGATCGTACCTGTAAAAGTTATATGTTTTTTGACAGTCTAGTATTTCACTATCTTTAATTTTTGCTGAAAGCCATGTTTCGGTGAGCACAACTATATCAGCTGAGCATGCGTCGATATGTGATGACAGTGATGTGCGTTTGTTGGCGATACTTCGGACATTTGTAAAAAGAAGTGATAAGGAGTTTGCTTGCTTTGGAACACGAGATAGCTATGCTGCACCCAAATGTGAAGATTGTGGACCGGATGGTTTGTTGTTTGTTGGGGTAATCGCGCTCCTAGCTGGTCCGATCTCGCATACTTCATCTGTAGCTGCGCAATAAACGTAACATTTTTTACCTATGATTAGTTTGTTATGTCGCAAAGAAAAAGACTGGCCGCTGGCCTTGCCAAAGTCATTTAGTGCTTTCCGTGATTGACGAGTGGCTTTGCAAAAGTCTTCGCCGACTGAAATACCATCGGCTTTAAACTTCGCTTTTTGCGAGAGTATATGGTCTCTCATTTTGGAAGACACAAACTTAGCTATAACAGGCCGTGTCTTGCCGACAACGTATGTGCCTAGCCTATGAGCCCTATGGATAGCGACTTCCGAGGGAGTCATGTTGAGACAGTTTCTAAGAAAGTTATGGATCTGGGCTTCTGATTGAGCCCACGTTTCTGATACGTTGTCTGAGATACCATAGAAGATCAAGTTGTCGCGTCTTGAATGGTCCTCCAGAACGTCTAGTCTTGACGCGAGTGAAGCGCTTTCATTTGAAACTGCCTCATGGACTGCGGTAGTAATATCACTTACTGAAGGCATATTTTCAAAAGACTCAACCGCAGCTTCAACAGCAGTCACTCTATTGGAAAGGTCTGAAACGGTCTCAGTAAGGTTTTCTTGGTTAGCCTTTAGTTCAGCTATGGCATTCATCATCTCGGCATGTCGCGTGTCAAATTTTAACGACAAAGCAGCTATGGCCGCCATAACTTCATTGTGCTTATGTTGAGCTTCAGTATGGGGACCAGGGTTTAATTCTACATCCCCGGAAAGTAAGAGCAACATAGCAACAGAGACACAATCACTCAGAGTGGCAGCCAGCACTTGTGGGCAAGGGAAGAGCAGCAAACCAACATTGTTTGTACGTTTACAAAAAAGCGATTCGGACTGACTAACCTGCACAAGAAAGCAGAAAGGAGAGCTTAGCAGCGACCGCATGGTAGCTGCTCTCCCGTGCGCACTGGAAGCGCCTTGCCGATGCCAGTTGCTTAAATCTGAGCGCTGCAGTGCTGCCGCTGGCGGCAGTGTCCGTGTCCCGCTTGATACCGGCGTGAAGATGATGACGTCTTCGATGCTCAGATAATCAAGGCTGTTGTCAGCTGCTTGTGGCGGTGGATCCAGCAGGAAATTCGATTGAGATGTAGACGTAGCACACGTGCTAGACGGTGACGACGATGAGCCGAAAACAGCAATCTGCACAAGAAAGCAGAAAGGAGAGCTTAGCAGCGACCGCATGGTAGCTGCTCTCCCGTGCGCACTGGAAGCGCCTTGCCGATGCCAGTTGCTTAAATCTGAGCGCTGCAGTGCTGCCGCTGGCGGCAGTGTCCGTGTCCCGCTTGATACCGGCGTGAAGATGATGACGTCTTCGATGCTCAGATAATCAAGGCTGTTGTCAGCTGCTTGTGGCGGTGGATCCAGCAGGAAATTCGATTGAGATGTAGACGTAGCACACGTGCTAGACGGTGACGACGATGAGCCGAAAACAGCAATCTGCACAAGAAAGCAGAAAGGAGAGCTTAGCAGCGACCGCATGGTAGCTGCTCTCCCGTGCCCACTCTGCATGCAAGAGAGTTGGGATCGGCTCAAAGCTCCTCCCTGATGAGAAGCGGCTATTGCGTGCGGCGTTTAGCCTGACAACAGTGTGGGGGGCATAGGAAAAGATGATAACTGTTCCGCTTCCCCTCTCGACTGATGAATTGAAGATATGACATATCGGTGTGCCATGTAGTTGTTGCTCTTGATTTCAATAAAACTCACAATACTTGGAAATCAACAGTCACTTTAGTTGCGTAGCCCAGGCAAGGTCCGTGCCCGCTCGTCTAGTCACCATTACGCATGCGCACTGTCCTCCGGCTTCTCCGCTCGCGCCATTATCTCGGCATTGCAGCTGCCGCCATCGTTACAGGCTGCGTGGTCGTGTGTTACGACATTGGTTCCGGGTTCTTCGATTTTTCTTTCGCCAGCCGAGAGGAAATGGGGGACAGTTATCATCTCTGCCAATGTATCCGCCCCGTTGTCAGAATAAACGCCAAACGCAATAGCCGCATCACATCAAGAAGGAGCTTTGCGCCGATCTTAAATCTCTTGCATGCGTAATTATGCGAATGACATTTAAAATTTGGAGTCGGATATGTCGGTGCACAGACACTCTAGAAGAATTATTCCGACTGATACTGTGTAGAAACAGGCCTGCCTCTTACTTTTCAATACAAATATACCCACTTGCTGCAGTCAACAAAAAGTTAATTATTCAAGTTTACTTAAGTGGTGTGCTGACAGCGATAATTGTCATCTCACTTTGTGTCCCCCTGGCCACATAACTTATTTGCACAGGTGGTCTTCGCGTACCTACCAGTGCCTAATTTTAAGACCACCGTAAAGCATAATTTTGAACACTCTGTATATATCAGCGTTATGTAGGTTTTCAAGCGACTTGAAAATGATGCCTGCTGCAACACATTGGCCAAAACAATGAAATAAATGAACCTGTTACTTACAAAGACATACCCGCACCGTTAAAAAACACTCAACTGTCTACCTTTCAACTCGTTTTACTACGACATTCAGCATTTTTTTTCAAACTTGCAGCAATATTCGAATTAGAAGTGTTTCAAGATGTATGCAACACATCCTAAACATCATTACATTCATCAGTATCTTTGCTGTTGATGCACTACCTTGCTGTACAAACTTGTGTACACAGCGCCTTAAAGGCTTATGGGGCGGGAGTAATGATAAATATCTTTCACCTCTTGTGAAGCAGAATTTACGGAACTTCAATTACCTTAATGAAAAGCCCCTGCGTCACAGTTCCCTATTAAGTGTTAAGAGGAAGCTTTAGCTCGGGTGCCCCTCTCTAAATACATGTAAAAGCAGAATTTGTGTTTCTCGGCAACCAGTGCACCAAATTTGACGAGGTCTGTTGCATTTAAAAGAACAACTTAATATCTAGTGACTGTTGGTTTGTACGTTATGATTTAGGTCATCAATATTTTATAAAAAATTGGCGAAAATCGCAAATTTTCAGAAAACGAAACTATCAAGTTTAGAACTCCGTAACTCCGCAACGAAAAATTATATCACAATTAGGTGAATTGCAGCTAATAGTACACCTAAGCGGAGAAAATTGATGTGTTGCACATGAATGTACAAATGTTTAGTAATGTGTAAATACAGCTTTTGCAGAATCCTTGTACACAACGCAACAAATCCTCGTAAGATAAAAAATGACATACTGAATTTGTCCGTTTTCAATGTTCTAATGGGTGCCGTTTACAGAACCGCGATATCTGTTCTTGATGCAGAGCTATGAATTTGTAAACTTCGTGCTGCTATCTTTTTCAAAGTTTAGAATTTTTGAACATTGTTGTAATAATATTCAGAACAGAAATCGAAATACTGCTTCGAAGAGTCACTAGAATTTAACGTTTTCTCTCAAGTGCCACAAATTTCATTAAAATTGGTCCAGTGGTTATATCAGAAAAACGTTGTTGCGTTTTACATGTATTCGAATAGGCCTCGTCGAAGTTGGGCCTGAGCTAAAGCTTCGTCTTAATAACGTCTGGTGTGTGTGTGTGAAAACTTTTATTGTACTGAGGTGGAGGCTCGAGTGGTGCCCCAATACTTAAAATTTATGGAGGTTGAAGCACTCTTTAGGAGCAGACTTTCGACGTATGTATCAGGGAAAGAACGCGGCCTAACAGGCTGGTGAACTTTACTCAAGGCAAGCCTGAATAGGGGGTGATGTCTCCAGAAGTAATTTGCAGCTATTGATAAATGTAGACATTCGGTATAGAAAACCTAAGCACTTTTCTCATTTTGAGGCCATTATATGTCAGCTCTTTAGCGTGCGTGGTTCTAGCTGCAGATATTGGCAATAATACAGGATAAAATTTAACGAACACAGTTGTTTTTCATTTATGACCTCCTGAAGAAGCCTAGTAATGCGAATCTGCTCTCGCTCGCTGTAATGCATGCTCACTTTCCTTAGTTACACTCGCTGTAGATAAGAAAAAAAGGAAGACAGGAACTGTGTCAGTCAGTAATATGTAAAGGCAGTGATTTTATATTGCGTAATGCCTTTAACGGCCTACGTTCTTTATCCGTCAAACCACAATGCCACGCAAGGAGAAGCCGTACGAAGAGGTTGGCACTTATATGCGGTGTAAATAATGAACGGCGCCTAAGCGAATAGCTCCTCTACTTTTGTCTACCTTTTCCACTGACGTGTATATCTTCTATAATTAAATAACAAATAAACTTGTGCTAGTTGTAATCTTAGTGCGCAGTGAATGCCAGCAAACAGGAAGGAAACAAAAAGAAACCACTAGGACGAAACAGACAAATGGACAGTAAGGGTGCAGGTGTAACAATTTAATTTATTTCGTGAAACCAACGTCTTTCAAGACTAAATGGTGCACTCGTGACAACACTGGCAAATTACTTCAAGGCCATTCGCCTTACTACACACGACAATTTACCGCAAGGCGGAGTACTCAGCCCTGCTCTTTTCAACCTGGTGCTCGTTGGTCTCGCTGATTCGTTAGCGCAAACCGTTCAGCTCTCCGTTTATGCAGACGACATTTGCATATGGGCCTCAGGCGTGACACGTGTACAAGTACGCGCACGACTTCAGAAAGCCTCAACAGCTGTGTCAACATATCTAAGAAGACAAGGCCTGGAGCTTTCCGCTGAGAAATGTGCACTCGTTTCTTTTACTCGGAAAGCGATGGCCCCGTATGCATTGCGGATTAATGACCAAATTATACGATATAGACGAACGCACCGATTTCTTGGCGTCATCATTGATAGAGACTTGTCTTGGAGCCCTCACATCTCGTACATGACAAAGCGTTTGGCCGCCATTGTGGACCTTCTTGCGTTTCTCGGCGGTAAGTCAAGGGGCGCAGCAGTACCGTCAATGTTGCAGCTATATAAAGCAATGTTTTTGGGCTTCCTGCGGTACAGCTTACCTGTACTAGGAAATACTTGCGCTACGAATATCCGCAAGCTCCAAAGCGTGCAAGCCCAAGCACTCAGGACTTGTCTCGGTCTCCCCAAAACTACGTCATCGATTGCGACAGTGGCCGTAGCCAGAGACGCTCCTTTGACCGTTTACATGGATACAGATGTCCTGAGAGCACACATCCGACACCTGACTCGGATTCCCTCCCACCATCTTGCTTGCTTGCCAGCAAAGAGGCCACTTTCAACTTTTGTCAAAACTATTGTAAGACATCAGTCCTACTTGCCATCAGAATTTACGCCCGCTACACGATTATCGGATCCATTGTGGTGTCTGCACCGGCCGCAAGTGCAACTGACAATTCCAGGAATCAGAAAGAAAGCTGGAGCGCCACTGCAAGCTTTGAAACAAGCAACCTTGGAGCACATTCACAACGTGCACAGATTCCGGCAACATGTGTACACAGATGGTTCAGTAAAACTGAACAGCTCTGCTGCTGCAGTCATCATCCCGGCACAATCTGAGGAAATCAAATTAAGAACTTCATGTGTGGCCACATCGACGGGTGCAGAACTCGCGGCGCTTCGTGCTGCACTTGATTTCATTAATCAGAAGCCACCGCAACGATGGACAGTCTTTAGTGACTCCAAGGCAGCCCTTCAGTGCATACGAAGCCCAATGCGCCACGGACCCAATGAACAACTGGCCCCAGAAATTCGGCACATATATCATCAAAGCCATGAAAAGGGGCATAACATAATCTTTCAGTGGCTTCCAGGACATTGTAACATCAGCGGGAATGACCACGCCGACGAAGCCGCCCGATCTGCGCATGAAAGTGGTCAACGAGTCTTCATTCCGCTTTCACGAACAGACGCCGCGGCTGGGCTGCGATTGATGTCCCGTGACTGTACTTTGCCCCTGTGGGACTCAAATGTTTTCTCCATGTGTCGGTTGCGTTCGTTTTCTCCGGACATACGGATGCACCTCCCGCCTGGGTTACCACGACGTGAACAGACCATGCTCTACCGTCTGTGGCTAGGCGTTGCCTTTACTAACTCATATGCTTTCTTCATTGGAATGGCCAACAGCCCCACGTGTGACACATGCAACATCGACGAGACGCTCGCACATATTATCTGTGTCTGCCCGCGTTATAGTGCTCAGAGACAAGTGATGTGCAGAGTACTGGACCAGTTGGACAATCGACCACTATCAGAACTAAAAGCTTTAGGTCAATGCTCCGAAAAAACATCCGCGTTGAAGGCCTTACTCGCGTTATTAAGGTTCCTGCGGTCTACGGGGCTTCACGACAGACTCTAAGAATGCCGCTCCCTACCGCTCTTTACTGTACGCGCTTTGTTCGTGCTTGTCTCTCTTTCTTTCTATCTTCCTCTTCCGCTCTGTTTCTCTTTTTATCCCCCTTAACCCTTCCCCCTGCGCAGGGTAGCCAACCGGAACTACCTCTGGTTAACCTCCCTGCCTTTCTCTGCATTATCTTATCTCTCTCTCTCTATTCAAAATATGACGAAACTCTTTACTTGTCTATAACACAGATGGCGCGTTCACATACTTGTCGGCTGATTGCCCGGACCAAGCTTGTAAATATTAAATGCTTCTACACAGTCCCTTCCCTGTTGTTTCTTAGTTTCTTCGAAAACAATGGAAGCGTTACTACAAAGGGGAGTGCAAGCGCAATGTTTACAATGTATGGGAAAGTTTCCGACCATATCAGTTGGTTCCCACTGCCACGGGTGGCGACTTCGGAATTTTGGCATCGCCAGATACTTCCGGGCTGTTTCTAGAGGCAGGATGGAACAGGACAAAAGAATTGTTGGACTTTGAATGATCTTGCGCCGAATAGTTACGGAACAGGAGATGACAGAAAAAGGTACACTCTTAGCACATGCTTATCACGTGGGCTTAGGACGTATGTACTGCAGGAGGAAATCAAATAGTTTCACACTGTGATAGCCAAGGTGTTCACATATCTATGAACTACGGTTTTAATGCAGTGTGCTCGATATGCGCTTCAAGTATCGATCTACACTCTTCGCCTTTATACTTTGCGTTTTTATTCCCAGCTGTGAACGTCTGTTTTTTTTTTCTGTTCTGTGAGCACGCGGCATGCGTCAGTGGGCGCCTGTGCCGCTTCATCATCTTGTCGCAAGCAATTTCACTTACATTTTTTCTGCACCACTATGACAATGCCTCTCTACACGACGACGTGAAAAATAAAGTGAAAAATTGGTGTGTGCAAACAAAACTCATGCGTGCGGCTGGCATGGAAGAAAACGAAATGATAAATAAATATAATAAGAGTTGCGTTAGAAAGTTACTGGGGGAAGTTTAATTACAAAAGAAATAAAGCTTATCAGAGAAAAACGACCGTTCGATACAAAATGATAATACAGATCACAAATAATAAGTCACTCAGAGCTTTAAGAATCAATAACGCCGCTGTACTGCTAATGGAATACAGGAAGTTTGCTTCCTTGCCGGCTGCTAATGAATGGATAAGGCAAATCATGCGTCCCGCTCTTTGAGACATTTACTTTAATGGAATCGATGCACGGATTTTCATTACAACAAGCTTGGTGGCACGCACATCCGACACGTGCCATGACTCACAAACGCTGAGATTCAAATCAATACCTCTTAAAGGAAATATTTATTTTTATTTATTTATTTATTGATACTGTTGACCCTCGCTTGAGGGTCGTTACAGGGAGGGAATACAATGTACAACAATGTACATTTTTGCACAACATACAAAATTCATATATCATAATCATCAAGTTGGGTGCTCCTGACAAAAGATGTCGATAGAACGTTCGAACTTGTGCACGTCCGATTGCTCGACAACTTCAACAGGCAAACCATTCCAAATTTCGATCACATCAGGAAAAAAAAGAAAAACGAAAAGCATCAACACGTGACTCGTAAGGCTTGATGGATCGTGTGTGGTTTGTTCTCGCGCTCCGTTTTCCCGGAGGCTGAATATATCTATTTGATTTAATCTTAAAGTGCCCTTGAATTATTTGAAATAAAAGCTTTAGTCTTGATTTTTTCCTTCGATTTTCAAGTGACTCGAGCCCACATGAGTTCAGCATTTCCGTCACTGAATCCCTTCTTCTGTATCTTGACGAAATAAAACGAGCGGCCATTCTTTGAATTCGTTCCAGTTTATCTTTTAGGACTTTTTGGTGCGGGCTCCAGACAACACAAGCGTACTCCAAGGATGGGCGGATGAATGTTTTGTAAGCTATCAGCTTGACATCTTTTGTTGCATGTTCCAATTTCTTCCGCAGAAAGTAAAGTTTTTGGGAAGCTGTCGAGCACACATTATTAATATGTTTATGCCACTGCAGATTATGTGCAATTGTAACACCTAAATACTTGAAGGTATCAACATTTTTTAGATTATTTTTTCCAATATTATAAGAAAATAGCTGCACAGTCTTCTTATTAGTTATATGCGTAAAAGTTGATTTTGTGTAATTAATTTCCATGTCCCATTTTTCGCACCAAAGATGCAAGGAATGAAGGACACGGTTTATTCTAATTTGGTCGGTAGCTTGTGTTATTCGAGAATAAATTAAACAGTCGTCTGCAAAAAGCTTCAATTCTACGGGAGATTCGGTAACCTCGTTAATATCATTAATATAAATTAGGAACAGTAATGGAGCTAAAACCGATCCTTGAGGAACGCCAGAAAGTACTTCTAGTGTAGAAGAAAAACAATCATCCACATGCACAACCTGCCTGCGATTGTTCAAATAGGCTTTAATCCACTTAAGAATGGTTTCGCTAATTCCTGCTCTGTATAACTTGAAAAGTAATTTACTGTGTGGAACCTTGTCAAATGTCATTTGCGTAGATTTTGCAAAAGCATCTATTTGTTCTTGGGCATCTATGGCTGAACTAAAATCATGTATCGTTTCTATGAGCTGTGTTATGGTAGATAGCCCTCTTCGGAATCCGTGCTGATACTGATAAAAGAACGCGTTATCCTCGAGGAAAGTTAGTATATGTTTACTTATGATATGTTCTAATAGTTTACAGCTGATACTTGTCAGGGAAATTGGGCGATAATTATTTGCGAGTAGTCGGTCGCCGTTTTTAAAAACAGGTGTTACGACTGCGCACCGCCAATCTTGTGGCAACGAGTTAGTGTGTAGGGACTTTGTAAAGATTATTGTCAAGAAAAATGATATCCACTCAGCGTATCGCTTTAAAACTGGGTTGGAATCCCATCCGGCCCGCTAGCCTTTTTAGAATCCAAAAGTAACAATTGATTAAACACGCCGGCCTGAGTCACGACCAGGTCTTCCATCGAACATGAGAGGGAGGAAGGCGGGTACGCGTCAAAGTCGTCATTGCTTGGTTTAGAAAAAACAGACTGGAAAAAGTTATTGAAATGATCTGCTATTTTTGTTTTTTCTGTTACTATGTTGTCACTAATTTGAATTCTATTTATTTCCTCTTTGTTGCCACTAAGGTAAAGCCAAAACTTCCGAGGTGCCGTTTTAACGAAGCTACATAGTTTTTTATTAAAAAATTGCTCTTTTGATTCCATCAGAGCCGTTTTTAAACTCTTTCGTAATTTCGATACCTCAGCTGAGCTGTCTTTTCTCCTGCGCAGCCTCTTTATCTTGCGCTTGATGTGTATAATAGGTCGATTAATCCAAGGGTTACGGGGTTTTATTTTCTTTTGTCGAGTTGGAATGAATCTGTCAACGCAATGTTTTATGATATTCTTGAAACGTAGCCATAGATCTTCAACTGGTTCACAATCGCAGGCAAGTTCGAATTCACTATATGACATTTCTAGAAAATCTTGAATGGATGTGTCGTCTGCCTGCCTATAAGCCTTAAATTGCACAGGTACAAAGGGTTGGCCACGAGTGTTTGTTCTGATCGGAATGTGCACAGAAACCATTTTATGGTCAGATATCCCGTCTTTAACAGACACAGTATAGTCACCCACTCTGCCCGAGAGAAACACCAAGTCCAAAAGTGACCGGGATTCGAGTGTTACCCTCGTGTCTTCTTCCACGATTTGTTTAAGATTGTGCGAAAACATTATTTGCAGCAGTGCTTCGGAACTAGAAATTTCAACGTTCCCAGGTATCAGTCTGTCCCAGTTGATGCTTGGCAAATTAAAATCTCCGGTCATTATTAGTCTGGTGGTACGGTTCAAGTGAGTGCATAAGAACATATTAAGGTCATCCAAAAACTCTGGTGAAGTGGCAGGCGGCCTATACACTGCACCAACAAGGTAAGTAACACTCGCATAAGTAATTTTGCACCAAACTGTTTCAGGCAAAGTGCACTCGACCGTTACTGCATCTATAGATCTTTTGACAATGATTGCAACACCCCCACCACGAGTATCCCTGTCCCATCTGAACATCTGGTAATTTGGGGGTACCATACAGTGACTAGGCACACCGTTGTTTAGCCATGTTTCGCTTACGACGAGTACGTGTGGACTTTCTGTCAGTAATACATATTCTAATTCGGTTACTTTGTTAAAAAGGCTACGAGCATTCAAAGATAAGATTCGTAGCTATGACGGGGTGAGTTCAGGCATTGATTCGCCGGAATTATCCGAGGTGTCAGAGCCATCATGTGAGTTGCCTGCTTTTCTAGTGCGTTGCTTGAACTTATCTCGGGAGTTCAGGAGCGAGCGTGCGTTCTTCTCGTTGTCCCATGTGTATAACTTGTCATTTATTTTGAGCTTGTCGTCGATCAAAAAGACTTTCTTGCCCTGCGCCCTTTCAGCAGAGGCACTTTCCCACAACTTCCTTCGCACCGCTACCGTTTCCTTTGCATAATCATGGCTTACACTAACCGATTGTCCTTTCAGTTTATTGCAGTTCTTTAGCACTTGTTGCTTTTCTCTGCTGTCATAAAATTTCATAATAATTGGCCTAGGTCGTTCTTTGTTCTTTTTCCCTATACGATGAATTTTTTCGACGGTTTTTACTTCAACTCCCAGCGTATCGTGAAAAATTTTATCTATGACAGCTGCCTTTAACTCCGTCTCTGAATCGCCGATTTTTTCAGAAACACCAAAAACCAGCAGATTGTTACGACGACTATAGTTTTCATATTCAGTCAGTTTCCTGGCCTGTTGCTGAACTGTTACCTCAAGATATTCAATTCTTTTGTTCAATTCTTGTATCACTGCCAAGGAATCAGTCAGTCTATCAGTCTTTTCATTAAGTTGACCAATATCCTTGCTGATATTAGTCAACCGGCAGTCAGACGCGGCTTGATTATCAATAATCGTCTGTAACAGTTCAGCTGTCTTAGGCCCAGGGTTTTCTTCTATGTCTCCCGACATCAACAGCATCAGCACGGACCAACAGTCAATAGCAATGCAATGAAGCCTACCAGGGCACGGCAGGACAACTAAAAATCTATTGTCACTATGGTAACAGCAGTCTGTGGATGGGGAACCAACCTGCACAAACAGCAGCAGCGGGTGAGCCATGCTGTCCGCAGGCCAGATGCCGTGCCCTCTGATCTGGTCGGTGTCGCGTCGTTCCTTAAGTAGATCGGCTGCTGGTGACGTCACACCTCGTGGTCGATATCCCTTGAATGTGCTGTTGCTTGTAACGTGGCCCGCGCAAAGCATCAATGGTTGTATCACGGTGATGTTGGTCGTTGATACCGGGGTGGGCGTTGCATGCAAAATCCACGGCAGAACCTGCACAAACAGCAGCAGCGGGTGAGCCATGCTGTCCGCAGGCCAGATGCCGTGCCCTCTGATCTGGTCGGTGTCGCGTCGTTCCTTAAGTAGATCGGCTGCTGGTGACGTCACACCTCGTGGTCGATATCCCTTGAATGTGCTGTTGCTTGTAACGTGGCCCGCGCAAAGCATCAATGGTTGTATCACGGTGATGTTGGTCGTTGATACCGGGGTGGGCGTTGCATGCAAAATCCACGGCAGAACCTGCACAAACAGCAGCAGCGGGTGAGCCATGCTGTCCGCAGGCCAGATGCCGTGCCCTCTGATCTGGTCGGTGTCGCGTCGTTCCTTAAGTAGATCGGCTGCTGGTGACGTCACACCTCGTGGTCGATATCCCTTGAATGTGCTGTTTAATAAACCTGCTTCAGGGAGTGTTTTCTTTGTTACACTAAAGTTGAATTTTCTGGCGTGGACATTTATTTTACGGGCGTGCTAAATGTATGTAGATATGATAAATATTGGTCACTAACGCAGGCATGAAAAGAAAGAAGAGCAATAGTGCACATGGCACAACTGAAGTTCCTTAGTGGAAAGTAGGAATTTCGTTGTTTAAGCTAAGTTACACCTATCATAAATGCTAGGGCTTCAGCAGTCTGTAAAGTTGGACGAAATTCGAGGAGACGTAGTCATGTCGGTAACCACCACCATCAGAGAATTAGAGAATTATGCGAGAAGACACCAGAATCCACTGCACTTGGGGACAGAAATTTGCAAAACTAGAAATTGTGCGGAAAAGGCTGCATAAATACATGAAGCGCCACGAAGCAATGGGAAGCCCGCACAATGGCTTAGCCGGCAGCTTGACATAATAATTGACAATAATCTGCAGCACGTGATCTCTTCCCATCAGATGGTTTTGATCTTCTTCCGCCGGGAACCGTTTTCCTTTCTCTTTCTCTTGATCTGTCTATGTGCCTTAGTTGATTACATTAAATGATCCCATTTAACAGGAGCCTAATATATTATAGGTCAATTAATAGAATGAGAAATAATAATTTTACTATTCGGGAGCAGTAAATGATGAGGCATGGTGATACAGCGAAATCGCGGAATGAATAGATTAGTTTTAATACAAGAGAATGTGGCAAGTACAATGTAATAAATTATGAGCTCAGTATACAGAAATCACGAATCCCCGTCAAGATGCAAGGCAGGGAAGGAAGAGGAGACTTGATTGACTGAGGCAAGTGGTGCTATACTCGAAAATAATCAGAGAAAAAAGGTTACTCCTTACTCTAACTGAAACAACAGGTCGTATTATAAGCAGAATATTACATTAAATGGGCACAGCATGTTTACGTGTCTTCTGCTATCTGTGGACTCTTCCGAGCTGGCGCCCTGGGCACCTCATTTCCCGTGCCCTGTTCAATATCGCCTGTTTGAAGGAGGAGTCTCCGTTCAGTGCACTTTAATGTCGGACGAAGCTCTCAGCTGTTGGCCGGGCTGGCTCCTTCGCTGCCACATCCTCACGCAGAAGTCTCCAGCTGCCATAACGCACCATCTAATATGTAGCTCTGATGAGACTTTTCCTCGTCCGACAGATGCTGCAGGAAATTCACTGAGCTATGAAAATGACATTCGTCTTCCTCGAAACTCAGCTTTTCTTCTTCTTTTTTGCGTACTGTGCATGAAGTAAGGCAGACTGTATTGGAGTAAATTTTCTTTGGCATTTGTCTTTTTTGATTTTTGTGTTTTAACTGAATGTGGAGGCTTCAGCCTGCACCTCAGCAGTCTACACTTGGTGTATTAGTATATATTACACACACTCTCAACGCAGTGTTATTGATATTTGCGCGGGGGAAATAAAACAAAGGATACATAGGCATGTCGCAATGAGGGTACATAAACCACGGGCCCGAATACAGAGTTCCACTGTGCACCGCTGGTTTCAGGCGGCCCTCGGTGCGTGGTTATTTATGGCAAATTTTTCTGTCAGGTTACCGGATGCTGCTTTTAGCCTCACTAGGGCACAGAAATTTTGAAGCTTTTACTATTTTTTAGAAATGCTTAGACAGGTCATATTTTTATGAGAGCGAGTCAAGCTAAAATATATTGTGAGCAAGCAAGTTTGCGTACGTACAGCGTGAACGTGCTGCGTATTACAAGGCGTGATATACAGCAGCAACCGAAACGAACCTGTGAAACAAGCGTGCAGAAAGTACTTTCGAATCACGTTTCATCGACGTTCATGGCGCCGGAATCACGCCTACGGGGCCGTTGGCCTCCATGCTGCGCCACCTTTGAGCCTAGACTGAAACCATCGACCCCCGCTATAGCCATCGCGGCAACATCTTAAGAGCAATAGCCGTTTTAACACACCTCCAGCATATCATTGAAGTCTCTCCATTTTTTCTTCAGTCGAGACAAGAGAGAAGTTCTTTGCTGCCAGGCACGGTTCACCAGAGCGCTCTTCGACATACTTATTTCCTGTTGTAACGGGGCCCCTTTTTCTTTTGCTTTTTAATTCATGAACTGAAGGCATTTCTTTCGGTATGCTTGCTGTACCACGAAGCAAGTTTAGAAAAGAAGGCTAGCCTCAACTATACACACAAAGGCGGACTCGAATGGATGACGTCGACGAGACAGAAAAGAGAAAGTGGGCTACATAATGTATATCCATAGGCCTCAAACTTTACGATTCCCACGATGCCTCATTTGCCTACAGATAAGTAAAAAAATAATCAAGTGACTGATATTCCATCGTGGTACACTTGCATCTCGATATCACTCCACTTTCAACGCCCACTACACACTGAGTTCACACCCTTTGAGGCTTATGTTCTTCCTAAAACATAATCATATGCCTTGCCTGCATTTCCGTTCTTTAACGTGGCTCACCCAGTCAAACACAGGCAACAGTCACGCATGGGATGCGTGTTGTCAGCGTGAAATAGCATTTCCTTACATTAACTTGGAGCGCACCGCTTTTCAAAGAAAGCTTGAGTAAGGACGAGACGACTGTGAACCAAGATACGCCCAGAGGGCTGCAAACTTTTTCACAGTGTAGACAGTTCAAATGCTTTAGGAATGGTGTTCGTTGCTCGCAACTATGGCCTCTCCTCTCCTCACCCTTACATCCACTTATTGCCTTCACCCTACGCACAGCACTTTTCTTGCATTGATTTTCCAGGCGCTTGACTTCTGCCGCCCGGCTGTCTGCTCTGATCAATATTTACCGGTACACAGGCATGTGACGATGTCCGGAGCACTACTTTGCTTAAAGAACATAAAAAAGAAAGAGGAGAAACAAAACCACTGCAGTGTTACTTCAAAGTCAGGATCCGGTGCGTTCGCAGAACCAATGACGTGTGATAATGGCCAAGATGCATATTTATATTTGATGATGGCGTATGCTACGTGCCGAGGAGGGGCTGCAGAAATATGATCACGCAAGAGAGAGAGAAAATGATAAAAGAAAGGCAGGGAGGTTAACCAGGACTGAGCCCGGTTGGCTACCCTACACTGGGGAAAGGGAAAGGGGGACGGAAAGATGAAAAGAGAAAGTCCACTGGAGATATCAGTCGGTAACTCAGTCCGAATCACAGGCGCTCACTCAATCCGGTCGCTTTCAAATATCGCAGCAGCGCTTTTGTGGCCTTTTGTAGCTGCGATATGCGAGGCCATGGTCCCAAGATCTTCTTCAAGGTGAACGGCTTCCCATCTAGCTGATTGAGAGCTGTGCAGAGGTCTTGCCTTTCGTTTTCATAAGATGGGCAGTAGCACAGTAGGTGTTCTATGGTTTCCTCGACACCGCAGGCGTTGCACTCGGCGCTATCAGCCATTCCAATCAGAAATGCATAAGCATTTGTGAATGCGACTCCCAAACGTAAGCGGCACAGCACTGTTTCCTCATTTCGCGGAAGACCTGGTAACAGCCACAGTTGCATAGAGGGATCGAGGGAATGCAAGCGGTGGTGAGTGAATTCAGATGTGTGCCACTTCTCCAATGTCAAAGAGTGCGCTAGCTTGCCTAAGTGTTGGGCTGCATCGGTCCGCGATAAAGGTATTGAAACAAGGGTTGCTCCTTCGTGTGCTTTTCTAGCAGCTTCGTCAGCGAGGTCGTTGCCGGAGATACCGCAATGACCAGGCAGCCACTGAAACACGACGTCGTGTCCTTTCGCGATCATGATATGGTGCATTTCTCGTATCTCCGACACGAGTTGTTCACATGACCCGCGACGAAGAGATGCCAGAAGACATTGTAAGGCCGCCTTGGAATCGCAGAATATAGCCCACCGATTAGCCGGTTGGTTATTAATATAAGCAACGGCACCTCGGAGGGCAACAAGCTCCGAACCAGTCGATGTTGTCAAATGAGAAATCTTGTATTGGATGCTTAGTGATCGTGATGGTATAACCACTGCGCTGGTGGAGCTGGTCTGAGTGGAAGAGCCATCCGTATATATGTGTATTCGATCAAAGTAGAAAGTGTGCAAACAATCCAGAGCTGCTTGCTTCAAGGCCAAGGTAGGCAGGTCGGTCTTCTTTCTTATTCCTGGAACCGTAAGACGCACTTGAGGCTGTTTTAAACACCACAAAGCTGAGGTTGAACGTGCAGAGGGTGTGAAACCCGATGGTAAGGAGGCACGATGGATGCTGACCTTGTTGGAGAAAGACGCCTGTGGTTGTCGTTCCGGCAGGCACGCAAGAGAGCTTGACTGCATCCGTGAAACATGACGAACATGGGCTCTAAGCGTTTCGGTACTAATATAAGTCGTGATCGGATGGTCTTGAGCCATTACAATGGTTCCAGCTGTTGAGGCGCTGCGCGGAAGGCCTAGGCAAACACGTAGTGCCTGCACCTGCACGCTCTGAAGTTCTCGAAGATTTGACTTGCATGTTTTAGCAAGCACGGGAGAACTGTAGCGTAGGAATCCGATGAACAGTGCTCGATATAACTGTAGCATGGAGCCCACTGACGATCCCCATCTTTTGCCGGCGATGAACTTGAAGACGTGAACAATAGATGTGAGCTTCTTCTTTAAGTGGGCAACATGAGGGCTCCAAGTAAGGTCTCGGTCTACAATGACGCCCAAAAACCGGTGACTTCTCTTGTAGGAGATAGGCTGACCATTGATGCATACCGGATAAGGAGTCATCGCTTTTCGCGTAAAAGCGACTAACGCACATTTGTCTGTTGAGATGGTAAGGCCTTGTGCGTGAAGGTAGTCAGATGCCTGTGTTGCTGCTTTCTGTAGCCGTGCGCGAACCTGCAGGCGAGTGACCGCTGATGTCCAGATGCAGATGTCATCGGCGTAGTTTGAAACACTCACTGTTTCCGGTAGGGATTCGGCCAGCCCAAGAAGCGCGAGGTTGAAAAGAATAGGGCTTAGAACACCACCTTGGGGAACGCCTCGGCATGTGTAGTGGTCGGTAGTCGGACCATGTTCCGTTCGTACGAACAAGGACCTTTGTGTCAAGTAGTTACTGACCCATCGATATACTCGTCCTCCTAGTTCTATTGTCAAAAGTGCGTCTAGAATGGTTTGATGGAAAACGTTGTCGTAAGCGCCTTTCACGTCAAGAAAGAGTGCTACTGATAATCGCTTCCGATATTTTTGTTGTTCCACAGATGTTACTAGATCGATGACATTGTCAATCGATGAACGACCCCGTCGAAATCCCGCCATAGAGTCAGGGTAAATCTTGTGGTGTTCAAGGTACCATTCTAGACGCATGAGGATCATACGTTCCATGAGCTTCCCGACGCAGCTGGCAAGAGCTATAGGCCGATAGGATGCCAGTTCGAGCGGTGACTTTCCTGCTTTTAGAAGCGGTACCAGACGGCTGCGTTTCCATTCCTGTGGGACGACACCATCTTGCCATGAACTATTAAAAATGCTGAGGAGTTCTCTTCGTGCTTCTCTGCCTAGGTGGCGCAAAGCAGTATATGTTATGCCATCGGGCCCCGGTGAAGACGAACACTTACAGAGCGCCATAGCAGCTTCTAGCTCTTCCATAGAGAATGGAGCGTCCATACTTGCATCTCGTGGGCCGGGGATGTTGCCTAGAGCCATGTCAGGGACTGAAACTGTGCCGCCGGCGACGTTCGCACAAAATTCCTCTGCGACGTCTATCTCACAGCGGTTTTGATAAAGAGCAAGGGCGTTGAATGGGCGTCGTTGCTGGGGACTTGAGCAAAGACCCCGTAGGGTACGCCATACACAGGACAATGGCTTGCGGGGGTCTAGTGAGTCGCAAAAACATTTCCATCTTTGATCCGCTAGCTTATCCATACGGCGTTTGATCTTCTTTTGCATGCGCCGAGCTTCTCTGAGGTCAAGAATTGACTTCGTGCGCCTGTACCTCCTTTCCGCTCGGCGACGTAGTGCACGAAGCCTTTCCAATTCAATGTCATTCTCTGTACGCTTTGATGGATGTGTGAAGCAGCGTGTACAATCTTGCATAGCGTCCGCAATTATGTCTTCTAATCTGCGTGCAATATGTGTCTTGCATGTGTCTTCTACGCGATCTTGAAAGACTGACCAGTCGATTTGGCGAGAAACAACCGGTAATGTGGCGTCTAGTCCATCAATTCTCACATAGGTCGGGATATGATCACTTCCATGGGTTTCAATATCAGTGAACCACTGCACGCTCAAAGTCAGGCAACGTGACACCAAAGTCAAGTCAAGGCAGCTACTGTACGTAGTTCCTCGCAGAAATGTCGGGCTTCCGTCATTTAGAAGACACAGGTTGTGGCCTGATGCAAAGGATACTAGTGATCTGCCCCTCGAATTTATCCTGGAGCTTCCCCATATATGGTGGTGAGCGTTGAAGTCCCCTGTTATTATCCAAGGACCGGGAGTAGCAGCCATAATATATTCCAGTCTTTTTCTGTCAAACTGACTTGTTGGGGAAAGGTAGACGCCGATAAGAGTGAAAGACAGCTTCTTCTTTTTCACAGTAACACAGACGTATTGGTTGCCGTCGTGTGGCGCTACTTGTTCGGAAAAATACGTAAGGTCCTTGCGAATGTAGACCAGAACCTTACTGCTACGGACACACGTGTTGGAAACAAAAGATTCATATCCCGATAGTCTTATGGAGGCTGATAAGTTCGGTTCACAGATGACCAGTATAGGAAAATGGTTTGCAAATACGAACTGTCGAAAATCCGAAATACGGGACCTCAGGCCTCTCGCATTCCATTGGAATATGGAGGCACTTCTCACATCATCCCGGAACGATCGTTGTTGTTGTCGATGAGCCATGGTTCTGCTGTAGAAGTTCTCAAGCACTGGACTTCTGAAGGCTCGCCAGAACCGGACTGATGGCATCCAGCACTTGCAATGCACTTCGAGCTGTTGGTGTCTGTAGCTTGTCCAGAAGGACACGAATAGCACTCACGAGAGAGCTGATCATAACAACAATTTGTTGATCTTGGTCCGCCAATTTATCAGGAACAGACGAAGTGTCCCCTGCTGTAGAAGTATCACTTCGCTCAGTAGGGGCATGTAGCTTCGGGAGTGCAGGCCACGCGTCAGCAGCTGTGCTGTTCGATGCACCCGTGTCCTTTGAGCTGACTGCGTTTGGCCTGGGCGGAAGAGTGGGTGGTGATATACGTGTGTGGCGTTCTGCAGAGGCTTTGGAGGGTCTTGATCGACGTCGGCGACGTGATCGTCGTCGCTTAATAGATGCTGCTGCTTCTCGGTGAGACGAGTGGTCTCTAACCATTTTCTTCAATATTTGCATTTCCTTTCGAATCAAAGGGCATTCCTTCGAAGATGCATCGTGAGGGCCGCTGCAGTTTGTGCACTTCAGCACACTGGCCTCGCACGTGTTTGTGGTGTGGGGCCCAGTGCAGCGAGAACAGACGGTAGTGTTATTGCACACACTACTCACATGGCCAAGCTTCATGCACTTCCAGCACTGCAGTGGTTTTGGTATAAAGGGGCGAACTGCGTGTCGGAAGTGGCCCACTTTTACATGCGATGGGAGGGATTCGCCCTTAAATATGATCTTCACACACCGTGACGTGCCGAGACGAAACGCGTTTGTGATGATGGTGTTCTCTGTAGCTGGCTTGATTAAGATTGACAGATCGGAGTCGACAATGGTCTCGTCAACATCGTATATAACGCCAGTACGGACTTGTTTGCCCAGCGGAATATAAGGGCGGACTTTCATCCCGCCAAGTTCCGTGATCTTGCGCAAGGAATCCAACGCAGCCGCGTGTTCTACGTCAATCGCTAGCACGTTCTTACGGGTGTTCACTCTTATGTCTTTGATTTCATTTGGAACCAGCGCCTCTAGATGGGAAGACACGGCTTGCCTGTTGAGGCGTCTCAGGTTGTCAGTGGCGACAACTGGCGAGAACAGGATGGTGAGCTCCTCGGTATCCCGCGAAGATCTCACGGTGGACTCACTCGAATTCGATGATGCGCTGAGAAATCTTCGCTTTGCTTTACGACTCCGCACCAGCTCGAAGGGGTCGTCACAAGAATCGTCTCCGCTGATATAGTACTGCATGGTGTCGTCGCTGTCCGTGTCGCTCTCGGTGCCGTTGCGCTTCCTGGAGGCAGCCGCCGCGGGCACTGCCGTGTCCGGCGGACGCGCGTGAGGCTCCATCTCCATCGCAGTTAAGCAGGAAATAGCAGTCCACTGGCAAAGTCTAGAAAATTCACAAAATGAGTAGAGCTGGAAGAGCCGGCGTTCTGCCTGGAGACACTTCGTCGTCTTCTCCACGCAATGGTATGTAAATAAGAGCGGGAAGCGCTCCATCTTTCACGTTAGTAGCGCGCTATCGTCAAAAGGCGTATCGAAATGGAAATGTTGATTGCCTCGGAATAACGAACGTGCTTCCTCTTGCCTAACCCTCACTCCCCCTGCCACTTGCTTCTGCAGTCCAGCACAAGTGGCAACGAAGTGCCAAATAGGCGCTACCAGGCTATAACTGAAACGCGAACCTCTCGTTCTTTTATTTTTCTGTATGGTTCTGCCGTTTAGTGTCTACAGATGTCACAGCTCAATATTTTATGGTGAATCTCTAAGATAGGTGTTTTTGTTCAGTGACAACCATAAGTTTGTAAGTTTTACAGACCTCAACCTGATTTCTAATATTGCAAACGCAACCTTGTTATGCCTTATTTAGGTGCGCTTCCTCCAAATTTATAAGGAGCATTTCTGGGCCATAACTCCTCCTCGTGCACATCGATTATGTATAAAAGCATACATCCGTACTTGTTGAGAATATAATTATCTCTAATGCAGATGCTTTATAGCAACTGGTGAGAAGAGAATGCTTTCCAATGAACAAGTTCTACAGCGAATACTGGATGCAGGAACAAAAAAAAATGTTATAAAGGCTCCACTTTGTTTTTTAAAAGTTGTATCATGAAATTGTCCGTGGTTAGTTGACATAAGAATTGCAATGTGGCGAAAACGGTAGGTTGCTTGGTACGGTATGAGATATCACTGAAGAAGGCAAAAGGGCTACCAGTGTTCATATATGTTTTTCAAGAAACTTGTCAGTGTCACGTAACCATAACGTACAGCCACCCTCGTTCAATGTTCTTCAAATCAGGCAACACCGCGTGTTTCATCTTTGAAACAACACGGAGCTTATGCTGACGTTCATATATTGGACACGCGTGTTCTAGTCGTGATGATCAGAAGTGAAATGCGATTATGATAGTCGGCGTGGGGCGAGTCGAAGCGTAACGGTGTTCTTCACCTTTAGAGACACACTTGACACTAAGTCACATGCACTATCATTGTGGCCACGATGATCACAAAAGCTAAACCATGTCGACGTTGCACGTTATGATGTCGCTCCTTCCATAATCGCAGCGACGAAGGTTGATTCGATGGCGAGCCAAGGTTGTGTGCTTTCTACAGGTCCTTGTCGGCTGCGCATGCCAAGAATATTCTCGGCCGCATTACCCGAAAACAACAAAACAATATTCAGCTCCCACGCGCACGGGGCTTCGCCTAAATTGTGATCGATGGCGATGCCATGCACGCTTCGCCTCTCATGCTCCACGCGTAAAGTGCCTACGCGCAGATGCTCATGAATATTCACGACCGATTCTCGCGGAACGCCAGCGAGCGATAATTCGCAATTCAGAATTGCAAACGCTGCACAACATTACTCTTTCTTACGTTTATGACGTGGTTATACGAGCGTATGTCGAAGGCTGCCTTAAAGGATGCTGACGGTGTGATACGAAAACTTTTCTGCTGCATTATAGTCACTTACTTTTCTGAAAGAGCAGCAATTAGGATTCATCAGAATGTTGCATATTTTGCATCACCATACCAGGTAAAAGGCAACAGACATCTTTTTTATGCAATGATTTATGCCTGCCTGCACCAGTCGGGCGTCGTGCTTCACTCCCTCATTCGCTGTCAAGTGCACCTCAACAAACAAGAAATAAAAAAAAGACTACGAAGGTTATAATATTGCTGCTAAAATGTCAAGATGCTAAAGGGATTGTTGTGTTCCCTCTGATCGAGGATTGCATCAATCACGTTCATTATTATACTACAGAAAATCATGTCAATGGCTCGGTTGCTCGGTTGTATGTACTTTTAGTCTTCGGAATTATCGTCTTCAGTGACATGTTCATAACGTACCACCTGATGACACGGATGGCTACGTATCTTTGAGCTTTTCGGGCTGAACATCGTGACATTAGCCAAGAACAACCGAGAAAGTGTTACATATTCAGCGATTCGAACACAGCACCACAGTATTTACCATGCACTTTAAGCCACAGACCAGAGGCACAACTGGCGCTTCGAATGACAGAGATCCTCTAAATATTGGAAGAAAAAATACAGGCCTCTTTTTGGCTGGCGCCCCGAACGCTGTGTTGTCATGGACTCGCATGTCGATGACACTGCTCGGCCAACTCAGGTTAATGATATATATGAATCAATGCCGTTGTGTCGAACATGGCTAGAAAACCTTGCGTGTTTTATGAACGATAGGTGTCCGACGTATCTGCGAGGTCTTCACTATAGAAGTTGCCTCGGCTTGACGCTAGTGTCATGGTGAATTAATTCGCAAGTGTAGTTTTCTTCGAACATAAAGTCTCACGGGAGTAGCATATTTTGACTTGCTTGAGTGTCAATACACTAATTGTTCATTCTCATCGAATACATTGGCAGAAATCAACTGATCTAACCTTAAGCTTCATATACACAGACGGCCGCCGAGAAGGGGCTTACCGCAATTTAGAGATATCATCGCAGAGGAAATGAGCTGCTTCACTATTGCAAACCATTAGAGCTAATGGTACAGATTTCGACATGGAACCCGGGAGACTACGTCTAGTTCGACGACCAGCGCAAATGTGAAACACATGTACGTCGGAAGGCAAAAACAGAAAACAAACAAAGAAAACAACGCTGTTTTGGACGAATTGCAGGATCAACGCTGGAAACATTCGTAAGAATCACTCAATCCTTGTAGACCGCAGTCAAACCTCTGTATTCGTGCCTTTCGCTCGATCCTGCAACAACGACATCTCTTTATGGCTGTAGCTCTAGGTCACCGCTGCCATATTTTGACGAGGCCCGCGCATTTGTAGGGGAATTTCTAGGAGACCTATCACACTGTCAATGGATTCTTGTCATAACATCTATGGAATAGATGGAGGGATGCTCCACTTATTTGGGCATAGAAATTCATATTCATTTTGCAACTTTGTGTGAAAACTTGTATTTCTTAAGTACGAGCGGAAAAAAAGCGCGTGGAATATTTCGCCATGTAAAATCATTTTTCAGCACTTGGCCTGTATAGTCTCTCGTGTTTCGTTTATATGCGCGCTGCCGAAGAATAGATACGTTCCAACTCACCTGGTTATCAATCTTTCTGAAGATAACGTTACCTTTATGTTCGATTTTTTTGACGCGTTGCTCGTCCCAACTATTCACCTCCCATCTTTCTGTTTTTTTCCTCCTGGTCTAACCTTTCGGGGTCCTTGTGACCACTTGCGGGTACAAGAAGTGAGAGCTCCTGCACGCAGAGCAAAGGAATGCTAGAGGGCATCCCCGAACGTTGAGAGTACTCAGAAACGCCAATAAAGGTTAAGTGATAAGGATAGTAAAGAAGGAAGACAGTGATACATTCAAATTCACTAAATTATGGGCTTTTACGTGCTAAAACCACTTTCTCATTATGAGGCATGCCGTAGTGGGGGACTCCGGAAATTTGGACCACCTCGGTTTCCATTGCGTGCACCTAAATCTAAGTACAAGGGTGTTTTCGCATTTCCTCCCCATCGAAATGCGGCTGCCGTGGCCGGGATTCGAACATGCCACCTCGTGCTTAGCAACCCAACACCATAGCCACCAAGCCAACTTAGCCAACTTACTTTAGCGCACAAGGGGTATGGCGGAGCCTTTATTCTAGTTAACCTCCCTGCCTTCTACTTTTCTCTTTCCTCCCCCTTGTCATTCTTCTCTGAAGCCAACTATTCGGCAGATTTCTTACAGGCATACGAATTCTTCCACGATTCCTAAGGACTCGACCAAAAGAGCTCAGCGAATGACAATGAGGCCGAGAACGGCAATGGAATGTTGAATGCGCCGTGAATGGAATCAAAATATAGGAGAGGGAGAAACAACAGAATAACGCAAATCGAGTAGTCCTGGAGACAGCTTCTCTAAAGTGCAGATTAGGCTATTAAGGTACTTTTTAGGATTTGTTTACGCTGTTCATCACTGAGTTTGCATTGCACCTGGTGATAGGGAGTCCTGATGACAAATTATCGAGTCTAAGCCAGCCGGGTTGGTATTAAAGCAACTGACACGGCGCGTGAGCTAAATGTCATCAAGGAGCGGACTTTCATAGTGGCACAGAATACACACCACACAATAAGCACGCTGGACCACAGGTAAACACACTCGGCCAGTATCGTAGATATTCCCTGTGCGAAATGATTTCATTTCCAACTTTCATGATGTTTTGTTTCATAACTAACTGTTCAACAACAAAGGTAGGCTACATCAGAGCTGGATATTCATCACAGAGTGAAAGAATCGGGGTGCCCCTTTCACCGATAGAACTTACACACCAAGTACTCGCATGTAAGCTGCAGAACTTGCTTCACAAGTTCTACCTGGAACTACCTCGGAGTGGGAGTAGAGTTATGGTGCGTACTTGAGAGGGGACACTGTAGGTTTACTTAGACCTGTGTAGTAGCAGTACTTGTGTATGCGGCCACAAACAACCTCTACTTATATTTGTTTAGTTTGAGCTCTGCCAAGAAAAGCGCTATTTTCTATTTGTGTACAATGAATGCCAATTGAGGGTTTTCTAAAAACTAAACATCCTTCCTACTAATACAAAATATATGCGTAATTTGCTGCGTATTTCAAGGCAAAACCAATTTGTAAATTAAAGAAAGAAAGCTGATCTAGAGCAGTGCGAGCATTTAGGCAATTGTGGAGTCGCATACTGGTGTCTGCTGCAGTTCAGCCGGTTGTTTTCTTGCTTGTCGAATTTCATGGTCTATTCAAAAGGTTGAATTATGACATTCTTATAGTTAATTTCAAATTACCGTGATCTTTGTACAGATGGTGTAAGCGAGACAAGAGCCTCGTCGTACGAAAGAATGTTTATGTGGACCACAGCCGCGCGTTCACCTAAGCATAGTCCTTCAATACTCTTCAGCAAAAAGTGTCGAAGGACCCTGGCCTAAGTATCCTGTCCCGCGTGTGGTCTTGGATGCAAAGCGGCGCAATTGTTTCGTTGCCATCACTCAAGTACCACATTGTCTGGCGAACCGAGGGTAGTTTGATTAGCAGGATGGACGGCTGCAACAATCACATAAAAACACCGTCGACTCAAGGCAACGAAGCTTCCCGTCGGCTGTCAACTTATCCTAATGGTCACCGAATGCACAAAAAAGGGGCCATCTGCTCGTCTAATGGTGATGGCGTCTAAAATGCAGTTTGTGGAATTTATACACGCCGACTTTTGTGACTCACCAAACTACTGTGCTTACATCCATCGAATGCTACGCAGTGCGCAGATACTAAAGGTGTTCGAAGTTGTTCTTTATTTTTATTTGAGGATACATATTATGTTGTAGGCATGTTAGGGACAACAATGATGTTTTTTTACCCCGTAGAGATGGCGAAAGGGCCCTGTGATGCTACGTGCATCACAAAAAATGTATTGCATCATTTAGCCCATTTTCACTCTATCTGTATGTACACACTATATTATCTATGTATCATTCTCATCTGTGTTCCTGTACGAGCCGTACCACAACGGCGTTCCGGTGGAGATGCCATTTCATCTATTTGGCTTTCAGTGTATGGTGTATAAGAATGAATGCCTAACCTTTCACGCCTGCATGATGTTTTTTATCTATGACTACATCATAGCTTCCTTTTCTTTCTAGCTATACTTGTTCTTAATTTCCGGAAGACTTTACAGCTTCTTTTTGTTTTAAAATATTATTTCTGTTCAATATTGCTATGTAAAAAGAATCGTCATCAAAACTGCATCACGACTTCTTTTTTTCAGTTTCTTTACAGTAATAGAAACAAATGAACAGCTGCTTTCACATGGAGTCTTGAACAGTCTTGCGAGTTGTAGCAGAGCTGCCAGTACAGCCTTTTGGTGATTTCCGAGCTTTCATCCCTTCTTAACAATTGCCGGCAAGTGTGAATACTTACGGGAAAATAAAAGGACAACATGGCCACAATTAGCACATGACCATGGCAGTTGGAGAAGTATGGGAGAGGCCTTTGCTCTGCAGTGGACGTAGCCTGGATGATGATGATGGTGCTGATGAGGATAGGTCTAGTTTTTCCCGCCATCGTGAAATATCTTTCGTCGTGGATATCATTAGACAACGTTCCTTTTGATAACCTCAACAACAAAAATAATACTAGGTTTTCAGAGAGCAATAGCCTTGTCTTAACTAAACCAAATGCAATTATACAAAACTTTGCTTCTATGCCATTGCGCTTAGGATCCTTATCCCTGTTAATATTAAGTCATCTCTAGCACAACAGCTTTTTAATCACAGCATGAAAAAATGCTGTTAGCAGAAGCATACTTTCGTTTGTCATAAATGTATTTCGGTAATTATTACATTTCATTTACATTATTTTTATTACTGTATTCTTGGGCTGCATATTTTTGTAAAACAAGTTGGAGCTTTCGTTTTTAGTAAGGTGTGGAAAAGTGAATTTCTTTCTGTACATTACTAGACATTCCTGTTAATGAGTGTCTATTGCATTATTTATGTATAGCGCTGTTTCAACGTATATCTAAATGTTTTTATTTATTATAAGTTATTTCCTACAGATTGTATTTCCTGGCGCATATATTTATGTTCGCCCTGTTTTTGCTGCGCTAATACTCTTATGTGCCCACTAACAATAGGAAGTCCCCCTGGAAGTTTCTTACTTTGGGACCTCCTGATGCTGTGTACAATATGTAAGTCCGTTTTTTTCATTGTACATGCAATAACAAACAATAAACTTGAACTAAACTTGAACCGCAAGATATTACCATCAGGAACAAGGCTGGTTTGTAGAAAGTTTGCTTCTAGCTGCAAATGTCCAACTACGTTCGTTAGTTATGAATGCCGTCTGAGCACATGGCCCGTTTTTCGCCTCTCCAGTTTGAAATCTTTACTTGAGTTGGGTACACTTTATGATTTTACACAACCACATGGTTGTTTTGTAGTATGACACTTCTGGCGAAAATTATGAACAATTATAGTATGGAAAGATTTTACATGCACACATTGCCCTGAAAGTGTTTGCATGCTAGAGTTCTTGCAGGACGTTTGGCTCGTGCATTTTATATCAGGCGAATTTGCAGCATACAGAGCTATGTAAGAGAGGTTTATATTCCGTGGGTGCCATAACATATTCCTTTGCAATTGTATACTTATGCCAAAATGAATGAAATCGTACTCAAATGATTAATCCCATTAGCAGCATATATATATATATATATATATATATATATATATATATATATATATATATATATATATATATATATATATATATATATATATATATATATATGTGTGTGTGTGTGTGTGTGTGTGTGTGTGTGTGTGTGTGTCAGGCATACATTTCAGGGACCATACTTACGAAGCTTCTCTTGCGTATTCCAGGGTTAGTTATCCCCATGATGGTTGTTGCGCGACTATACTAATCAGCAAAACAATTAGCGGAATTCGAACGCCAACAAGTGAGTAAACGCTTTCCTGAATGATAGGCGTAGTGATTACGGGCCCATAAATTAATAAATTCCAGGCGAGCTTTCCTCCTGTAAAGAATGCACCGCTACAATAAAACCCTGTGAGTGGGAAAGACAAAACCTGGGAGCTCTTTAATTGAGCCTTCTTGCCCCAAAGGCAACAACTGTAGCCATAATGTAAAATTCGAATATCACGCCTGCCGCGACATGAAAGTGATGTTCTCTGCCCCCTACACCATTCAAAGCTTTGCAGGTTGACTGACCCTGCGGTAACCCAGCAACGTGACTGAGGCACAAAGTACAAGGGGCCTTTTCTTGAATGCGAAGAAGGTGCAATCTATCGAATTCCTTTAAGGTGCAGAAAAGTGTACCTTGGCCAAACTGACAGGTGTGTTAACGATAGGTCAAGGGAGCATGCAAACACCGTAAAAAATGCGCGAGAAGAAAACGATTTTGAAAGTTTTATGGCTAGTCATTGCCTGACTTGAGAGGGCAGTTCGCTCGGCTTTGTAAACACTTCCGTTATCAAGAAGAATAAAACATGTGTGACACGGGAAATCGCAGAATCTTGAAGTATTTCTAGATTCGGGAGGGTTGTGTCAGCATCCATCATGCTTTCAGACATAGAGCTGGTATAAATACACATGCGCAGATGACAAAACCCCGGCTCCAACAGCACGTATTTATTCGTCAGTTATTCACAATAATTTTCTTGGAAGTTCAGCGCTCGTCCTTGTCGTCTCATCTCCGTCCGTGCCTTTTTTTCCGCTGCCGCCTTTTCAAATAACCCGAACTTCAGTTTGGCTCATATTTCCAGTATTTTTTTTAAGATCAAAGCAGACATGCAGGGAAATAATTTTTTTTACACACCGGGTTATTGCCTTAATTTATGTAAAGGCTTATCATTTTATTCATCATTTTTGATGTACGAAATTGACGTTCAGTGGACCATGTTTGTCATTACATGGAAATTTCAAAAATTGTGCTTCGAATACCGCCACCGGACCTGCGACCACTTCATTTTTAAAGAGTGAGGAGGAATCTGCCCGCCGGGAACCCGACCAGTACCACCCGCTGACTAGACAATGTGTTATTAGGCGACAGTATCGTTTGTACTTTTGAGACTTTCGACTACATAAGTGTGGAGACATTTGCCATGTACATTGTATGTACCCGCTGACCCGCTGACTAGAAAATGTGTTATTAGGCGACAGTATCGTTTGTACTTTTGAGACTTCCGACTACATAGGTGTGGAGACATTTGCCATAGGCTTCCTGTGGAAACGTTGCGTTATAAGTCCTGGTGCTTGTGTGAAAAGATTATTTGATATGTAACTGTGAACCCTGAATAATGTGTGACGGAACCACCCAAGAGATAAGGAGTAGCCGGCGCCTTAAATTGCGCGCCAACATCTCCTTATACCATATCAATAAAGAAAAAAAAACCCCGACCAGTGGCCGACCGACGCAAGGACCGACCCATGCGAAACCATGGGATTGTAGGAAAAGAGCATATCTCCTAAATACGTTCTAGCTTTTAGGGAAAATGATTCCCATTTGGTGCAACAAAAGGCAGATATTAGCTTCCACAACATCTTACACGAGACCGAGCAATAGCTTGCTAGTACGAAAATAAAACACCCTCACGCGTGGATCTTCGCGTACTGTGGCAACGCGCCAAATGTGCATAAGAAAAAGGCTTTTGGGGTTTATATTGCGTATTACTGCTGATAAATATTAATGTTACTATTTGCCAGTATTTTTCCTGCGAAAGAGCACAATATTCGCTTTATGTGAGGCCCACAAATATTGAAAAACTAAGGAAACCATGTTGCGCACTGCAACCCACGAATTAAATTATGTGGAGTGGGTTGTACTTGTTCCACTATATTGTACACCTACAGCAAAAAACAAAATATATCATAATTTGATAGGGTGTATGCTTTAGTTGAAGCGGGAGCAATATGAAAAACTAAACAGTTGCACATATTTTCAACAATTTTTTTGTAATTTTCCATTTAGTGACAAAATGGCATTATGGGCGCTCATTTTGTACATGAAAAAAATGGCTAAAAGGATACATCATGTCTCAAAGTAAGGCAATAATCCACTGGCTTTTTGCACGAAATTTTAGCACTCGCGGTTTGACATTGGGTGTAAATGATAAGTGAATAATGTGAACTTTGTGTGAATAATGCGAACTGAACTTTGCGCTATGTTTGTATTTTTTTTCTGCATCTGAAGCAGACGCAGGATTATGCTTCAGTGCAAAAAGTCAATGGTGTATCTTTGCATTGAAGATGGACCATCAGACTACATTGAGAGGTTCCACAAAGAGAAACTATGTACTCTTAGCGTTCACGTGCTGTGCATGTATGTTCCTTTTCTTGAATAATTGTGGTTCATTAAACACGGCAAATTTCTTTCGTTATCATTTGGCAATTTTTAATGAAAAGCGAATCGTTAAATAACTACTTCTATAATGAGCAGCACGGAATGCAAAGGGTTAAAGGATGGGAAACAGCATTGAAGAGAGATGCCATTTTATCGGTAGAACGAAGTGTTAACCTATTCCAGGACAGTTTTCATGCAACGGCGTTGAAGGCCTACGGTGGCGTGTCCTGTATCAAAAAGGAAAAACATCAACGTGGACTGCATCCGAGGCCCGAATTCCCTTTGAAACGAAATTACGTAAACTGAATTTACGTTTCACATACGTCACTTGAACCGACAACTTCCTGGCTTTTTTTTTTATCTCAGCCTGTATTTAATAATTTTTCTTTCTCAGTTCACATCTAACCTGCTCCACATTGGCGGTCGTTTTTAGGAGCCCATTACGACATTTAGCAGATGTCGGGTCTAGGCGTTTTGTCTAACACCAGTTTTTTTTTTTTTTGGTGGTGCCATACCAAGCACTTGAACATTTCGGGAGCGCGTCGCGAGTGAGTCAGTATTTCATCTGCGTTGCTTTAGGCACCTACGGGCATGTTCGGGACGCCGCATGCTGCTAATCTAGGGGGCCTCAGCCCATCGCCGAGCCCACTGCCCCTCCCGGGTATCCTCTAGAGATGGCACCTAGACCTTTGCACCCTGCAGCCGCGGGCGAGCCTTGTTTATTATTTGAAGTGCATGAGAACTCCCTTATACAGCTTAACTGTTCCTGATGTATCAGTCGCTCGAAGTAAGCATACGCTGGCGAAGGTTTTAGGGTGCAGCTTTTTTTACTTCTTCGCCCCCCTTTGGTGTCTTTCTACAGGGAGGCTGCTTATGGCTAGATTCCGGTGGATCTCGTCTCCGTGGTCATAGACCAAAAATTTTTCATACGTGGGCCGATCCCGAAGTTAGTGCAATGCTGGTCCAAACCGCGGCGGAGGTGAAGCAAGTGTTAAGCGCTCCCCATACTCGGGCCGTTGCCGAAGATAGTGCAATGCCGGGCCAACCGGCGGCGCAGAAGAAGTTCGCCATCTAGGGACCCACATTTAATGCTTCGCTGGTCATCCTTATTCACAGAGTGGATTGTCACTGAATTTTTTCTAACCATTTCTAACCACCATAACTACTATAGACTTGGTGCTAACGCAGTCCATTCGGACCACAGATTCTGCCCGCTTTTCGTGACCCTAACTCTCATGAATATCGAGTCAGCCCCGGTCGACTGTGGAGTTTGACTAAAGGTTTTGAGCTACATGTGTTCTTAGTTCACCCACACAATTTGTGATGCATGTGCATTGTAGCAAGCGATATAAACGTGCGGAATCGGTCAGCGTGGCGCGTTTCAGCAGCAGCAAAAGCAGTTGCGTTTCGCAAATAATAGTAGACAAGGTTCTTGGAACTGCTAACCTGTAAGAAAGACGCTTTTGGCTCATAAGACGTATATAAAAGGCTTTAAGATGTCATTTCTCTCAGTTGTGATAGGTACATCTTCGGAAGATCCAGGCAGCTGCGAAACAATAAGAAATGGTCCCAAGGCAAGGACTCGCCGTATTTTGTAAATAATGAGACAGGCACATTGTGCATGCTATGTGTTGTGTTTCAACGCAATTTTCCTCAATACTAAGGAAACCTCGCTTACAGGGAGAAACATCAGGGATGTGTTATGTGTAAATTTTTAACAACTTCTCTTACTTTCAGATACGCACTTTTCCGGACATTTAGATCCACGCAAGCTTGTCAGACAAGATAGTGCTTGACACGCTTTACTCGCTAAGCCCGTCGCATAGCAACAGTCGGATAGTAAAGCACATAACAATGACAAAAAAAAATCGCTATTTAGTTTTCTGGGCTACAGCAATGTTTAATAGCTATGCAGCAATGTCTATTTGCTAGCGCATTTATTAGACGTATGGTACTCCCACTGTGAACGAAGACGGCACATGCATGCTCGGATATTTAAGGAACAGGTACTATGCGTCATTACGGCCTCATATCGGGCTCGCAAGTTGGGTGAAAGAAGGGCTTCTATTGCCACAACAACCTCACAAACAGCTCTGATTAGCTGCCAGTGCAGTTACTAAAACTATCTGCGCTCGTACAGTGACCGGAGACTACGCGCGCGAGCGTTTATAATTGAATAACAGTTTCTGAATATGATTCACGAAATAATGGGACTGTAGAGCGGTGAGGCTAACATAAGAAGAGCGGCCACTATGCTACACATATTACGCCTTTGTCTCAGGCGCGATCCTCAATGCATGTTTCTATCTGAAGCGAACTGTGTTAGGCGTAGACTGCCTACACACAAAGCGCTTGAATACAAACCCGCGCCTTACTAGCTACCCGGGGCATACAGTTAATTACGCTGCGGCTACGCTTTGCATGACGCATCATATTTATTTTTCGTATTTTGTTTTTGTCTGGGCGCGATTGAAGCAGTCTTTTGGGAGATCTAAGGCTATGTCTTGAAATAGTGAGAAATTGTTGGAATTCAATAGTCTCCCGAACGAATCGCGAGAGTTGGCAGTTATATCCGCCGTGTTTGCTCAGTGGCTATGGTGTTAGGCTGCTGAGCACGAGGTCGCGGGATCGAATCCCGGCCACGGCGGCCGCATTTCGATGGGGGCGACATGCGAAAACACCCGTGTACTTAGATTTAGGTGCACCTTGAATAACCCCAGGTGGTCAAAATTTCCGGAGTCCTACACTACAGCGTGCCTCATAATCAGAAAGTGGTTTGGCACGTAAAACCTCATAATTTTTTTTTGGCAGGTATGCATGTCAAATGCTCTACGTAGTGTTTATCTGTACATGTATGGTCGGCCGCAACCGTATCCAAAGATTTCACAATTTTATGCAACACGAAAGCTGCAGTCATGAGGGGAGTAAAAGTTACCTCCCTTAATGAAACAAAATGCCTAACAATATTTAATGCCAAAGTGTTTTACGCCGGTGCCCACGATCAACATTCTGTAACGGATGTGACGTCGCCGCGAAGGCATAAAATATGCTGTCTTGACAGGGATGGCGCTGCCATCTAAGAGCAGTGAAGCAAAATACTGCATCATGGCATAAACGACCGTTCTGCTGCAGTGACGGCGCAGTTTCTGCAAACGGTTTCTCTTTCGCGTCGGATTAGCCTGTGGCATCTCGTCGCCTACAGAGTTCAGCTTCAGAATATGCGTCAGCAGTGCTTACACGCCACCTACTGCTTCGCTTGCGGTGGCGCTAGGAAAATTGCTGTGCAAAGTGGCGCAGAAAGGCAACTTCGTCGAGGGGCGAATCTCGCTTTCGTCAAGCGAGAGAGACGTAAGCGTGAAGCAGAACGCCTTCGCGCGTTCGCGGCGCGTGCTGCGAACTCTGGAACTCGTAATCCTGAAGCTTAGCGCGTCACGACTTGCTTCCGAAGACACTGGAACCCGACCAAAATGCTCGTACCTTCGCCGAAGCGAGTCGGGAGCAGGTCGCTGCTCGCCAACAGGACGCCACGCATCAAGCAAACCTGCAACACGGTCACCAACCCGCAAATCGAGCTCCTTTCGCTGCAACGGATGGTGAGTTCACGAAGCGATTTACTAAAAAACCGCTCGCTTTCGCTGCTCGGTTTGCGAACGCCTGTGGTTTATGGCGGATTTGCGCAGTGCTCCTGCGCGTGCAATGCAGTTTCTCCGGTGGATGTTTCCCGGTCGCGAATTGTTCGACAAGTTTAGCTTTTGTGGCAATCGTCAAGGATATGTGTGCAGTGGTAGGGTGCTGCTGATGGCGACTTGCAACTTAATTCTTTACGTACAATCAACATGCAGCAGTTCCTGTGAAGACACGTTTAACTTTCGTGTTCTACGGATTCCTATGAAACATGGATCAACCATATTTTTCGTAGCATTAGGGAAAAGCAGTGAGCGGACTGTTTTAGTGAAATCATAGAAAAGCAAGCTAACAGAAAACAGAAGAAAGCATAAATGATATATTACAAGAATGGTCATACTTTTTAAGTCTTTTAATTAACAGTGCGCGCGTGAGTTGCGTCACATTGTAGCAGTGGTCAGTGCTCAGCAAGCTAAAATTTACGTATAAAAACCTAGCACATGCGTCTTACAGCTGGCGCTGAACAAAAACGAAGTTACGGGTCATGTTCATGTGGTTCTAGCAATGATATAGATAAACGCTTTACAGAGTATAACAAGGGCGCCCTGTAATAGTTGACTTTTGGACCTCTGTATTTTGTCGTCCGAAGAAGGACTCTTCCGTGGATATGGATGAACGTAAACGACACCATGTGGGGAATACCAAACGTATTCTGTATGCCGCCAAACGAGATTCTCGAGAAGTGAAGATAATATGTGTCATCTCTAGAGGCGGTGGGAGTAGTAAAAAAAAAAAAGAGCAGCAGAAAGAAGGTAGGGAGATTTAATGACAACTGGAATCTGTGAAAAATAATACACATAGCTGTACTTGCCTGTACAGACGCGCACGCGCGCACACACACGCACACACGCACAAAGTTCAAACTACAGAGTTCTTTTACTGCGAGCAGTTTATAAGTCTATAATATTTACCCGAATTACATCAGTGATGATGCCGAGGCGGGCACTTTATAAAAGATACACCAAAGCAACTCATTCACATATAAACTAAATACATTTATTTACTTTTGAGTTACAACCCTTGCGGCACATGATTATATTGGCAAGTTTAAGGGAACGGTCATAAAAGTGTAATTATGCGTTTCCGCATTTTAAAACGGCTACGTAGACCGATATAAGTGGCATCAAGTTAATCGTTCATTTTATCTGATCAGACGCGAGGTCCCGCGAAGCGGGTCCAACCGTCCAAGCCCTCTCTTACGTAGGTAGGTGATACAAAACGTAGTCACGCAGCAGTCACGCTTCCTGCTTATCACTACCTGATACCGACTGGCGCTTGCGGAGCTCTCGATTGAACGCAGGATTATTTCAGCAGCCTAGCCAAAATGGCCCACTGTACCACACCCTACGGGAAAGCTGCAGTTTACCCACCCCTCCCCCCTCCTCTACGTCACAAGAGGGTTGCACTGGAAACCACGTTTCGCGGTTGCGCGTGCATACTAAGGCGAAGTTAGCTAAGTCTAGACCAGTAATTCTAGTGGAGATGGCCAATTTGCAATATGGGGACATGGATCCAGACATTAATGATGATTTCCAGCAACTTTCTCATAAACCCATGGCATAATGTTTGTAACGAAGAAATAATTTTTCTAATTAGCGTAGTTTGTGCATGAATTACTTTGATTTATATTCCAAATGATGTCCGTATGGGCTCATAATTCATGTAGAGTGACCAAATTTCACCAAAGTTTGCAGGCTCTTTTTTGAGGTGGTCCAAGTAGAAAAGAAAAAACAAAACCTTTATAGCCATTGCGAGAGCCTTGATTAAAAAAAAAAAAGACAGGATAGCTTTGTCCATAACACGAAACAATCCCACCATAACTCAAGAAATATGTGTAGTAAGCCTCAAAATTTTTCGGGCGGTGTTTGCTTTGTTTAACATTCGCAGGTGCGAGCGAGCAGTGTACTTTCTAGAAGTAAAATGAGTGTGAGTCGTACTGCGTTTGTGGATGTGGCGCCTTCCGCTGGTGGTGTCACTTCTACAAAGTGGAACGAGTTGACCTGTTTTCCCGTCTCTTGAGTACCTGCAATTAGGTAACGCCTCCTAGATACCGCAAGACCTGTGCACTTAGTTTCATGACGTCATGCTGCCTAGCCCAACTGCCATGGAATCTAATGGGTATGCTCTCGAGTAAGCCAGGGTGATTTTAACCTCACCGCTTTCATAACACCAGACTTGGCAGCTAAAATATCTTTCCAATTAGCATGACGTCATAAAGCAGAGTGCAGAGGCCTGCTATCTAGGACGCGTTGACTTAAGAACGGGTCTCTCCTAAATCAACTCTTTTGCTTCCTGCTGCTGTATTCGTTTGGCTGTATTCAGGGCCCTTGTTAGCTTTGAAGATTCTTCGTCCCTGCTGTCACGTGGGAATGGAAAGGCTTAATCAAAGACAATGCCACCTGCCCCAACTGCATTGCGAGAAGAATGTATATAAAGACAGGGAGGTTAGCAACAGTAAGTACGGATTGGCTACCCTGTGCCGCCCAAAGGGGTAAAGGAAATGAAATGTGTAGAAGGGGAGAAGAGATAAAAATAGAGGGGGAAAAAGTTCCAACCATAACGTGATGCAACGCGCTAAAACTTTCGTAGTAGGTCGCACCATTCACAAGTCATCAAGAGTCGGAGCAGTGCAATTAATGCCTTAAGTTCTGAAATCGGTCTGGGCTAGTGTGTTAGGATTGTGGGCTAGGATTTTTTCTTCTGTCAACAGGCGCTCGTCGAGTTAGTCAAGCATGACCATGAGCACTTTTATTGCCACACTAACGGGAACTGTCACAGAAGAGGTGCATGCTCGTCTCCACGTCGTCGCAGTTGTAGCAAGCATGTCGATTATTTCAATGCGAAAGGAATAGGCGTTTGTGAATGCCATGCCTAGACACAGGGTGCACAGAAGTGGTCCTTCTGCTCGTGGTCTCCCTGGTGATAGACGGAGTTGTAGACGTCGATCCAACCTGTGAAGATGGCTTTTGTAAATTCTCAGTCACACACATCCGACTACTTCATCCCCGAATAATGAGCAAGGGGCACATAATCAATCGGTGGATACCGGGTCACTGCAGAATTTATGGTAACAGTACTACAGATGAGGCTATCCGATTGGCCCACCTTGGTGTCGACTGTATACTGATACCACTGTCGCGAATAGATGTAATCACAAGGTTTCACTCCCTCGTAAGCAAGCTTATACTGGCACAGTGTAACTCAAGTGAATTTCGTTACTCGAAATCTCTTTATAGAAATTTCTGCAGTGACTTAGTATCCACGTAAAGATGATGATGTACCCATAGCTGATTACTCGGCGGTGAATTAGTCGGATGTCTGCGACAAGCTGTTCGTTAGGCCCGTGATTGAATGGGGACAGAAAACAATGAATAGCTGCCTTCGAGCGACAAAAGACGTACCATGACTGTGATAAATGGTGACCGATAAACTTCAGAGCTGCACCGATAGCAGCTAGTTCTGCAGCCGTCAGTGACGTAATGTGAGCTGTCTTGAACTGGATGGTGATAGATTTCGCGGGAACTATCACTATTTCAGCTGAACTTTTGGATGAAACTGAACCATTCGTACAAACATGGAGGCATTGACTGTGCTTTTGATGCAGGAATAAAAATACGGGTTGTTTGAGGAAGGAAGATAGCATGTCCGTTTTCTTTTTGATACAAGGAATGACGGAAAGAGCTTGGAGAGGGTGCAGGCACCACAAAAGTAGAGATGGTAGATACTGTGAGAGCCTGGTACAAGGTATCGATGTGTACGACGTGTTGTGGACTGGCCCAGGCACATGGCACATTCGGGAGTCGTTGGTAGACGGTCTGGTTTCGACAGTTACCGGAATTGTGAGTTCAGCAAGTAAAGTCAAGATCACTGTGATTGCAGGGCCTAAAAGCGCATTCACACGGTGGGACTAAGCAGGGATTTTTGCAGGGGACAAAACATCACGTGACGCCTGCGTCAACAAAACGTGCTGCGCTCAGCGAGTCCTGCTTTCTCCGCTAGCTGAACGGATTCAATATTGTGGCTGTTATTTCAGTCCGTCCGTTCATTTGGTAGTCGTCTATCCTCTATTTAGCCTAGTCATCGTCAGTCCTTAGCACATGGGCCGTGGAATCACGTATATGATCGCAAACGCGTGGATTTACATCGTTGCTTCGTTGGCAATAAACACATGCGCATTAATTGGAGCAAGGCATAGAGAAAAATGGTATCGCCCCCGGTGCTTTAGCAAAATGCCGAAGCATTGGAGACCAGAAAAAGGATGCGGATTGGTACGGATTCGCGAGCGTGCTGCCACATTGTGAATGCGGCCTTGCCCATTTGCGGCTGCGTCTTTCGGCTGTGAAGCAGGCCGGATTTTGCGCTCGCGTGTGGCTACATCTTTACTGAGCTTCCTGCACGATGCAAGGTTCCATTCGTATGCAGATCTTTTTTCTATGCCATATGACAGCCCCCCTCGGAATTAAAATGACACTGAAAGAATTGACCATTGGCAAATAATAATGTTATGCTGTTTCTGCTGCAGAAGAAAGGCATGATGAGTGTTACAGAAACACTGCCATGAAAGCCAGCAAACATTCAGTGCGCAGTATGTAGTCGGTGCGTGTTACTACTGCACCTGCACATTCAAGTTGTGCCATAATAACGAGGAACTTCAAATAAGAAGGCAATACGAGGGATGTGAAACTTAAAGTTCACCTGTATTTGCATACACAGTACAAAATGTTTGGCGATCTGATATAATAGTTGAACTAAAGCACTGGTACTGTTGGCCTTCAGGCATGTCATAACCTGTACTAAATATATAAAAGAATGGAGTAATCTAGACTGAACTCTAGAGCAAACAAAAAAGTTGGAGCAGTGTCTACCTTCACTTGTACCATGAATTCCTGAAAAAAAAAAGAACTGGAATTACGAATACATGAGAATATATTTCCTCATATGCATGTTTGTCAGAGGCCCCGACACATCACTATAATAACGTAAAAAATAGAACAATTCTTCGCCTTTTCTTTCTAGTACTCATGCAAGTTTCTCTATTTGAACTTTTTCGCCGTTTACATAGCTACTTTTACGACAAACTACAAAAAAAATAAAGAAAAATACACGACGTACATGAAGACGTCGATATTACTGTACGGGGGTATATGAGCCCACGTCTGCACTTGTATGCAGAATGTACAGATACAGGATTGTTTAAACAACGTGAAATACGCATGCCTTTTTGTCAGTCGTAACGTCACAATTCAGGAATATTGGAGTCGCAACAGGAAATGGCGCAGATGATTAAAGCCATGCTCGTACGCCTCAGGGTGTTTACGAGATTTGAGTAAGTGGAGCTGAGACACCAGGAGGGAACCGGGGCAAGCAATTGATATGATGAGCGCACCCGCGTGACACGCCCAAAGACGGTTGGAGGTTGATTTTAAACGAAAGCTTTACTGGTCGCGAACTCACGATTTCGCCGGGGTGGTGCTCCGAGGAGGGACATGACGTGACAACGCGTGCCTCGCCGCGGATATTTCTCTCTCGCTCTCTCTTTCTCCCTAGTCACTACTGCGCAGGCGCCACTAGTAGCCCCGAGCCACAGATTTTCCTCCCCTGCGCACACCGCGCCTTTCCGCCACCACCGTTTGGTATGACGTCACACCGCGTACTTTCTCGTTGCGCACGCCTCCGCTCACTTCACCAGCTGCGTCGCATGCCTGATAACATTTCGGAGGATTGAAAAGGAGAGCTCACGTGCACTGCAACCACAGTTGAGGCGGCAGGATGGACGGCGACAATTCCGATAAGCAGGAGGAGGCCTGGAATCGACATCGGAACGAGATGAAGAGGAAACGAATCACTCAGGAAATAGACGAACAGCGTGCCGAACGACTGGCTAAACGCCGCAACATAGCTAGACAACCAGACTAACCTGGACTTGCAATCAAGATTAGCCAATGCTAACTATGCTATGCCTTCTCTTTCGCTACGTATATCCTGTCTCAGCCGAGCTAAGCCATCTGCCAATTTTTTCAACTTTTTCCTTTTGTCTTGTTCGTGGAAGATGAAAGCCAAAAAAAAAAGGCATTGCATTGAGCCGCATTCATAGGGAAAGCACGTAGAGAAACACTTGAAATTCGCTCTTCAATGTTTAGCTGACATCACTAAGGTATCTATTTTGGCATGTTTGTATGCCATAAGTATGTACAGAGTTGGGCACAAAGGAGACGGACACAAGAGAGAACGATGGGACACAAGGCGCAGGCTTACAACAATTTTTGTTTGTTTTGCAACTGTTGTAAGTTTGTGCCTTGCGTGTCCCCTTGTTCTTTTTTATGTCCCTGTCATTTATGCGCTACTCTGTACATATTTGTAGCTGACAGTGCGTGAGGAGTAGAACTAAGTGGGAGAAACGGCCACAGCGGCTTGCGTTGGAAGGCGTAATGCGTATTTAGGCTCCTCATATACTCAGAGTTTTCTGCACCATAATGGCGTGGAAATGTGCAGCCATTTTCGAAGCTGCATAACACTATTCAAGCTGCGTGCATATTTCTCGTGACGGGTTTTTGGGGTTGGCAACGGTTCTAGAATAATGCGTGGTCCCGGTAATGCTGTGCTAGCAGGAACAACAACAGTCACAAAGAGGAATAATTTCCCGCCTGAGACAAGACCTTCCCACCTTTCTTGTGAAACATTTATGAGCCGCTGATATCCGTGCCCTTCACGTGCTCTATAATTTTGCCGTCGTTTTCCTCCAAGGCATGTGCAGTGATAGCAACGTTTGTGAAACCACACTGGCTGATGTGTTACCATATATACAGTAAGGCACGTGTTTCTACCATTAAACGGTTCTTGAATCCTCTATGCGCTCTTTTAGCGCTATGAGATGGGCGAATATCCTGCCTGTCATCAGGTACAAAACATTCTAAGCTTTTTAGAAAACCATATCGAAGCAGATTATACTCTCTTGTTGCTACGTGTTGTTCTGGGAAATTCTCTGTTTGTTCCAGCAAGCGAAAATTTTAGCTTCACGTTTAGTTTCATAACCTCATTGGCACTCACAAACATGGTGTTCAACTTTCTTCGCTCACTGAACTTATACCCGAAGAGGCAGTATGAGCCAAACCACGTCGGCTACTGACAGAAATACCAAATACGGATAAAGCCTATCCACGTGTTTTCTTGAATTTCTTTTTATTTAGAGCCATGTCAACCACGTGCCTCATTTGTTTCTGCGACAAATTGTTTATCTGCGCGTGGAGCGGCACACAAGAGCCCGGCCGCTCCATCAACAACGCCGCGGTAAGACACCAAGGCAAAAAAAAAAAGGAAGGATGGCAGTTATGCCCTCAGGTAAAACATTGAAACTGAAATCAATGCTTAACGTTGGGATTACGGCGTCTCATACTTCTGGCGCGACGAGACGCAGCACTGCGGCATTCCAAGAGTCGAACTTTGGCGGTGCACAAGACGAGAGCAACGGACCACTGTCCGGGTGTATCAGCAACCCGCCTTGGTCGCTCAGTGGCTATGGTGTTGGGCTGCTGAGCACGAGGTCGCGGGATCGAATCCCGGCCATGGTGGCCTCATTTCGATGCGGGAAAAATGCGAAAACACCTGCGTACTTAGATTTAGGTGCACGTTAAAGAACCTCAGGTGGTCGAAATTTCCAGAGTCCTTCACTACGGCGCGCCTCATAATCAGAAAGTGGTTTTGGCGCGTAAAATCCCAAAATTTTTTTATCAGCATTCAAAGATAAGATGTGCTGAATGTAGTGTGACATTCACTGCCCGTTCAACTGAGAGCAGTGCATGTACCCTGGTGCGGTACGCAAACAGCTTTTCAGCATGGACGTTAATGCACTACGTGCAGAACGCTGCCCTGGCTCCGGCAGAGCCTATTGAGAGGAGCGTGATGGCGCGTCCACTTCGCTTTGTCGCCCTTTGCAGCCAAATGCACTGCGAATATCTGGAGAACTTTCAACCCTCCACGCGCGGGCCACGAATGCGCGTCGAACTCCAAACGACAGCATATCCGCCTCTAGCATCCGTGTTAAGCGCTGTATCAATATAAGCAAGTACACTTGATGAGGCCATGCAGAGCGGTGGGGCGCCACACACGGGGCTTCTTTGAATACTAAAAACGTTGAATGCAGCGGCGTTTCAGTATTGACCACTCTTCTCTACAGGAACCATTGCGTTGGCGATTACCTAGGTTACCATTTAATAGAATGAGCGAATGAGCAATGAAGAAACCTGGTTTCGGATCACCATTGCGATACCAATGACATGCACACACGCGCAGACGCACACGGGCAGGCAAACGAAAAATGAGACCGACAAACACACAATGAAATATAAACGCTATTGTTTGTTACTGTTTTGAAGTAGTCAACGCTTCTTCATGATATCATATGGAATAAAAGTGTACAGTACTGCACCTTGTACAAGAGGCGTGAAAACCGGACGATGGTGTAAAACAGCTGAAAAGGAAGTCTGTCGAAAGCTGCGGCGCCGAAAAGCCTACGTGACAGCAAGTACAACTACTGGTCATTGACTTTTTCCATTTTACCAATCCAGGCACCTTCATAACATTATTTATATTTTCAAAATCAAACACGTCATCCCGCTCTATTTACTATAGTCCAAAGGCAGCTGCAAAAAGTTTTCCTAACCTGTATGGAAAAGCGCCAGAAAGAACTGGATAGCTGAGATGTAGTCTTTCACTCTCTTGAAAAGTATAGAAACCCTTGCGATGACCCAGGAACCGGTATAGAATAAAGCGGAGAGCGTGAGTCTTCCGACACAGAAAAGGTCCAAGCTTTGCGGGGAGGCAAACAATAATAATTAAACCCTCACAAGAAGCAAAAGCTTGTTTTTCCCGCTACCCGTGCAGCTGGTAAAAAAGGTACACAGAGACAAAAATCAAATGTTGGAAAAACGCGTCGTCCACCATTCAGAGAGCAAATGAAAGCCGAGAATTCAATGGCGCAAGTGCTGCTAGGAAACATTTAAATGCTGTATGAATCTCTGGACACTGCCACGGAGAGCCTTCTTGTTTTATAAAGGTATAATTGGTCAATTATTAGTTAGTGTCACTCGTCGAACTGAACACAACCATAAAATCCTCCCTCGGAAACGGTGTGTCAAGAAAATTTCGTTTTTAATTACAGGAACTCGACAGCAGCGCCACCGTCCTAGTCACGTAGAAACGAAGATTGGCGGGTGTTCCAGCTCTGTGTGCCCGCCAGGTTTTCTGACATCCGTCCTTACGTGTTCGATGAAGTGCGAGTGCGGTCATTTGTTTATCGGAACCGCAGTTGTAATCAGTTTCACCATCACGTACTACGATGTGCTTTCATCCTGTGGGATAATTTGATGGCACTGAATTCAACATTAAAGGGCCGAAACAAACTCACCACTCCTCAAACTAAATACAGACCGGAACTAAAGCACCTCTCAGAACTTGGTGCGCATCAATAATTGAAAGTGATTATTGCTTCTTGCAATTCTGATTTTTTTGTTTCTATTCCGCAAGTGCGTAAGCAAGTGAGTTGTAAATTATCTCACCCTTATTGGCACGCCGTATTTAAATAGTTTTAGAGTACGTCCAATGTGTCCACAGTTTTCTTAAAACAGCGTCTTTCTTCTCAGTGCTTAAGTTCACTTAGTTTTTTAGAAACCTGCCAGCCTGCAAAGCAAGCGCCTGCGGGCTCAGCAACATTGAAGACAATTTGTTGATCAACTCCCCCCATGTTCTTGCATACCAAATGCTTTTCTTCATGTAATCACGGGTGTTTATATATTTAATCTGAGAAATCGTAAAAATCTAACAAACAATTTTTCCTTAGAGGCATCATCATTAGATGGGTAGTCTTCGGTACGAACTGTCAGCTGAAAGCTAAATGAGGGGCTTAACTAGTTCGGTAAGCTGCTATTTTCTGTTTAATATCTTTTTCAATTTTGTGGGACGTAGTCCTGTACCGCTAGCAAAACCCAACTAATCTTTCATTGCTGAGCACAAGGTGAGTGGTGCAACAGAGCACAGTTTAGAATGTACTTTTTAATGACGTCCAAAACCACACAAAAAGTATTTGCCAAGCATATATTTATGCTTGCTCATTGTTATTAGCTTACTTCATTATCAGCGCTTACTCTTCAGTTCTGTATAGCTTTCGCTTCATTAGCGGTGGAGTATTTCTTGCATTTCTCGTTCCTTCAGTGAACATCATTGGACTTCAATTATTCCCGAGGCAAATTGTGCTTGCCACGCAACCTTTCTTCTTGGCCCTCCAATGTTCATTTTCATTCCCCGTCTCTAACCGATAGCTTCCTGTCTTTCTTTAAGCTAGAAAAAGGAACCAGCTTCGACGTTTCCGTCCGTACGCCGAGGTTGCACTAGCAAAAAATCACAAAGACATCAGTTTCTCTTGGAGAGGCGGCTCTCATTACTTTCTGACAGGCGCGCTTGGCTGTGCAGCGACGATTGTTGCAGGTTTGAGCTTCGGTGTGCCGTGCACGTCACGCTAATTTCAAATCATTCGGGCACGAAGAAAGCAGATCGACAGCTCAGCAAATGTGGGCGACCGCGCTTGCATCGGTTGAGGCAGTCGAAAGACGTCATCAACGATTGCCTCTGCTACAATCACTCCGTTACCTCCCCCTTCCCCCCGTCTCCTCTTCCGCTGCGCTCCCCTGCCATTCGCCCTCTCTCAGAACAGGAACACGAGCGACGGCGGGACGGGTGCAACAGAGACGGTAACAAGAGCAACCGCATCGCGCCTCATCGCGTCAGGCGAAAAAAAAAAAAAGAAAAGCACCGAGGAATCAAAATGAGGGAGTGGAGACACGCCAGACTCCACTGTCTCATCATGTTGCTTTTCCTTCGTCGCACTGTTTTCCCCGCACCGAAGTTAGGGGAACTTAGATGACAGCCGCTAATAAATCATATTAGGAGCTCTTTCAGGTGCGATTGAATGTAAGGAACGTGGAAGCTCTCTCATTGGCATGAAAAGGAAATGAAACGGGAAAGAGAGGTAGAATTGTGGCAAGTGAAACAAGGGTTGGTCTGAAGAACATTGTTAAGATGCCGCCTCCGCGCTTTTGTCGAAGACGTGATGTTTCTAATTCGGTCGCTTTATTGTCGCTATCTCTGTCCAGATGATTTTTACGAGCTCGCATGCAATCGAACTTCAGGAAAGGTTTCAGCCCACTTTTGTGATCTAGCACTGCTTATCGTCTCCGTCCCTCTATTTCGATATCTATTTCCCGCTTTTCTGTTGGTGTCATGTTCGCCGATCACTTACATCATTTTGCTTCACTTACATTTACTTTGAAGCCCCGTACAGCTCGTAGTTTCGTGAACCATTGCCATCTATAACATGCTTAAGTGGCGTACCATCTTATCAATGTCATAAGGCATTCAACCAACAAGTTGTTGCCCTTCATTCCACGAGAGGAATTCAGAATATCGAGCAATCATGCTATGTTATAGAATATCACACCTAGGGCCCTATAACCGTAAAACTATTCCATTAATATTTGTACTCAATACACAAGTTGATGGCACAGTTGCCCTGTGAAAAAAAAAACAATCAATTCTCGCCAGCAACTTTGAGTAGCCAGAGCCAGAGCAATCGGCTGCCAGCCATATTCTATTACTTTCACAACGAGAGTCTCCAGCACTTTCGAAAAAAAAAATATCAGTTTTGTTCGACATATAAATGCGTCTTTAGTGCGTACAGGTCCCTTTCCTGTGATGAGCTTTCACGGTTATGTGACGTCGCATGACAAATAAGCGAAGTGAGCAAAGCCCGAAAAATATTTTGACATATGACGGAGGACTAGTAGCGAAAAAGGCATAGAATTAAAAATCTATTTTTTTCTTCTTTTTGGTCGACCTAATCAAGCATAATCAATGTGTACCCGTCACATGAAATGGAGAGTTTCGCAGTTTTCGTGATGTGGCGTGACATACCGGTAAAGTGGGCGTAGTCTCACAAACTTTAGCAATCGTAGAAGACAAATTAAAGATACAAAATAGAACCAGATTGGAATTACCCCCATGTTATAGCAGCGCTAGACTGCGACGCATAAGTTATCATAGTTAACAAACAGGTAGGTGTTGTGAGTGTGAGGGCGACGATAGTTTTCAAACAGCTCACCATGAACGAGTGCCAGCTGAGCCACCATAACACCGTGAGAAATATTCAGTCAGCCTTAACCTTGCATGCTAACTAGGAGACCGCATTCAATCGACGCCTGTGTGAGCGGCCATCCAGGGGGAGAAAGTGGAAGGGCTCGTGGAACATACCTGGCAGTGTGCAATTCACTAAACTTGTTGTCCGCAATGTGAAACTGTTGACAAGACTGCTTTTCGTCTTTTTTTTGTTTTTTTTTTTATCACCGCGGCTTTCGCTTCGGCTATGACTTGCTGTAGCAACGCCGGAAAATGCGGCGGATGTGGGTGTGCCTGCCGCTTTCGTAGCGATTATTGGAAGAATGAGCCTGGCCATTCATTCGTGAAAACTTCAACTGCATGCGCACAACAGCGCGTGCATCCACCCCCCCCCCCTCCCCCGCTTTCCATCCCTTCCCCTGCAGCTCCGGCTTAGCGCTCCTTTCCACCAGAGTGAATTTGGCTCCACGCGCATCGTTCGCAGGTGTACTGAAAATGCAGCCTGGAAAATTCGACTACATTGGAAGGCTTGGGGTTCAGTTTTACAGCAAAGTTGTTAAAGCAACCGAAACCGCGTAAGAACTCACAAAGTTTGTTTTTAGAAAAAGTGAGGAATGCTTTAGTTGATGTGCAAGTAAATTTTTGTGCGTGTGTGCCAATTAAGGAACAATAATAATTACTGAACCCTCGTTTCTGACCCATTAAAATACATTATAGGAAACGTTGACAATACTTTATCGCTTCCCTTGAAGGACAAAATATTGTAGAGAATTCCCATTTAGAAGAAAGGGAGACCGTCACTCTATGGGTACCATGTACTGAAAGTTTCAAACGTGTAGGCTACATATGTGATTCGAAAATTACTGAATAACGTATTTTCTGGACTATAAGTCGCAGCTATATATATATATATATATATATATATATATATATATATATATATATATATATATATATATATATATATATATATATATATATGTGTGTGTGTGTGTGTGTGTGTGTGTAATATACACCATTATGTGCAGGACATCCTGTCGTTTAGCACTTCGTTTCCGATTCAGTATTCGTTTTTGTTTCCAAGGTTCCCGACATTGCACTTCTTTTTCTTGGTTTTCATCATAAGGTAAGGTAAAAATTGGTAAGGCCCATTTTCACAATTGAAATAACCTTGGTTTCATGATTTCTCTTTTATTACTCTCTTAAATTGTACGCCGTGCCAAGTGTACTTCGTAAAGTACAGCAGACTTGATCACATCCATGTCATCAATCAGGTAATCGAGAAATCTGCAGACTACCATCAGCCTCTCTATATGGCTTTCATAGATTACGAGAAGGTATTTGATTTAGTAGAGATACCAGCTGTCATAGAGGCATTACGTAATCAAGGAGTACAGGACGCTTATGTAAATATTTTGGAAAGTATCTACAGAGACTCCACAGTTACCGTTATTCTCCACAAAAAGAGTAGGAAGATCCTTATAAAGAAACCAGCGAGACAGGGAGACACAATCTCTACAATGCTATTCACTGCGTGCTTGGAAGAAGTATTCAAACTATTAAGCTGGGAAGGCTTAGGAGTCAGGTTCAACGGCGAATATCTCGGCAACCTTCGATATGCAGATCACATCGCCCTGTTCAGCAACACTGGGGACAAATTACAACAAATGACTGAGGACCTTACCAGAGAAAGTATAAGAGTGGGGCTGAAGATTAATATGCTGAAGACAAAGAGAATGATCAAGAGCCAGGCAAGGGAACAAGGTTCCAGGATCGCCAGTCAGCCTCTAGAGTCTGTGAAGGAGTACGTTTACCTAGGTCAATTACTCACAGGGGACCCTCATCACGAGTAGAAAACTTCCAGAATAATAAAAATGGGTTGGAGCGCATTCGGCAGACATTGTCATATCATGACTGGACGCTTACCATTATCATTAAAAAGAAAGGTTTACAATCAATGCATTCTACCGGTGCTGGCATTTGGGGCACAAACTTTGAGACTGACAAAGCAGTTCGAGAACAAGTTACGGACCGCACAAAGAGCGATGGAACAAAGAATGTTAGCGGTAACGTTAAGAGACAAAGAAAGTGGTGTGGATTCGAGAGCGAACAGGGATAGCCGATATCCTAATTGACATTGAGAAAGAAATGGAGCTGGGCAGGTCATATAATACTTGGGTTAGATAACAGGTGGACCATCAGAGTTACAGAATGGGTGCCAAGAGAAGGCAAGCGCAGTCGAGGACTGCAGAAGACTAGGTGGGGGGATGGGATTAGGCAATTCACAGGCGCCATTTGGAATCGGTTGGCGTAGGACAGGCGTAATTGGAGATCACTGGGAGAGGTCTTCATCCTTAAGTGGACATATGATAGGTGATGGTGATGATGATGATTTATCGGAAAATAAAACTATCGCTCAAACCGGCGCAATATCTTTGTCTATACTATTGTCTCGACGCGGCGACTTCGAAAGCAGTTAGTAATGCACAAGTACTTAAGGCTTACGTAATGCGTGTATATTCTGAATATAATGTTTCTCTTGAATCTATTAAGAGATGTCTGTATAGCGCCTACGAAGAAATTTCAGTTTATAAAAACATAAGCATATAGAAACATAAACACAATCGCTCGTTTGTGATGGCATTGCAACGCTGGTATGACTACGAATGCACGAAGACGACTGTATGACCAGGACGGCCTAATAACGATGGAATTGCGACAGCGTGTTGACAACGGTATGGCGATTATGGCATGACGACTACGAAATGGGAACGTGTGCATAATTATGGCGGCGTGACGATGGCGGAATGATGGCTACACGCAATGGCAACGACTGAGTGATAATGGTGGCACGACATCGATGAGGTCCGGACGACAAAATGACAACGCAGTAACAACGACAGAGTGAAGACGGCGGTTGGTGACAACTGCATGAAACTGAAGAAATCGTCAGAATGAAATGAACGCAATAGAGCGACAAGTACAGCATGACGGCGACGGCGTATATGTGTTAAAGCTCACGCAACGCTTAAGTACATGACCTCCTAACCCAGAACACCTCGTTTTGCACTGTAGCCGGTGCTTGTTTCTCTGCGATGCCTGCCATTCGTACAAGATAGCAGCCAGCACCCGTAGAAAAAAGGGGGAGGGGGAGATGCAAGTGACGCTTCGTTTTATTGTGTTTATTTATTGAATTTTAAATTTAGTAAATTTTTGCATAAAACGGGATTTTTTTCTTGTGGCACTGTCCACCCACATATGAAAAAGCAGAGGGAAAATAAACGTCTCAGGCTATCTTGTGTTATTCAAGCTAGAAAACAGGACCACATTGATAAACAAGACTCACTATTTTAGGGCCTTGGCAAACATCTCGATTTCCTTAGCCACGGAGCTACTGGCATCTTTATACCCACTTAAGGACTCTACAGAGCAGCTCAGCACTGGCGTAACTGAAAAAGAAAAGAACTGTCACAAATCTGAGATCTTGCTTTCTGACCTTGCAATTTTTATGTCTTAATTTGTGAGGACTGTAGTGAAATATAGTCATGGTAAACTTGAAAGTATCAGGACGTCTGAAAGAAGGCTAGAGAATCCGTTCTCACACAAAGCATTAAGCTGACAAATTTGCTCAACAGTAAGCTGAATTTCCCAAACCTCAGCAAGCTTTAGTAATTCTTTGTATGCGCCAGCTAAGAGAACGTTGTAAGCGATCGAGTAATTAAAATAAAAAAAGAACGTCTACTAGATATATTTGAATAGTTTTTTGGTGGTTTCAGGACTGAATACTAACGCTTACCAATATTCACATTTGTTGGGTGAAGCGAAGTAATGGGCCATCGGCGCGATGTGGAATCGATGAAGTGCTGTAATGAATTATTTGACGGTCTGGTTAGATTACCAGTCTTCTTGGTGGTAAAGCACGACTTGAGCCATGCGATAATTACGTCACAATAGGTGGCCCTCGCGGGGGCACCAATGTTCTGTAAGCCACGCAAAGTTAAAAGTTGGAAGGTGATTCAACCTCCAGTAGAAGTTGATGAAAGACAAAGTGAATTGCAGCTGGCTAAGTAAAGACGACTGGCGTTACGGGTGCAAGACACACATGGACAGAAAGAGCTTGATGAACACGAGCAGCATCGTCTAGAACTTCAGCATCATGTCGGCGTGGTCGCTTTGCGTCAGGCTCACGTTCCTGTACTGTTTCATGATCACCGCTGGCACGATGCATGCGTCCGCTTCGAGCGTTGGAACTGCAGGGTTTTGTCGACGTTGTCGTGCCTAGCCTCGGGTTACGGGTCCAGCAGCGCCGCGTCTGGGCTTCTTGGCGTTTATTTGCAGGCAAGGAGCGGCAGGCAAAGATCTGCAGCAGCACATGCAGCAGCATATAATTTTTGCGTCTGGACCACGGAGCGGTCTTGGCGCGTATGCGGGCCGTCCTTGCTTTAGTGCGATTAGCGTTTAACAGTAGCTTCTCGGCTGGCGTTTTGAAAAGAAACGCACAGAGGCAAGATTGCGTGATGTGAGGGACGTGGTGCTTCGCTGCAGAAACCTCTCACCGGCAGGTACTGCCATGCCAATAGACATAAAAAAACAATGGCACACTCAGGCAGAATCTGCATAGCTGTGGGGGAATGCGTTGCAGAGATCAAAGCTGTCTAACCTGAGGTCTTACACACCTGTCATATGGGCAAACTCCAGCTTCTGTGCTCCAGTCCGCGCAATTGGAATACGAACGCGCCATGGCATATTTTCCCACCTGAAATTCAAATTACGATAGAAATCGAAAGTGTGGACATAACATTGGTAGTACTGTTCAAAAAGTTGAATAAAAGTTGAGACATCAGTATATTTAATTGCAGTTATCGACTATGGCCGACTATGGCTCTCATCGCAGGAGTGCTCACAAAATTGATATAGCAATAAAACATTTAAAGTGTCCAAATACGCTTGCTTGCACGCGGGAAGGGATTTATTTATTTATTTATTTATTTATTTATTTATTTATTTATTTATTTATTTGAAACCTTCTCAGTGTCATTACGGCTTTACATAGAGGAGAGGTGCAGTTGCGGTAGATTGTTGCAGATGTAAGCCTCGAAAGAAAATTGATCAGGGTTGCTGGCGATTGCGGCGGGGAGGTGATTTTATTCCGACGAAGTCTTTGGCTCGAGATTGCCACTTGAACCTTAAAACGATGATCAACACCTAATCAGATGTAAGACGGCGCCGAAAAGAGAGAATTCTTGAAATAACGGATAGTGAAAAAGACTATGAAAAAAGAGACCGTCAACGGCTCTTCTGCGACGTAGATCAGGAATTTTAAGGGCAGACTTCAATGTTATACCTCAAGGATGTTCTGTTCGCCGTTTTGGGCACGCGTCGGGAACTAACGGTTATAGCATCACGCTGCTGTGCTAGGTGTCATCTGTTCGAATTCTGCCATGGGACAGCTTGATTTATGTTTATGTATTAAATATATAGCGTAAATACACGCCTATACAATTACATTCCTAAGATTACGACGACCAGTGGTCCCAGAGGCGCATACACAGTCATATTGGATTGGATTGAATAACTTTAATGAGAGGTCCTGCGAGCTACGGGACGCAAGGTCCCATAGAGCGGGCTAATCCCACGTTGGGACCGGGAGTTGTAACTCCCTGGCCGCATCGTGGGCTCGCTGGACGGCCCATAGCTGCTCCGCCAGGTCCCTGCTGCGTAATGCTTCTTGTAGCCTGGCGGAGTCTCGATCCTTGTTTGCGTGGGTCCGACCACACGGCCAGGGCAAGTGATGTACGTCTAGTGTGCTATGGCAATTTTCGCAATATGATGTTTTATATAGGGCAGGCATGTAGTGATGTAGTCTGTTCTTCGTAGGGTACGTGTTTGTTTGAAGCATTCTGAACGTGAGGGCTTGAGGCCTGGTGAGCTTATTGTGAGGTGTGCTGTATATTCTGCGGTCTAGATAAAAGTGCTTTGTTATCTCGTTATACCCGGGTATATAGAGGGAGGGTCCCGATTCTCGCTGGGATGGTCACGACCAGAATAGGTGGCGTCGCGGAGGGTTAGGTCTCGCGCGCTCCTGTGAGCCATCTCATTGAGATTGCGAGGGGCGTCCTCGATATCTCCGAGGTGTGCCGGGAACCAGCAGATGGTGTGATGCTGCAGCGGTGCGGATCTGTTGATTATTTGTAAAGCTTGGCTTGCAATTGCTCCTTTCTGAAAGGCTTTGACAGCCGAGCGTGAATCGCTGTAGACGTGGGTGGTGGTCGGGTCTGTGAGCGCGAGTGCGATGGCGACCTGTTCTGCTATCTCGGACTTGTGGTTCTTGACTGTGAGAGCGCTTGTGACTTGACCTTGCTTATTGATCGTGGTGGCAACGAAAGCCTTCCTGGTCGGGTATTGTGCCGCGTCGACGAAACAGGCTAAGATCTTATCACGTATTTCGCGCAGGATGAACGATCCGCGTGCCAGCCTTCTGCGTTGATGGTGCGCGGGGTTTATGTTCCGTGGGAGTGGGCGAACCGTGTAGGAGTTGCGTGTGTCCGTCGGAACGCTTTGACATAGTTTCTCCATTACTGTGGTGTCATGACCTAGTTTGGCTAGGATTTCTCTACCTGGTTTGGTTCCAGAGAGTCTTGTCCTATGAGCCCATTCTTGAGCTTCGGCGATTTCTTCAAGTGTATTGTGCACCCCCAGTTGCAGCAGGAGCTCTGTCTCGGTGTTCTTGGGGATTCCCAGCGCTAGTTTGACTAGCTTCCTGAGTTGTACATTGAGTTTTTCCTTCTCCGCTACCTTCCATCTGTGCATGGCCGCCTCGTAGGTGAAGTGGCATAGCGCAAAGGCGTGTGTTAGCTTGAGGAGATTTTCTTCCTTAAGGCCGTGTTGTCTGTTTGCTACGCGTCGTATGAGATTCAAGGCATTATTCGACTTCGTCACGATCTTCTCCACTGTCGCGGCGTTAGAGCCGTTGCTCTCAATGAGCATTCCAAGGACTCTGATTTTGTTGACGTGTGGAATGGTTCCTCCGTCTTTTGTTCTGAGAGTAATGGAATGTGTGTCTCTGATTTCGTGCTTTGGCTTGGGACCGCTTCTCGATGGTTTGTAGACGAGGAGCTCCGACTTCGCGGGCGAACACCGCAGGCCGGTGGGAGCAAGGTATTCCTCGATCGCGTCGATCGCTTGCTGCAGAGCGCTTTCAATTGATCCCAGGCTACCTCCGGGGACCCAAAGCGTTACGTCATCTGCGTATATCGTGTATCTGACGTTCTCGATTAGATCCAATTTCTTGCCTAGGCCGGCTAGCGCAAGATTAAAAAGCGTCGGAGAGATGACTGAACCTTGCGGTGTGCCCTTGCCACCGAGTTTGTATTTCTGGGACTTGATTTCCCCTAGACGGAGGGTGGCCGTTCTGTCGCTCAGGAACGATTTTGTGCAAGCGTAGAGTCTCGTGCCGAGGTCGAGGTTGGAGATCGTGTCGAGTATGTAGTCATGTGATAAGTTATCGAATGCCTTTTCGAGGTCTAGCCCTAGGATTACTCTCGCGTCTCTCCTGTCTGCGTCAATGATCTCATGCTTGAGGAGCTTCATGGCGTCTTGGGTGGATAGTCCGGGTCTAAAGCCGATCATTGAAGCGGGGTAGACATCTTTTTCTTCGAGATGTCTCGAGAGCCTGTTTAGAAGCGCGTGCTCGGCTACCTTGCCGACGCAAGATGTCAGCGAGATAGGTCTGAGGTTAGTGATGTTGGGCGCCTTGCCAGGCTTTGGGATGAGCACGATGAGGGCCGTTTTCCAATCTTCGGGTAGGGCTCCATTCCTTCAGATTTTGTTGATTTCCTCTGTGAGTGTTTCGATTGAGGTTTCGTCGAGGTTTCTAAGTGCCTTGTTAGTTACGCCGTCCGGCCCCGGCGCTGACTTGCTGTTTAGGTTCTGAAGCGCCGTGCGTATCTCTTCGGTTGAGAATTCCTGATCTAGCTCTGGGTTGGCTTTGCCGCGATATGCTTCGGCGGTCGTGCCTCTAGCATTTTTGGCCAGAGGGAGGTACTTGTCGGCGAGACGGTCAATGAGCTCATTTTCAGTGGTAATTTTGAGTTCCTCGTGCATGATCCTGTTCAGCGTACGACCCTGGTCCGCTTTGGTTCTGGTTCTGTCTAAAAGATGCTTGAGCAGTTGCCACGTCGTCCGGCTGTTGATGCGGCCGTCCGTGGCGTCGCACACCTCGTTCCATTGCTGGTTAGATAGTTGCGCGCAATATTCTGCAATCAGCCGGTTGAGGGTAGAAATTCTTTTCCTCAGCCGTCGATTGTGTCTTTGTTCTTTCCATCTCTTGGTGAGCGATTGTTTGGCTTCGAGCATGTGAGCCAGTCGGCTGTCCATGCTTTGAACGGGGAGATCTGTCTCTATTTCCTTCGTGGACGCCTTAATGTCGGCCTTTAGTTGCGACGTCCATTGTTCAATTGATTCATTGCCTGTTCGGCGTTCGTGTCTGAACTCGCGGAACTTGTCCCAGTCGACGTACGTCATTTTTCTTGGTTCTCTGGATGGGGTGTCAATCGCTGTCTCAACAATGTGATGATCGCTGCCCAAATCCTCGAAGAGGTTGTTCCACTGATAGTTTGGAACGTTGCGGACGAAAGTGAGATCTGGCGTTGTGTCGCGGTTGACCGAGTTACCCGTTCTTGTGGGGTATGCGGCGTTCGTGATGAGCGTTAGGTCAAGTTCATCGGCGTCGTTTAGTAAGTACGAGGGCTGTTTTTTTTTCAACCTCCGATCGCTCCGTGCAGGCGCTACGCGGGCAGCAGGAAGCGGACATGCGCTGTAGGCAACTGCGCAGCTCTCGCACTACACACTCCGCCATTGTTGACATTCAGGCGTCAGTTGGCATTGTGCTACAGCCACGTAAACATGGCTGCCATTATTGTTGCTCCCGCCAAGTGTGAATTACGAAGTGTTATTCGTTTTCTACAGGCCGAAGGCCATGGTGCTGCATAAATCCATCGCAGAATGAGTCGAGTGTATGGGGAAAACTTCATGAGTGATGGCGTTGTGCGTGAATGGTGTCGAAATTTTAAAGATGGACGTAATGATGTGCATGATGAAGGGGGCCAAGGACGCAAATCTGTCGTTTCAGATGACCTGGTTCAACGAGTTGACAGAATGGTTAAAGAAAACCGCAGATTCACCATTACTGCTTTATCTACGGAATTTCCAGAAGTGTCAAGGTCTGTTTTGTACTCTATTGTTACTGAACGGTTACGCTACAAAAAACTTTGTGCACGTTGGGTCCCAAAAATGTTGACGGACGGCCACAAAACTCGACGAATGGCGTCAGCTTTGGAGTTCCTTGAGCGTTATCAGGATGAAGGAGACAACCTCTTGAAATCAATCGTGACTTGGGATGAAACCTGGATTCAATACGACACACCGGAAACAAAACGACAATCACAACAATGGATGCATTCAAATTCACCAAACAAACCAAAGAAATTCAAAAAAACCTTCAACAACAGAAAGACCATGGCTACTGTGTTTTGGGATCAACAAGGTGTGTTGCTTGTGGAGTTTATGGAGCCCGGAACCTCAATCACTGCAGCTGTTTGTTGTGAAACATTACGACGTTTGCGTAGAGCCATTCAGAACAAACGAAGAGGAAAGCTGACCGCTGGAGTTGTTCTGATCCATGACAATGCCCGTCCACACACTGCTGGAGCAACTCAACGGCTTCTCGAACAATTTGGATGGGACATTTTCGATCATCCGCCATACAGTCCAGACTTAGCACCCTGCGACTTTCATCTTTTTCCTGGACAGAAGACGTGGCTTGGTGGGAAGCGCTTTCAAACCAATGGCGACCTTCAAACCAACGTCAAGGACTACTTGAATTCATTGGCGGCAACTTTTTTTGAAGAGGGTATTGCAAACTTGTCCACAGATATGACAAATGCCTCAATCTCTTCGGTGATTATGTCGAAAAGTAACCGTAACTGTACTAATCTTTTGGTAATAAAATTATTGTTTTAGATGAACTTGTCTTTTATTTATAGCCAATCGGAGGTTGAAAAAAAAACGGCCCTCGTACTTCCCCTTGGCACTGCTGGCGACGTATCCCCAGGCCGTGTTAGGGGCGTTGAAGTCCCCGGCCACGATCATGGGGTTGTCGCAGGCACGGTTGCGGGCGAGCTGGAGTATTTGCCTAAATTTTTGTGCTCTGTGCTTGGGGCTGCTGTAAACGTTTAGGATGAATATGCTCTTGGCGTTCTTGGCTCTAATGAAGACTTCCGTGAGAATGAATTCGCAATTGCTGCGGTCGTGATTGATTTTGTGTGTCGTGTGAGCTAGCTTGTTGCTGACCAACGTGGCGATACCTCTACATTTGTGTTGCGGTGTCGTTGCGGTCACGTCCTAGCCGGATAGCGAGGGTGTAGCGGTATTTTACACAGTCATATGTACATACATATATAGTCAACGTTTTTAGGCTGCACTATCTCCGGGATCATGCTTGAAAAGCTTGCGGTCTTTTATACGCAATGCTCATGACTGCAAGTGTAGCAGAGAGCTGGAAGAATGCCAACGTTATAGTAATTCATAAGAAGGGAGACATTAAGCAATCGAATTATAGGCCCCTTGCCGAAGCTTACAAAATATAATGAAATGTTCAGGGAAATAATTTTCACATGAAGAGGGCAACACATGACTTCGATCAACCAAGGGAACAGCCCCGTTTCAGGAAGGGATATTTTACAATGAATCGCATCCATGCCATCAGTCAGGTAATTGAGAACTCCGCGATGTACAATCAACCTCTTTGTATGGCTTTCATAGGGTATGAAAAGTCATTTGATTTAGTAGAGATAACAGCAATCATAGAGGCATTGCGTAGTCATGGAATACAGGAGGCATACGTGAATATCTTGGAAAATACCTAAGATTTCACAGCTACCTTGGTTCTTCACAAGAAAACTAGAAAGTTCCCTACGAAGAAAGGAATCAGGAAAGGAGACACAATTCCTCAAATGCCATTCACTGCATGCTTAGAAGTATTCAAGCTATTAGACTGGGAAGGCTTAGAAGTGAAGATCAACGGCAAATATATCAGCAACCAGTGGTTTGCAGATGACATTGTCCTGTTCAGCAACACTGGGGGCAAATTGGAACAAAGGATTGAGGACTTTAACCGAGGAGGTGGGATGATTTCCTTGCATTGTTGTTATGTTCATGCAATATGCCGGAAATTATATTGTCTGGATCACGCTGTGTCTCACGTGCAACATGAAGAAAGCGGTTCCAAACTGTGTTAGTGATACATCGGTTTTTCTTTACGATGCTGAGCTGAAGTTTCTATCGCGCCTACTCTGGTAAAACCTTGTACTCCATGTTGTCTTGTACGCATGCACGGTGTTTTGAAGGGCTATATATGTCGAGTGCTTTCACCCTCATTAAACAGTTGAAGTAGTGCCCGTGGTGTCGCCGTCTTTCTTGTGTGTGTTGTTTTTTGGCGCAAAATATTTTCAGTATGCCCCCCTCCCTCTGTAATGCCGAAAGGCACTGAGGGTAAAAACAAGTGCAATGAAATAAAAGAGGGTAAGAGTGGGGTTGAAGATTAATATGCAGAAGGACAAAATAATGTTCAACAGCCTGGCAAAGCAACAAGAATTCACGATCACCAGTCAGACTCTAGAGTCTGTACAGGAGTACGTTTACCTTGGACAATTACTCACAAGGCATCCTGATCATGAGAAATGAATTTACATATGAATAAAAATGGGTCGGATTGCAAATGGCTGGCATTGCCAAATCCTGACTTGGAGCTTACCACTCTCGTTGAAAAGAAAAGTGTACAATCCTTGTATTCTACCGGTGTTAATATAATAGGCAGAAACTTGAATGTTAACTAAGAAACTCGAGGGCAAGGACCCCACAAACAGCGATGGAACGAAAAATGTTATGTGTAACGTTAGGAGAGGGGAAACGAGTGGTGTGGATTCGAGAGCAAACGGGTATAGCCGGTTTTCTAGTTTACTTAAAGAGAAAAGAAAATATAGCTGGACAGGCTGTTTAACGCATAGGGTATATAATCGGCGGATCATTAGAGTTATAGAATGGATGCTATGGAATGGGAAGTGCAGTCGAGGTTGGCAGAAAACTTGGTGGGTAACACAATGAGGAAAGTTGTAAGCACGAGCCAGAATTAGCTAGCGCCAAACAGTGTTATTAGAGATCGCAGGAAGAGGCCTTCGTCCTTCAGTGTACATATAAGTAGGCTGGTGATGGTTATAACAATAATAATAATAATAATAGTAAAAGGCTAGAGACATACCCGATACGGAAAATGGTGGTAACTCACTAAGACATCGTCTTTCAAAACTTCTGTTACACAACAGAAGTGGATCAAGGACGGAGGAACCGAAGCTGGGTTAATAATGATCGTGAACATTAGCCCTAATTAAACTGTACAACGCGGTCTACTTTCTAGAGCTTAATGATTTCTTGCGAGAATAGGCTGGCAAACCGCTTTCATCATGTTTCTTTCTGTGCAGACTGACAGAAAAAAAACGCTCACTGCGGCAGCCACGTAATCAATGTGGTAAAAAGCCTGTCATCGATCATTCAGCGTCTCCTAACGGCACCCGAACACGGAACACGGGATGTATACACAGACGATGTGCATAGGCGGGCAAACATGTGTTCTAGCCTGCAATGCTCTGTGATCGAAGGGATATCTTCCTTCAGCAAGGGCGAACGCAATCGCGGACCGCTTCCGAGCAGAATGTGGAGCTCGTTGTCGCCCAAATCAACAAACTCTCATTTGGTGCCGGAATGTCTCCCTCGAACACGCCCGTTCCCGGTCCAGCCTTCATTTCCCTCGAGACATTGATCTCGCCGATAATGAAAGCCAGACATGGGACTACAGACTGCGAGACTGTGAGGGGAAGCCCGCCGCCTCAATAACGTTCCTTCGATACTACGGGACCACTGTACAGGTCCTCATTGCGATGGAGGAGGGGGGGGGGGGGGGGGCAGGAGTCAATCAAGGAAAACGCTTGCTTACTATGTGCGTTGGAGCAGTGTCATTGCTGCGTACGTGGTAATTTCGCGTGTATACGTTCGCAAAAGTGTCTCTTACGTATTTCAAAATCCAGTGGATTACAGATGTGCAAGTGTGCGCGGCAATTATTGTTTACCTTTTGCTGCACGAACTTATTCTGAATTCAGTGTTCAACTTACAATGTACAAATATCTGCAGACGTGAAAGCCATCTAAAATATAGCGCGTAGACAAAAAGGTAACTATTTTATGTGAAACTTGAAGATTATTTTTTTAGAGTAATAAAGAAACAAGAACGATTCGCCCTCTACATAGGAAATCAAATTACTAAGATCTTGATGAGGGCTAGTTTGTTCATATTTAGAACTCAAGTTAAACATTCAGTTTTCATGTTCAGTTCAGGTTAAATAGGTTAAGTTTTTGGATGAAAGATTATGATGTTGCTGATTTGCAGATGTTTTTGCGACTGGTGTACGCATGACTATGCTGAAAAAGGTATAAATTGGCTGGAGAATTTCAAATAAACTTCCAGTTGGCAGTCAGCGCTTGTCTGTGGTATTTGTTTCCTCGTGTCCTTGCTTTATTCGCGCTGTTTACCCTCAGTTCTAAGACATTAAATTCATCGTCGACACTGAACACTGGTGCCGGAAGGCAGTGGAAGAATAGGGGAAACCTGCGCGTACACTACGGGGTGTGCTTGTTCGGACTTGTTGGTGAGGCATATTAAAAGATTAACAGCGCAATTGCCGACAAAGACAAGAAAGGTGACATGGCCCATCTTGTTACACTTCTTGTCCTAGTCGGCAATAGCGCTGTTAATCTGTTAATACGAACACCGCTTTCATGTGCAATCTTATTCGAGATGTGCCAAAAGACGGAAAAGGCCTCCAAATCACCACAATTTGTGAAATAAATAAAAATTATATTGAATGACTCAGTTTGTTGGTAACTTCCAATTAACGGTGGTCAGGTTGGCATGTCGAGAGTTTGTGCATCTGAAAATGGGTCTTAATGAAGCAATTTTAAGTATTATCTCCACGGGAAGCTGGAATTGGACAATGTATTACGAGCAAAAACCACGAAAAGCTTTTAGCGCGCTCATCGTAAATTCAAGATTTGGATATTAGCGTGTCACTAATTGTATTGATTGACGAATATGCCTGCATAAATGTCTGCCAGAGTAACAAGCGGCACATCAATGTCACATCACCACAATGATTCATTCATATCGCAGGATTTAACGTTGCAAAGCAGCATTGTAGTTAGGTTAGAAGACCGGAATAAATATGGCAACCTGCGGTTCTTTAACATATACATAAATACAATTACACAAGTGTTTTGACATTACGCCCTCATCAAAATGCAGCCGCAGCATCTTGAAATTGAACCCGTGGCCTGATGCTTGATCACCATAAAGTCATAGCGCTTGCGCAACTACGTCGCATCAAATTAGTCAGGGCTGTAGCTAGTTTAAGGAACTGTTTCTAAGTACCCGGTTTTAGTACCGCTCATGGCATGGCTATATAAGCTGGTACAGTGGGCACATGGTTGTGTTGTGTAGTGCCTGGTCTAGTCAAATGGTGCGGTCACATCTCACATATTTTACGTAGCGTGCTTATCTGGACAAGTATGATCAGTTACAACGGCATGCCAGCATTTGACTCTTTCGCACTTCATGACAGCTGCAGTCATGAGAGGAGTAAAAGTTGCTGCTTTACTTCAATACACGAACAAGTTAATCTGTACAATTACGAAAGAACAATAAACAAACTGTGTTGGTAAAATCGCAAAACACGAGCTAACGGAAAACAGAAGCGAACACATGTTAGAAAAATTGACATACTTTTTCTGTTCTCTTTTTGAGAAGGAACACTTAAATGTGTACTTTAACGCTAACAATGGTTATCTTCCAGCAGTTTCTTTATAGTTGTAGTAGTATTCACTGACTGCAAACTGAAGACGCTTGTGCCACATAACATACTGGAAATTTGGCGTTTATTAAGACCACTTCTTGTTCATTTTGCATACATTCCACTATCCCGTCTTTATTGGTAATAGCCATTTCTAAATTCGCCGTTGGTTAGAACAGCAAGACCTCAGCCGGGCTAGCAATAAATACCAGCAAAGTGAGCTGCTAGATGTAGAATTTCGAAACCTCACGTTTGGGCAGAACCATACGCAGCACAGGCAATGTGTGTACGATGGACAACGATGGACAACAGCGTCGACTGGCCACCCAGGCTGTCGATATGCGCGGCCTGTAATTATTGGCTGAATAAAATCTTATACTAGTACTACTGTATTCTAACCACTGTACTATGACGGTAGTGTGAATATTCATGGGATACGGCTTTGCGAAAGAGTTTTTCCCTTATGGGTACACCGTAATTTCAAAGGGATAAACTGGTAGATCGGACGTACCCCGAAATAAATAAGTTAAGATCTCATTGACGCACTCTTAATAAGTGTTTGTACGTGCGTACGTTTCTTTAAAACTTTCCATAAAGATAGTCATCCTGGTTGTGAATAGTACCCACGCGCCGCCTTTGAGCTCTGTGTTTTGTAAAAGGACGCACATTCAAACAAGTTGAAGAAAGAGACGCACTATAGCGATGGCCGGAGCACACACGAAAGTACATAGCGAACAAGGTTTTTGCGACAGAAGCATCAGGCGAATTCGATTAATGAACCCGTGGCAGGTGTTTTTGATATCGTTTGTTCAGTGTGATCATAGGAGAAATTTACTGGCATGCTTAATACTTTCGCTATGAAAATTCGTGTCAGATGCAAGAATTACAAAACGCTTAGGCACGATAATATTATGCGAAGATGAGAGGCCTTTTGCAAAAGACCCGCCGTGATTGCGTAGTTGCTATTGTGTTGCTCTACTAAGCCCAAAAGCATTGGATGGAATCTCGGCATCGTCGGCGGCTGCTGCATTTCGATGGGGGGTAAATTAAAAATAACATCCAGGCTGCGTGCTCTGGGTGCACGTTAAAGAATTCAAGGTGGTCAAATCCATACTGGAGTCCCTGACTACGGTGTGCCTCTTAATCAAATTGTGGTTTTGCCACGTAATAGCCAAGGTCTTTTTTGTATTTTTTTTTCATATGAGAATTGAAATGAGCTGGGCATGGCATCAAATTCTAGTGGATACCTGGCCTAGACGGTATTTAGAGAAATATAGAAGCGGATGAAGCCGCCCGAAATGGACTCGAATACCGCAATTTCGAAGGAACATTTTTTTACAAAAACCAGCGCTTAAAACATGGCAAAAAGATATACCTATCAAGAAAAAGACTGCATCTAGAATCTGGCACTTCACCAAGATAACTTCTTGCGGTATATTGACCCAGATATGAGACTGAAAATTCCATGACCACTTCCTCGACACTTTGAAGCATTGTACCATCGTCATCGACTGGACGTGGCATTCACGAACAATTATCTGTACTGCATAGGGCTTACCACTAACCCCTACTGTGATAACTGCGGCAACTTAGAGACAATGGAGCACATATTACTAGAATGCCCCGCGTACCGCGACAAGAGACAATTATTTAAGCAACAAATGGACATTATTTGCCGCGATCCGTTAACATTACCGAGCATCTTAGGTCCAATGCCTGGCCCTTCAGAACAGCGGCGGGTTTTGGATTTATTGTTCAAATACTCGCCAGAAATTGGTCTAATAGGAAAGCTTTAAATACTGAACATTTCATATGCTAAAGCCTAAATTTACCCTCAATGTCACCTGCAAATATTAGTATCAGGTCCCCTTGCCCATTTCATAATTATTTTTATTCTCTTTTTTCCCACTCTCCTCCGGAATATTTTAATCTCATTCCCCATATCTATACAAAGTAGCATGTCAGCAATTGTATACGCGCCGGCAAAAATCTCTGTTCTTCTAAAAAAGAGTCTCTCTCTCTCTCTCTAGGTCAGAACAAACAACGTAGCGGACGAGGATGACATTGCGGGCATTGAACAGATGTTGTTCTTTAGAAGGAGGTAGTGGGTCGGCGTGAAAATCCTTATCGTCATGCTCATGGAAACAGCTTCGATAGAAGAGAAAAGGCGTATATGAAAGTGATCATGCTGATCATGAGCCTCAAACTTACACTTACCCCGAATAGAGGACATGCTAAGAATCAATTGTTGTTGCAAAATTGCGTCGGCGCACTGACGTAGTCAATGCTGAGAAGATATGGCTACGACGATGTCACACATCTAGTTTTTGTTTTACCCAATGGCATCACGAAAGTTCACAAAAAAAAAGCTTTCCTAGAAATTATTTAAATAGCACTGGGTCATTTCGCTCATGACATACGTTGTAGAACTTGTGGCCTCAGAGTTGAATAATCCACAGCCGGGACTTTCAAATCGAGCCAACAACCTTAAAATGAAGAACCACTTATCAAAACTGCGTCAACTGCGGCTTGAACATTAATTTACACCAACACCAAATTTCAATTTGTCTAAGCAATCCTAATAGGCAAAGGTAGTCTCGAGAGCCAGGCTGCCGACACCTCGGGCAGATATGTGCTTGTTAGTTTTCCTAATGAATGGTGGCATAAGAAAATATGAGAGTCTTAAAAAGCTTCCCACAATTTACTACAATGATTATAAGGCAATTTAAACGGGTTAGTGCACTAAGAAAAACTAAATGCACCAAGATTGTATCAAACAAATATTTTCAAAGAATAAAAATAAAGAAAGCGACATGCAGCCTTTCACCAGACAGCTGCGAACATTAGGTTTTATAAAGCGATGCAGTTGAAATGAATATGTCTTTTATAGCAAGACGCAGGAAGTCTGGCAGTGCTAAAGCCTGTCAGTGTGTTGTGAATTCTACAGCATGGATTACTACATCTCACAGAAAAGAAGTCGCGTACATCACAAAGAAGATAAAGCTGGAAGTTAATTAACGTAAGAACATTTTTATTTTTCTAACATAGCTGAGAATGTCTAACGATCACGTAAATGATATTTCGAATCTTTCATTTTTTCTCGAATTTTTATTTTTTTACACTTTATCGACACCACCCCGCGTTCCCAACCAACAACCATGTAACTGCTGACTTTATGTTCTTCCCAGTACTGGGTAAGCGCAATTGTTTGGCGAAAAAGAAGGAAGTGTCGGAAAATGGCTGCTGTCACAGTACATGAGTTCAGGGTAGAGAGAATTGTTCAAGTCCGCTGTGCTTTTTTCTCTCCCAGTGGTGGTGCATTTGGCATCTGTTTAAAGTGTGCAGCGCGTTTCCCTGATGCGGAAACTGCGCATCGCAATTTTCTACACGTTATTTCACCGCTACGTGCCATCTCTCAGGAATAATTTCAATGTTCAAGGGCTCACCTTCTTTGTTCGACAATGCTTACGGCTGAAGACTCAATTCAAAAGAATTCCTCTGTTGGTCCTTTCTAAGAAACCACGCTTTTCTTTTACGTTCTTTTTGCAATACGGGAAGATCCCATTGTTCGAAGTGTCACTTGAGCTTGAAGTCAAAACCCTTGTCGCTTTTCTTCCACTCAATGACTTCTTGCTTTGTCAAAGGCGAGCCGGGCCGTCTTAAGCAGTTTGGCAACATGCCTATGCAGTATCATCAGAAGATACAGCAAGTATAAGACGAGACGGCCCTCAGGAGATGCTTCTAAATAGGGCAGGTTCTTAAAAGCGCTCATTCAAGTTATTCAAAGTTCTTAACATCGAAAAGAAAGAAGATGAGCTTCTACAGAGGAGAGGCAACTCGTGCCTTCGAATTGCTATCAAAGGGGTCGTTTAAAGTTTCCTGCTTTATCGGGGCTCCAGATATCCATTTTCAGCTTTTCCCCAGGCACCAGTTCATTCTGCGCCGCGAGGCAGGAACAAAGTGCACGAATGCTTACAAGAAAGCACGCACACAGGGGCGCATTGCGCAAACATCGATGTCCGTGTGCCGACTTTTTCGCAAGGAGGGGAGGTAACGGCGCTCGCTGATCCTTTGTCGTCGCCCATTTGACGCATCAGGTAGCACCGATGCATCCTGATCTACACATTGGGCAACGTTCGACATTCGACCCGATTTCATCAGTTTCCCGGGGTATCAAGAGTGTTCGTGTGTCCTGGCCCAGGCCACGTATATAAAGGTCGCATGATAGAAAGAAAATTAAAAGTAGAAAAAGAAAGTTTGTACGCCATGCCGATGGCAAGATAAAATGGCATCACTTATCTGTTGCCTATAGAATGGTCGTCCGTTGGTAGCCAGACATCGCCCGTTTCGCAAGGCCAGATTTGCAACGCAGGGCGCATAAGCTCGCTTCTGGACGTAATTTACCGCGAATGATTCAAGGCAACATTGAGCGGATCGAACTCAGAGAGCATTCACAGTAGCCATAAAAAAAAGCAACGAGTCAAAGTTTGAGAAGGGAATGAAGTAATGATTTTGGTAGAGATGAAGTAGGCGCTTCCATGCCCACGCGGCGGGAAGAGTAACGGGTATGTGGAGTTTTTCGCCAAACGACAATGAGCAGAACGAATCAGTAAGGGCAGAAAATTGGTTCCGTTGATGAGAATAATATCGAATTCTATTAAGCAGAGGCGCGCTTGGGTGTTCTGTTACGCAACAGAACACGTCACTAGAGAATTGCCGCTCTAAACAGGGACAAGTAAATATATTTGACTGCAGTCAGGTCTTTCTGATGGGCCGAATAGCCTTCGCGAGTTCTTATGAAATCTTCACCGTTATAGGTTTACAAATAATCCACCTGTGCGTGCTTGCATGTGCAGGTTAGTGGCATGTCATTACCGATGCCGCCTGTCACAGGCTATTCTTTCCGTCCGAAGATACATCATTGAAGCGCCACCCCCGCTGAAGAATTCTCGCGATTTGTGCAAGCTGTTGTGCGGTGGGTCGTCTTCGTCTCACATGACTGTTGGGATTCCCAGGGGTTTGAAAATGAAAACTTGAATAGCCTTTTAGCTGCGTTTGGTGTTGGGCACATGCGCTAGAAATGTGTGCGTGCGGTGCATACAAAGCTCGAATTACATTTTAGCTGAACATATTACTCCGGACACTTTTCACCTAACGTGTCTGTTTAGCTTGCCAGAACAAAAGCTATGGTGTATGCGCATGAATTTGATTTAAACAAAAAAGGGGTCAACAGAAGTGTATGGTGGTTGGTCAGAAAAGCCAAAAAGTCATTTTTTTTTGCCGCGGCTTTTAGAAGGCTACAGCTCTAAAGCTAGGTCGGGCAGTTGTAAGACTTACATTAAATGCGAGTGCTATAATATACGCTCAAGTTCTTCGAGGTGATTGGTGTAGTGATAACGAAGATTATTACAAGAAGCAACAAATCGCTCTTCGCCCACACAATTCGCTTTTTTAAATTTATTTATAGAAGGAGATGCAACCAGAAACGATATTTCCAGTTCGTGCCTCCACTAGCTGAAAATGAACCTTGACATCCTCTTTTTTATAATTTAGAAAAAAAAAAACGTGGAAACTGGAAAGAAAACCGTGCAATTACCATAGAGAAGAAAACGGGGCAAGTCTGTTTCCTCTTTTCCTTGTTTGCAAGCGGTTTTAGGTCCCGAAAGCTCCTAAAGAAGCACCGCCAAAATATACTACTTTTTGCGCGTTATATTCATAATTCAACCGAGCAGAGTCATTGACAAAGAAACGAAATAATTTGACAGCCGTGACTTACTTCTCTCTTTTATAGGCATTTTTTTCTCACGAAGCCTAGATAATAACGTTCTTGGGATTTTTTTTTCTTGACAGGCGTAAATGCAGCTCACTTAATGCTATATGCAGGGGGAGCTAGTGGGCTTTGTTTTGTCGTTTGCCACTCTTCAGCCGTAGCATAGGTTGTTGTAATTGGACTTACCTCCAACAAAAAAAAGTAATATTATAATTAAGGGCTCTTTGTTTATAGCAAGAGGGGATGGTGTGACGAGAAACTTGTTCAATAAAGGCTCAGCCTTCGTACAGAGGGTAGTGAATCTGTGTTTATGTGCTTGGCACAGGGGGCAAAAGGAGGGGGGGGGATTTATAAATTGATTCAATGAGAATGCTGATATTCAGCAGTGAGACATAGCTCCCATTATTAAAAAAATATATCTTCTTTTTTTCTCAACCAGCTTCCACATATTCCCATAACGCCTGAAATTTAGTTGCACCATTTGGTGCCACCGTGTCTTGTTGTTGCCGCTGGTTAACTGGTTAATGCTCTCCTTGTCGTTGAGTGTTGCTATTTAATTTTATTTCTCTATGACGACACGATGAATTCCGCTGCTACATAGCCAGATATCGAAATATCTAAGGTGATAATAGGAAAATGGTTATCCGACGCTCTAGTTGCTTTTCCCGTGACACGTTGAGTTCCTTTGGTGTATTTCTTCCAATTACTTTACAGATAGTGACAACAAGGAAGCCAGAAATCGTAACGGAGTCCCAAAGGCGCCGCAGTGTCAATCTATGCAACGGGCCGGTTTACACCGCAAGATAATTAGATCTGCCGCTGCGTTTACAGCGCTTACTTCCACCTTTGCTTCTTTCTCCTTATGTATGTGTTGGCGTGCGTGCGTGGTTCTCAAAGAAATAAGAGCGTCTCCTTTAAAGAGCTCTAATCAATAAAAAAATAGTAATCCACTCATAACTTGCGTGGCTTACGCTGTGTAATTTGAACAAGGATTGCACTGCACTTTATCCAACCATTGAACCTTCGTAAACGTTTTTCCAGAGTGGTACTCATTTTATTTAAAGAAGACTGCCCCAGTAGCAAAGAAAAAAAGAAGAAAAAAAAAGATGAAAAGGAAAAAGAAAACCGTCTGGAGTTACAGTCGGTTGAATTTCAATAGGAGAACGCAAACTTCAGGGAGCAAGAGAACAAGGTGATGCCAGTAGGAGTAGCAGAGTTCTTATTTCACCGAGGTCCGGCTGTTGAGATATGTCACTGAACTACTGCCGAAGAGTACAGAAAAACAAGGTGAAAGATGCAGATAGCGAAGGAATTATGTGAAAGAAATATTAGAAATGTTGGCCAAGTAATTCAAAGTTCCGCTCTCAGGATTACTCTTTACAAAGTCCTCTCAAAATTAAGCACCCCCCCATGCGCAACTTCATTCTTATCACTTAATGTTTTGTTTAGCTACAACTTGTTTGTTTTTTCATTTTCCTGTTAAGTCTTCGTGGAAAGTTAGAGGACACAACTGAAAACACGCGTTTCAATATAAAACATGCTGCCCTCGATCATCACCCAGATCCTCGTTCAAAATAACCAAAAGGTTTTAAGCATAAGCTAATACTTTTCAAGTTATTTTCACGTGCTACAATATCAATACTATTGCCATCCATGTAATGCCAATGCGATAATGAACGCAGCATAAGTTACAAAAGAAACGCACATTGATGACATCGTTTCTGATGATAAGAGAAAGAAGTTGACTGGGGCAAGGTAAATAGGTTTCTACAATTGAGTACACAATTTAACATGATTGATGTGAAGTGCACAGATGTGGCAGAGATTTAGAGCTTTTGGTGAGTTAGAGAGTTAGAGGACGGTCTGTATTCACGCAAGAAATTCTAATCAGCTTTAGGAGATCTCAATGTTGTAAAAAGTAATAAAAGAGCTAATTATATACTATAGTGTATTCTTTCTTACGCACGATTATGGTCACAACCATTAAAAAAATTGTTTGCTCTAAATTATTCCATTTATCTGTGATTAGACAGGCTATTTTGTACAATTTTTTGTCGCTTAGATGCAGAAACAGGGCCTACCCATACCATATATTCTTTATTTAATATACACGCACACTTTATTGTAGTGTGCTCCGTACAGCAGGTAAAGCGATAGATACAGCGGCCCTTTCAGAAATTATGCAAATTCGCGAGTAGCAGCTACGCATCTTCTGGCATTGTAGTGACGGTTAAGCACAATAAATACCGCAGGAAGTGTGGCTTATTTATATAACTCACTATTAGCCCAGCATGCGTCCAGGAAGGCAAGCAACACTCAAACCACAAGGCTAGCTCCGAGCACAGCCGTCAGTCGCCGCCTCTGATCTCGCAGGTCAAGTGCGTCCGCTACGCCACACAATAGATTGCTGAGTAATCGTTGTTGTTCACGTACATCGGTGAACGAACAACGCTATTCGCGACTCAGACACAATCGGACCAAACTTTCTTTCTTTACTGAAGAATTGGTCACAGGCTTCAGAAAATTTCGAATGCTAGAGGTATGTCGTGAACCCGATGTCTGCTTGATAACAGTGATCATACATTTAAGAGGAACTTTGGCAACAAATAAAACGACGACACGTGGCAATGTATGGTTTTGAGTCTCGCCGCACTACATATTGAATATGCATAGAGAATATGGAGACTTGGTATGAAGTATAAGCTTTTCCGTTGAGCTCTGTTTGCTTGGGCGCTTGTTTAATCGCGTTTCTGTGAAAACTTAAACTTGTTTGGCCTATTAGAAATTGATGCCGGTTCTAACACTGCTACCATATATGTTTTCTGTCCGCGATACTGCGCCACTGTCTCAAAGGCAAGTTCCTAAGAACAACATGAGCCCCAACAACAATCGTATGTTTACGTATTTCCCTTGAAGAAATGTGAAGCACAAATAAAGCCATATGGACTGTGCTTGCTATACTGTAGTTCATTGAGCAAACTTTCTTAGACCTCATAATTGCTGCAGACATCAGGCAAGGTACTGAAAATGATACATTCATAAATTTTTCTCTTCATTCATGCAATGCGCTGTACACTGGGCATTTCTCAAACAGGTGTTAATCTGCCAAAGAGCAGTCTGAGTGCTGTACAGTCCAACAATCTGTACACAGAACAATCTCCACGGAAGGGTGCGAGGAGGTGCTTCTTCACATGTGCGCACTCGGCAAGCACGTAAAGGATCCCAGCCACTCATAATGCGGAGTCTCGATCAGGAGAAAGTTATGACCCCCTGTTCAAAAGAAACTTATGCAGTGAGCCGTTGGGGTCTCCCTAATGTGCTGCTATGCTCTACCATTCTTCCGTTTCTGTGCACCTTTTACCGCGCTCTTGCTTGCCGGCTGTGCGGCCATTTCTACGAAGACCTGCAAACACTTTGGGGCAAAGAGGAGGCCGGCTTCATCGCATAGTTTTGCTTTTTTTAGGTCTCCTTAATCTTTCATGTTCTGCCACCTTTTAATACTTCACATTATATTCGATGAAAATCTAACATTTGACAGCTTTTCTTCACTCCGTATAAATTTCAACTTCGTTTTTGTATTCTTCCAACTGTGCAGTATTATTTTGCGTTTTTCTGTATCGATGCGCAGCAACGTTCTTTTTTTTTTAAAAAGTCATGTATTGTCTGCTGAGTCTCAATAGAAGGTCATCACGACGACCTCCGACCATGCCACGTTCCTTCATAGAGGCTGTTTTTCTCCATTTCAAGCCCTTTTGAATGAAAGAAGCGAAGCCATAACTTTTCTGCATGGCTACTTTTCTAAAGGCAACCCGCTTCGTGTCAATGAAAGCAAAAGGCTGAAGTACGTCGCGAAAACACTTCGAGCTAGTGTGGTAACGCTCAATTTAAAGATAAAATTGGGCTTTTGTGCATTGAGCTATAGAGCAAGGCACATTGAAGGAAACTTGAAGAGAGTAATAGTGCAGCCCAAATAACATGGGTATAATATGTCTGTGGCCCTGGCAGAGCCATTGTATATTACTGAATGAAGAAAAAAAATGGTCTTCAATCCACGCTGTGAAGTTGGTTGACAGCGAAGCTGTAAACAACTAGAACGAGCACCCATTGCGACGTATAAGTTGAAATTATTTGCGCGGCGACATTCACAGGTATTTTACCTAATTATTAGCGTAAGGCGCTTCGACAGCCTGCGACTAGGCTTGTGCCGCTACTTCTTGCACCCAGAAGGAGTGGACCAGAGAGAAGAGAAATTCGCCTACCCTCGTATGCACGCTGCTCTTCGGGAGTCCTCATTATGCGTGGCCTTGCCATAGCACTGTCACAACACAAATCAGTTGCTAGGCGGGTTCTTCTTTTACGTACGAAACTGTAGTTACGTCCCTCCCCGCTTCTTATATGCTACAGTTAAGCTGCCGTCACGGTGGCAGCTTGCGCAACAGTTATCTTTACTGGGAAACGTATGATGGGAGCACTACGTGCTTCATATTGCATGATGGAGGTGCACCTTACCATCAATAATGTGATTCGGAAGCTTGTTTTGAACTTGTTCTTTATTGAGACTTCTGCTGTGCTGTATGTTGTATGCGTGATTTCAAGGAATGCATGCACTATTCGCTTCGTTTCAACTAGTGCTTGTAGCCTCTCCCTTACAGAGGTATGAGCCACTGTATTTGGGGGTGTGAGCCCAAGGTGATAACTTTCTGTCGATGTTACGCCACGAAGAATCCCGATATCCTAGCCATCGACTGATTCGCGGTAAAACGGAAGAAATAGTACCGTGAAACAACCTTTTCGCTTGTTTAAAGTGACACCAGACATTGCGACCGCCTTTAGCGTGTTCATGCCACCAGCGCTCTTCCACTTATTATTAGAATAAGATGATTCTTGTATTTTTCTTTAGCGAACCACGAATGCCTTACCTATACAATAAACTGCATTTCAAGAAGAAAATAAATGGGCAAACTCTTTCTTAATATATGCAACGACATGCATACACATTTTGTAATGGCCGATGCAGTCTACGTCCTTTGTCAGCGCTTTTCTGAGCCTTGTGCGTGGTAGGTTATGTGCGTTGTTTTTAACTTCTTTCATACCGCAACCATTGCACTGCAAATACTGAAAGCCGGTTGGTTAGACAAGTTATGCACTACGCAAATACCTTTTTACAATTTAGTTGTGCCTATTCTATCAAGGAGAGGCCAGGTGAAGGTGTCCTCATGCATAGTTCCACATGTGCAAGGGGTAAGTTGCCTATTAAAGGAAAAAAAGAAAACGAAAAGAAAAGAAAATAAGCTACATATGCGAACAACCCAGGTGAGTACAAAAATGTTCAATAGGACCCACAAGAAGGACCAAAATTTAATTGCCTGTTGCCGGTGGTTTTCTTATTGTCTCGAATGTTGGGAAGGCCCGCCAAGGTTTCTCATAGCAATTTGTGGACTTCAATGACGATTTTCTGTGGAAGTTCTAGCGAGCCGATTTTTTGACTGAAGTGAAACAAACATCATAGGCGCTTTATTGATGTTACCTGAAATTGTGTCACTGAAGTAGTCGTGCACAAATCATGGCAGCTTGACACAAGAATGAAAGCAGTTTATAAGAGAATCACGCTCATCTATAGCTCTTTCAGTAAGTGCGCGTTAAAAAAAAAAGACACCCCCCACTATTTCATTCTATGTGCATTAAAACGCACACGAACAAGAGTGAAACTCATGTCTTCGCGCTCAGAAAAAGAAAATCCGGTAAAACATTCTAGCGTGAAGTCTATTGACGTAAGGGGCGTACGCTTTATAAAGCTAAAAGTAGGGTTCGTGCTACGTCATTTTGTGTTTAGAGAGGCGTGACAGGTTTCCTGCCGCACTGATATACGCAACCGGTGTTGTCGGGATTGGCTGAGTGTATTCAATTGACGGAATAATGGCCAAGGTGTCATCTACCCTGAGGTCAATCCAATCTCCTGTTAAGAACAGACCCAACTGAGACACAACCAACACCTGCTGCGTGAATAGTATTAGAATTTCCTGCAATCTATTTATTGCTAGTAATGAAGAGACTGTTGGTAGTGTTTGTAGTATGTATTCTAAAACCTAATTTATTTGTGAGTCAGGTGAAGAACATGCACTGTCCCTAAACTGTTGCTAGCGAGAGCTGAAGGTTGTGTGAGGGTTTGTGGAATCAAAATTTGTTTGTTTTCTACAGAGTGGTATAGTGAACAATAAGAAAGAGTACCGGCGAAGGCCAAAAGCGGGATATTATTCCCAATAATTCTGAGCCTCGAAGTAATAGATTGAAAACAAAACGACCTATACAGACGCAATTAAACCGGCATCATCACCGACACGTGCCAAAACACGAAGTCTGTAAATAAGTGAAAAACTATGCCAGAAAAATACACGATACCTTTACTGCACGTTAAAGCAGTTAGTTGATTCCATTTTTTTCGATGATGAATGCCTTTGTTCACCTGTTGAACGTAGCAACTTTGGCTGGCGGGAAAGTTTCTCCATGTGAAACGATGTTCTGCGTGAAACGCAAGACACTCTAAGATAGAACGACAGAGAATTGATTTCCTCTCCCCACTAGCTTATGCCTCCGTCCATTACGAATGTAGGGCAAGCGACTTTTTACTTTCTATGAAATGTAGCCAGCTTGCTTCTTATTCTTTTCAGTCTGTTTCTGGGAGGGACGCTGTCTCAGGAAACGCAATTTGGCTAAGCGAAACAGCGCACGATGATGAAAGCAGCTCGACGTTGGTAAATTGTAGATAGTTTTATTACTTTCTCAAACTCGTTGCGTTTCTGCTGCCTCTGAGGTGGTTCGCGTTTAGTAGCCTCCCTGCTTAGTTCTCTTTTTTTACAGGGAAGTTGTGAGCTTCTTGGTAGTCGCAATTTTTCGTGTCTGTCCGTGATCAGAAATTATCATATCATCAGTGGCTCATACCACTCTAAGCAATCAAAAATGGAATGGCTCATGCTCTTCGTAATTCAGAGGCTACAAGCACGGAGCAAAGTGATGAGAACAGTGCCTAAATTAATTGGAATCACGCACACAGCGTACAGAACAGCGTCTGTTTCAATAAAAAACAAGCTCAAAACTAACATCTATCATCACCAGCAATAGTTCATACCTCCGTAAGCAAGAAAAGATGCAATGGATCATATATATTTAAGCAATAGCTCATACTTCCGCAAGGCAGAGGCTACAAGCGCTCAGCAAAGTGAAGCGAACAATGCATACATTCATTGAAGTCGCACGCACAACACACACAACAGCATACGTTTCAATAACGGACAAGCTCAAAACAAGCATCCAACCTTTAATGAAGCATTGCATACCCCCTTCAGCAGTTGTAACGGTGGTTGTGCAACAGTTTCGCTGGACATCTATTTTCGCAGGGCCGTGACGGCACGTAAATTTTTTTCACCCAGAAAATAAAATTGTTTGTTCTTCTGACAGACAGACGGATGAACGAAAGGACGGCTAGCCGGACGGACCGGTTGATTAAATAATTTCGTTCCTTGTCCCGAAGGAACCCAAGGAGGAAGAGGGCTGCGGAGTGCGGTAGGGTGTGAAGCTTGTCACAGCAAATGCAGGGAAGACAAACTGTGAGGGCGTACTTAACCGGAAGGCAACATGCTGCGTGCCCCTCATTTTGCTTCGATATGCTAGCCTGCCCACACATCTCACCATTTCCACTTCAGGTAAATGTCGCGAAGGAATTAGAGGAGGAGTCGGAAAAACCTGGCTCCTAAACATTCACTGTCCTCGCGGGAACAAAATGTCACCTGCGCATGTGTGCGGAGTCATACTACGCTTGGGTCAATCTATTAAAACTTGGTGTTCTGCATTGTACACTCTAACAAATAATGGTCAGTGTGGTATAAAGTTTGTAAACAGGGATGAAGTGCCTCAGACAGGCTGGCCAACGTTTCGATAGGAGGACCTATCTTCGTCAAAGGCGGCCTCGTCATCCTCGGCGTGTTAGTTTTCATCTTCATTCCATCTGTCAGCACCTTTCTTGTTTTTGGACAATAATGGTCAATGTCACTCAATAATTGACACTGCACATAGAACCATGACGCGTGAATTCCTGTCTTGCAGCGCCATGATTGAGTGTGCGCTGGCCCACCGGGCATATGACTGAGGAAACTAAAGTGTTATGACAGACACCCAGTGTGTGCTCGAGACTAATTTTGACTACTTGGGCTTTTTATCCCCATGTAATTAATTCCAGAATATGTAGTAATAATGATCGCCAAAAAAAAAGAATGTGAATACACTAAACGTTTCCGCAAGTATCAGCTCATTGAGGAACAGTAAAATAAATCTCAAGACCCCTGCACTTTATTATGAAGATATATTCTTCTTAATGTAGACGGAGATGGCACAGACTTATTAGGACCGTACTAAGGCCACACGGCATACATTTCAAAAGAGAAGATACAAAGTGCGAGAGTTTGCAATATACAACTATGGCCCTAATGCTCTCCGCTGTAGCCAACGGTCCTGGCGCAGACAACAAGGTGAAGATCAGTGTGACTTGTTGGCCAAAAAGTAGAAAATAATACCGCCACAATTTTCAGCAGAAATGGTTACGGGTGAAGGAAAAAGTTCAAGCGAACAGAACTATAGAAAAGGCCATGCATCTGCTATGATTTCTAGCCTTGTTCGAGCAACCATATACTCTTCAGACCTCTATAATATACCGACAAAAGCCTCCAGGGAATGCGTTGTCTGTAGTTCCCTTCAAACTCCTATCAACCTGATTTCGCTACATCCATTCTGCCTCGCTAGAGCCATAGTTCATTTTTCGAGGACTGTGCGGGGTTTACCTTGCTTGCATTTTGCAATATTGTCAACCTGCAGTTACATGCATCCAGCCAGCTACGAACATACTTGCCTCGACAATGACGCCATTTTCTGCAGTTGACCAGAACAAGGTTTCTGAGATAGCAAGCCTTTCTGCAAGTTACACACCAGGCGACAACCGCAACTCACTTCTCTTTACTCGTTCTTAATGATATGCAATAAAAAAAAAAGTGGAGGTTAAGTGGCCCATTCATGTTTTTAAAAGTATAGCGTTCAGAAATCATAAAATGCAGTATATTCTTAGTACTACAGTATCGTTTACGTGGTTAAGCCAACGTCGTGCCTCAGAACCTTTACGGCCAAGCACTCTAGCGCACCAGAACCAGGTAAACTACAAAGTGTTCTTCAGAAAATTCACATTAACGTTTTCCTAATTGCAGCGACAGAAACCTTAATATTTCGCACACCTGTCGCAAACTCTCGTGGACAGCCATGTTTATGGAACATGACGCTTCATGTCGTTTTGCGGAACTCAGTTCTCGACATGCTAACTATGTAAAAGCATCGTGATATGGTTCACTGAGAGAGAACTATACACTTTTATAATACACTTTAGTTATGGTGGAACGTTCGGCAAGGAATCGAAGGCAAGTGTAAGAAAAAGGCAATGAGATAGTATAATTTGCTTATTGTTCATTTGTTTTTTTATTGATAGCTTGTTGCAATTTCTTTTGCTGAATGTTGTTGCCGGCATTTTTGAAACTAGCTTATCCTATATGGAAATGTCTACGTTAACGCACAAAACTACGCTGTTTAGGCGTTTAGAAAGATCGATGAACAAGGAAAAGCAACATGGCCGGAGGTTGCCACGTGCGCACGTCCTCTTATTTTACAAACGCTTGTTGCGCCGTCCACGCACTGTCGATAGGTGAGTCATGTACGTTAGCTTTACATTAGTCATTTCTTTCCGAGATAGTTGGCCAATCCTTCGAAGAAATTTTTGTAAATTATGGGGTTTTGCGTGCCAAAATCACTTTCTGATTATGAGGCACGCCGTAGTGGAGGACTCCGGAAATTTTGACCCCCTGGGGTCCTTTTGCGTGTACCTAAATCTAAGTAAACGGGTGTTGCGGGGGGTAAGCGGAGGATAACCTGATGCCGGATGCTAGCCTGAAACTCGCATAAGTGCGCGATTAGGCCACATATTATGGGCCGGGATAATGTAGAAAATTACGCTCCATTGCCGTTCCTTGTCATACTTCGCCTGTGGCCAGAGCTGTACTTCGCCCGCATTATGAACCTAAACAGCAGGCTGCGAACAGTGCGTGATGACAAGGATGGCATAGAATCGAGCGGAAACAAACACTACGTTTTATAAGCAACGGTGCGCGGTTTCGACAACACAGAGAAGTCCTCCAGAAATTAGATTTCGTCACCGCAGCGGTTTATAGGCTCATAAAAGCACAGGGCCATTTCGATGTCGTAAGGTTCCCAAAAAAAGAAAGCAGAAAGGCTGTTGATTCTGAAATCACGTACTGGAAGCGTGGAAAGCTGATTAAATAAAGGGAGAGTTTATGGTTCTGCGAATCCTCACGCTGGCACTTTTTTATGGCCTCCAAGTGCAGTACACTCCCTCATAAAATGAACAGTCAGGGAAGGCGAAGTGAAAAAAAAAAAAGAGGAAGCGGGATGCACATAGCGGCGATGATCCATTATAACGTTGCTCTGTGACCTCCCAGGGCGGATACGAAAGTGCCTTCTACTATGTGTCCCCGCTAACTCTGGTGAAGCTGTTTTTTTTTAAAGGTGGAGCAACGGGATTTGACAATAGGATAAACGCTGTACTGTGAGCAGTGGTCTTGCGCACCATGGTGAAATTTTCTGTTAACAGTTATTTGATTGGCTAACTAGTCAAAGTATTTGCACATAGTTACAATTAATGCATAATGCGTAATCTCGATTGCCAAGTGAAGGCTACGCCGTCACTTGGCATATATTTATATATATATATATATATATATATATATATATATATATATATATATATATATATATATATATATATATATAGTATCGTGCTTCGAACGCGATGCTTAATTTGCCGTATGAGCTCGAGCTATTAGGAAAGTAATTACAAATCTAATCAAAACATTTTGACTAATTAGCTATTTAATGATAACAGGAAAAAATGCAAGTTTTATGTGTGTGTGCATGTGCATGTGTGTGTATGCGTGAGCGTGCATGCGCATGACGCTGACCTGGTGTTGTCTGCCTCGAGTAGCCGGTGGGCTCTGTTAAGATACCCCTGTTCTGCGCACTTTCCTACAAATAAGAACTCCACTGGAGACGATGGGCACGCAGTGAGCGAGCAGTCTATGTCACGGCAATCTAAGCCCGCCTCATCCTGCCTCCTTCGACCGCGAGACCGAGCTTCTCGTACAGACCTAATAATTATTCCACGCAGTTGCGGGTAAGGTCTTACTTAAGGTTTTACTTAAGCAAATGAGGGCTCGCGCCTTTGACAACGCGTGCTGCTCGCCAGGAATCGCCGCGGCTAAAGTAAACCACCATTTACGAGAGGCGCCCGCATTCAAGGATATTCAATAACTATAGGGGCCTCTTCCATTTCGGCTGTCCATAGCAATGCTATGGGCGCCGCACAGGGGCTTTGTGAGGATATTAAGCTCATTAGAACCCCTTTTCTTTTACCATTGTCCAAGTAGTTTCATTAGAGTAAAGTTTTTTGACGGTGGTATGTAGTCTTAAGGCATAGGACACTGCTTCAGTTTGTACCTGGCGATCTCTTTGAACTTCACGCAGTTTTTAGGTTGTGCACGGCATTATCACAGGCTCATATAACTCAATTTTTCATGCTCTGCAGTACTATACTAATGGGTTGTTTATTACCTGTATTGCCGAAGACATGGCATGGCTCGATTGCCCGCTGACAATCCTTTCGAAACATATCAGATCAAAACTGCAAGTGCGGTCACTGGTTAACGTACTTTTCCACCGACAAAAGCTGAGCGTTACTTTTGCTCTCTGGGCAGGAGTAATTGCGTCATGTCGGCTCCACGAATACTTCCAAACTTCTCGTTAAGCGGCCGTATAACTGGCGGTATACGTTTCAGCGGCTTCCTGATGAAGTGACCACCACAACATAATCAAACGGGGACCACCTGAATAAACAAAGTCCTTGAAACAAACTGCGAATTCCATATACTGAACTAATCTATTGTGCGGATCCGCCATTCAGACATAATTAGACCGTTGGTTCATAGGGCAGCTAGAGCCCGTCTTCTTGCTTAAAAAAGTATACGTGGGGTCCGTTATGCCAGGCATACCAGAAATGTTTTTGATCAATTTTCTTGTTATTTCGCTTCTTGAACATTTGTGAGAAAACGCGACAACGATTCTCGGTTACATTACTTTATACGAGGAACTGTTTGTAGCATGCGCTTAAATTGCTTACTGCTCAGGCATGCGCAGTGATCCACTCTATCATCTCTTCCAAATTAGGACATAATAAACCGCTATGGAAAGTGTGAAAGAAAAGAGGGACGAAGCAATTTACGCAAAAATGCGTTCGGGACATCTTTCATGGACACCCAGAATTCTTGTTGCACTCACTGCACTATTGGTAGTAAGCACGGGCTGAAAAAAAATGGCTGTGGCTTAGGTAAGGTTAAGTCCAGGATGCGAAGCATACTAGCCTTTATTTTAGTTGTTGAACTACTGTTTAGCCTGGTGAACTGCTGTTGCTTGGCTATATTTGGTTCGGCTAGACGAAGAAACAACTCATGCGTTACTCTGCTTCGCCTTCAAGAGTGGAACGCGACAGCGTTCCCATCGACCCGCCAAGGGGTGTAAGACAATGGGCTAGGCGCAGCGACTACGCGCCCCGCATTGGACGCGGTGAGCGTCGAGCAACGCAGCGTTCGGCGCGGCAATGAAATGTGCGCCTGAGCAAGCGACGCACGCCTGAGCCTTAGAAACACCTCGTTTCTAAGGCAACACCGCATTCACTAGAGGCGCTTTTGTACCGCTTTGAAGCATCGTACTCGTGGCTCAGTGGTAGCGTTTCCGTCTCACACTCCGGAGACCCTGGTTCGATTCCCACCCAGCCCATCTTGCAAGAGTTGAGCCAAAGCCACTTCTCCTCTGTCGTGACGTCACGGTGTCACGTGGTATTGAAGGCGACACCGCCGCGCCTGAGGAGCTGGGTTGAGCTCTCGTAATATGCTTCGCATAAAAGAAAAGTACAGGAAGCAAGGAAACAGATGACTCGTAAAATAACCGGAACATTTAGGCGGCAGCGTTCTGACGTGACATCGGGAAGTGCTTAACTTCGTTCGCGTAAGTGCGACGTGCTTGCACGTTGGCCAGCTCAGCTCATCATATCACACCTTCAATCCCATTTCTCACTCTCATCACTTATCTCGTGTCAAAATAATGCAGGCAATGGAAACTCAAGGCTCTGATAGCATCATTTCGCAGCCATTTCGAGGTGTCGACAAGCATTGACAGGTCGCGTAGCACACGGAGTCCTTCAAACGTAGCATGGAGCCTTTCGGTTAAACACGCCGGCAAAGTTGTGGAGCGCTGGCCTCAACAACGAACTGGTTGTTTTTTGGCATGTGCGGCTTCCTACCACAATCTCGCTATTAGCTGCTCCAGCAGGAATGATGGCTGCAGTGGGCTTGCTCATTTATTGAAAGCGCCCCCCTCCCTCCCGCCCTCCCTTTTACCGCTTTACTCTTTCTTAGCTATGCATGGCGCATTACGGCTAGCGTTCAGGTTCGCCACGCGCACGTGATCCCCGGGCAGAGCACTCTGTATAGTTCTGCCGGGCCGAGCAATTTTAAGGAATCCGTTCATCTGTCAAATATGTGCTCTTTTTCACAATCACCGCCATCCTTTCCCCGTTCATGTACTCTGCACTCTCGCAGCACACCATTGTCGCTTTGTCGTGCTTTGATAGCTCACGGCCATCGCGTTCTAGTGCTGTGGCGCTGTATTAGAGAGCGCAGCTTGAAAGGCTCTCGCGCGCAGTAAATAACCGCGATATGTATGCGTGTTCGGCAAGCATGTCAGTGTATTTCAACATTGCCGGATATGCGCGGAACATCTTCGACAAATTAACGGGCAAGCTGCTAAAACAATATTTCATTTCTGTTCCTTGCGTAGTTATGCAAGGACTAAATAAATAGAGTTCTGCGTACGAAAATAACGATATCATTACGAAGCATGCCTGTGTTTGTTTGTTTACCACCTGTTTGACCACCTGGGGTTCCTCAACGTGCTCTCAAAGCACGATTGTTTTTGCATTTCTCCCCATCGAAATGGAGTCGTCGAGGTCTAGAATCGCACCCACAACGTCGTGCTTAAAAGCGCAATGCCATTGGTGCTAAGCCACCACGGCGGTTCGCAAGGATTGCACTGCACAAAAATTGTTGTTGCGTTGCGAACTCGCATTCCGACACAAACCATTCAAAGAACTTGAAAAAATAGGAGACGAGTAATAATAATGCGCAATATTTAGAACATTCTTAACATATTATTTTCAATGACATTGAGTTCACCTTTTGCCAGTAATTACCGTTTCTTCAAATTGGTATACGTAATTGATAGTTTCAAAAGATGGCACACTACGAATAAATTTGATTACCGAAGTAAAACGCCGTGGGCAACTACGGCTACTACAAAATTAATTTCTTTAGTGGAGCGAATCAAGCGTAGGTTGCATTCTCTATTTTTAATCGTGGCATCATCGTATCAACCATACATACGGACTAAACGATAGGGAGCGCATGTATTGGGAGTTCGGGACCAATTTCGACTACACGGGATTTCTTCACGTGCACACGGAGCACTATTTGGAATGCAGCCGTATGCCGTTGCACAGATATCTGGAGTTGCCTCGCCGGTTTCTCTCACATTACCACACTCTCCTCACTGCCTCTGTTTTCGAGAACTATTACTAGCTCCGGAGTAGTACAAACAGTACACGCATGGATTACCGGTTGCTTGGTTACCGGTCTTGCTTGTTGTAAATAGGCGAATGTGCAGCTATGTTTACTACATATATCTAGCAATCTCAAAGTTGAAAATTGCACTGTCGCTGGAGAGGGCAGGCAAACTATACTTCGGCTATCCTTGTGGTGCGCGTTGGTGCTGAAGGCGGGAAAGTCGCAAAGCGCACTCATAAGTTTCAGCTACGTGCGGAATCCTCAGCTGGATATTTCAAGTGTTCAGTGCACTATGTTCAGCTATGTTGAACATTGCTTTTCACTTGACGAAGCGTTTATGCAAACGGTATGTGAAGAACAGTGCTAGGCAGTGTGGCATTTATCGTGAGCAGGTAGTTTTAGTCTTGATTTTTGCCCCCTATAGCAAGCAATGCTGAACAACAAGGAAGGAAGGAAAAAGTGGAGAAGGAAGGCAGGGAGGTTAACCAGTTTCGCTTAACCGGTTTGCTACCCTACACATGGGAGCGGGATGGGGGAGATGAAAGATGGGAGGAGAGAGAGAGAGAGAGAGAGAGAGCACATAACACAGCGAACACATCGTCAGTTACAGTCCGTCACTCTTGCGCAGTACGCGATATCACTGTCACAGCCGCTTGTCCAAGCCCGTATCCTTCATAAACCGAAGTAGTCCCTTCGTCGCCTTCAGCTGCGATGTCTTCTGTCGGCGATGTGTGAAAATGGTTGCAACTGACAATGGTCTATTGTCCAGGTGCGCTAGAACAGATGCCATGGACTGTCTCTGAACATTATATTCAGGACAGTCGCACAGAATGTGTTCCAGCGTCTCCTCGCAAAGACAGGCATTGCAGAGAGCGTTATCGGCCATTCCAATGCGAAACGAGTAGGATTTCGTGAAGGCCACCCCTAGCCATAAGCGATAAAGCAGGGTGGCCTCACTTCGGCGGAGTCCAGTTGGCATACAGAGACGCATCAATCAGGGCAGGTCGTGTTGATGATTGCTGCGGTTGGTCGGGCTGCTTGGTGTGCACCATAGAGAGAGCGTGATCTCCCGTGCAAGCACTTGAAGTCTGCTGGCTGCGTCGGACCGCGAATGTGGTATGGCCTCTTCCTGTGTGTCTTCAAGAGCTGTCCGAGCGGCTTTATCAGCGTCTTCATTTCCTATGACGCCGCAGTGACTTGGCAGCCACTGAAACGTCACGTGATGCCCTTTCTCATGTGATGTATGAAGCAGGTATCGAATATCGAGCACGAGCTGTTCGAATGGCCCGCGACGCAGAGCTGATAGCACAGATTGGAGGGCTGCCTTTGAGTCACTGAAAATTGACCATTGTCGAGGTGGTTCCCGATTGACGAAACTAAGAGCAGCGCGAAGAGCAGCTAGTTCCGCAGATGTAGATGTCGTTGGGTGGTCAGTCCTAAAGCTGATGGTAATACCTCTTGCTGGGACGACCACAGCACCGGACGAACACTGGATGTTTGTGGAACCATCTGTATAAATATGTGCACTATCCGCGTACCTCTCGTGCAGAAGAAGCAGAGACAGTTGTTTGAGCACAGGCGACGACAGCTCAGACTTTTTCCCGATTCCTGGTACGCTGAGATGGACTGTGGGGCTGACAAGGCACCAAGGGGGTATCGGTGGCTTAGATGGAGCGGTGAAGCCCGAGGGAAGTTTGTCGTTGTACTTGACGATAGTTTTCGAGAATGATGCTTGGTGCCTGTCTGAAGGTAGTGTTGCAAGGTGGTGATAGGGGGCACGTGCAAAATGTCTGATATGCGTTCTCAGGGCTTCCACCGTGATGTGAGTTTGCATTGGATGGTCCCGAGCAATCGCAATAGTTGCCTCAGTTGACGTGCATCTGGGCAAACCAAGACAAACTCTGAGTGCTTGAGCTTGTGCTGCCTGCAGAACACGAATATTTGTCTTGCAGGTGTTGGTCAGTACAGGTAGACTGTATCTTAAGAAACCGAGAAAGAGAGCTCTGTAGAGTCTCAGCATTGCGTCTACTGACATCCCCCACGTCTTTCCTGTCAAGTATTTAAACAACTGGGAGGTTGCTGTCAGGCGCCGTTTCATGTAGGCCACGTATGGGCTCCAACTGAGGTCTCGGTCGATAATTACGCCAAGAAATCTGTGGGTTCTGACATAGGATATGGTCCGCCCATTGATTGAGATGACATAAGGCGTCATTGGTTTGCGAGTAAATGCTACTAGGGCGCATTTTTCTGGCGATATGCTCAGACCTTGTTCACACAAGTAGCTCGATGTCAAAGTAGCCGCTCTTTGAAGCCGTGCACGTACCTGAGGACGTGTGACTGCCGAAGTCCAGACACAAATGTCATCTGCGTATATTGAAATTTTGGTGGTAGTTGGCAAGTGTTCAGCAAGCCCAATAAGAGCGAGGTTGAATAGCGTCGGGCTAAGAGCACCGCCTTGAGGAACGCCCCTGCTGGTATAGCGTCGCGTAGTTGGGCCATCGTCGGTTAACACATAGAATGATCTTGCAGAAAGGTAACTTGCGATCCACAAAAATACTCGACCACCTAGGCCAACCGTCACAAGAGCGTCGAGAATTGCCTCATGTAATACGTTATCGTATGCCCCTTTCACATCTAAGAATAAAGCTGCAGATAAACGTTTACGGGACCTTTCGTGCTGGACATATGATACGAGATCAACTACATTGTCGATGGAAGAGCGGTCACGTCGGAAACCAGCCATGGAATTCGGATAAATCTTGTAGTATTCAAGGTACCATTCCAGGCGGCCAAGGATCATCCGTTCCATAATCTTTCCTACACAGCTGGCCAACGCTATGGGGCGGTAAGAGGCGAGCTCTAGCGGGGATTTGCCCTGCTTCAAGATTGGCACCAGGCGGCTCACTTTCCATTCGTCAGGAACATTTCCCTCCTGCCATGAGGTGTTGTAGAGACTCAATAGTGCTATCCGTGCGGATTCTCCGAGATAGCACAAGGCTCGGTATGATATACCATCTGGGCCCGGAGATGATGAGCGCCTGCAGAGAGCTAGTGCTGCCTCGAGCTCCTCCATTGAGAAAGGAAGGTCCATGCGGCAATCACGGGAACGGGGGACGTCATCTCGGGCTGGAGGGTCTGGACGTGTCGCTTGGTCTGCCATCCGCGCACAAAAGTCTTCTGCGACATCGACGTCTTGCCGCCCTTGGAAAAGCGCGAGCGCCTTGAAGGGAAAACGCTGTTCCGGAAGGCAACGCAGACCTTGCACCGTTTTCCAAATATGAGATAGTGGCTTGCGGGGGTCGAGGGTCTTGCAAAACGTTGCCCAACGTTCTGACGCTAATCTATCCATTCGACGCTGAATCTTCTTTTGTATCCTCCTGGCTGCCCTAAGGTCATGGATTGATTTTGTACGCCGATATCGACGTTCCGCCCGGCGACGAAGTGCGCGAAGTCGCTCTAATTCTATGTCGAAGTCATTCCGCGTGTGAGAGATCGTCAGCATGCGAGTGGTGTTTCGCATCGTATTTTTAATTGTTTGTTCTAACCCAGAGGGTAGGCCCTCGCTGCAGGCATCTTCCATATCAGATTTGAACTTGGCCCATTGAATCGTCCGAATGGTATTCCGTGGGCCAGATCTAGACGACAACCCTTTGATGTTCAGATAGGTGGGAATGTGATCACTCCCATGTGTCTCAATATCTGGAAACCACTTCACACATCTGGCGAGAGAGTCGGAAACGAAAGCAAGGTCGAGGCAGCTGCCGTATGACACGCCTCGAAGAAAGGTGGGGCTACCATCGTTCAAGAGAGTAAGGCCATAGTTGTATGCGATGTTTGATAATCTTCGTCCTTTTGCATTTGTCTTTGTACTCCCCCATGCTGGATGGTGTGCATTGAAATCTCCAATGATGATCCATGGGGTGGGGCAAACACTCAAGATATCCGCTAATCTTCTTGTGTCGAAATTGCTGGAAGGCGATATATATACGCCTATGAGAGTAAACAAGAGTTTGTTCTTTTTAACTGTGATGCAAATGTACTGATTGTCGTCGTGGGGCGCAATTGGTTGCAAAACATAGGTGAGTTCACGACGAACAAAAACGATGATTTTGCTGCATGCACTATTTGTTGAGGACACGAAACATTCGTACCCTGACAGTCGGATTGGTTTCGACAAGTTGGGCTCACAAATGACAATGAGTGGAAACACATTGGTGTACACATACTGACGGAAATCTGAAATTCGTGATTTTAGCCCTCGGGCGTTCCACTGCATGACGGACGCTGCCTTGACTTCTTTTCGGAAGGATGGGGTATGGGTAGCCATCTTTCTAGTTGAGGGATTCAAGCACTGGGCTTAAGGCGTCCAGCACTTTGAGTGCTGAACAACAAAACTATCGGCATGCACTGGACGTCATCGAAATATGTCTGAAATGCAGCTCGCGCTATTCTGTGTGCCAAAAACTACGCCTGACTGTCATAGCCAGATATTGCGGCAGCATCGAGTAGGCACTGGAACTTGAAGCTTTCAAGCGACCAACGCTCTCTCGGCGCCTGTAGGTGATTGAAATTCCATGCGTGCCGACAAACTGAGTTGATGGAGATGAGTTGAAAATATTTTCCATAAATTGGTGAATAAAGAAATACAAGGAACCGTATTTTTTGTATGGCGTTTTATCTCAGGCAGCAAGTTTTGTGATGATGGCCACGCTCCGAAGTGCAGTGCCACTAGTGGCATCTATGACCGCAACATCAAAGGCGTGGCGTTTGAAATGCCTTTCATGAGGCGTAACAAGAAAAGAATAAACGGAGAAGAAAAGTGGATCGCTGCATTAACTTCATAGGATGTTTCTCTTCTCGCATCCAACGCCAAGGACGTGATCGTGATAACAATTACGCACTTCATGTTCTCGGTTACGCGCTTGCACAAAAATTGCTGTTCAGTTTCCTCGTTCAACGTGACTTCATTACATTCATTTTAGGTCTTTATGTGTACTCCTTTCCACTGTTCATTTTGAATTGTTTGGTGACCCGCAGCATCGGCTTAGCAGCTCTGACGTTGTGCTGCTAAGCACGAGGTGGCAAGATCAACTCCCGGCCGCGGCGACCGCATTTCGATGGCGGGCGAAATGCAAAAACCGCCCGTGTCCTATGCATTGGGGGCACGTTAAAGATCTTCTGGTGGTCAAAATTCATCCGGAGTCCCCCACCACGGCGTACCTCGTAATTATATTGTAGTTTTCACACGTAAAACCCCAGAATTCTATTCATTTCAATTAAAGTGTTTGGTGCAAAATGAAGCGAATGGCGGCGACGTCATATGCACTGTGTGGTGCCATTCCTTCGCTCGTCTGGGAAATTATATCACGAAAGCAAATTCAGTAGTGCGCTAAACGTGTCACTGAAGCGTCATTGCGTACTTTCACCTGTTCCAGCTTAGTTTACGTGGCGGTCAGCATTGATTTAAGTCAAGTATGAAGATATTTGTCATCCTGGGATGGTCGACCAATCCCTATTAAAATTTTTTTTATGCGCATGGCAAACAGCGGGTTTCGAGAAAGAAAGCTCCAATCACTTTACAAAATATTGTCGAAAAGCGTTCACGTATTTAACCTATCGATTCACTCTCAGAAATGAATCAACACTATATTATGGAACATATCTTGAATTTTATGTTGTCAATACGTGGTTCGCATTATTGAATGGCGCGCCTCGGCGGCACCACCTTACCGGCGTCAATGTATAGGCACCAACACGTGGTAGTTCGCTATCGCATGGACCGCTAGAAGGCAGCGCAACCACTTGAGAAATCTTGGTGTTTCGGGCAATGGTTTAGCCAGCGACAGACCCTCTGCTTTGAGAGCTGATCACTGTGAGACTGCGCCTAGCCCTTGCCTCAGAAGACATGGGAATAAAACTGCCAGCAAAAACTTACGCGAGCCGGCCTCATCCTCTCATGGAAGAGGCCGGCTCCGAAGAGGCCGGCTCGGAAGAGGCTGCAAGAGGCTGTCACTGGGTGTCAGACGACACCCAGTGACATTTTATGAGCGAGAAAGAGCCGGTGTTGCTGGATATCGCGTCAAATTATCATTTACTGCCTTTCTTTCGTTGGGCGACCAAGTGGTCATATTCTTCAACCGCCTGAACCCCGGCATTTTCTGACTTAGTGCGGCCACATTTCCTGCGACGTGCGGGAAGGCTGCTTTGGGATCGCCGCCATATTAAAGCGCGCCGCGGCGACGTTCACTCTCGCGCCTTTGCCTTCTCCTAATTAACAGGGCCTTTAGCGACGGGCTTGAGCACAAAGCAGAACAGGGGGGACGAAGACGGCACATGAGGTGCTCATTGGCTGCGCGGTGTCACCTTGCCGGAGGGCTGGTGGCAAGATATTTCTCGGCGCCATGGAAAAGTGACACCAACAGAGAAGCCTTTCTCCTGGCCTCCGCCTGTCCTTCTGTTGTGTGCTTATCTTGAGAACGAGCAGCTGAAGAGAAGAAAAGCTCACGCTACGCTTAAGCGGCTGCGGCGCCGGAGTTAATGGCGCAGGCTCTCGCGGTAGTCTAGGAAGTCTAGGGCGCACCGGTGGCGTTGGGTTTCTCAAGAAGTTGACGTCATGTCTTGTTTTTGTAGGCGAGCTTCTTGAACATATGAAGTTATGCTGTTTATTTTCTCTACTTACGCTGTCCTTGATGAAGTTTGAATGAGGCGAGTACACTGCTTTTCAAGCTCAAGCCTTTCTCCGCTTTCGTTCTCCGCTTATACCGGTCGCATGCTACAAAATTGGCCGTACTGACAGGGTATTTTCATAAGGTGAACTACTTCAAACTGGGCTGAAAGAGGACTTGTGTTGTAGCTCTACTGTTGTTATTGGCGTAGACAGAGCGCGTGTATAGCTGCACCACTAATTGTCGTGTTCTTTTTGTACATGAAAGCATGTTGTGCATGCGTGCGCGTGTGTCGGGGTGGATAGGGAAAGGTGTAGCGTTATGTAGTTCCCCACCCTCCAAAAGTGACAATGAGAGAACGTTCCTCGAGTGGCGAGGTTAAAACGTATGCTGTAAACCACGTAAAAAATAACATAAAAACGTTATTGAGTCAAGCGTAACTGAATTCATCTGAGTGAGAAGAATGAGCAAGCGAAGCATTATGCCTGCAAGTTCTTAAGCGTAAGTTTGTGCTGAAACTGTCGGATATAGAGGGAAGGTTGTCGCGTCGACAAACACCATCTATCCTGGTCTTCCTGTTGTCTTTAAACCTAGTAGGACGAATCAAGCCCAAAGCGAATTAAAGCTTGAGAGTAATAGAGAGTCATCATGTACACCATGCTTTTGAGCGACACCGATGCTCGATTCGTTGCTGCATGGCTTCTTCAGAAGTATTTTAAATGTAATGACGTTCACTTTGTTCAATTACTAATCCGCGTGTCGGTTTTATATTTTTTTTGAGTTACAAACGGTGTTAATGTGGACTTCATAAAATTTTTTTCTATGCAGCCCGATTTCAGAGTTGCCTGTGACCTTGTGCCTCTTTGTAGGTATATCCTCTTGGGTCATACCTGGCTCTTACGCCCCTAAACAACAGACATTCATTCTCTGACTGAGTTTCTAAAAAGCTATGTTCACTTACTCATGCGTGCTAAACAATCATTTAAAGGGCCGGTAATCCTGAGAGAAAGATGCCGCTAACGTCGTAGCATACATATAGCTCAAATGTGAACAACTGTCACAAATTAGGATGACGCTTAAGAATTGACGATATAGTGCAGGCACCTGACAACTCGTCTAGGCTTTAGTGTTGTATTCTTTTGGGGCCAATTCCATATTAGGTCAAACGGTACCAACTGAGCCGACAAGTCCTGCTCAAGTCGTTCAAAATATTTACATGGGAAGCCCTACGAGGCACAAAGGGTAAAAAAAGATACAAAGGCCACAGCCAGAAATAAGACAGCTCGTGAAGCTGAAGGACCTGCCTAGAATTCCTAATGATGTGCCCAAACTCCCAGGAAGCCTTCACTAGAGCAGATTACTGCGGGCTAAAACTGGTGGTGCAACTGGGACGGCTAACAAAACAACAACAAAAAAACTACTTGAGAGGGGACCGAGAGTTGGCGTGGAATATGTTGAGAGAAGTATGGTTATGCCGGCTTGGGAAATGCTCAAGAATGCCAGAAAATGATTATGAAGAACGAACTGGGGCTATCGCAAAGACGACCTTAACATTTTGCGACTCGGAAACGTGTGCACTACGGCAGCTCTCGTCCTTGGCTCCTAAAAACGTATACACCTAAACAAATGAAAGAAAAAGAAACGCCTTGAATGAGAACTTGGTTCGGTAGACGAAATAGGTAACAAAACAAATGCGCGAAGAAAACAAATGGATTCTCGTGGTTTGGTCCAACCTCCAGGCTTGGCTCCAATATTGGATGATGGCATTGGGCCAAATCTCAATCTTTCTCGGCCCCTCATCTCCCCTCCCCTTACACTTTCTGCATCGTTGCTTTTGTAACGCAATTTTTTTTTCGCTTACTTAAGGCACAAAAAGTTCCAGCTTTCAGTTCTGTCAGCCTTCTTTTCTAAGCTGCTCCTTCGGTAACTTTCATTCTTTGTTTTGCCTGTAGGGAAGTGACAGAAAACAAATTGCAGAGCGCTAACTGTTCGATAGTGCGCTTCTAGTGCCATCGAGTCTCGGACTTACTTGTTTTGCCCCCGTTTATGTTCACTCTTTTTTTTTTTTGCGACCGTTGGAGCAACGAAACGGGCTGTGACTGCTATCAAAGCACACCTAATAAACACCCTATAACAGGAGCGCGCGTCAGTTGTGCAGCGGGTGATACGGGAAGAAACTGGACCGGTGATAAAACAGGTTGGCGAAAGAACAAGAAATGTTGACCCTGATGAGGCGGCATCTCTGGGATGCCTTAAGATGCACTGTTTATTTTCTAAACAGTGCCACACCGCGGCCAAGATGTTCGATATGAACTTCCTGTTGAAAAAGATTCCGTCATGTGCCCATTAAATATAATTAAATGCAATTTTCGTACGTGGATAATATGTATTGGTTTACTCTTTATTTATCAAAATTGTAGTCTTTGTATCTCATTCTGTTTGAGACACAAAAAGGTGCAAGTTTGAAGGGATTAACAGTCGAACAAGTCCGGTCGAACAGAAGTTGACCATATATATATATATAAAAGGAAAACAGGGATGTTAGCCAGTCAAGAGTCCGGTTGGTTGCCCTGCGCGAGAGAAAGAGAGAGAGGGGTAGAGGGAGACATGGACGCGGAGAGCTTAAGAAACACATCCTTTCTGCCCTCTTTACTTCTCTTTTTCTCAGAAGCATAGAAACAAACGAACGCAGGTTTAAAAAAGCGAGCATACAGAGTGATTAACACTGGCACAACAAGGGAAGTCGCTGAGGCCTACGTTTTGACGAGGACGCTTCTTTTCGACAGGACTTGTTTGATTGTTAATGCGTTCAAACTGCCATCTCCTTGTTTAGCAAACAGAATGACACACACAGAATACAGTTTCGATAAATAAAAACTGAACCGCATTTGACTACAGGCTATGACGCACATCGTAGAGGAAAAATAAAGATTATTTTTGGCAAGATGATGTTCTTGAACAAGCACGCGCCGTTTCGTACTGCCGCCTAGTCGAGTTACCACTGCGTTAGTGCCCAATTATTTGAATTATTGTTCCATTATTAGCGCTGCGTACTTTCACAGGGTGAAGCATGCAGAAAGGGATTGAACAAGTTAGCAAATAAAAACAATACCTGACTTCAACAACAACAATAACAAGTACCTAAGAACACCTGCACCTAATTCTGTAGCTAAACATAGTCTGATACAAGTATAACACAAAAAAGGAACGATGACAACGACATGGACGACGACGACAACAACAGAAACCATATTGGCAGGCCTAGCAAGAAACCCGACCTTTCAAGCACGTCTGAAAGAAATGATCCATGAAGAAAGAAAATGACAGCCCAGACATGGAGAAGGGCCTGAAAACAGGAAGAGAAAGGGAACGAAGCGAAGAGAAGCACCGCGTCATGTGATGCATGAGGCCCCGACCAGTTCTGGCGCCGGGGGCAAACAAGCGAAATAACACGCTCGAAGACACCGCGTCACGCCACGCAGTTCGCTGGAGGTAGATGCGATTCGATCTATCACCGTCGTAGCGCCGGAAACTACAGTGAACGACAGGCAGGTCCCAATTTCCCTTACCAGAGGAACAACAAGAGTAAAAATGAGATTTTTTTTTCACTGTCGGCGTTGTATCTAGCCGGCATGCAACGAAAACTCTTCTACAAGCACTGATCGCCTGGTCGCCTCAGGCCTATGGACCACTATAAAGACCGAGCGAAGATCGATAAACATTAACGCCCCTCTGATTTATAACTTGATCAGGGAAACAGTTTCAGCCTCCTTTCTTCCCTTCCTTGGTGTCCTTGGTGGCTTGGTGTCCTGCAGAAACTTCAACAATACTTTTATTGCACGCATTGGAATTGCAGTATCAGGCCATGGGGCTAGGGTAGCTTCCTACGACAGTGGTTGCCTGCCAACGCTGGCTATGAAACTTTCTAACATCCTTCGCTCCAGCATATATGCTGGGCAGTCGCACAGTACGTGTTGCAGTGTTGCAGACATCTGGCAGTGTTCACAATCAGGGCTGTTCGATTGGCCGATGAGGTGCGCGTAGCGACGGGTGAAAGCAACGCCAAAATTTGAGCGCAGCTGTATGCGTGTTTTCCTTTCACGATTTATTGGCTGGCGCGCACAATCTGTCTCGTGCGGCACTTTGCAAACGGAGCGAAGAGTGGCGCGACTGCCTCGCAAGTAGGGAGAATTCGATAGGGAGCGCATGGGTGTCGCCTGGGTGAGATTCACAGCAGTCGCCGCCGCAGGCAGACCTCCGCTCACGCAATGCTTTGTTTCCATTTATGGTATCGCTCAACGCGCTCGCCGCATGTAATCGGCGAACAGACGACGACGCTCTACTCTGGCGCCATGTCGTAGCTGTCGTCGCCGCAGAGCCCGTCTTGCGCTGCACTACGCTTTTCTGCACCTGCTTTCACCTTGCTCTCCTCCTCCGCTTTCCGCGTCATGACTCCGCTGTACCCTTCTCCTCCGCTTTCCTCCTCGCGCTCTCTTCACTGTCACTGGCTTTCAACTCCCGCTGCTCTCCGCGTTCGCTGTTTTATGCTTTGCTGTGCTAGTTCGCTCAGTTACGCCGAGGAATGACGCCGAGCGCCGACGCCGACGCAAGAAGCAAAAACGGGTGCCTCAGAGCTGCGCTCTTGAAGGGGCCCTGAACCAAAAGAACGCCGGCTCGGCCTTCTTTTGTCTCGGCCCGCCCCTTTGCAACTTCCTACACTGGTGTCGTTACACACGTGTGCATTCGATGAAACAAATTAAGTAACCGGCGTATAGAGCACACGACCACCGAAAAACATATAGACAAAACAATTGGCGGTGTCTGAACAACTATTTGCTGCACGTACACTGCTTCGCTCCAAACACCGTATCAGTATCAGCGATCTAAGCATCTGTAGAACCTTTCTAAAGACCAACGCACTTTTCGCCCAGTTCATTACTGCGTTGTGAAAATTGGCGGCCGCTGACTGGAATTAATGCAGCGGTACTCTTTCTTTGGAACTACTGCCGCAGCACGCACAGTATGAGAACGGACAACTGCGAAAATCCAAAAAACCGCGATAATTGCTAATGAACAAATGATCAGACAAAGAATCCTAAGCAAGAAAAGCACAAAAAAGATAAATGAGAAGCAGGTCCAAGAGCTACTTTGAGAGAGTGAGTAGAGAAGGTGAGTATGAAAGCAGAGTTAGAAAGATACGGTTAAAGGAACGAATGGCTAACACGCATGCCTCCGGTGAGCAAATGAGGTGGATTCAGGATTGAGTGGTTGAGAAAGAGCGGACCAGATTGTACAAAACTCGCGTGAAAGCTAAACAAGAGCATTGTTCTTGAGGACAGCTTGGACTCTTTTTCTACTGTTACTGACCTCGTGGGGCTCATTTATTTGTGATGGATGAGAGAAAATGCCATTAAGCAGATAATGAATGCGACTCTGAACGCCAACTCGAGGTGCATTTCCTTTCTTTCGGTACTTCTGTGCAGATGTTGCTCGTATCAATTAATCCATAGAAATAATGTAACGACCATAATGTCAATTGGGGCTGTCGGATGCAAAATTTATAGGTCAAGTCTAAACAAGAGCAGCCTGCAAGTGATTGCTCTGAAAGCCGCTGACTGAAAAAAACGGAGCTCTGGCATTTTGTGATATTTTCTAGCAAATAATGCGCTCTTGGTGAAATATCTATTATGTATGTACAGCAAGAACGAAACCTGTAGAAAGTTCCGTATCCCAACAAAATAAAAGTCCACAGAAAAACTGGGAAAAGAAAAAGTGAAAAGCAACTCCACAATTAGGCGCGAAAGAGTGGATGTTCATTAAAAAACTTCACGAAGGTGCGCAGTGCAACTCTAGCGGCGATGCTAATGATGTCTGTGAGGAAAATGTTGAAAATGAGCCAAAAGTGGGTAAGCTGGTGTAAACCAAGTATATGCGTATTCGCATTTCACATTTCTTTTGAGCAGCAATTATTTGTTTTCTATTCTTAAGCTTACTTCAGGCACTGATGGCTGTGAAAACAAATTGTTATGAAGACCGAATTAGCGGTTCATGCAGCAATTTTCAAGCAACAAACTAATTACATAGCGCTGTTTAGGCTTTCCGCCATGAATTGTTCAAGTTTGCTCTCCATTCACTCATGGCTTGCCTATGTTTACCAAAGCTGCAAGATAAAACATTCAATAAATCTAACACGAGCGTCGCACACGCAGACGTGGGAGGACTGAGTTGAGAAGCGTGTAATTTTTCCTTTCTGTTTGATTTTTTTTGTTCAAGAAAGGCGGGGTGCAAACGGCCCACGGACTGTTTAAATGTAGAAACTGGCTAAGGAGGTAATGACTTAACCACTCGCGTATGACTTTCTACTCAAACCGCAGCTCGTGTTTATTATTTCGTTCCATTTTTGCTGACTGCGCATGGCGAAGACTCGCGAAGAGATTGGGAGCATTTTAAAATGGCGCAGAGTTTATGACATTTTAAAGTGCAAGAAAAAGAAGGTTAGAAAAGTAGAGGGAATGGTGGGAGCAGTTACCCCGAACGTGCAAAAAAAGAAAAGAAAAATAGAAAGCGGACCACGGCTTCATAGCTCTTAAAAGCGTTACAATGCAGAATAAGTGTTCTCAATCCCTACGATATTTTTCTTCTCTTATACAACCCTGCAGTTATGCCATTTGATAACGCATGATGAGCTAGCATCTTGTTCTAGATGTATGTGCAGTCTTAAGCGCTATTGCATACATTGGAAGGATAAAAAAATCTTCAGCGTACGGCGTTGAATATGCTACATACACGTTCAACTGCATTTATCAGTATTAACTCACATTTATTTTTTTGAGCATTTCACTAGCCTTCATACATAGCGAGGCAGGAGTATCGGCATCATGGGGCTCACAGACATATAGTTCTTCGTTTAATGTTTTCAGAATCGGGGTCATAAAACAAGCCGCTACAATATGTGTTTATAAAACATAAACACTAGAAATGCAACATTTACTATTCCTTTGTTGGCTTCCACAGGGGCAAGTACTTGACGGAACCACACTACAATTCTCAGCGGGTTGACCGCAAGATTAAGTACGCGGATAATCCTGTAAAAGAGAATTATTTCGCTGGACCTTTCCAAAACGATTCATGAATGGAATCCGTTGCATCCTTATATCGTAGTAATTTCTTCTAATAATAATTCTTTTGCTTAACTGATTCGATTATTTGAGTTTTCTGCTTGTTGTGGTTAATTATCATGGTTTGGAGCAAGGTCTATTCACACGGTCGCGAAGGCGAGGCTGAAATGTGCTTCCAAACCAATGAGCAACGAGGTCGAATATGATTATGCGATTGAAGCGCGACTATATTCTCGGGGCAAAACACTTGCTGATAAAAATTATGCACCCAATACGTCACCAAGGGAAACATTTGAGAAAAGTAGATACAATGTAATTAGAATCAGAAATTGTGAAGTCACGGACTGTTTTTTTACCAATCCACGTATACTTATGAGTACCAAACTGTGCAGTCTTGCTGAAGTTTGCTGGTGGCGATGTGTTCTGAGATATACAGTGTTGTATTGCCGTATTTAACAGCCTAATGTTGTCAAAACTCTCGTACGTGTAGCCATAAAATGTAATATCAATATATGTGGTACCAATCATATAGGAGTTATTCTGTAGCTTTATTTTTGCCTGCCTTTTCACCAAATGTTGTGTTTTACCTATGTCCTCAGTACTAAAAAAAACTTCAGGTGGCCCGCGTGCTGTGTTAATGAAGATTAAAGTCTAGTTTGCGAATCAGTTCAATGTAATGTTGATTTTATCTTAACATCGAGATAACAGATGTGTGTTGGTAGTAAGCACAAATGCATATGGTACTTAGTTCAAGACCTGGGTGAACTCATTGCCATGAATTCATGCAAAATTCCTAAGGCTCACCCGTGTAATGCGTTTCGATATAGAATGAGGCCTATAAATACAGGTGGGTGTATTCAGGTAGCACTGTGATGCGATTTGCGGCGAATACCCTCACTTGCGCTTTATTCAGTACTGTCATGTGCTCTGTATATGAGATATGATATGAGTTGGCGAAATGAAGCAGTAGACGGCTTGGCGCGAAAATATAGAACGAAAAACGTATTTTTTTTTCTCCACCAAGGAAGTAGCCTCGCGAAATGTGGATGGCGCTGCTATGCCTCAACAAGCCGTTATTTCAGGACGTATGGGCGTCTATGACATCTTTGCTACCATCTGTACATATACCTTTGTTTGGAGTGCCACGTTGCATTGTTCGCTCATAGACGAATAATGTTTACAATGATCTTAGCTGACTTTTCTTCCCGTGTGTGCAATTTTGTTGTGAGCCTTCCTTGCTAAAGTCAAATTCGCAGTAACTCCAGATTAACAGCTTGAAAAATGATATGATGTGCAGAGACCACAACAGCGATGCACAACATGCACGAATCGCAATACTCGATGAACAGATGGACAGACGGATAGATGAACGCATGGACGGACATCTTCAAAGTGCCTGAAGTTGGCACTTTGTTTCGCATTAAAGGAAAAGTTAGATTAACCTGGCTTGAATCCGATTGCCTACAACGAGCATCGGCAAAGGGAAGGCGTCACATAAAAGAGGCTGGTGCCTCAAATTGCGCTACAACAGGCAAACACGTCTACTGACCCACTGCCTTGCGGTCGTGTAGTCCAGTTGCCATCAATAAGCAAAATAGTGGGTATGGAGCCTTGAGCATAAATAGTCATGTGGCCTTGCGCATACATGCATGGCTACCATTCTAGTGACTCTCCGCCTACGGGCTGAGGCAAGCACTCGGATAAAGTTGTCGACAGCCAAAGGAAAGACAGTAGCACCGAGAGCACTATGCTGCTGTTTTCTCGCATTAAATGCTGTCGCAGGCAAACAACAACAATGATGTTGAGAAGCCTTGACCCTTGGGTCAGTCGGTGCATCATGTAATGTCGTTTAGCGGAAATAAGGGCAGGAAGGAACCATGCGGAGAAGCCAGTGCTTTGGCCCTGCGAACAACAATGAAAAAGAAAGACTGCTGTATTTATTTCGCTCTCAATTTACAGGGGAGGATGTCTCACTAGTTCACTTACTAAATAAGTGCAACTTCCTCTCTCCCTACGCCAGGCTATCCTCTTAGTTTTATGTCTTGTTCGTTTGACCTTCTGCCTTTTTATATTTTTGACAAAACACAGAAGAAGCCGTATTCATGACGATGTGGCGTGCAGCGCTGTTCTCCATTTCATTGTTTCTGATCTCTTCTTGATTCCAAAGCGCCATTTTTTTCTTTATCTGGCTATATCATTTTCTCCTTTCCATGGGCCCGGACTGTTTACGATGAATATATATGCAGACCTGCCTTCTGAGTCAATGTAGGAGATCTGCGCACAGAACTGTAGTATTGCAAAAGCTTTTTCGCATCTTATTGCGGTCAGTGCAGGCCCCGCAAATACCAATATATTGCAGTGCAAGAGGGAACGAATAAAGCGGCAGATCAATATAACAATGCGCAAGCACACCAACGGACACAATCTAGCTGAGAGAATAGCATTTGCGCGAGTGGCCAAATCCATTCAATTTGTGACCATCTTTTTTTTTTAAAGATTCCGTCTCCCTTTGCATCAGTGGTGAAGTGAGCGAAGTGAGCGAGTCCCAACCACCGGTGAGAGGGCGCGGTGAGTTGGGAGCTAGAGGGCATTGTGTGGACAACTATAGACTACCCATGCGCGCGGCAAAGGAAAACTGATTAAAAAAAAGCGGGCATTCAATGTGGGCCTAAACCTTAGGTGTAAAAAAATGTAATCTGTTGAATAACCTTCGTAAAAAATCTAAGCAAATTTATTATGAAAAAGAATTTTGTAAGACATAAAATAACTCAAGAAAAAATGGAAACCTTTCAATGAATTTTGAATAGACCGTAGGTTAGTAAAATAATTGTTAAAATAAATTATAAACAACAAATCCACACTAAGGCATGCGGTATTGCTAACTCGTTTAGTGATTACTTCTATGAGATATACAAGAATAGGCCTGTCGCTTCATCGCATCCTCTTACACGCTGTAACTATACATTTTCTCTCTTTCCTGTCACCCCTGAAGAAGTGTGTTCTACAATCCTGAATCTAAAAAACAACAGCGTTGGGCTAGATAATATTTAATAAAGCTCGTTGCTTCATATATTGTGGAAGTATTAAACAATATGATTAATGTCGTGTTTAAATGTGGTGCCTTTCCGCGCTCAATTAAGAAGGCCAAGTTAATCCCGGTGCATAACAGACGTCCTAACTATCGCCCTATCTCTATTCTGTCGTCAAATAGCAAAAGTAGCTAAAAGTAATTTCTGAAACGTATTAACAAGTGCCTAGATGAATGTAAGTTGCTAAAGCCTTACCAATTTGGTTTTTGTGCAGGTAGGTCAACCAACTTAGCTTTACTATCGTTAATCTATTTCTTAGTCTTCGATCGACAATGGCGACTTCATCGGTTCTGTATTTCTTAATTTTACTAAAGCCTTTGACACCATTAATTATAATAGTTTATTTACTAAACTAGAAAAATTGGGTATCACTGGTCCATCTTTAACTTTTAAAAAAATTACTTATTTGATCGCGAACAATAAGTCTGCATAGGTGGTATTTACTCAAATGTTAGGGTCGTTAATCTATGGGTACCGCAGGGCTCAATACTTGGGCCTTTATTGCTCTGTACAGCACTAATAATTTACCTTATTGCATTATTCTTCCTAACATTGTCCTTTACCCTCATGATACCTCCGTTTTCATGTCACAAAATTGTTAACAATGCTAATCCCTAAAATTAACAGCAAATTTACAAAAGTTATTTAATAGTGTCCTTTAAGCAACCTACTTTTGATCCGCTTAAAACTCAGTTCATGATTTTTAAATCGTCTCTAAAAGTTATCCCTTATCTAGCGAAACTATTTATAGGCCGTCATTTAATCCCAGTGGCCGATTGTGTAACTTTTCTTGGCATAAGATTAAACACTAACTTGAAGTTTAATAATCACATTGCTTATGTTTGACAAAAGCTGCTTTTGGTATAAGAGCTCTCACTAAATCTCGTCCATTTTTTCTGTTCATGCGTTATTGTTTTTATAATTTGCCTTCATACATAGTTACTTTGCATGTGGTATTACTACGTGGGGGAAATGCACATGTCACCTTTCGTCCATACAGCACATTCAGAACCAGGCCATCCGCATTATTACCAACAGTTCTTTTTACTATAACGCTGCTCTACGCCTTCAGGCTAGCTTCATTCTTCCTACATCTAGCTTGTTTAAATTTCATTTACTTATCACTCTATTTAAATTATTTACCAAACAGCTCATATTTCAATTGATAGATTCTACGTTGCTCACAAATACAAATAGCACTAGGTCTGCCCATAATCAGAACTTTCTATTACCTAAATGCAACACGAATTATGGCAGAACATTCTATTACCTAAATGCAACATGAATTATGGCAAAATGACTTCCTCCTTCTGAGCGATTAAACTGTGGAGTGACTTACCCCATGCTTTTAAATCATCATCATCCTTGCATGCATTCCAATATGAGCTTAACGATTTCGTTTTGTATAACTAGTTCTCCTGATTAACTTACTTTGTATATAAAGTGTCTACTTCATCTATTAAATAGCTTATAACAATTTAGATCGGTAATGTGCAAATTATTTTCTTTTCATATATGACTCCGTGTATAAAAATGCATTCCTTTTCACTGCTTCGTTCACTTTTTATTTACTTATATATTGCACAATTTTATACTGCTGTATTAATTAATCATTTTGTACCAATCTTGTTAACCGAGGATCCCGCTGCAGTCATTTGACATTGGGACTCTTGCCTGTATACTATTAATAACCAACTATCTATATTGAAAGAACAATAAGCTAAAACTGAAACTCAAACTGAATTGACGCGCCAACTTGGCGCTTCGCTGTCTTCCTTTCTTCTGTCCCTTTTGAAGAAATGTATTTTGCGCCACAAAGTATACCTAGGAAATCTAAGCACCAACTTGCCCAAGAAGAAATCCTTTTGGAAAGTCAGATAGAATCCGATAAAATTGATAAAATCTCATAAGATTTGATAAAGGTCCAATCTAGTCCTGTAAGGTTGATAACGACCGACAAGGGTTGGTAAGGGCTTATATTGGTCGGGTCAAGTTTCATAACATTATCAATGACATCGGGCTACGTGGAGTTGAGCAAGGGGAAAATGCTTACGCTTACTTAGACAACTCCCAGAAGAATTACTGCGTAAATTTTTATTATGCCCTTTCTTACAAGTTACTACAAGCTGGACAAATATCACCCTACAAAGCGAGTTTCACCGGTTCAAGCTTGCTAGGGATATAACTTTGCTATAGGCGTATAGGAAAGTTGAAAGTACGTCTTCTTGTAACCAGTGGATATTTCAATGTTCTCTTCTTTCTTGCTTTGCACATAGAATGCGCTTTAGTCTACTTAATCTATACTATTGAATATATATTTATGAAGGTGACGTAAACGTAGCATACTGTAAGATAACGCTATCAGGTGACGTTATCCTGCAATTTGTATGTCTAAATATGCACGCTGCAAAATAAGCTGAAGTTCTGAAGAGGCCGTAAAGCGCCTCCACTGTTTAGAGCAGTCTACCTTAAACCTAACTTATACGCTGGCTCTTCAGTGGCGCAGAAAACTTTTTCATCAATTTTCACTCACGCGACACAGCTTCGGCTGCCTTATAATATTGCAATACTAAAGAATACTGAATGTAGCATCAACAGAGAATTCGCTCGTTTTCCTTTGTTTAAACTGACTAACATATTTCATTTTAATCAGAAACAATATGGCCGAAATGAGGAAACTAAATTCCAGAAAACAGCGTACTTTTACCCAAGCACGTTCACTGCTCTAGAGTAAACTGTCGTAGGAAAACGTTTCCGTATCTTCTGCAAGATTAGCCAGCGAAGAAGCGGCTAATTAGGCGCGCATACTTAATCAACCCGTGAATTCCCAACGACGCAGCTGCGTAAGATACAGCCATTATTATAACTCGCGTGGACGAGGCTGGCCGAAGGTGTGTAGAAGGCTGGGTATATGCTGCACACATATTTTAGGCCACAGACGTCACATGTTCTGAAAATGGAGTGCCATTAAAACGTCTCGCACAGTTAGCGTGGTAGGTGTCTGTAATTTGTCTAAAGAAAAGGGCGTTCGTGCGAAGTGTTTCACAAAATCGTTGCTGTCTCTTCACGGATGAAGAAAGAAAGGAGGGAAGAAAAAAGGAAAGAATGGAGGAAGGAAAGAAAGAAAGGAGGAAGGAAGGAAAGAAAGAAAGAAAGAAAGAAAGAAAGGAGGAAGGAAAGAAAGAAAAAAAAGCAAAATATGCGTCAGCATTTTAGAGAACAGCTGGCGCTAAGTAACGTTGGGGTATGCCCCAATAGTTACAACAGTTTGCAAAATACTAACAAAACATAGGTAGGAGTGTGACCTTGCAGAATAACGCCCAATCTTTCAGCCAGGTCGTTTTTGTCTGGCAGTAGAATTAGAAATTTTAAGTGCCTATAAATAAACTATCCACTTTGTTACGTTGCTCACCTATCCATATATGAATTATTACATGGACAATATTTTGCGAGAACCAAAATTGGGGAGCACATTTCGCTGTTTCAAGGCATCGGAAAGAGATGCACACAACGCTTGTGTGAATAAAAAAAATGACACGCAAACACTAAACTTCGCTAAAGAAAGGTATTGCAGGGTAAAACAAAATTGGCTAAACAAGGCTTCCACACACCCAAAACCTAGAGGAGTCTCACACAATCCAGCCGCTGTATGTATAACTTGTTGTGTGCCGTCACTATTGGCGCTTCACCTATTGACAGCCGCTGTGCTTCAGGAATAGTAGTGCTACGAATGTTCTAAAAGAGTTCTATCAGTAAATTAATGAATGAAACTCATATGTATGCGTTAACGTCGTTCAACATTAAAATCAATATTAACATCAATATTCTATATTGCGACCACTCCACGTCAGCTGCGTCCAGCTTGCAGAGTTCATCTTAGCCTGTATATTTGTTGTTTTTAGTTTTGCAGAGAAGCTGTTTTCCTAATGAACCTGTGGGAATTAGCCGTATGCGTGGTCATGTAGGTTAGGGGAGGAAGGGGTATCTGGGCTGGCTAACGTCCGTAAAGTGAACAAAAAAGATGACAAACGATAGGACGGCACAGAAGAAAGAAATGACATGTGATTGCATCACACGCCGCGCCTGCGCAGTGGTGGAGTGCAACCGCGCTTTCCGCCATTGCTGCCGGCTGCGTCTGCTGTCGTCTGCCCTCAATACAGCAGTGCCGCAGTTGTGGCCGAAAAACACGAGGATGTGCGCTGCGGCAGCCGCTGGCATGTGCAAGAACCGGATTGTGCATTGCAAAGGTGGACCATTGCAACAGTTGCAACTCCGACAAAAAGGGAAAAAATAGGAAGACCACGAATTGTGCGCACGGCCAAAAAGCAAGCCGAGTACGAGGAGAGGCGTCGACAGCAGAGACGCGAGTATAACTAACGGCAACGGACCCGTACGAAATCGGAGAATGCGGTGAGTGACTTTGCGAGAGAACGCCAGCGAGAGCAGATGCGAGAGTCTGATTGGCCGCGTTGAGCGCAGTCTACCGATGAAGATCGCGCACTGTAGGCCACTCGCAAGCGTCAAGCAAGGTCGTTCTAGTCTGTGTCCAAGCGGTATGAGCATGAGTTGACACCTCCTTCGAGTTTCACTGAGGCGAATTCTGAATTCAAGAGAATGTTTCTGGACGCGAAGTTTGGACATAGTTGTTCGGAGCAGCTTCGCTGTCCTATCCACCACCATATGAATAGTTAGGCCAAAACTTTTTATGACAATCATAGACGAATGAATAGTGAGATGGGACTGGCGCAAGTTAAGAGGAGGAGATGAGGGCCGCGCGAAGGGCATCAGAGGCCGCGATGAGAAAGAAGCGCGCACCGATCAACAGGTGACTCAAATAAATTCACAAATACCGACTCTTGCACATCGTAGGCATGCATGCACTTCGTCCCCGTTAAGCAAGTAATATGCACATCAACCACAAGCCGCATTTTGCGTCACGCTAATACGGTGTTTTGACTAGAATCAGGTACAATAAAACGGTCTTTATACATCCGTTCGATGGGCTGACTGTAATCGCCCTGCTACCTTAGAGGTGATACTGTAATACCACAAGATCACCACATAAACTAGCATCATCAAATGAAACAGATAGAAACAACAGAAAACAAAGTAGATGAAAAGTGATAAAATGTCATAGGCAAAAAAAAAAAGATCTTGAGACAGATAAAAAGGGGAAGAAAAAAAGTAAGAGTAGACATAGGTAAATATTTTAGAAGAATCGTATCTAAAACCCCATATTTCCCATAGGCAATGATGTTATATTGGCATAAGGGAAAGAAAAAAAAAACATATTCACATAAGTGCCCTTAAGTTCTCATATATCATAAGTGACATGCCACGTATATCATACGGCGCATGCCCCATATGATATGCGAGAACACGTGTTTTTTTTAACCCTGTACGTTCGTATAGTAGATACGCGGGTTATGGTGTATTTAGATTAATTTTGTGGTGGAGTGTCACATTTGGTATATGGGCGATATGGGTCTTTACAGTAGATAATGGGGCATTGAGCTTCTTCCTGTAGGGTGAGTATGAATAAAAGTGGTCAGGGGGGCGATTTCGGCAGACAGTAATCGGATATAGCGACAAACATTGATAACGCACACCACTTGCTCGGGTCTTGCATAACGACGTGGTTTTCTAGTTTGTTTTTTCTCTTTTGAATCTTTTTCTGCAGAACGGACGTCTAAGATAACTACAGGGGCTCCTTTTTAGCGAACACGTGCTCCAAATTGCTAACAAACTCATATTTGCATCGTATTTATGCAAAACAACTGTCTCAGTTTCGTGTTTGCTTGGTCATTTTGTCAATGTTCTTGCGAAACAATACAGCAGGCAATGCCACACCTTAACTTTCGGTAAACGTTTTGCGTTTTCTTTTCCTTTTCGCTCAGGCTTCTGTGTTAGCTAGAGCACCAGGAAACAAATCAGGGAGTCATTCATTTGTAAGGATGTGTGTATGGAGGGGCAAGGGAGAGACCTTGCAGACCAAGTGTTTTAAGGTGATGTTTTCAAAAATTTCTGCATCCTTTTTGATGTACTCTCACTTTTATCTTTTCTCCATTACATTATCATTACTTGTGGCTTTCTGGGTTTCTGCGACTTATCTTGATCCACAGTCGACTGCAAAGTTTACTATTATTTTTAAGCAGACTGTTTCCGGAAGAAGTAATGACAGTAGAAAGGAGGAACCTCTAAAGATGACTCCTCAGAACTCTGCTCAACGCCATCTTTGTAGCCTGCATGTTCAGAGAAATCAAGAGCAGTGTCTCCGAGCGCAAACATGTACAGTGCATGCAATTCCTTTACTTTTGATCGCGTCCGATAAGGGTTGTTCGTACGCAGAGTCGATCTTCTCAAAAAAAGAAAAGGAAGGAAAATAAAGAGCCTTAGAAAGCAAAGAGCGACCTGCGTGCGAAAATTGCAGATAAGAAGCGCAGCCGCTGAGTACGAAGAGTGTTACGCGTCGCCTCCAAGCGACCCCCTTTAAGAGCATTTCTCTTACCCAGCACACGCCTCAATACTTCCAATTTTAAGCTGGCACTCAGTCAGCAGGAAAGGTGACGACAGGGGACGCTTAAATTTGATGGGAAGAGAACAAAGCTACTTCATGGGGAACAATGGAATAGAAGACGTCACTTGGCAAAAGCACTTCGCACAGCCAACGGGCTGTTCTTTATACGCCACTAGAAAACCTTCTTCCATTTCCTAATGCAATGACATTGTCATTAAAACAAAGCTCGAACTCTTGTTTCTGCCATGCTTTCCCAGAAAGCAGAAGTAAGCAGCCTATGGGCGGCTTCGAGTGGGGTTGGTCATCCCTGTCTAGTTCTGTTGTTCCATGAAAAAGTTGAATATAGAGGAAGAGAGAAAAGAGCAATTATAACCAGGAAAGCATCTGGTTGGCTACTGTACGGACTGTTATCCGGTGCCTCTCACGGTCCTATTGGTGGATAGATATATAGCACATAAAAAACGAATACAAAAGAAAGCGGATGGGTGTACAGCCGCCACTCAAATATAATGGAAGAGCATTGCAAGCGTAATGCGTAAAATATGAGTTCGCCTTCTACCGATGGGATGTTCCATTCTCGCCATATTTCTCTTTTTCTTGTTACTTCTGCATTTCAAATAAAAACGTTAATTTCCCCTACGGTTTTCCTTATTTCATTCTCCTGTGACTTCATGTCGCATTTACTCCTAATTGAAAGCACATGGACAGACCGAGCAAGCGGCGGAGCGGTAATTGAAAAAAATGTACGAGTGTGTTACCTCTCTCTTCCTCTGCGTGTGTGTGTGACAATATACATAAATTATCTAGCAAATGAAAACCTGGTATGGTCATTAGATTGCTACGAATTCTTAAGCTTTCGTAAAAATTGTAAGACCAATTTTAACCTTTCAGAGGGAAGTGATCTTTGGAGGCTCTCACTTTATCTTTCCCGTTATCTTATGTGTGTAGATAACTCTGAAAAAAGAGCACGTTCAGCTATTGTTTATGGGTTACATAATAAAATGTAGACAGGTTTTCACGGCTGCTACATGTGCTAGGTCCTATTAGGGTACGAATTTTTATACCATAATGCACAATAGTTTCGTTCAACAGCATGTAACCTAAGTTTTCGGGAAACTCTACTAGAGGGTTGGTGCATGCCGCTGCACGTTTTATTGTTTACGGCATAGGAATTGGTCATAGTGCAACATTGATGGTATTGTACGCAAACTTGTCGTTCGACGCGAATCCTAGAGCTGCGACATGTACGTTGAAGCATATGATGGAAGAAGTGATTAGTAAATTAGTTCTATTAAACATTGCGCATGAAATGTCTGCCAAACACATTGTTTGAGATGAATGTCTCAAGTGGGCAAACATCAAATAAAGCAGACTATGTATCACAACAGTGAACAACGCAAACGTTCCTTCAGATAACCGCTTGTTTTGTAACCACAAAACGAACGGTTCTGCCCGGTTATCAGCCCAAATCTAAAAACAACAGCCTCCTTGTTAAGATGTGGTTCGGGTAGTAGGCTTAATTGTATGAGTTATCGAGACGCCTCCGAGGGCAACAAGGAAAGAACTGCAAGAACCACGGCACACAAACCTATATTTAAATATAAATGATGCAAGCACTAGGGCACAGGGCATGGGGGAAAGCGAGACCAAGCGTCCCTGCGCAGCGTTCAGAGCGACTACCGCAGCGCACTCATGGTTTGGCTGGTGTTGCGTCACGAGACGAATTGTAAGAGCAAGCTCGCGCAGATTCCAGTCCGTCAGCTGGTTGACAGGAGCGGAAGTGGTGTCGTTTGGAGGTCCCCTCATGCGTTGGTGCTCAATCGAGTCCATCCGAAAGCTGTTTGTTTCCCGAACGTCGACGTCCGACCCAAGCCAACGCGTCTTCCTTGCTACACCTGTTAGCTCCCTCTATCTGCCAACGCGGTCTCTTCGCCTTCTGTGGGCTGCATGTGGCCACGCGTTCTTTTTTTTCTGATTTGCTGAGCGTTCTTTTGTATAACTTGCCAATTCTTCGGTGTTTGCCTTCTTTATTTTACTTCACTACACGTGCAACCCCAGCCATCTACAACCACGCGCAAGGTTCGCTCCCGCGGGTACATCGCGATGCTCGTTCCACTTTCTGGCCAATGCGGGCTAGCTATTGCATTACACTCGTAGAACAACACAACCAAGGTCGAGTCAAGCTAACTGAATTCAGCCACACGGGTTGTGAAAAAATACCTAGTTATCCTGTTGAGGACGACAGTTCAAAGTACTAAACGTCCCTAAATTATGCTTGTGGAGCGAATATGTAGTTCTCATAGCGTTCAATGCACCACATAGTTTACGTGTCTCAAACCTCTGTGTAACCCGTGCTCAGATAGCAATGAAATCGTATCCTTTAGGAGTGCCTTGCTACTCTATAAGAGTCTTGGCATCTGTTTCATGTGCCTTCTGTGTCCTTATTGATCCGCTGGTAGAATAATGCGCTAATGTTAAATAAATTCTGAGAGAGGCGGCATATGTTCGACCGCAGATGTGGACCCCTATTGCACTTTGTCAAATCTCGAGGGAAATTTCGCCCACCCCAGCAGACACATAACTTATTTGGTCTTTCTTTGGTCTAACTGCATTTTCTCATGCTGTTTTATCCTGTCCAGCGTTCTGACTTTCTCTTGCTATTTTTGTCAGTCTGCTTTGTCCACCACTCATTTGGCTGATTCTCAGCGGAGGCCTTCTTCTTCGTGTGTCTCCTCTGGTCATTTGTAAACAGATCAGCGCTGTTTCACTCGGCATGCAAGGAAATAAAGTGGTGCTGCTACGAAAATGGCGATGCCTTCTCGTTTAGGCGAAGAAAGCAAGGCCGAGGCACCGGCAAATACATTACGCCCGGCGCAGGGTGACATTCCCAACAGTCCCAAGTGATTGATCACTACTGCTTGCCTTTCTTGTGCTGATTGCGAGATTCCATGCGAGATGGCGCGTTAATTGGTTGTAGTTTTGTGGCCCTTCGCTGTTTCTTTCCCGCCGTCCAATTGCTCTTGCCTGCACTCTTGGAGCTGTTCCAAATCACATTGAAGATTCGTTTCTATGTTTACTTTTTTGTTATTTATCATGAACTTGTGTTTGAGGCTGTGTAAGTAAAATGAAGAAGATGGTATGTTTTCTTTCTATATTGGTGTTGACATGGTCATCCTTATGGTTCAAATACCAACATTTAAGGTTGGGAAACCTCCTTTAGAAAAGAAAGGAAAACACATCACTTGGCGTGCTTGAGGCGTAAACACTCAGGAATTTAGCCTTTCTTTCTGTTCAGACACATGCAACAACATCAGCAGCTAAGTGTGTTCTATTTAGCACAATTATATTGCAGGTTTGTTTGAAGACTTGGCATAAGTGTGTTTTCCAAGATGTCGAAAACACACTCAGACGCCTACTGACATGTTACAATCTAAGGAGTTGAACTAGACATGGATCCCTAGTAATAAGATGATCGTCATATTTTAATAGGTATTGATGAGGAAAGGCTCAAACTTTATTTAAAACACCTTAGTTAATTAATTGTGTGGGTTATGGTGTTTATGCTATGAGTTTCAATAAAACAAAAATTCGGGTTTCATGTTCTTTTATTACAGATTTGTTGCAATAACATGCGTTGTCGTTTACCTGTCTTTCATGAACTGTCGGAGTAAAATTTTACGGGTCTTAGAATCTGAGAAAGAAAGGAGCAGTTTTACCCGGAAGGCGAAGCATTGATCGCGATAGCAAAGTATTGCACAACTACATGAAATAAGGTTCGTGGTTTTGTCGGCCATATAAATTGCAGTAAACATCCGCTTAATAACTTGATTAACAAGCATGATGTCACACGTGAATAGGAAAACGTGCACACATCTCATTCGATGACCGAGAGCACTATTTGTCACAACAACGCTGGCGTGATCAAGAGCGTGGGCAGCGGGGTGAGAACGCTTCATGCTTTCTCTCCATTCACTGCGTATCAGATACTTGACATTACGGGACCACCACCACTAGGCGCAAAGTAACGCAACGCCCTTGTAACCACTAGCAATCTCAGCTCACCCTCAACTTTTGTACCCGCCGCTAGGTTACCTCCGAGATACAGCAGGCCGGCTGCCGTACACTCAGCCGCGAATGTACGGCCATGCGCAGTCACGGCGGGGCTAGAGGATACGCACTATCTCCTCCCCTAGCTTGCCATCATCTATATCGTTTCACAGTCAAGCACTTTCCTTCTTACACCATACAACGCGCGGGGCGCGATCTTATCGCGCTTAGACTTTATACAGTACACGAAGGCGACGGTGAGAATTCGCCAGGAATGACAATATGATGGCTGTCGCAATACAAGCTGAGTATTTCTGTAGCCTGAGTAATCGGCCTGATATACCGATTTCTAGCATGTACTACAAGTGGAGGTAATGTCACAAAGTATTGCTCATTACGACGAAAACTGCCGAGGAATTTCACGTTTTCGCAGATTCCATGGTTCATAACGTTTTCAAGCTGACCGTCAATTTTGCTTACTATGTTTAGAAAAAAAAATGAAATGAAAGTGACCGAGAACGATGGCCGGGGCACCGACGAAGCAGCAACGGTGGCTATTTTCCTGTAGTTCTGTTTTCGACAAATCTTCCACTTCAATAACGATTGTGCTGTCTGTGCTTCCTGGTAGTAAGGAGTAGTGAAAGAAACTTTATTCATGGTCTCGGCTGTAAAATGTTTGCTCAAATGAAATGCGCTTCTATACTTTGGTAGCGGAAGTTTTCTGCGACAAACTAAAGTGGCATTAATATTCCAGCGTAAATATGTTGTAAGGGGCTGATGGGACGATCACAGTAGAACGTTGCAGCTTCTATGGAAGCAGAAATTACTCGGAACCCGTTTTGTTTCGTATGGTTCTGGTGACTTCGTTTTTGCAGTAAAAAACTGCTTGCTGTGCACTCTTAAATTTATCCGGTTTTTTTTCTGGTTTATACTTCCTCAGACAAGCGTACTTTCCCCGGCTTTAGATATAAGAATGTCGGCAAAGTTCCTATCAGGTGGTCTAATTGAATAAAAGATTTGTTCCACGAGTGCATGCTTGACTCACGTTGTGGGTGCGGGAATCCTCGCTACGGTGGGTTAAATTGGAGTCCTGGCTATGGGAACGGCAAAGCTAAGTATAATCAGTTCGTTCGGCTATTTTTCACCTGAGTGCGGCGAAAGCTCAATAACAAACCAAACTCTGTGCTCCATAACTCCCCTCACGTTCGTTATTCTCTGCCTAGAGAATAATCACACAATTCAACTCAGCCCCGAAGCGTCGAAGAAAGCCGCGGCTTGAATGCGCAAAGTGAGACAAGAAATTTATTGCCTTCTAACCTCCCCCTCCGCCCCCTCCGCCCCCTCCGCCCCCTCCTTCTTCTGCTCAGTCTGCAAATACGGAGCCACGGTTTAGGAGTTGAGCGGGAAAGGAAATTCTTAGGTGCTGTAAACAAGACAAAAAAGTTGCCATAAAACTGCCACGCACGAATGCATAGTATGGGTACAAAATTTGTACGGAAAGAGAGAAGCTTTAATTCGAGTGTCTGTGCATTTTGCTCACTACCGCCTGCTCCAGTGAGCTGTACTGCACCAGCACACTCTTTGGGATTTGATCTTTTTAGGTCTCAGCGAATTGATTTTTCCTTCCGAACATTTCAGGGCTAGGTTTCGGCATACTGCTCGCGAGCGCATGAAGATGTCTTGTTTGGTGGGCTGTGCAGGAAAGTGTTGAAGCTGCAATCACGGAGGAAGCGTACAAGCCGGCTATAACGTGCCCGCATCCATTAAAGACGCTGATGCTTTGTTTGCGTTCTTCCGATCTCTAAAAGCAGGTACTTCTCTCAATGCTTCACCTTCATGAGTTCATATGGACATGGTAGCGTTCTGTCATGTCTGTGTAACTAAGATTACGTCAACGATGGCGTAGATGTAAACAAGGAAGAAAAAGGCGATAACAATGAGGCCTGGAACTGAAGGGCTCCATGTATTTTTAGTAATAACCAAATAAAGCCGAGAAACATTAGGCACAGTGAAACATCGGATAAATTACCTATAGCTTAATTGAAGTGCAGGAAAAATAATGAAGAAGGAAAGCTGAACAGCAGGGAACTTGCGGTTAGTGAGAGCTGAACTTAAAGCATGACGCCTGTGATGCTCTTCCAATTGAGCTATATGGCTCTTGCTTTCAACCGATTCACTTTCTGAGTTGTTGCTGTATGTGTAGAAAGCCTACATCCTCCAAAGTGTTAGCCAGCGTCAATAACGGCCATGAAGTGGATGTAAAGCATTTTGTTAACTAAAGAATAGTTAGATAAATGCAACTCTGCTAAAAAGCTTGATTTTCTTCCCTTAGACAAGACATGCGAGAGCTTCTTAAAATAATTGCAAGCACGTTTTTTAACCCTTTATTACTTCTATTGAGTTTTTTTTTCTTTCATGGCGCTTTGGTTTTCTGTCGTAATTTCGCCTCAATGCGAGCTCTCACAATGGTAACTAGCTGTAAGACTGAAGAATATGAAAGGTGGATTATGGACAACAAATTTTATAAATCTCTGTTGCAGTACCTCTATAACGCGCCTGCATGCTTATAATTAACTCCATTATGACGCTTTTCCGCGTGGCAACCTAAGTGAAAAAAAGTAGCACTCCGTAAGACATGCATTATGAACTGGTGCCAAAGTTTTCCGACTTGAAGCCGTGCGGATGTCGAGCCTGTGCGTAGAATACAAAAGCGCACAGCGTGTGATGCATGACATGCGCAAAAAAGTTAGTCATTGCGCCTCCACTGCCCGCACAAACCTGCAATTGGCACACAAATCTATCCGGGCGGTTTACTGGATAATGCACTTGATAGTTTCTTGATACAATTATCGCCCTCTTCTTTGACGCAGTATGCTTCAAATGTTCCCCTGTAAATCTGCGTGGCGAACTGAAGAACTAGCAATTAAACAACTGTTTCCTGGTGTGTTTTAAATTAAAAAGCATTTCGTTTCTTGTGGCTCGTGGCATTTACTTCCCATCGTACTATTACTCACGTTCCATAAACATGCCTTGCAACCTCACGTTCACTGATATGTTTGTCGTCTAAGAAGGTGTCGTGCTGTGGCTTAGTGGAATCATCTTTTTTCTAATACGGGCCCATGTCAGTAAAGTAATTGAGGCTAACTTTTTACACGTCCTGATCTTTTCTGTCATCTCGATCTAAGGCTCTCGTCCTAGTACCCTGGTGTCTTTGGCGCTGCAAACAGAATCCCGCTCTGAACAAAACCGAATGGTATTTTCCTAAACTGAACGCACTTTAAGAAAATATCAAGCTGTGCTTAAAGACAACTGGAAGATTTCATTAAAAGTCAATTGCCTTGGCCTTGTTTCTTTCTGTAGCCCATGCAGGGTGGCGCAGCTAAAATTAAAGAATGTTTGAAACAGGACGGAGTGTGCTGGGCTGAAACGAACTCACTGGAGTTGAGGATTGCGTGACCTAGTCATGCTGAAACCATGCCTCCTGAAGACTTTTCAGGGGAAGGTCATTGCAGTAACTGCCGACAGGACCATTCGAAACTCCGTCTAGGTGGCGCTTTGCGTTGAGCAAGTTATTGTAGCAGACGGGACCAATAATTCTGCCATCGAAAATTCCGTGCCAGATATTAAATGCCTACTGGCACTAGTGGTGGGACTGGGCCAACAAGTGCACGTTCTTGTGACTCCAATAATGGGCGTTGTGGAGATTGACTTGTATGTTTATGGAAAAGTTTGTTTCGTCCATCCACATCTCGTTGTTGATGAAGCCTGAGTCATGGTCGCAATTGCAAATTCCAGTCGTTGAAGTCAAGTTGGCTTTGGAAATAATTTTTTAACTTGTGAGGAGTGCTTTGTGTGCATGTGCGAGTACGTATATATATACACACACACACATGTATATGTTTGTGTTCCCAAACTGAACACAAACACACACAGACACATACACCCTACACACACTACACGCACAATACATACAAACTGCCCGCACACTGACATACAGACACACACACTGCACACAAGTACACCAGAGTAGGACAGTTTCGGGCACTTAAATGACCATCGCAGTGCCTCAGGTCGATTCTTTCCTTTTTATCCGGCTGTGTTGCCACCTAGCATAACGTGCGAATGAAGTTGTACGTAACCATGGAGTCCCGTCCCATGCGGACTCTGCCACAGCGACTTGTAAAATGAATTGGCCACCAGCGATCACTCTGAGTCGTCAGATTTGTCGATTCCTTAGCTTCATGTCCCTTGGTGTCTTTACTCTAATTGTTTCAGTCCCAGAGCCCGTACAATGTATAGATGAACGGCATCCACTGCAAAGGCAGGAGTGGGACACATCGGATATTGCACGTTTCCTTCATTGGGTAGACCCCAAGCACAAGTGTCTGTTGGTGTAAGCGATACGCAGGTCCGAAGTCTCCGAAGTAGGACTTTCTCCACCTTAGAAATTTCCCGAGGAAGGCTTAGCAAACACGCCTGTAGTGGACGAGGACACGCGTGTCTTGTCAGGGATTTCCGGTAAGTGAAATCGGAATGGAAGTAGACGAAAAAAAAGACGTTCTGTTTGAAGTGAGCCATACATTTTTCTGAGACGAGTGGCAAAATTAGTTTTATAGACGGTGCAAAAAAACGATATAGAACACGCTATAAAACCAATTTACAGCGCTAACGAAACCAAAATGGAAGCAACTGCAGACGCCGGCAGCAATCCCTCCCAGCAGCCTCCTCCACTACTATCGCTTCGGAGTTCCCAGGGTTCGCTTTATATCGTTACTTTATAAAACACTGCACCACTAAGAAAGAGCCCAGCCGGAACCTGTCAATTACCCTTCTGTTCGATCAGACGATAAGCGAACAATTTGGGCTCCAATGAACGATGCGGAGGGGCGACAACGCGTTCTGATCTTACGTGTGGGTAGCCCTAGTCCTTGTCACTCATAGCTCCTTTGCCTTTTTGGCAAGAATACCATGCCCATCTCTTTCATAATTTTTTTTCGCTCTCCGGGGATGGAGGGGGGGGGGGTGACACCAGACGGCCCTTTCGACCCGCAATGCAATATTATGCAAATGAATGCGCGCCGTCTATTTGTCTCGTCACCGGAGCCCGCAATACGATAACGTCGAGCTGTCAACGGCAGTGACCGGTAGGTTCCTTCTCTTCGGGGACTCTGTTTGCCGCTGAAGGCTGAGTTCTTTGCGAGGGAAGAAGCAGAAAGGAAGGGCAGCTTTCAAGTTTGGAGAGGATTCAGAGAGCTCCGATAAGCGGGAGCAAGTATGTAGATTTCAAAGCTTATGGACAATCTAGAGGATGAAAGGGAATTTATACAGAAGAAAAGACACAGCTCCTCAAAAAGGGTTACCCTCTGGCGAAGAAGCCGCAAAAAAGAAAGAAAGGAAGAAAGGAAGAAAGAAAGAACGCTCGAGGAGACGGAGGGAAGCGACCTGGGAATTTAAGAGGTCCCATGCTTTCGTGAACCGTAATGACATCTGGGTCGATGCGGCCGGTTTTCTTTTTGCAGTGCCCAAGCATTTTTTCTTTCTTTACAATTATCATTACTTAAGTTTATTTCTCCTATATCGAAGGAAACGGTCACTCATATACTTCGGCCCAGATCAGCCCTACATTGCTCTCGCGAGAGAATTAACTCATAGAGGTTCACTTTGTTTTCTACTCGTTATTTATTTGTATCGGTAGTTCGGTAGCGCTTTTAACGTATCACGATACCACTAGCTTTGGTCGTTATCTCGTTTCACCATCCTTTTGGCTGCGCTACATAAGGGAGTTCCATGCAGTACAGAGAAAAACGAGAAAAGTGATAAGCCCTATACGAAATAACATCGTTCATTGGTCTTTCTCTGATTGTGTCTTACTCTTCATGAATAACGCTTCTTCCCGTGCAAAAAGAAAAAGAAAAAAGAAAGATTATTGACTCTTGAGCGACAAAGTTAATTAGGTGCTGCATGTTTTTTTATTGTCGTTCCGCTCGTTTCGATTCAAGACAGTTGGTATTGACACAGAGCTAGGCTGACGCACTGGGCAGCACATTGTTGTCGTTGAGCGCGCCGTCTGTTTCTTGTTCGGGTCGAGTAAAGAGTTTATTGCCTTAAAATAAGAAAAGGGAAGGAGCCCAAGTGATTAATTATCCGAAATTCCCGGAAGAGCGGTGAAGTTGTCTTTTGGTTGTGTCCTATTTGCTGCATTTGTTGTATTCTTTGGCCAATTTTATTCAAGACGTTTGTTGTCATGCAGGAACGGATTTGCGCTATGTGATTTGGTCTGTAAAACACTTTGTAGGTGTGCTTACTGGCATGTGCCTGATTGGAACATGGCGTTATTAGAACTATCGAAAGCTCTTATTGAAGGAACACATCGATGAAACATTTCTTTGCTCTCTGCACGCGAACAAAATGAATCAACAACGGAGACTAAATAAATTCAATCTTTCTGCTTTGATAAAAAAAAAAAACCTGCCTGCGGAGTGTACACGGACGTCTTGAACACAGGTGGTAAATTACTTACGTGTGCGAATATTTGAACGAAGCTCAACATGCCTGTGGTTAGTTTCTCGTTAAGAACAAAGCCTATCAACAGATGGTCTCAACATGTTGGATTATTAAGGACGAAGATCAACGAAAATAAATAAATGAATTAATGGTAAAATCATTATACAAATAAGTAAACTGTTGTCATACAGATGTCCTTAATGCCAGTTAAAGAGTGGTCAGACTACAAAGAACGTAACTTTTCGTGCTTTTGTGCTCATCTTGATCAAATATGCAACTCGCCTCTCCGGCCTTGCATATTCGTGCTAATTAGTGATGAAATCGCTAAACTGCGATTCTCAGTGGTTAGAACGTGAACCTCCGTCAAGCAAATGTACTTCAAGCTTCTACAGATTTCCAAACGATTTCGCGCCTACCTGCCAACGCAGATCATATCTTGAATAAAGAAAATGGACCTGCGTTGTCCTGGTCCTATTACGCACTGTCAGACAACTTTTTGTTTTGTTTCTTCTAGATTGTTTTGGTTGACCTGATTCCTCGATTTATTATCTCCATTTGCTAGTTAAAGAATTACGGCTGAAGTTAAATATGCCAGCCTGAAGGTTGCCTCTTCCGTATGCCTCGCCGATGGTTTTATATGAAGGTAAGCTTAATATTCTTCTCGCTATCTCTTGTTGCAAATTTACCATTTACTCTTAATGAGATTGATATCATGGTTATTTGAAATGAAGAAATGTCAGAGATGCAAATGAGGAGCAAGAAACAATTTGGGTGGCTAGTGGCTGGCATGGAGAGGAGTTTTGCGGGGGAGAGCACAAATGGAAAAGAAGGGATGGGGTAACACAAAGCGAACTCTACATAGACAATGAATATGCGTATAGGGATTTAAAGTGTAAAAAACAAATCTATAGCCTGCACTTGAGATAAATGAGAGAGAGAGAGAGAGGACATGGAGGTTAACCAGATGCACGTTTCCTCTTTGCTACTCCACACTGGCGGTTGTGGGGAGTCTGGGTTGGAACGACGGCAAGTACAGAATAAAGTTTAAGCCATAAACTGCACGAAAACTAAACCTTCCCAGAGCTCTATTGCTCAGGTATTTAAGTGAAGGCTACTGATCCCTGAACACGATAGCGTTCAATTTTGTGGAAGATAAAATGAGGGCCTGGAACAGCTGCTGCCAGCCTTTTTAATCTGCCATGTTTTCCGCGCTATCTTCGTCCTCGTATCACATTCGTTGCCGCTGCACGTGGCAATATGCACTGATAACAATAATAGCCACATGTCATGACACTCGTCGCGGTGCCTTAGCACCTATGGCGTGGCGCTGGTAAGCATGAGGTCGCGGGATCGTATTCCGGAGGCGGCAGCAGCCGCATTTCAATGAGACCGAAATGGAAAAACACCTATGTCCAATGCATTGTGGTACGCGAACCCCTGGTGGTCAAAATTAACCGGCAGACCTCCACTGTCACGTGCCCCCTAATATAAGCGTAGTTTTGTCACGTAAAACTCAAGAATTCAATTCGATTGCCACGACAACTATCAGCAGCACCTAATGCTGTCGGTTGTGGTCATCCTATTAGGCACGTACACACGATACCACAACGCCTATTTTTGTCTTGTTTTGAATTGAGTACAGCTTAAATAGAAATGAAAGAGGTAATGCCTAGGCTTTTTCTTGTTCTTTTTTCTTGAAATAAAAATAAAAATAGGAGTAGTCATCACGTTTGCTGGCGAAGTTTGCTTTTTCTTACTTGGTTTATAACTAAGGTAAAAGATGAAAACAATATACGAATCATTACAAAGCGTAATATTTAAATAAAAGAAGGGAATGTATCGACACCTACGGGATGAAGTGGCTTCGAAAAGCTTCATATCCTCGAATGTCTGAGCTACAAAGGTTTGCTTGAGATGTGCGAATGCAATACAATTATGCACTTGTAAAATAAACTAAAGTAAAGTACCCCGGTATCGCACGGGCAAACAAGATAACAAAAAAAAATTACAGAACTCATACCGATGCTGGGATTTATGTGAAGGGAGGCTGTATTTAAGCAGTTATTGTAATCGCATACAACTCAATAAGATGCATAGAATGTTCTGTATTTTTATAGTATATGCAACTTGTAATCCCGTCCTATGATTTTGCACCGCGCGGAACATGACTTGCGTCACGCGAAGTTTAGGTTTATGTACGACAGCGTTATCGCAAACGCACACTGGGAGCCGTCGAATCAGTGATGTCACAAGGCCCAACGTGATGTTCGATACCTGCTTGAGAAAGAAAAGATGAGGAGCAGTACATTTAGAAAGAAGAACGGCACGTATGCAATATACCCATTGTGTAGTGCACATACACCCAAGCACATTTAAGGTTTCTGTACCTATTGTGTCCTAGTGGCGCATACCGGCTGTGAGGGATTTGCAAGAGATCAGCACGTGTGCAGTGTGGCCTATATGCAGTGACAATAGAATGTGGGTGGAGCACGTATAATAATTTTTTCAAAAAGCTATTGAAAATCATGCGCTGTTGCAAGTGGTTTACGTGCATCAGAGGGGCCTATGGAGTCACATTACAAGTACATGCACTATATCGTGAGTTATTGTTTGAGTACGCGCCACAGAGGTGTGTTCACTGCTCCTGCACTGAACGTAAGCAGCGTCTACGCTCTTTATCCTACAATTCACCGCGTATGCAAGCGTCTCCCGAGGATGAAAAGCTAGAGGTCTTCAGTCTTGCAGCCATTTTGGCGAGGATCACGACCCGACATCATCGCTCCGTGCAATTGAGTTGACGGGATATTCGTGCTTCCTGCTATTTCACAGCGGCGTGCGCAGTAATGGAACCTGAGCGAAGAGTGTTGGAAACGAACGGATAAACAAATGAAAAAAGAGTCTACTTTACTCGATACACACCCTTGTAATAACAGGCCCGTGCTCAAAGTGGAGTACAGGGACTGAAGATTTGCCCACGATTCAACGTGACCCGGGCTTCCGCCACCGTGGGTATAGGCGTCTGGCAGGCAAGGCAATTCAAAGTCTCAATCCCATGGGTCGAGACCGTGGCTTCATGCCAGTGATTGTGGCGAACCAAGGGGAAAGCTCAATGAATAATGCACGGCCACGAACTTTTCCTTTAACACTCTTGTTCAGGGCTGGCTACGGGAAAAAGCGTGCCCGCGGCGTCGCCTATGCCTTCTTTATCTGCAGCCCGGCTTGAGTAGCCTATCTGTTTTGTTGACTCCTGGTAGTATACGGATTGTACTCTCCGCAGGTAGCTGTATAGGCTCGTCCCCTGTCTGAGTTCTTTTTTTCTTTCACTATCGTTTCTCAATAGCGTCTATTTCTCTAGCGTCTGTATATCCGCATCCATGGTTGTCTGCCTTCCAAAACAGAGTATTCCACTACGCGCGTATTTGTGAATTATTGGCTATTTTTTCTGGCTCCTGTATATAGTTGAGGTAGGCGAAAATCTTTATTAGAGAGCGAGGCAGCGTTGAGCGAAATATCATTTGCGCACTTGAAGGTATTGTGACATTGCTGGCTGGTAACCTCGCTGGTTCATTCCCTCTCGCCTTCTTTTTTCTGAACTATTTTCTCTCTCAGGAACTAAACGGCCAATTCAAGCTCTGAAACAATGCGATGTCGTGATCGTTTCCATGCGATTAGTCTTCCACGGCCATTTTTGTTATTTATTTATTTATTTCAAACAACCCAAAGCTTCTTAATAACTGCCATGTCCAAGAATTGTGAACACTGTCCCTTCGAAGTCTTAAACTTCACCGCAATACACAAGTGTAACTCAATGGGCTGCATATATATATATATATATATATATATATATATATATATATATATATATATATATATATATATATATATATATATATTGCCCGACTTTCAACAGGTTTGAATTAACAACGTAGAGAGGGTGCTTCCTTCTAATAACACACGCATTTGGACAGTTATCCTGATTTCATTTTTGCTTTATAGCTTTCTTTTAGTAAGGACCAAAACACTGCTATAGCCTGGGGTGGCGATATGGGCTTGTTGGTCGGTCATCATGAAAAGGTATCTGGCTAGCGCAACAAAACAAGGACGCAAGAAGAAATGAAGGCGAAGACAAGCGCTGACCATCCACAACAAAAATTTGTTTTCATGCCATCATGTAAGCGTATCTTCATGGTTGATATCGCTGTACACGTGGTTGTTTGGGTGTATAAGTACAACGATTCCGGAAGTAAATTTTAATTGTTGATAGTTAGCGCTTGTTTCGTCTTCGTTTCTTCTTGCGTACTTGTTTTGTTGCGCCATCCAGATACCTTTACATGACTGTTATAGCGTAATATTAATTGCGGTCTAAGTGTCGTAAATTAGAAGTAATTACCTTGTCAACGTTGCGAGCAAAAAGCATGTTCAAATTATGCCGACCTTTGAAATGCAATTTTTGAAAGTATTGCCCATTATATTACGCTGGGGTGTTGAGGTGACGTTCAACAGACTGCTGAATGGGCGATGTCTAATACTTCGGGGTATGGGTGATCTTCGTGTGAGTGTATGGTTTCGGATAAGAAGGAATTGAAACTAAATTGGTTGGATAGAGGGCCATTGCTGCAATAGGCAAGGAATTCCAGTTCTTTGCTGTTTTGCAGATTAACCACGGAGCACAGATGTTGGAGAAGGAGGAAGCTAGACGGCACAGTGGTGGTTGGTGTACACTATGAGCTGGTCATATGACTAAACGGCCTATATGGGAGCATTAAATCTTCTGAAAAAGGCAACTGATTACTCTATTAAGACGAGGTAACAATGTAATGGCCTTGGTTCAAGATTAGAGCACAGTTACTCTGTAGCTAGAAGAGTAGCTGTTAAAGGCGGATCTCATTGGACGATCTTGTACAGGTCCCAGTGCATATTAGAAACAGTAATAAGGTGAGGTTCCTATACTGAACATGTATATTTCTGTTTCGGATAACGAGTGTAATATAAGGTAGCCCGTAACTAGGAGGAGGGGCTAAGCTTAATTTACGCCATAGGTTTGGCTCGTTATAACGAACGTAATGCTCGTTATGTCCTCTTAAGATAGCTTGCACATTACATGGCACATTGCGTTCAAACCTTCTCAAGGTTAAATATAATGAAAGAATAGTCACAAAGACAAAATGCTCAAAGCTCCAAGAACGTTTCCCACTGGTTTCCAACTTTCATTTACTTACACGCCTATTAAGCCGTCCCCAGACTCATCCCTCGTTTCCTCCAAGACATTTAGCTGCACTCTCAGCAGAGTGGCAAAGGCAAGGCGTGGGGTGCGATTGGGAATGAGAGGGGGGGGGGGGGTATGCGCAGATTTCCAGCTTCGAAATGCGCTTGGCGTTCCCCAGGAATGCGTACGCTGTCGTTCACTCTTCGTTGCAAATTATTTTTTCCGGCTCATTGCCCCAACACCCCAGCACACGGCACTCACCCTCTGCTCTGACTCTTCCTCCTATTCTCCTATCTTCGTACCCGACCTTCGCCGGATATCTTAAATGGATTCTCTTGACGACGCAATTCCACGTTGCAGAAACGCAAACAGCAGCGCCCGATGAAAACCCATAAAGAGCGGCTGCGTTCGATGCGAACACCAGCAGGAAGAAGAACAGGGTAGGAGAGTGGAAGAGCAATAGAGAAAAGAAAAATCGAAACGACCCGACTACACTGCAGAGACGACGATGCGAGACTCCGCGATGGGAGAAACATTTTAAGCTTCTTCCTTCTTATCCTAGGGAGTGCCAGACAAGTCGCCAAGGCAAAATGCAAGCTCGTTCGACGGTTTGGCTTCGGGGAAAGTAAAAAAGAAGAGAAAGGCAATGCAGAAGCTTGAAGAATCGAACTTTAATATCGAAAGCAAAGACAAGAATAAAGCGAGCTTCGAAATGTAGCCGCTGTGCCATAGACGCAGTAGGTTGGGCGCAAATGGAAGGTCGACATAGATTATTTCCTTGACACAAATTTCGAGTGAGAGCAAGGTTTTTTGTGCATGGGACTACCCTTGTTTCTGTGTGGGGCGGGGTTGTAGTCTTGCGAAAAGACATGAGAAAAGGAGGGAAGACGGTGCGCATGGAGGGATGGTGCCAGAATAGATGGCGTTCGCGCGGTGCTTGACTAATTACTTCGGTTTTTTATGGCCAGGCTGACACCCTGACTTTGGTTTCTTTCTTTGTTCCATCTAGCGAGGCATGAAGGCAGCACCATATCTTCTGTGCTTGTTTAGCCACCTTTCCTGCGTCTTTATACGCTTGCGCACTTATGGAAAGATTTATTGCGCCTATCTCTTTCTTTCTGTTCTTTCGTTGGCGAGCAGAACAGGTGCAACACTTTTATTTATTTTTTCTCTCACCACAGGTAAGCTGCAGCTCACTGGTGTTTTTGGCAGCTTTGTAACTTATATGATCAAAGTTTTGCAGGTGCCGTATTTACTCGACTATAGGTCATCCTCTGCACATTGAACTCGCCGAGGTATGAAAAGAATTGTAGGAATATTGGTCGACCCACATCTTTTAATTCCTTAGCATTACGAGTGTCAGAGTGCAAGAAAGTTTATGTGCGTGAACTGTGAGAAGCCGGTCCTGTGGTAAAGGTAGAGAGGCGATGAGCGAGCTCATATGCTCGTATATATGATTATGTCAAGCGAACAGGAGTTTGCGGGCGCATGTAACCTTGGTCACCCGAACACTGGCTTTATTCTCTATCTTCCTTGCCTTCAATACACTGTCCATCTGTACGCCGTTACATAAGCCCCTCCTCCCAAGAGAGCGCGAGCAATAAACGAAATACCAGGAAACAAAGAGAGGCTGATAAATGAAAACGAAAAATGCACGGTTAGTCCATTGTACCAAGATAGTTCTGTAACCTCATCAACTTCATAGAAAAGCGCAGCTGTCCGATGGGGTGTGGCTTACTTGTGGAGGGCCAAACTGGCTGCAGCCTTCCAGGCTACATGTAAGCGGCTCGCACATGGATACAGCTAGTGCCGCAGCTGGTTCCCTTGGTCGCGAATGGATAATGTTGAGGAAGCATGTTGCATGAGCCAATCGGCTTATTGATGACATCTTTAGGGACCGAATGGTACATACTGGGGCCTGTGCTTGTTCCATGGCTGTAATCTCTGACGTGCTGCTGGCATCGGTCTACTTGTCGCAACTGGTAGGCATGCGCTGCCTCTCGTCTGAAGGTTCCTTGGACTAGCTGGTTTGTGATTAGTCCTGATCCTTTCCGTCGTATTGTGTGGTGTCACCATCGAGGTCTTCCGAATAAGGCAAGTTTTCATAGCTACCAAACCCATCCACGGTGATGTTGAGTGGCCTTGCATGTTGAGGCCTTTCTTGTCATTGCATCTGTGCTTACGGCGATGCTCATTGTCGTCGTCTGTTTCGACTTTGTTGTCGGTGTCTCTTAAGTTGTTCTTCAAGTTGCTGATTTTGAGGTTTGTGATGTTGTTGCGACAGTTCTTGAGGTAGCATATCTATAACTATATGCATTCGATTGCTTGCGCAAATTGACATGGTGATGGACGGGAAGCTTATACACTGTTTCTTTTTGTGAGACTTGTGTCGTGGCGAGAGCGGTATGCCAGGTTTCTCAGACGATTCTTTCGTGGCTGCTGCGACGTCATTGACAAAGCACGCTTCTGTCATTTGACAGTGCGCGTTGTTCCTTGGCACGTGCGAAGTTTTTCAACTTCCAGCGGCTTGTTGTCGTGTAGTACGCAGAAAAAAGCTTGAGTGTCGCGAAGCAGCTTGATCTCTAGATGTAAGTGCCTTCAAATTGTCTTCGCCTTGAAAGGTACTTGCGTGGATGCTGATACTTGTATTCTGATTTCGTTTTGGCAGTAAGTAAGCTGGCTTAGTTTCACCAGAAGTACTGACTGTTGGGGTAGTTTTTCGATTTGTGTTGCTAGTACTAAAGTTTGTGTCCATGCAATTTCGAATTCCTGGTGTTTGATCGCTGGATGAAGGAACAATGGATGTGGCTTGACCGTGCTCTTCCAAAGAAAGGTCTTCCGTCTGCGATGTAGTGACGTCGTGCTCAATCGTTAAAACATGCCCGGCAGCCTAATATTTATAGAAAAGTAGAGTGACTTGAAAGTACGTAGGGGAAACACGGGGAAGGCGGGAGTTGGAAATTCAAGACTATGAGCAAAACGGGAACAAGGCAAAAGCGGAAGCCAATGTTTCGGCAAGTGAAGTTGTCTTTGTCAAGGCGACATATGCTTTCCTCGGCACAGTAAATATAGTTACGATTCTTCTAAAGGGGAGAGGAATGTAAGGCGGGTGGGTGCGGCAACGACCGAGGGTGTGTCAGCGGCGAGGGTGTAGAATTGAAAAGAAAGCTGTGCTATTCACGCGGCTGTGACGCACGGCCAATAACATGGCCGTGTGTGAGACGGCCGTGTGTGTTTGCGTAGAAGGGGCCTGGACGGACGAGAGGGGGGGTGGGGTGGGGGGGGGCGGAGTGGGGGGGAGTATCTGCTTCGCTGGCAGTCAGTGAGCTATCGCTTCTCTGAAAGATGGAATAATAGAAGCGGCAGAAAATGGTGCTCGTGGAAAAAAAATAGCTCAAGCGGAATAAACAAATAAATAAAAACAAGAAATGGAGGAAAGAAAACAACAACAAAAAGACTAAGCAACCTAATATAAAACAACCAAGTGCTATTGCCTATAGCTTGAAATTTAGCACAGTGAATAGATTCCAAAGCTCCCTTTTAAACGTGTATGTCTATTGTTATGCCAATAGCTATAAAAGGCTACAGGCTACACAAATCGCTCATGTGTCCTATATTTAGAAATTGTCGGCCCTGCGGAGGCCTTGGAACGACTGGTATACGGTGCATCGGTAGTCCACCATCGCAGACGCTGGTCGTGTGGAAGAAGCAAATATCAACTTGATGCATCGGGAGTTCCCAAAACGGTGAATTTCAAGAAGGCGCACGGATGACCTCAAAAACTCTTGAGGTCCACATATTTGAGTTCAAGGTCACTTGCTGGCACACAGACATATTCTCGCACTGCTTAAGTTACTCAAGTGCAGCGGCCTGAGTGAGCGTTTATAGACGTCTTGTGCTTCAGCTGGCGTGCGCAAACAGTTCCAAATTTTTTTTTATCCTCTCTCCTCTTCCCATTTCCCGTACACGCAGCATAGACAACGAAAAGCACGTTCTCCTGTTCGACTTCCTTACCCCTTTCCCATCCTTTCTTTCTGCGTCACTACTACCTCCGTTCCTTTAAGCAGTGCTTCGCCTCTCTGAAAGGCGAGAAGCTGGCCAAGGGTTCATACTGCGCTCAACAGCTTAGCTCCCAAGATCATGAGTTGACTTCGCGCGAAAATAGAACGAGCTCCTCTATCCGCGTTACGCGCTATATTTAATTAAAACAGGGCCATGCTTGTCGTCTATTGATTCTTGAATATGTTGTTGCCTCTGTGGAGCTACGGCAGCCGACAGACGGTCGATGTTTCCGGCTTCCTGTCTATGCGCGCCTGCCGGCTGTGGCTCCATTGCGGAGCACTGACCCGTCCAAAACAACGCCTCTACAGGCGCGGGCTGCCCTCGGAACATGATACTAACGAAATTAGCGCCCTGACTGATCTAATACGCACAGCCGACAGCATGACCGGCTCACGTACTCCTGCTGTATCGATATCTGCTTGCGACAGTGAAGCGTTGCGTAGCCTGTATAAACACGCCGTCAGGACATGAAGAGCCGTTAGCCACTCCGACGGCGAGTGGCCCGTCTCTCTTTTATCGTTTGCTATGGTCGTGGCGGCACCCTCTGCTAGCTTTCCTGCTTTTCCTCGTCCTCATGTTTCATTCCCTTCCTTCCTCAATCTGCCCTCGGCCTGTTTTTGCCATTGTCGTCCGCCCCATTAATTCAACTGATGTGTGCATCCTGCCCCTCCAGAGAGTCGCCACTCGGACGCTTTGGCCCGCAGGCGCTACGCTCGCACGCGATCCTTGCTCCTCTCCTCCTCTTCGTCCTCCTCATCCTTTCTCATTTTATCGCCGTGTCCTGAACTGCCAGAGAATCGCGCTCGCTGTGCTCCCCCACGGGCGAGGACCGATCAGGCGCCGAAAGCTGTTCTGTGTTGGACTACGAGGCAAGGGCGTGACGACCCGTTCAGTGTTGCTCGCTACTGGCTGACTTGCATTAGTACACGGTGCCTGGATTTATGGCAAGACGGTGCATGGTCGGACGGTATACGTTGAGTGCGATTGCGAGAGAGTGCGTGTGCGTTTTATCGCCGTGACTCCTGAGTGATATTCGCTTCCTCGTCTGCCCTTCAAACTCGCGTCGACGTATTTTCGCTTTTAATTTGTGGAGAGGAGTTAATAACTTTGGGCAGACTGTTTTTTAGTCTTGGTAGGTGGCAATGAATGCGGTCCGTAAAGAGAGAGGTAGGAACTATTTTCACCGTTTGTCAACAAGGAAAAACTCTCAAGACTACGTTCTTTTCCAAGCAGGAGCCTGGGGCATGAAACTTCAGGTTTATGTACTTTCTTGATGCATAATTTCTCCTCACTTTCAGTGATCTCTCGATCCCAAATTGAGGGAGAAATGTGTCAGAACAGAAGGTATGAGATCAGGTCAAATAGGCAGAATGCGAGTCTTTTAAAAAAATCAAGGAACACATATGATCACAGAAGGATAGAGGCTTGAAGTGATTAATAGCGGTCAAACAAAGAATGTCTCTGAATCCTACGTTTCGATAAAATCATGTGTTTTCATTTCTTGTAAAAAGCATTGGCTCCACTGACACTCCTTGTACATCATCACTTGGATCCCCTTATTTGCTAGATGGGTGAATTTCCCCCAGAGATGGGTGTTCTAAAAGGACTCATTTGAAAAAAAAAAATTTGTGCGCAAACAAACAGGGACGAAGAAAAGGAACAACACAAGGACGAGCGCTTTTAATGGTGTTATTTTCGAAAAAGCACCTGCTTACATACCCACACATCTGCGATCTAGTCAATTGAGCACGCCTAAGCGCGCATATAACACCACTTGTGATAAAATGCCCCGGAAAAACGCCACCCGGTCAACATACAAACTGCAAAGCGCATAAAGCAAGTACTTACGATGAAAATGCGTTAAGGATATGATGACAGAAGCGAATTCTCTTTATCGAACAATGAAACAGAAGGATGGCTGATGCATTCTTCCTTTTGTTTTGCCGTCCAGTGAGTTTCGACAATTTCTCTCGCGGTTTGATTTCTATGCCTAAACAAAATGTCCGTGCTACTAAGACAAGGTGAGCAATCATGTTCTTGACAGTGCATTGCCAAATGCGTGCTAAGGCGACCTTTCAAATTAGACAAGTGTTTCATTAGTCTCGTGTTAATGCATCTCGCAGTCTGCCCTACGTATACAAGACCACACGTCATAGGAATCTGATACACAACGTTCTTCGCGTAATCGACAAAAATGGTTCTTACGCGGATGTTTAACACTACAATCTTCCTTTGCATTATCCGGACTTTCGAACTTATTTTTAACCATAGAACACACTACCTATTTTATTTTTTGCTTAATACCCCATTTTTATTTCGTTACTCCCAGCCACCTCTTTCAGTCTGTGTGAAAGGCCGTGTTCTTACATACGGAATTACTGAAACATTGGAAGTTATATATTTCTTCCTTTGATTCTTTGTGCATGGTTCTTTATCCTGTTTAAGTTTTTTCATTAGTCTAGCGCATGACGCCAGCATCACAGCGAGCGGGTTACCCAGCCTTTCTCAACCGATCAATTTGCTCAAGAAATGCAATGTTTACAGTGTGGTGACACGACTTCAACAACGCTGACCGAAAACACGAAATGACTATACTATTCTTCATAAGCCTGGGATGGTTTAAGGCATAGCTCATTAGCGGTTTTCCAGCTCGGGGTGAGGATGACCAACACACATGTTCCGGTAGAAATCCTAACTTGACATAAAAAAACTGTAGCTTATTATCTACCGATACTTCCGAAGTAAATACCAAGCTTTTGCCCAGCGAATTTAGGGCTTCTGCTACCCTATTCCTGAAAGCACCTTGTCTGCATCACAGCCCAATATCAAGTAGTCGTCTGCATATCTGTATACCTTATATGCTACACCTTCTAAATCTTTTGCCAGTTCTCTGTCTATGCTTTCCGAAAATATGCTGCTAAGTATGGGAGCTACCTTCGACCCGATGCACACACCCCTTGCCTATATATACGTTTCATCACAGAATCCAGCATGTGCATTCGCTAAATAACAATGCAGAATTTCAGAAAGGACAACATCCATCCCACACGTGTTGCGGAATGACACCTCGTCATTATCATTTGTTATGCAATCTGTAACACTGCACATTAGGGGCCCATGCTGTAAGGAACAGTCGAGATCTTGAACATCTATGCTGAATCCGCAGCTGCAACTTGTACTATCCGATGCCAGAAAATTCACAATGCCTTCAGAGTTTTCAATAAGTACGGATCCTGTACTTCTAAGGAATTCAACATTTTCTGCAGGAGCCCCGTGACCAGAACCTTCCGATACAATAGGTCTAAATGGAATCTAACTAGGCCAACTAGGCGGACTCGCAGTTATGCCTCTAGAAGAACTTTGATTTTTGACTTTTCAGTCAGTAAGCCCTGCCTAATGTTTCTGTATTAAAGAGACATTGAAGACAAATGTTAAGTCAAGCTAAAGTGATAGATTAGTGCTCGGGAATCTCTGAGGCGTCAATATTATCACGAACTGAGCCTTAATAATTGAGAAATTGAGGTAAATGCAGGGGGGGTCATGACTATAGACTACCCCGAGGCTTTCAAGTACTTGCGCGATGAAGAAAGCACTCCTCGATTAACTTTTGTCACTAGTACTTGAGCAGTGGTCGCAAAAAGAAGTAGTTAAATTACTACTTGCCTAGTTTTATTTCAGTTTTTTTTTTAAATAACTCCTTGAAGTTTCCCTTGACAACGACGCGTGCAGTCGAAAGTTTTCGTTTTCGCTCGGCTTTGCGCCGTCCACGCTTTCGCGTTTCAGTAGTTTCATTATCATGTAGTGCTGCGCTATCTTTTCTGGCTCGCGAAAGTCGCACAAAGTGCAAGCAGCAGAGAATTCATCTTCCATGTGATGTCGCTGGATGCTCGAACAGTCTACGCCACTTGCCCAAAAAAGCAGCTGCAGCGATGAATCTACCGTTCCGTCTTGGCTCGGTATCGCCATCTATCGGGCACCCTTTTACTCACCGATGGCAGCAAAGGGTGGTAATGGCATGGACAACGTCACAACTCCCACGGTTTTGCGACGGGAGATTGGAATAAAAAAAAAAAGCTATTCAGACCATTCAGATGCAATTGTCTCGTAAACTATTTCTTTTCTTGGCAGGAAACAAGCGTTGCGAGGTTTCTGGAGTGGTATATAAACAGTCCACATGAACTTAGTATTTGGTTTTAGTGTTCCTTTAATATGGTACACTATCCTAACAGTACTAAATTAATTAATTAATTAATCCTAACAGCACTAAATCAGGCCAAATTCCCAATTACGCTACTTCTAAAGCAAATCTTTTGCATTTCCGCAGACCGCATGTTTGATATGCCATAAATAGTGACATGCGGCTAGTAAAGCGGCACCTTTTTTGTATTTCGGGGCCTTAGAGGCAGGGAAAAACTTTCATGTCGCACGTATTGAGCAATAAAAAGCTGGATTGGTAATTTTTCAGGGTGGTCTACAGTTGCCTCATTGACACTCTGAACGTAATATTTCAGCAGCTGATTAATTAACAGTACTTAATTATGTAATTAGGCGAAATACAAAAATTAGTCTTACTTGCTCTAAGGGACGGAAAACAACATTACCTTGGCTCTGTCCAGCTATGTCGCAGTTGCATGTGGCAGTCGTCATATCAGTGTCGTCATATACAGGAGACCCTGTATATGACGCGTGTCCGGTTCCGCCAATCACCGGGAAAAATTCAGTTTTTTTCGGCCATTGGTGAGCGGCACATACGAAGTGACACACCCTGAGTGGCACAAGTTCTCGTCAAAGAGGTTGCTTGAAGAGTAGCACATACCCGTTGTCACATATCTATGGCCCAATTTATACACAGATCACTTAACAAGAGTGGTAAACACAGGTGGTTCCTTTGAAAAGAAACTGCGGCTAAACGTTATTTTCAAGAAAGTAAACAGGAAAAAAAAAGCTGCAACACTTCTTTTTTTCCCCTCAACCCCCTCTGTTTCAAAGGGCGAAAAGTGAGTTTCAGCAATAGTATAACGGGATGCACCAACGGGCCCTCCAGAGAGCAGGCATGCGTGTGAGAGGCGAAAGAAGACATGGCTGACTTGCTGTTTCTCTCTCTTTCATGGTATTTTCATCGTCTTTCTTTCTTTCTTCCTTTCTTTCTTTCTTTCTTTCTTTTTTCCTTTCTTTCTTTCTTTCTTTCCTTCTTTCTTCCTTTCTTTCTTTCTTTCTTTCTTTCTTTCTCTCTTTCTTTCTTTCTTTCTTTCTTTCTTTCTTGGTTTCTTTATTTTTCTTATAAGAAAGAATTGAACAGACAAACTGAAGTGCAGGCACACCCCTTATAATGTGGTCTATACAAGAAACAAAATAAATGTAACGAAGACAAAAAAAAAAAAGAACTGAGATTCAGTGGCAGTTTCTGTTCAGCCTTTGTGCACTCTGCCTGTACTTGATTATGATAGCTTATTTACCATTTTGCAAGAACAGAACGTCGCCTGCTCAGGGGATGCGTTTTGCTGCCGCTCACATTCAAGCACTATAAATGCATGAGTGCTCTCAAAATGGAACAGATAACTTTTTTAAAAGAAATACGAAAAACACCTGAAAATGATGTCGCACAATGTATTCGTCTGTTCTTTGTTTTTCTGGTTTTCCCTCCCAGGTTATCAGATTCCGGCACCCTATTTTTCCAGCGTTCTTTGCGCATATCCTCTAACCTCTAACTGTATTCTTTTTCTCGCTTACTTTCGAAGCACTTAATATACTGCGATATGTGCTCGCTGGCGCGTTAGGCTTTTCCAGCGCGTTCACAATTCGCGCGCGACGCTCCGCATAACGCTTGGGGCTTCAATTTGCTAAGCCACAAGAAGCAATGTCGAGTAACGCCGAGATCCTTGCAGTCCCTAAGCGAGGCCCGTCTGTCTAGTTGGAGCACATGCGCTCTCTGCACTGCCGTCTCATATATCCTTTTCTTTCACGCTTTGTAGATCAGAATACTCGGTACCACGCTTTCGTTAAGTTAGTCTCCAAACAGCGCTGGAATGATGCCTTAACTGCGCTTTTAAAATCGGCTGCACCCAGATTGTCGATTGCATCTTTCCTTTGGGAAGGGAAGCTGACATGGGTGGGTTTTGTTGAATTCAGACAGCGGCACGTTGCGAGATATCTTACAGAGGCCCATATTGCAGGTTGCTGGAGTATGAAACCATCGGCATGGTAATATTGAGAATTGTGGTGGTGATGTCATCCGTAAATTGGTTTTGGCGATTTTGACGAGGTGGAATATTCTTGTATCAGGCTTCAGGACTCATCAAAAAGCACATAAATGAACTGATGCGAAGCCGAACACTGTTCTGTTACTATTTCGGCAACTTGATATTCGCGAGGCAGCCAAACCGGGGCGAGAAAGCGCGGCGTTTTTTTAATAGTAAACGACGATTTGCTGTTAGCGACACCTTCACTTCAATACTCATTTGGTTTTAGTTCTGCAGCGATATTCATGCTGACTGTGACATACGGACAACTAAAGACATGTGAGGTTAAGGTGTCATTGGCGGGAGACTACCGACAATGCGCCAGTGAGGCGCTATATTGGGAAGCTGATTGGTTGCATCGGCGTATCTTGAGAGTAATATAGTACAAGTTATAAGGCGCATATATATACTTAGCTTTATGATTCTCGGGAAATGCGTCTGCTGAGTCACCACTTAAAAAAAAGGCCCACAATTGTGAACAGTGACAAAAAATTTTTGCCAAGAAACCTCTGAGTTGCCAGGCTCCTTCTTAATAAGTTCCCTTAAGCACTGAGTGCTTTTTTGTGAAAACGAAATAACCGAGGAAAAGCAATATTCCGGCATTCTTGGCCGACATGCTCGTAGATGCAATGTTCTTCTTATACGAAGACAATGGATTCTTGGATGAAGCTTAAAATGATTTAACTGACAACAGCAGGCAGGACACACACTCATGACAGTCAGTGCCGTATCGTTGAAGAGGCCATGGATGCAATTGATGAAGCTATACATACTGAGTAAAAAAAGGAGAAGAATAATGAAAGAGAAAGAAAGCGCAAGAAGCTGTCACGGCAAAGAAAATCACGCCATGGGTCTTGGTGTTTGAGCGAATAAAACGTACAAAAGTAAACTCATGCATAAAGCGCACGGCCTTGCCCAACACCATCTTACGGCCTGGATCTTGCTCAGACAATGATGTCAGTTGTCATAAAAACGCGCTAAAGACGAAGACGAAGGGAACACATACGACAGGACGGGCGCTGAACTTCCAACTGGCGCTTTAGAGTGATATCTCTACAGCAGTTCCGTATGGGGCTAGTCGACACGCCTAAGATGGCTTGGACTCCAGGCACGCATGGCAGGACACTCTCAGCCCCATTTAGCGCGTCTACGCCTACCATAAAGCTCTTATTCTCGCGTGGCTTTCTTTCCGTCGGCGAGACGGCGGCAACCAGGGGCCGGTGGGGTCGCGTGCAGCGGAACACATAGCCCTCCATACATAATATCACTCTACATCTTTTTTTTTTCTTTTGGCATGGATGGTTCAAAGAAGACCAGCAAAACAAAATAAAACAAGGAAGCCACGTGAATGAGAATACACTGTCATAACGCACTATTTGCTCCGCGACCTTATCTAGCACGTAGGGGTGTTGGACGAATATTTATATTTACTTCTATTCGTACGGCTATAGCGTTCTGCTTCTCCTTTTCTGTCTTTCTTGCTCCTTCCGGTTATTCAACTCCTCCAGTAAGAAAAGCCGGCGTTTCGTGGAATTGGTCTGTTTTTCGTCGGTGGGATGCTTTAACTGCCTCAGATCGTGGCACAACACGGCGTGCCACTTTTATATCCCGTAAATCTGAAGCAGCTGCAGATGACGAGAGATAAGACGAACAAACAAACAAGCAAACAAACAAATCAACAAACGAACAAATCAACAGACGAACAAATCAACAAACGAACAAACCAACAAACAAATAAATAAACAAATAAACAGACAAACAAACAAATATATAAATAAACAAGTAAATAAACAAATAAGTAAATAAATAAATAAATTAGGAAATAAACAAACGCAAAGAAACAAACACACAGAATGAAATAAAGTGACTAAAAACGCTGGCAACAAACGAGACTACCGGATAACACTTAATATCATTGTTATGGCTTATGCCCCCATGATTCTGTTCGTGTGCTGCTATAAATAAAATGCACGGACCATGACAGAAACAAACATGGTCAAGTAAAACACATTGAAGTTAGGAGAGGGATAAAGACCCGATAATTACGTCAGCGAGTGGGAGAGGGGTGAAGATAAGTTTCATAATTTAAGACCAGAAAGATTGCCATGAAAACTGCGGTTTCTTTTTAATGGTGTTCCTCAGTCGTATTGCTGGGAAACAAAACACTGGAGTGCTCATTATTGTAACCTATTGCTCCATTTCTATGTTGTTTCTTACTCTATCTTTTTTGAGTTCACCAAGGGCTCTTTTACCGATCGTAATACGTACGCTTTAGTTTGGTTTACGTTCTATAGTGGATGTGTATGGTACGTGGGCTTCAACGCCTTCATTCAGCCTGCAAAAGAAAATGAAACGAGTTCACTCGAAGGAGCAGTTATGCGGAACAGGACAATGCTGAATCAGGGAGTCAGGGGTACTGCTTTTTATCTCAAGTTCTTGTACACACTTCACTCCCACGGTTCATCCAGTGTTGCAAGCCTCTCACGGGATGACGACTGCTTGAGTATAAAAGAGAGCAGCCCGGTAGTCGCACGAGGCTCAAGGTGGATAAAACGTGGAGGACTTTACTGCTCTTCTGAGACCGCAAACGGGATTCCCCGGCCATCTCTCAGGGAATTTTTTACGTCTTCAGCGGAAGTCGCATTTCATATATTCTTGAAATTCAGCGCGGAGGTAAGAATAAGTTACAGGCGCGTTTATTTCATTCTTTTTCTGTTTCTGCTTTTCGAGGCTGCCTGTACTGACTGTGTAGCTACCCGACACTGTGGCTGAGGAATAACAGCTTTCTACAGCTGAGCAATGTGGTCACAGGTCTGATTCCCTACTGCGGTGGCCTCATTTCCCAAGAAGCGATATGCAAAAAATTTTCACCTGCTTAGATTCAGTTGCATGTTAAAGAAGCCTCGGTGGTCGAAATGAATCAGGAGCCCATCCCCACAGCGTCTTTCATAGCCGACACCTATTGCTTTAGGAGTTATACCTCATAATTTGATTTTAACTTTGCAGCTGGTGCAAAAAAGTTGGGGCTTTATTTCCGTGTTAAACAGGAAAACCTGAACGCAGGTTTGAGATCAGTTTTTTTTCTGGACGCCAGGAATAGTAACGTCACAGAACAAGAAGTACGCCTGCAATTCTCAACATATCAATCCTGCGTCCTTTCGCACCGTTGTCTCATTGACGCGAAGCTTTGTCTCCTCTTTATGATTTAGCGTTTTGAACATACAGAATAATTTGAGGTCCTTCCAGCTAAAAGGCTAGAATGCTCTTTTAGGACACTGCCACGTTTGTTACGTGGATAAGCATGGCTTACATGGAAGCAGAGCTCTAGAACGCGCTTCAGTAGAACCTACTGTAGGGCGACGTGACTAAACATTGCTAACAAAGGGAGCTCCAGACAACCGGTTGACCTCGTTGCCGGCCTTTTTGTAGGCGTCTGTTTCGCTCGCCCTCGGACATATTTCGTAATATTTGACGTAGCTCCGCCATCTGATTCGCTATCATGATCTGTATCAGCAAGCTACAACCTGCGCACGTGAACCAGGCCCGACGCACGCGCAGATGACTCTTTGTCGATGCGGATCGCAGTGTCGCATTCTGCACCGTGGTTCATATGGACACTGCTCAAACGTACCATCGCGAGCGAAATGTCCGTGTACCTTGGCAGAAATGTCCTAGCGTGGCCGAGAACCTTGTGGAATAGGGACATGTACCGCATTGGTCTAACACACAAGCACGTGTTACATCCTGGGATTTTCGTTGCACTTCTAAATCCGCATGTGCGTGTCTAGGTCTGCGCTTACTAGCTCCACGTTTTGACCTTGTATCACCCGCGGCCTCTAATTTTCTGAATGCTACTGCGCAACCTGAGCAAAATGCGTATTGGGGGACTCGTTAATGCTTTGAGGCGAATGTGCACATTCACTGTGACACCTGCGTCTAAGTGCATAGGTGACACGAACTTGAGCCAGCTAATAGGGATTCATGTTAGAAAAGAAGTTAGGCATGCGTACACGGACACAAGAGCTAAACGGCGTTTTTATAATGCGTTTTTTATAATACGTTGTTCCCCACCTGCGGCAAGTTGTGTTTTCATCCACTTTCATTGGCAGTAATTTATCATTTCTTTAATTCAGTTAGTGAGTACACGTAATTTCCTCTCTGTTGTCCTTGGTGTCTTTGTTGCCTCTCATATTATGCCCAATAAAAATCGGGCCCATTGGTTCATCCCCGTTCTTCTCGTTCATATATATATCTTTCCCTGACGAAGGCCGCACCACGGCCCGAACGTAGGAAAAAAAAGGCATGATTATATATATATATATATATATATATATATATATATATATATATATATTGTGAGACGAGGTTTAGGCAGCCAGTCTCTTCTTTATTCTCTCGAGACAGAGCCCCACCACCAGGCCCCAAAACGGTGATGATGAGTATGTACAGGTGAGAATATGAAGCGTATGAATAATGCTCACACTAATTGCCCCGCACGCGCAAGCGGCCAGCCAGGCCGCGACTTAGCCAGGAGGGGAACGCCGAACGAATCGTTTTAGGCGCGAAACGTGAACGATCTCCGAACCACGACAACGATGGTCGGAAGAAACGTCTACGGGAGTAACGCGATAGTTCACGGGGGATGTTTGTTCGTTAATAATATAGGGTCCAAGAAAGCGGGATTCAAACTTCTCGCACAAACCGGGTGCACGAATGGGCGTCCAAAGAAGCACTTCTTCTCCGGGACGAAAGGAGACGTCGCGACGAGAGATGTCGTAACGTTGCTTGCGATCTTGCTGGCTGACTTCTGTGTTGAAACGAGCACGTTGACGGCATTCCTCAAGTCTCGAAACGAACTGTTCGGGCGTACTGTCTGAGGTGTTAGTTGGAGCATTGAAGAAAGCGGCGTCGATGGTGAATGTCGGTGAACGGCCGAAAACTAGGTAGAAAGGTGAGTATCCCGTAGTTCGTTGGATAGCGGTGTTGTGAGCAAAAGTCACGAAAGGTAAAAGTTTGTCCCAATTATCGTGGTTTGGCCCGATACATCGATATCATGTCTATCAGTGTGCGATGAAATCGCTCGGTTAAGCCATTTGTTTGTGGGTGATATGCGGATGTCGTCTTATGAACTGTGCCACAAGCTCCGAGTACTTCTGCGAGCATTGCTGACATGAAAGTCTTGCCGCGGTCGCTTAACAGTACACGAGGGGCACCATGGCGCAGCACAATGGCATCTAGAAAGAAGGTGGCGACGTCGGAGGCTGAACTAGAGCGTAGAGGAGCGGTCTCTGCGTAACGTGTGAGCTGGTCAACAGCTGTCACGACCCATCGATGACCCGCTGGCGTTATGGGCAGAGGGCCGACTAGGTCTATCCCAACGATGGCAAACGGTGTCTCGGGACATGGGATGGGCTGTAAAAGCCCAGCAGGAGGCGAAGTCGGTCGTTTCCGCCGTTGGCACTGAACGCAAGAAGCGACGTACTTGGCCACAAAGGTAGACATGCCTGGCCAAAAGAAACGGCTCCTAACGCGGTGGTATGTTTTGTTGAATCCCAAATGGCCAGCACATGGGTCGTCGTGCAAGGCTTCAAGCACTTGTGTGCGCATCGAGCGTGGAAGAATAGGTACCCAGCTGTGTCCGTCGGAGTTGTATATGTAGCGGTACAGCACATCGTTGTCAAGCTTAAATAGTCGCAGTTGTCGACGTAATCTGGCATTTGGTGCAGATGTAGTTCCGCACAGGCGTTGGATGATGCTGTCGCAGTAGGGGTCAGAACGTTGACACGAGGCGAGGTGAGTGAGGTGATTTGAAGATAACGTGTCAGTAACCATGAGAGGTAATAACGGTAAGAACGGGAGTGACGACTTAGTCTCATCATCAAGTGGCGAGCAATGGAGAGGTGTACTCGAAGCTAATAATGGCAGCGGGCAGCGAGAGAGAGCGTCGGCATCTTGATGCTTTTTCCCAGACTTGTAGACAACGTCAAAGTCGTACTCTTGTAATCGTATCACCCAGCGACCAAGCCGTCCGGACAAATTTTTGATTGACGACAACCAGCATAAGGCGTGGTGGTCGGTTATGACCGTGAAATGGCGTCCGTAAAGATATGGTCGAAATTTTTGGATCGCCCAAACTACTGCGAGACATTCCTGTTCTGTGATCGAGTAATTCGTTTCGGCAGGTGTTAGTGCGCGACTGGCATAGGCAACAACTCTCTCTCGTGAGGTGGTATCACGCTGTAAAAGTACAGCACCGATCCCATGGCCACTAGCGTCGGTGTGCAAGCAAGTCGGTGCGTTGTCATCGAAGTGACAGAGGACAGGGTCGCTGGTTAATGCCTGCTTGAGGGCTTGGAAAGAAAGTTCGCATTCATCTGTCCAAGGGAAAGCAGAGCCCGACGTGAGCAACTTGTGTAGCGGCGACGCCATGGCTGCAAAATGACTGATGAAGCGGCGGAAGTAGGATGCCAGGCCTAAGAAACTTCGTAATTGCTTTTGATTTTCAGGGCGAGGGAAGCGATGCACGGCAGCAACCTTGTCGGGATCCGGTCGAATGCCATCTTTGCTGATAAGATGGCCCAATACTTTGATGTGCTTTCTGGCAAAATGGCATTTCGTTGTGTTGAGTTGGAGTCCAGCGTTGGAAATGCAAGTGAAAACTTCGTCCAAGCGCTCAAGGTGCTGACTAAAAGTTGTAGAAAAGATAACGATGTCATCTAAATAGCACAGACAGGTCTTCCACTTAAGGCCACGTAAAACTGTGTCGATCATGCGTTCAAATGTTGCAGGGGCATTACATAAACCAAATGGCATGACGTTAAACTCGTAAAGTCCGTCGGGCGTTGCAAAGGCTGTCTTGTCCTTGTCCGCTTCGTGCATGGGGATTTGCCAGTATCCGGATCGGAGGTCTAGACTAGAGAAATATTCTGCACCCTGGAGGGAGTCAATGGCATCGTCAATTCTTGGCATCGGATATACGTCTTTGCGCGTGATCTTATTAAGGGCTCGATAATCGACGCAGAATCGTACGGAGCCGTCTTTCTTGCGAACCAGCACGACAGGAGACGACCAAGAACTGGAGGATGGCCGAATGATGTCTCTTTTGAGCATGTCATCAACGTTATCCGCAATGATTTTCCGTTCTGCGGAAGACACGCGATACGGGCGGCGGCGTACAACCGAACTGCCTTCGGTTTCGATGCGATGTACTGCGACGGAAGTGCGCCCCAGAAGCTTGGAGTGGACGTCAAATAAGGCTCTGTGTTTGTGCAGGAGTGCCAGAAGGTCTTCTTTCTGCGCAGTGGTCAAATCGGGATTTATCGCAGCCGTTAAAGCTGCGGCAGCAGTGTGATAATCAGTTGTGGTAGGCAAAGGTGGTGATTCGGTGTGAAGCGGTACCAGCGAAAGAGGTTCGGTGTCAGTAAAGCATGTCACAGTAGAGCCCTGGGAGAGCACAACTGGCGAAGAAGTAGGGTTATGAACAGCGACTGAGGCTCTGCCGTCCTGAAACCGTACTAGGCTAGGAGTAAGGCTAAGCCCACCAGAAATGCAGTAACCACTCGGTGCAAGGAACACATCACCATTAATAATAGTGTCGGAAGTCAGCGTCAGAATATGCTCAGTGCCCGCGGGAATGAAACAGTCGGTAGACGTGACAAAACGCAGGCTGTGATCATTGACAGAGGAGGAAGATTCAGTGTCTGTCATATGAATAGTTCGCTGACGGCAAGAGATTAAAGCTGATGCGGAGGACAGGAAGTCCCATCCCAATATCATCGCGTAAGTGCACGAAGACAGCACGACGAACTGAATGTGGTGGAGGATGCCATCAATGAAAACGCGCGCAGTGCAAACACTGGAGGGCTGAACAAGAACTGCATTAGCACAACGAAGGGGAGGGCCATTATACGGTGTCTTCACTTTTCGCAATCGAGAACACAAGTCAGCACTAATAACGGAAAGCGATGCACCTGTGTCAACCAAGGCTTCGATTCGGACACCTTCAACAAACACCAAAAGTACATTTGACGGGCGCTCCGGAGGCATTTCACGTTGTCCAAAAGATGCAGCTTCCCCTCCTGAAGCTGCACCATTTAGTTTTCCGGGCGGTGATCGGAGGACGAAGTAGCCGGTCGTAGAGGGGAAGAAGAGCGCCGCATCGGTGATGGAGAGCGACGACGCGGGAAACGCGATGAACTGGCAGTGTTGAAGTCCTGTGGAGATGGGGAACGTGGTGGATAATAAACGTAGTCAGTACGCCGACGTCGTGGTACAGGGCCAGAAAACTGATCCCTTTCAAAGCCGTCATAGCCACGTCTTTCATCTTGCTGACGGCGTCGGCAAAACCTGGAAATGTGGCCACGGATGCCGCAGTAGTAACAAACCGGTCGAGGTGGGCTCCATGTGTTATAAGACGGAACAGGCGATGGTCTTGCAGTGAGAGGATTCAGGGACATGTGCGGTGCAGGTGCCTGTTGTGGTGGCTGCTGGGGGGGTGGCGCTATAGAGGCAACCTGAGCGTACGTTGGCGTATGCATAGGGTGCGGGCTCGTGATTTGCGGGCAGGTCACTGCAGCTAGCTCTTCCCTCACGATATGGCGTAGGCCGCCACCAGGAGGCGTCAGATGGACCTCAGGAGGGTTGGACGAAGCTTGGGCGTGCAGTTCCTCACGGATGATGGAGCGAATCAAAGCACGTAGCTCGCTGTCGTTGGACGCCTTGAAATCAGATGTGTCAGGGGGCAAGCGGAGCATATGAAGGTCATCGAGACGCTGACACGTACTGATGATGTCGGCGACGGTAGTGGGATTCAGCACTACAAGAGCATTGAATGCCGCAGTCCCAATACCCTTGAGCAGGTGGCGTACACGGTCACTCTCTGCCATCGAGGTGTTCACGCGGCGGCAGAGGGCGAGGACGTCCTCTATGTACGAAGTGTAGGACTCGCCTGAGTGCTGTACACGCTCAGCAAGCTTCTTCTTAGCGATATCGGAGCGGACAGACGAGTTCGCGAAAATCTGGCGTAGCTGGTGTTGAAAGATGCTCCAGTTGACCAAATCGAGCTCATGATTGTAAAACCATGTTTTCGCAACTCCGGTTAGGTAGAAGGCGACGTGAGCAAGTTTTGCTGATTCGTTCCAGTGGTTGAAGTCACTCACGCGCTCGTATAGCTCCAACCAGTCTTCAACGTCGTCACCTGGAAGCCCAGCAAATACCGGTGGATCCTTCTGAGGGGTGGTGACTGTCCAAGAAGGGGTTCCCGCAGGAGTCGGCAAGGTGGATGTCGAGGTACTGGTCTGCTGGTCTTGCGACATGGTCGAGTGCAGTAGGTAGAGGCGGCGACCCGAGCGGAGCTCCAGGGATGTAGCGTAGGTGAAGCTGGAGAGAGACCGGGAGCGAGAGGGCGAAGGGACCGGACAGCACACTCCACCACTTGTGAGACGAGGTTTAGGCAGCCAGTCTCTTCTTTATTCTCTCGAGACAGAGCCCCACCACCAGGCCCCAAAACGGTGATGATGAGTATGTACAGGTGAGAATATGAAGCGTATGAATAATGCTCACAATATATATATATATATATATATATATATATATATATATATATATATATACACACACTCTACATCAAAGTCTCGGATTTGTTCCCGTGGTCGGGCACCCCCACTTTTGTGCCCACATGGGGCTCGGCAATATTTGCCTCAGCCTCTCTACAGCATGCGTCGTTCCAAATGCGGCAGAGAAAGGAGCCACGCCCAAGCCATCGACACATCGCATTGGTCATGAGAATGGTTGTCATCGGCAGTAGCGCGTTATCCGCAGCATTGTCACTTCCGCTCAGCCCGAAACAGCACAGAATGTGCGCCACGTACTTCTTGCGCCACGCTAGCCGGCATGCGGGGAACCAGCCGGACGGCAAGCATCTAGGCGCGGCAAAATATCTTAAAGCGACGAGCGGAATCATTCAGGTGGAGAGAGAAATGCAGGAGAAAAGCGAGTATGAAGGACGTAGCGGTGGCAAAAGGGGCGGCGGCAGGAGAATGTGCCCTGCGAGATGCAAGCGGGGCGTGAAGGAATGCCCATCGCACGAAACTGTACCCGTTCAGACCAGCGAGAGGCGCAGAAGCGGCGCCGATGGTAATGCGCGAGACGGCGGTCTGCTGCCTCCTAATGCGAACCGCGTTCTCCTTTGTCTGCCGCTCCCCTCGTCCTCACTGTCCCACACGCGCTGGCCATTTTCTCCGCCGACATCACCCCTCTTCGTCGCTCGAAGGCTGTGCGGCGTAACGGCGTTCCTCGTCCGAGGAAGTCGCAGGAGGGATTAGACGCCGCGCCGTTGCGCTCGGAAGAGGAATAATTGTGACAAAAGGCGCTGCGGTGGATAGCGCCGACCGGCCGCTGGAAGTATCCCTCGCTCTCTTTTTACGGGTCGAGAAAATAGTGGCCGCTTCCCATCGAGTCAGTGTCGTGTGCTCCGCGACCCCGGATAGTTGCTCGAAAGGCAACCGAAACGGCTGTCACTGGTCGGTGGCTGAAAGCCGACCCCGACTGCCCGTTTCGAAGGCGCTACCTACCCTGCTTGCCCGCCTTTCTTAGTGTCCGGAACCGAACTGGGGCGAACTACGCTTCAACGCTCTTCAAGGCGTCTCATAGCTTTTTCTCTCCGTTCGAGATGGGTTCTCTGGAGCGTTGTCGGAGGCCATTAATTCCCCTCAGCACGGTCCGGTCGCGCGCTGGCCGCTAAGAGCGTGCGGGGCTGACTTAGCAAAGGTGCTCTTTTCTTGTTAGCGCTTGCAGCACTTCGTCGCAGCAGACGGCGGCGCGGCTTTGACACCGGGCCTTTGTCCGCCAGTCTCGCTTCACGCCTCCGCAACCTATTTGAGCATCCATGCTTGGAACGAACAGATCGCGCATCAGGGCATTGGTGCGCGTCCATCCGATAACCACAGAGAGCCAGTGTGGTTTTCTCTGGTAAAGCGTACGAGGAGCCACTTAATTTCCGAAGGTGCCACCTCGTGTAGCTATACCCTCGTCAGAGGAGCAAATTCGCTGACAGTTCAAATGAGTGCACTTTGCCTCGCTGAGTGTCACTGGGGCAGTGTGGTGCTAGACAGTACAACGAAGTGTCATTCGGGTTTATGACACGCAATCTATGAAGCCAGACGGCTTCATAGACGGCTTCAGACGGCTTGATATGATTCTCGAAATTGGGAGTTTTCTTATGGCTAGGCCTCTACTACAAAAAGAAAATTCTTATTTACGAGAACGTTTTAAAAGAAAGCATGAAGGTACTATATTATCGTTAGCACGTCTATTCATTTGAAATACTATCATCATCATAAGCTGCAGCCCATATTTATGCTCATGCAGAGCGAAGACCTCTCCCACCGATCTCCAATGACTTCTGTCTTGCGCTTGCTGATTGCAACTTGCGCCTTCAAATTTCCTCATTTCATTACCGGTCCTATCTTAATGACCTCCTAGACTACGCTCGCTTTCCCTTGGTACCCGTTATGTAACCCTAATGATGGTCTATCGGTTATCCGTCCTACGCATTATATGGCCTGCCTAGCTCCATTTTTTTTCTCCTAATGAGGGTCCATCGGCTATCTACCATACGCATTATATGGCCTGCTCAGCTCCATGTTTTTCTGTTATGTCGGCTAGAATATCGGCTATCCCCATTTGCTCTCTTATTCATACCCTTTTCATCCTGTCTCAACGTTACGCCTAACATTTTCCCTACCATTTCTCTTTTTCTCGGTCTTTCACTTGTTCCCGAGCGTCAATGTTAACCTCCACGTTTCTGCCCCATAAGGTAGCACTTGTAGGATGCAGTGAATGTAGAGATTTATTTTCAATGACCATGATACACTGCCAGTCAGGATTCGGTAATGCTGGCCATAATACACTCCAACCGATTTTTATTCTTCTGTAGATGTCATTCTCATGATCAGGGTCCCCTATGAGTAACCTAGCTAAACGTAATGCAGCGCAGACTCTAGATGCTAACAGGTGATGATGAATTTTCGTTTCTTTGCCAGGCTATTGAACAGTGCCATTGTCTTCTGCATATTAATCTTCAATCCTACTCTTATGCTTTCTCGGTTAAGGTCCTCAATTATTTGTCGGAATTCACACCCAGTGCTTCTGAACACGACAATGTCATTTGAAAACCGATGGCTGTTGAGATATTCACTGTTGATCTCACTCCTACTCCTTCGCAGTCTGATAGCTTGAATATTTCTTTAAGCATGCTGTGGCGAAATGCATTTTGGAGAAATTATCTTTTTGCCTGACCCCTTTCTTGACAGGTATGTTTCCGCCTTCATTGTGGAGAATTAAGGTAGCTGTGGAACATTTGCAGATATTTCACAATATTTCCTTTACTCCTTGATTACGCTATGCCTCCATGGCTGCTAGTATGTCTACTGAATCTAATCTATTTTCATAGTCTATTAAAGTTATGTAGAGAGGTTTATTGCACTCCTCATATTTCTCCTTTAAGTGATTGATGACACGAACTTGATCTATTGCAATATATCTCTTCCTGAAGCTAGCCTGTTCTCTTGGTTGATTAAGGTCAAGTGTTGTCCTGTTTCTATTAGAAATTAATGTGGAGGATATTTTACACCATACTAAGAGAAATCTGACGGGCCTATATTTCTTCAATTCTATAATGTCTCCCTTCATATGGATTAGTAGAATGATGTGTTCTTCCAACTCTCTGTGGCGCCTAGAGTCATGGGGCATGCTTGGGACATGGGGCATGCTAGAGTCATGCTTCAAGTATTGTATATCTTCCATTTTTTAATAAATCGACTGTTATTCCATCCTCTCCTGCCGCTTTTCTCCAGGACATGCCTGGCAAAGCCCTTCTAGCTTCTTCGATAGTTATAGACGGAAGCCTCTGTGTCCTATTCATCCACACTTCCAATGACGTCACACGGCTGCTCTGGGCACTGTACAGGTCAGTATAGAAGTTTTCTGTTTCTTCCACTATATCACCAAAACTGCTGATAACATTACTCTGCTTATCTTTGAACACATACATATTTCACTCTGTTATGCCAAATTTCCTTCTGAGTGATTTCATGGTCTGACCATTTCTCACTGCTTCCTCAATCTTTCCGACCTTATAATTCCGTATATCGCTTACTTTTTTCTTCTTTAGAAGCTTCGGCAGTTCAGCGAATTCTTTATGATCTCTTGAGTTCGACACTTTCATGCTTTGTCGTTCTTTTATTAGGTCATTCGTGAGTTGTGAGAGTTTACCTATTGGCTGTCTTGGTGCCTTACTTCCTACTTCAATTTCCTGAAATCAGCCTAGTTAGCGTTTCATTCATTATTTATATGCTATCTTCGACTTTCTGGCGCCGGCAAAAAGAAATAAAAATGCCGAGAGCCAGTGGGGCTATACCAGTCAAGGCTCAACTAATTTAGGGAGGCCCACTTAGCTTCAACGAAGACACTACTTCACCAGAATAAGAATTTGCCGCGCTGGTGCAGCACTCGGCCACTTCCTCCCCCTTCACTATTGAAACTGATGTAAAATATGCCACTCTAGTTTTATTTTTTGTCTATTGCAAAACTAGGCTATCAAGAGGTGTACAATGTCCAGCCGGCGTTTTGTCTACTGATTGAGCACAGACAAATGTGAGGTTGCTAATAAATCCTACGAAATGTGATAGTTCGACCATCAGTTAGGAAAAAGCACAAACTTCATTTTAGCGGCGACGAAAACACGATCGATATGCCACTGCAATACCCTGAACATCAGTCCGCTATAGTCTCTTATCTAAAGAAAAAGAGACTGCAGCTAACGAATGGCACAGACTTGTTATGCCTACAGATTGTTTTTACTCGGGCCGTCCTCATTTCTGCTCGCTGAAACCAATAACGCAGATACTTGGAGGAACGACGGCGTTGCCAGACGTCCCCACTAAACAGACGCGTTAGTTGGCGACGGTGAGGTAACATCATCTTTCCTATAATTGGATCTTCACGAAAGGAACACAAGGTTTCGCTGTCTGTGTACAAAGTTAGATCGCGAGTCCCAGCGAATTCGAAGCACCTCTACTTCGAACGCTCAACTCAACCATAAGGGGTGACTCCCACGTAAACAGTCAGGCTAGTCCTAACAGAAAGCTAAAGATACCAAGACAGTGATTTATGAAACGTTGGTAATGTTCTTAAATAGCGTAAGTATCATCTTATTAGCACCTCTGAAAACGTTTCTCCTCATTTCTCTCTAGGGAAGTGAATAAACCGAGAGAAAAATTGAGTGAAAGAACCTTCTTTTTCAGGAGTTCCGGTTGCTTAACTCATTGACGTGCATTGATCTGCGGCGCCCTGCCACGGGTCTTTCCTTAGTACGCCTTATAAATCAATCGGTTTATAGTCATGCGTCGTTTCAAACCCCTGAGCACTAAAATAGTTGGGTGCTTTTGAACAAATAGCTCCATTCAGTGTGCAGTAGAATAGTTACTGTTTTTGTTCCGTTCGGTACTTCATATATCTAGGGATTATTCAGGTGCATCTCTACCAACAATATCGCCGTGTTACCCAGAGTGCACCCACACTGTTAGTGTAACTCTTATGCCAACCCGTTGTGCCACGAAATAGCTCGACTAGTCACGTTGAACCGTCATCACAACTAAGACGGCACGTTGCATCATGTAAATGCACCCTGCTTTGCTAAATGAAGAAATACCATTCACTTTTTTTTTCTTTTACGTAAAAGAAATTCTAAAGATCGGTAAACTCAAAGACCGCCGACCACGGAGAGAGCTAGCGACCGTATGTGAGACGAAAGTGAGATGTGAATAAGTTTTGTGCTGGAAACAAAACAAATAAGCGGACTGCATCAGAACAGTATGGCTGAGTAAGTGGTTCATTAATAGACCCAAGAAAAATGCGCCAGAAACAACGTTTTGTGTTCACGAATTTGGCTTGGGATTTACGGGTGGCTCACTAATACCACAAATATTTCTCCGGCTTTTTTTTTCGGTAACCGAGTTTGAAACCTGCGAATTTAATAGCCAAAAAGAAAGTGAGGGAAAATAATGACATTTATATATGAGTATAGTGGCGTGAGTTGTTTTGCGCCTACAAGCTTCGCAACATGAATTCAAAGAGCGTGGGCGCCAAGGTCCCTAATGAGTTTTCTCTGAATGGCAGCAGCTTTAGACCGAATCGGGTTGTAGATTACGTCGCCTACAGTGGTAGGCGACGTAATCTACGTTGATTACGTAATCTACGTAATCGACGTTGATATTTGCTCTCCTTGCTTTGTGTTGTATCTTTGTATCCTGTGTTGAGCCCCATCACAAGAATTGCATGGATAATAAAGCCCACATACGGTTGGGAACTTTTCCAGCGAAACAACATTAGCCACGATTCTGCCAGGTATGTTGTAGAAAGTGTTAGATGTTCATGCTATTTTATTCATGTATAGTGCATTTCGGAATGTCAGACGAACGACACACAGTGTCACTTGAAGTCTTGAATCTCGTGTCCTTCTGTATCTTTTGTCAGGCGTCCAAGATGCAACGAGATGCAAAAATGCAACGAATTAAGTTAAGACGCGATGACAAGGAAATCCCAACAAAACATGTAATAATAACGTTCGGAACAAGTGAACTGCCTGATTCGATAGAGACCGGATATTGTAAACTTCGGGTACGACCATACATCCCCAATCCGCGCCGATGCTTCAAGTGTCAGCGTTTTGGGCATGGATCTCAGAGCTGCCGAGGGCGTGCTACTTGTGCAAAATGTTCATCTAAAGACCACACATCAGATAACTGTTCTTCCGCAACCCACTGCGCTAACTGTGACGGAGACCACCCCGCCTATTCGCGATCGTGCCCGTCATGGAAGAAAGAAAAACAAATAATCGAACTTAAGGTCAAACTAAACATTTCTTTTCCAGAAGCGCGCAAGCGTTTTTCTGTCCACCACCAATCGAATCCGTCCTACAGTGATGTGACGCGCCGGGGGGCAGCGCCACATCCTCTGGCGGCCGCGCAAGTCACAGGGAGTGTGACGGCGGTTACGCCATCAGCCCCCCTGGAGGGAGCAACTAGTGCTCTTCCGCCCCCTACCATGAAGGGCCAGCAGACCTCCGAGCCTGCTGGTCCCAGGGCCACTGCTCGTGCAGACAGGCCCGACAAACTCCCGAGAGTGCCCGCCGAGCGGGCGTCATCCAGCGCCTCTGAAGAGGCGATGGATATAACGAAAACTTCTCCGGCGTCTCAGACGCCGAAAGAACGGCGTTGCTCCCTGGAGCGCGCCAACAAAAAGGAAATAACCCGCATCAAGGGGCCTGGAAAGGTCCCTTGAGCCAACCTAATATCTCTTGACACACACCATAAAACACATCCAATATGGCCACACAGGTAATGCATTGGAATGTGAGAGGTCTAATACACAATCTTGATGACATTAAGGAACTCCTTCGCAAGTTTAATCCAAGGGTGCTGTGTGTGCAAGAGACACACCTCAATCCTTCACATACTAACTTTCTGAAACAATATGCCATTTACCGTAAAGATCGCAGTGACGCTCTCGCCTCGTCAGGCGGTGTTGCTATTATAGTTGATAAGGGTATCGCCTGCCAACATTTACATCTGCAAACGCCCCTTGAGGCAGTGGCAATCAGAGTCGTGCTATTTGATAAGTTAGTAGCCGTTAGCTCTTTGTATATCCCTCCATGCCATCAACTTTCTACAACAGAATTCCAGAGTTTTATCGAAGAACTCCCCGAACCTTACATTGTAGTAGGTGATTTAAACGCACACAACACCCTCTGGGGAGATTCTCGTTGTGATGCAAGAGGGCGTTTATTATAAAGTTCCTTTTATATTCCAATGCATGCATATTGAACAAGAAAGAACCTACATTCTACAGCGTGGCAAATAAAACATTCTCATCTATTGACTTAAGCATAGCATCAAGTACACTAGTGCCATATCTGGAGTGGAACGTGATCAAAAATCCATATGGTAGTGACCATTTTCCAATTCTCTTAAAATTAACACAAGACGATAAGTGTTCCCCACATCTGCCACGTTGGAAGGTCGACTGTGCTGATTGGAAGCGATACAGAGAGCTGACGCATTTGACCTGGGATGACATCTGTACCCTCTCAATCGATGATAGAGTATCATATTTGACGGCATTTATAACTGATGCTGCATCACTATGTATCCCTCAAACGAATGGATCACCCTCTAAACGGCGTATTCCTTGGTGGAATGAGCAGTGTAAGGAAGCCCGCAAAAATCAAAATAAGGCTTGGGGTCGCCTTCGCGACTGCCCAACTACCGAGAACTTGATCAGCTTTATGAAAATAAAATCAGAAGGTAGAAGAACGCGCCGCCTTGCCAAAAGGGAAAGCTGGCAAAAATACATCTCTAGCATTAATTCTTATACAGACGAGGGAAAAGCCTGGAACAGGGTAAACAAAATAAAAGGCTGCGAAACTCATCCTCTACCATTGGTAAATACACAAGGAGACACACTCATTGACCAAGCCGACTCTCTAGGGGTACATTTTGAAAAGATTTCTAGCTCATCCCACTATTCAGACACATTTCTGAGATACCGACAACAAGCGGAACGACTGCCTTTGGGTCGGAAAGGAAATAGCAACCAACCTTACAACCGCCCATTTAGCATGGCGGAATTTCAGGCTGCGCTGAATGGCTGTAACAAGTCTGCTCCAGGAAGTGACAGGATATTGTATATAATGATCACACACCTACACCCTGAAACCCACAAAACCCTACTGTCACTCTTCAACTCTGTGTTCTCCGCTGGTTACATTCCATCCGCCTGGAAGGAAACAATAATTATTCCAATACTAAAAGACGGCAAGGATCCAACTTCAGTCAACAGCTATAGACCTATAGCGTTGACAAGTTGCCTATGTAAACTCTTTGAAAAAATGGTTAACCGGCGTCTCCTTCATTTTCTTGAAAGTAACAAACTATTAGATCCCCTACAGTGTGGTTTCAGGGAAGGTAGATCCACAACTGATCACCTTGTCCGCATCGAGACGAATATTCGCGATGCGTTTGTGCACAAGCAGTTCTTTTTGTCAGTATTTATTGACACGGAGAAGGCTTACGACACCACGCGGCGGTTCGGAATTCTCCGTGACCTGGCCGAAATGGGAGTCCGAGGTAATTTGCTGAATGTCATCCAGAGTTACCTGTCTAACCGCACGTTCCGCGTCAGAGTTGGTAATGTGCTATCTCGTCTATTTACACAGGAAACAGGTGTACCGCAAGGTGGCGTGCTTAGCTGCACTCTATTCGTTATAAAAATGAACTCACTCTACACTATCATACCACGTACAATGTTTTATTCTGTGTATGTAGATGACGGACAAATAGGTTTTAAATCATGCAGTCTTTCCATCTGTGAGCGACATGTACAGCTTGGGCTAAACAAATTGTCAATGTGGGCTGACGAGAATGGGTTTAAATTAAACCCGCAAAAAAGTACGTGCGTTCTCTTCTCGAACAAGAGAGGTGTATTTCCTGAACCCGCTATTTACCTTAATCGACAACAGCTCCCAGTGAGCCATGAGCATAAATTTTTGGGCCTCATATTAGACACTAAATTAACATTTATCCCCCACCTGAAATATCTGAAGGCGAAGTGCATGAAGACAATGAATCTTCTGAAGCTCTTGTCCCGTACATCCTGGGGAAGTGACAGAAGATGCCTTTTGAGCATATATAAAAGTTTGATAAGGTCACGCCTTGACTATGGTGCTATAGTGTATAACTCTGCTACGCCTAGTGCCTTGAAGATGTTAGATTCGATTCACCACTTGGGTATCCGTCTTGTTACAGGTGCCTTCAGGACTAGTCCTGTAGAGAGCCTGTACGTTGAATCCAACGAATGGTCTCTTCATCTACAAAGGGCATATTTATCTTTTGCTTACGCCTTGAAAGTTAAATCAGATATTCAGCATCCATGTCATTTTGCAATTAGCGACTTGTCCACTGCCAGGCTATTCCGTAACCGCCCAGCCATCAGGCCTCCTCTATCCCTCCGAGTGGAAGTACTGTCAGAAGAAACAGGCGTCCCTTTTCTAGAAAATATCCCAATGGCTCCTACTCGGTTCCCACCGCCTTGGGAGTGGCAAACCATCCAATGTGACATATCTTTCTTAGAAATATCGAAACGAGCGCCTGAGGCTCACATACAATCACATTTCCTTGAACTAAAAGAGAAGTATTCCTGTGCTGAATTTTACACGGATGCTTCGAAATCTGCAGATGGTGTTGCTTACGCAGCTCTTGGACCATCATTTTCAATATCTGGGACACTAAACCCATACACAAGCATCTTTACAGCGGAAGCATACGCTATACTCTCGGCTATTAAACACATCAGGCTCACAAACATCGCTAAGGCTGTTCTCTTCACAGACTCATTAAGTGTCGTGAAAGCACTAATTAGTTTACAAAAACATAAGAATTCCGTTTTGAATGAGCTGTATAATTTATTGTGCACCCTATATATGTGCAATCAAGAGATTGTCATGTGCTGGGTACCCGGTCACAAAGGTATAACAGGGAACGAAGTAGCTGACGAAAGCGCTACATCAGTAACCTTTAGCGACAGAGATAGAAATATTCCCATCCCTACCACAGACCTAAAGCCTTTTCTACGCCGTAAATTAAGAAATTATTGGCAAGGCAAGTGGGATACAGAAGTAATGAATAAGCTTTACATAATAAAACCAAAACTGGGGAACTGGATAAGTGGGAAAACAGCACGTTACAAGGAAGTACTTCTTTGCCGTTTAAGGATAGGCCACACGTACGGTACCCACTCTCATCTCTTGACTGGGGGCGATCCTCCAACTTGTGTTAAGTGCGGCAATAATCTCACAGTCCTCCATGTTCTTATTCAGTGCCCTGCAATAGAAACAGACAGAAAAAAGTTTTTCCCTGCTGCATATCGCGAGAATTTACCCCTTCACCCTGCATTTTTTCTTAGCGATGAACCGCTTTTTAATCTGCAAACAGTCTTAGAGTTTTTAGCAGAAACGGACACCCTGAAAATCACCTGGCCAGGCAACTTTTAGCACACGACTAAGAGCCCTGCATTCAAGGGCTCTCTTGAAACTCCCTTGTCAGTGTAAAGATTTATTACATCATGTTTTAACGAAAGTCCATTGCCATAGCCCATATCACACCGTAGTCATCGTCATTATTTTAGCACCTATGTATTCTACTCCACTTACAGCAGAAGTTTTTAGGCCCTTTTACAGCCATATCTCATCTACCATCATGAGTTCATTGTGCACGTCACCCACAACACCTCGTCAACATTACCACCTGTCATGGCGCTCTTTGGCCAAACCTGGCCCTTGCGCCATTAAACACCACACATCATCAAGATCTCCTCAGGCGTTTCACCTAAGACACTGTCTCCCGCGAAAATATTGTATCCTAGCTGCAAATAAACATGTTTGACTTTAACTTATGTGGCTAATTACATTTTATTTTTAATTAGCGGTTCCAAAAGAGAAATATAGAAAACTCTCTTCTGCGTGTTTACGCAATATTGAAAGCGTCACCAAACCAATAAACAGGCCGGGTGTCCACTGTTATCCACTGTCTACGGTCAATGAAACAGCATAACTTCTAGTCTCTAGATCGATTGATAAACACAGGAAAATGAAAGGGCAAAGATCAGACATGCAACAAAGATAACAGATGTTCAAAATACATTCTAAATGTCATCTTTGTATTTTCGTTCCCTCTAGACATATCTAGCAACCACACTCACTGCTCACCGAAATATGTCCTGTCGCCAACACTTGTGCGCAAAGCAGACTGGTGTATACTGAGACGGGTCATCGCTCCGTCTCTCCGATAGCCGAGAGGGACGCACTCATATCCGGACGGACAGACCTTGCAATAAAAGCCGGTGTTGGGAACAAGAAAAGAAAGAGGGGTTCAAGAGGGAACTGCCTGTCCATCTAAGCTGGCAGATCCATCAGAGGCGCTGGGATGGGTCTTCGTCTTCTTTTTCGTCTTCTATTGGCTGCAGTCACGAGCTCAGGGTTCGTTTTCATGCTGTCGAGAAGCAAGATATTTCCGCCATACGACACAACCGAGACTTCAAACTTCGACTGAGCTTGCCATGCGCACAGGGCAATTGCGCAGAACTGAGGAGACAAGGTTTAAAAAAAAAAGAAGTATCGTTTCCGTCTATTTCAGTCCTCTGGCGAAAAATGAAAACAGCGGGGGTTTCCTCACGAAAGAGATCTCTGTCATGGGCTGACATTGTGTTTCTCTATTTTTCGTCGTCACCGGACGTTCTTACGCATCGTAGCACGTAGATACAAAGGATGCGATCATGAAAGGGCCATCGCCACAAGATGGGGTGCCAGAACCGAAACCAGCACAACACGCGACCGGCATGCGAGTCTGTGCGATACCTCTTTTGAGCACCAAATAATGTGGCAACGTGATAGGGCCGCCGTGACACAGACGACGCGTTCATAGCAGATACGAAGACAGTAGGCACACAAGCTTATTTGCACAACAGATGCCATATTTACGAAGCCTCTCGCGAGCAAGTGTTTTCAGCCATTTGCATTCCGCAAACACTAATAATATATCTATAGCATAATGAGTGGCTGGAACGTGCTCCTACAAACAAGTTTGGCATAAGAGATTTTTGTGAATCAGGCCTAAAAGAAGAACATCATTCAAGAGATTGACACAAGGAAGTTATAAAAAAGAAGAAGAGCAGGAGGAGGAGGACAAGTGGAAAAAAATAGAAACACATGGCACAGGGTGACGAACTACACCAGACGGGGAGCTGTTTAAGAAGAAGCGGTAGTGTGGCCATTTTTTAGGTTCTAACTTGATGTTTAGAAAACTGGCCAATTGCTAGGTGTTTAATAGTGCTTGAAAACATCCATGGGCTTTCACCTAGTTCCTTTGTACTCTTCAGTCTCGCTACTGTACAAATATTATTGACAACCTAAATAAAAGAAACTTGCTTCTGCTTGTGCTGAATTATTTTCAAGAAATTTTCTGTTCGATGTTTGCTTTTGCCTATGAGCTTCTCTTCAATCAATCAATCAATCAATCAATCAATCAATCAATCAATCAATCAATCAATCAATCAATCAATCAATCAATCAATCAATCAAAATTTTGGCCTAACATTATCGAGCTGGTGGGTGCAATTTCACAATTTCGAAATGCTAAATCGGGATGAGACGCTTAAGTACTAAAAATCTTGATACTAACATCTGGAGTAGTTCGACGATAACATATTTTGAATTGTTACTTACGATTTGTCATTAGAAAAATGAAGTTGTACACGCTGACTTTCTCACGAGACTGAACACTCCAGGAAACCCGAGCGGCTGCATTCAAGTGCACGAACTGCAACCGGTGGCTTGACATTTGCAAGAATAATAAAAGCAGCCGTGAGATTATTATTATTATTATTATTATTATTATTATTATTATTATTATTATTAAGGCTGTACAGCCTGACAGAGGCTTTTGCTCCGAGATACAGTTCAGCACGCAGTCATAATACAAGTAGAGACACAATATACAATAATTAACATAATATAATCATTGAACAATCTAAATTGTCTCTGTAGATATAAAAAAACAAAATAAACCAGAAATATCATAGAGTAAAGAAAACAAGCAGATCGACATACATATATTGTGACAAGCAGCAAAAGAAGAAACAATTTGTGCTAAGAAATAAAACACACAGTGCGCATTGAGTAAGATAAAAAAAGCCAATACACATGAAAGTTGTAATCAACACTTAAACTGTGTGTTGCTAATCTATCCGTAGTCCTGTCGTTTAACGAGCGTCGAGGACAGAATTATTATCGACGAACAAGCAGCGAGACGGAAAGTCAATAGTGCTCCCTGGTTGCGTAACGCAAACGATGTCGGGAGTCGGCGAGAGTGTACTAATAAAGCCTTTGTGAACTGAAGGCTCGCAGACCGCCTGTAGTGCATTGCGGACGCGCACGCTTGGTTTGCGATGGCATTGTTGTCGCGCCGCGGGCAGCTTTTGTGCGCTTATTGTGAATTGCTGCGTTTTTTGTGGTGGCACGCACGGTAATTCTGAGATGAAGCTGTGTACCGCCGAGCCCTCCATTATTGGGTGGCTTTCACTCTCTGTCGCGCACATCACTGGAAGAACGCTAAAGCTATGAACGCTACGAATTTCAATGATATGAGAAAGTGCGCACTAACCTTGCAAATTATTGTACGTTGAGCTTGATCAGGCGCCACATAATGGATACAAAAAGGAACTTTTAAAACGGGCGTAAGAATTAAATTAAATTATAGGGTTTTACTTGCCATAACCACGACCTGATCATGAGGTATGCTATAGTGGACGACTCCGGATTAAGTTTGACCTCCAGTTGTTCTTTAACGTGCACCTAAATCTAAGCAGACGGGTGTTTTTGCATTTCGCGCCCGTTGAAATGCGGTCGCGGTGGGCGGGATTTGATGCCGCGGCCTTTTGCTTAGCCGCGCAACATCAAGGTTATAAGCAACCATGGCGGGTGTTCAAACGGGAATGTACGAGATGGATGGGCGAAATAATAAGCTACCGTAACAACGAACGTGGTGCGACGTCGATGAAGCTGCAAAGCACGAAATGGACAATGCAGATAGCCAACTTTTCTAGCACCAGTGATGAGCTTGAAATATTTTTTTAATCTCTGAAACCGCAGATATCTCTACTGCGCGTCATTTGAGTTGTGGCGATAGGCATGAGGTGTTATATCAGCTACCAGAGGTATCTTCCTCGCGATGTTCTACAGTTCTACGCAGCTAAATAACGATTATTCGTAGCTGCATGCATCCATAGAGTAGAGTGCGCGCATACAGGAATGCGTGATGAGTTTGTTCAAGCGCTTTAACACGTAGCGAACAGCATATTGCGTCCATAATTATCCGGAATAGACGTTTTGTCAGTGAAACGTTAAGACCGGCATCGTTATATATAACTTAACGTTATCGTCGAACAGTTGTCAGTTCAGCAGATGTAATTCTCGATTTATATTCGTTTCCAAATTTCAGAAGGATTGATTTTGAGTTGCCCTCGTTTATTCTAAGAGGTATGACATGCTACAATGCCCCACAAGCAGAAAGTTAAAGAGACGTGAATTCGCCGCTGCCTAAAAACAGCAGGTGAGCGGCGCAAGGGCCGTGTCTCCCACCGATCCATAAAGGGATACTGGGGAAAAATGATTAACCTATTCAGAAAATGGAAAAGGAAGACGCGCGACTGAGAAAACAGGTCTTAGAAGAACGTAAACAAAAATCTCTAGGGAAACAAATTTCGGCGTAAGAAGCCCAGCTGAATTGCGAAATACAACAGCTAGAAACAACGCGCCAGTCTGAAGAAAGAGCTAAAATGAAGGCGATGGCAGATATAAACCCGGCCTTAAGGCAACACATTCAGGTAGTCACGAACGCTGTTCTCACCAAAAAAATGCGCAATGGCGTAGATGCGCGTTCGGCAAAAACTAAAATAAACCACTGCCTATGAGAATCCAATGGCTCGACCTCGTAAATATCATGGCCTAAATCACGCTAAGAAACCACATTGTATACCGAATTGAGAACAATTGAGGATCTGGCAATGGAAATGCCGTTCCTTCTCCAGTAAAGCGCCAGCGCTCCACCATTTTTATCAAAAACTCCGAAATCCCTCCAGGCGTGATATGTTTGCAGGAGATCGAAGCAAAGCCGGCCAAACTGTAAACTGTAAGGATACTACACCCTGGGCGATCCTCAAAATTCGAAGGTCACGCCGCTGGTGAACAAGCTGAAAAACGCCCAATAATTAACACTTCTACAAGTTCAGGGAGATACTAAGTCTGTGATTATCAGTGCGATCCCAAAGGAACGAAGTAAGGCACACACAATGATCACAAACGTGTACAGTCCCCACAACAGGAAAAGGGCACGACCTACTACATACTGTCTCGTCAACAAAAGATTTAACGGGCACAACGGATAAGGCGGTGATAGTGGGTGACTTTAATGCACCCTACATACTAGGAGGATACGCGCAAACGTCGCCCTAAGAGTTTCTGCTCGAGCGCACCGCCAAGGCCTTGGGCTTAAATACAATCAATCAAATCAGAAAGCTGACACGCACACGCAACACTGTCAGCAGAGGTGCGCGACTGGCCGCTCGATGCATTTTCGGTGTATTCACGGCGTTGCTTCACGCTCGGAAAAACACTTTTATGACGCAAGTACTGAGCAACAGAAAGCTGTATCGGGAATTTTTCATGTTGCTTCACAATATTCAAATTTACACTATTCATGGAATTATATTATTTGAAAAGCTCATTAATTAATTAAGAATAAGTATGTAATTAGGTGGAATGCAAAACATAATCCCAGTATCTCCAAGCACCGGCAAACCACATTAACTTGGTTCTGTTCAGCTACGTAACATGCGCATATATTTAAATCTTGGTGGGTGAGAGTTTGGACACGCTGTACAAAGAGGCAGAAAGCACAAATACAAAGTTGAGTTTGGCTGAGAAGTTACGATGTTCTTATTGAAGGTAGGCTATTCTTGCCATGAGCGCTGCTCTGTAAAATAGAAATAAAAGTTCGAACAAAAGACATGCCCAGCCACTACTTTGAATATTCCGCGCCATCTTCCTTTCATATGAAAGGATTTTGCAGCGTCTGGTTCAGTCTAGTTATTTGTTTACTGATTAAAAGGAATGATTCAAATTATTTGAAAATGATAGGAAGCTCAACACGGCAAGCTCCTGTAGAATAAAGATCTAATCGGCAATAAGATACGATAAAATCTCTGGTGTGGCAATGACGCCACTGACGCTACAGTCTCTGCATGAAATTCGCAATGGTCTAGACCTTCAGTTCCTCCTCGGCTGAAGAGCAGTGTTTTCTCTTTCCGGACTAACCTCAAAGATTCGAGAGATCATTGAGGTTAGCCCGATACCGAGAAACATGCACCCTAACTTACACAAGACCAGAAGAAAGGCAAGATCAGAAGCACACAACAGATATTTCTCGGCGAGAAAAGACGTGTTATACGTCGACGCGGCCACATACAATGAGCACTCCGGGGCGGTAGTCAGCGTTGTTGATCACCAGCTTAGAGAAATCAATTGCGCTTCGATCAAAGGCAACAACATCCTGGAGGCTGAGGAAGCGGCAATCGCACTCGCCATCACCCACAAGGGCGAAGAGGCCACTACAACAATACTTACGGACTCGCAAGAAGCGTGCAGAAGGTACAGCAGCGGACGCATATCCACTGCGGCCATCCGCATACTCAAGACGAGAAAAATAACCTTTTCGAGATGCTTCATTACGTGGACACCAGGTCATGAGACTGTGACAGGGAACCAGCGTGCCGACGCCAACGCCCGAGCATACGCCAACCGGGGGGCGCACCACGACGGGGAACCGGACACAGTCACCAGACGCTATGGAGCAATTTTAGAAAACCAAAGAGCCCTAAGGAGGATCTACCCCCCTCCCCACAAAGACCTTAGTAGAGAGCAGTCGGTTGCCTGGAGACAACTGCAGACTAATACATACCCCAATCTGAGTCTGCTCAGCAAAATCTATCCGTCAACATACGACAATAAATGCCCGCTATGCGGTGAACACGCAACGTTTTACCACGTTACATGGGCCTGCCAAAAGCCAAAGGTAGTGCCATTACACAAAACACCAACACCGGAGCAGTGGGAGGCTGCGCTATCCTGCTCGAAGCCTGAAGAACAGCTCAAGCTGATCGACAGAGCTAGCAAGATGGCAAAGGCCACTGGGGCCCTGGACTGAGAGCTCCACCTTCGCCGGTATACCTTCTTTGTGGCAATAAAGTTTTTCATTCATTCATTCTCTTTCCAAGAAATATAGCGAGACACTTGAAAAAGTATACTTCCATCTTTGGCTGATTTCAATATTACTTCAAGTTTGGCTTTAAGGGTAGCTTTCATGCCCTTTACAGAAGCAGTCAGCAGTGGCGTAGCCAGGGGAGGGAGGCTGTGAGGGGGGAGATGGCGGGCACACCACATACCTCGCCTCCCCCTGGCTTCTCCCTAAGACATTTCCGGCTACGCCACTGGCAGCCAAACCTCAAACAAGCACAACATTTTGCTGCTAAAGATATATTTCCCCTGTTGAAGTTTGCCCTAGGAAACTCAGTTGACGCAAGAGCACCTTATCTCACCCGCCTGAATGAGCACGCAGTAGCAGCAAAACATTTTGACTCTTCAGCCGAGGTGGCTTTGTTGTCGAGCGAAATTGCGTTGGACCCCGGAAATGAAAAGACATATATACTTAGCACTCAATTCGTCCCAACTTGTTTAGAAGGCGACACAAGAAGAAACAAGACAAAGGATCACCGTGTAATAAAAAAGAAAGACCACACGAAACATAAGTATGTCTGCAGGACGTTAAATGGAGACGGTACCGGCATGGATACAGATAGAAAAGCAACGAAAGGGGCGAAAAAAGCAGAGATGGGAGCACAGAGAAACGGCATTCCGGGCGGATGATCACAAAAGCAATAACATTCAGCTGTAGAAACCCCAGCCTTTTGTTTTCCGCAGTTGTCATGCCGCTTCTTTTATTGTTCTTCGAGGAAGGATGCAGCAGGTTACTTCAGGTCCTCAGTAAGCGAGCGTGAGTTTGATGGCACAGCATGCCCAGTGATGAAAGTGACGGGCGAAAGAGAGTTGTGGAAATGGAAGGAAGCGATCCGAAGTCGTTCTCATGTCAAGTGGTTCAGCGGAACGGACCAACCTAATGGAGCAACTCTCGGGTCAGGCCTTCCAGTTGGATAGAGAGCAATGCAATTTTAAGCTGCAATAATTGACCTTGCGGTGCTCTAGCCCTGCGCGAGAACCTGCACACATGCTATCGTATACACACGTGCGCCTGGAAACAGGGTACAAAAAGAAAGTGAGGACAAGGACAGCGGTTGGACCTGACGGGATCACATAGACTGCACTGAAAAACCTGGGTCCTGTTGGCACAAAAACTTTGTCAAAATGGCTGAACGGCGCATGGATATCGGAATGTCATCCTCCTTCCTGGAAAATTGCACGAGTGGCTTCGATACTAAAACCGGGTAAAACTTCTTTATTGCTGGATTCTTTCCCCCCGGTCAGTCTGATAAATTGCCTATGTAAAATTATGTAAACAAATTATACATGCTAGGCTTCAGTGGTGGACAGAATGTACAAACGCACTACCCGAAAATATGGCGGGCTTCCGCCGGCGCGGGTGTACGATGGATGTTATTTTAGATCTTGTTACATACGTAGATCATGAGAGGATCTGTAGAAGGATCACCATTGCGGTGTTTCTAGACATAAAGCGTGCATTTCACACAGCCAGCCACACTCGTGTACTACATGGGTTAATTCAGTTGGGCATAATTGTACGAACACTGAGATGGATTGTGGATTTCTTGAGACACGAAAATCTTTGCTGAAACTGTTGATGGCAAAAGCACACAGTATAAAGTGAATCAAGGCGTTCCGCAGGGTGGTGTGCTCTGTTCATTTCTATTTAACTATGTTATGGCTGAATTACCCCATATCCAGCCTGCTACATTGAATTACTCAATATATGTAGACGACTTGTGGATATGGGCATCTGACTCGAGTACTCAAGCCGTTCAGCAAAAGCTGCAAGGTAGTCTAAAATTAATGAATTATTTTTTAAAAAGCAGAGGGACGATTATTTCACATGAGAAAACTGCTGTACTTCCTTTTACAAGGAAATGCCTCAACAGATTCCAGCTCATGCTAGACTCTGAGCGTATGCAACTTGTGCGACAACACAGGTGCTTGGGTATTATCATAGACAGACGGCTATCATGCGCATTAAAGGAGAAAGTCAACTCCCTAATCAACATTCTTCGTAGATTTGCTGGAGTGAGATGGGTTAGTTCAACCTCTGCCTTATTACGCATTCACTCGGGATTCTTAAGACAAAGAATAGCATACTCTGCTCCTGTGCTAAATCGAATATCCTGTAATCTAGAGGAAACAGTTCAAAGACTGCTGGCCCGAAGCCTTCGCATATGTCTTGGTGTTCCGCATGCATCTGCCAGTGCTTTGGTAATTGCCGAGTCCCGCCAACCAACTTTTCATTTACCAAGATTTACGGAAACTTGTCGCCATTTTTTTTCCTTTGGCTACACAAGACGCTAATGATCCACTATGCTAGGACTTTCAGGATAGAAATGCTGCACGCATAAATGAACAAATACGGCGGTGCAAAAACTTACTGCCTGTTTACGAATACTGGCCTACTTGCGAAACTCATCTTCCATGGCGACAAGCAATTCCAGAAATAGTCACTTCAATTCCTGGAGTAAGCCGCAAATGTGATATGCCCGTAGTAGTGATAAAGCAATTAACTTGATCACATCTTTACATTAAATACGCAGATAGCATTCACGTGTATACGAATTGATCATGCTGGAAACAAAGCTCCACATCTACGTTTTATATGCCGGCATATCAAGAGAAAAGAGCTTATAAGCTTTGCTACTTTACAACGTCCACAACGGCAGAACCTTACGCAATACTTTCTGCTTTACGTTACATATGTGAGCAGTCGAAACCCCTTCGCTGGGCAGTTCTGAGTGACTCACAAGCCTCATTGCTGTGCTTAAATGAAATCAGCTTAAAAAGAGCAAACTGCACATTGACATACGAAATACCGAAGACGTACGCTATAGCTAAAGGTCAACAACGTGATTTAAGTTTCCACTGGACTCCAAGTCACTGTGAAATCATTGGAAATGTAACAGCTGATTAGATGGCACATGCATCACATCAAGAGAGTGAATTATCACTACTTGCTCTAGCGGCGAGTGACGCGCGATTTCTATTGAACAAACTATGCGGTAGATTGTCCAAGGAAACTTGATTCATAAACGATGCGCAGAACTCTCAATTATCTAGTATGGATCCCGGAATAGAATTCAATATTCGGTTTAAAATTATTCGATCTGTTGAAAGAACAGTTCACAGGCTTCGACTAGCCGTTATTTATACTAAAAGCTTCCGTTGTAGGATAAGACAAACTAACGGTGCTACGTGCTCAGGTGAAACGGCTGAAGAAGACATAAAACACCTTCTTCTACACTAAATATCGTGATGCTCCTTGCAAGAACCCTCTGAAAAAACTACATGGATTGCATACACGGCTACTATCCTTAAGAAAAATTTTATGTCATGGCCAACAGAAAAACTTCAAACCATCGCTGCGCGTGCATTGGTGCAATTTTTGGAGGAATCAGACTGATTACAATAATACTAAGTCATACAATAGTTATTTCTCGCATTGTTATTATTAACAGACACCCTTATTTGCATGTTCATTGTGTCTTCGTGTTCATGTAGCATTTGCATTTGTTTCATTTAGAGTGCGGCATTCAAGCGCCCCAACATCTTATGGGTGAACATCTTGGTTTTGTGAACACTTATGCTGTGTAAACTCGTGCGTTGCCTGTGAACATTTAGGTATGGTGAGTATCTATACAATGTGCACGAACTCTTCTGTTGCGCGAACATTTATTTAGTTGTAGTACTAAGACTTTGTACTTGAATGTTCATTCATGTGTTTATTAGTCCAGTTTGATGATTATTGACAGCTTTCGGACGATAACTATCATGTAAGAAAAGAGCAGTAGCCGGCGCCACACATAGGTACCAATCTCTCTTTAAATACATTTAGTAAAAAAAAAGGGGGGGGGGCGCATAGATGAAATCAAAAGCGCGAAGGTGATGCAGAAGCCGACGTAGCCGATGAGTTGTCATCTGAGGTGGCCCCTGAGGTTTGCCGCGCTCGTTCGGGTTCGGGTCGATTGACCGGACCACGTGCACGCCGAGCGGCAGGGAGGTGTCCTCTTGCGGCGCTCATCTTTCTCTCCCACGTGATCCATGACCAGCGGTGCCGTCATTTTGACGCAGCGGGGTCTAAGTGAAAGCGACGGGGTCGTGGTACACGGCGCGGCACGCACGAGCGCCGAGGCATTCCGGGTGCACACGATCGGCAACGTCGGCGGCAGCCGTGCGATACAGCGCATCGATCGCGGCCGTGGTGGTTGCTGCTGCTGCGGAGACGACGCCACCGGCGAACACGGGCCATGACGATGGGCGCGTAACGGGAATCCACAATGCGAATCCCTCTCCCACCGCACACACTGAGTCCCGCCGCAGCGAGGTATCTGTCGAGGAGGCTCACGCGAGGCCCATACTAACGCGGCACACGCACCGAGAGCCGCGGGGCGATTCTCCTTCCCACGGTTTCTCTGAGTGACCGCTGTTATGCGCACTGCGGCCCCGAAACCACCCTGCGCCAACCCGTTCCCTACCCTGGAGCCACTCGAGGCGCACGTTAGGAGCCTGCCGTCATTTCCCTTTCAATATATCCGCGGCAGTGCGCATGCCTTTATGGTTTCGGGCCGCTTATCGAATGCTTGCTCGTGTTGGCCGCTGTTCCGAAAACGGCCGTCGAAACGGCTTCCCTTCCTCCCTTCGGCGAGGGGAACAGCTTGGCCCTGTGTCCGCCGGTCGTTTCGTCCCGTCCGTTCCATTGTGTGCACCCAGTCATCTCTACGGCCACGGCGCACGCACGATCGTGTGCTCTGCTTTTCTAGTGACCACCTCTCGCTACGTGCCATGGTGCCACTCTGCTTCCTTCATATTCTTTATTTCGGCGCAGTGCTGAAAGGAGACTTCTATCCCGAAAACCGAGCAAGAGTGTGGTGAGAGGGAAGGATGCCTCCTAAATGGGTTACGAAGACGAAAGGCAGTTGCTGCTCCCTGGCAGACGCAGCCTCTTCGTGACACAGTCGACGATCATCGTTCCCGTGTGGCTTGCGTGGGATGTTAGCTAGCCCGCCATGGCCATTCGTTGTGCGTTGCGTTTTGCGCATGCTCACTGTCTGTCACCCTTATTTTCTTCTTTGTTTTCGCCTGCTGCGCGTGAGCTCTTGACTCGCCATTCTGCGGCAGGTCTTTCCGCCACGCATTGGGTACACCCGACGTCAGTGTCGCATCTCCCCGCCTTTCTGCTTCTTTCCCTGCAGCATTTATTTCAACATTTAGGCATTTTTGTTCTATGTTGCTTCTCTACTGCAGCATGTCAAGCGCGCGGCGCACGGACGGAGACGAGAACGTACGTTCTTTCACTTCCCTCGTCTTGATGCCTTTTGTCTCTCGCTTCTCTCAACAATAAAATCCGCGGCCGCTCGTGGAAGCCAACCATAAAACCGGCTCTCCAGCTTACTGCGCCGACGAGATAGCGCGCCGTTAAACACGTAATAACGCAAGTTGCACATGGCTTCGCAACGTGATCAGGATGAACTTGCAGTCGCGGATTTGTTTGTCGAAAGTGGCCACCTTCCAAAAGGTAGCTTCGCCCTTTTTTTTCTCCCTGCACGTCGTACGCCTGGTTGCAGGTATATTTAGTGACGGCTTCTACATCACGTGGAGACCCTTCAAGTGCTTAGAGAATTCGTACGTGAGTACGTTATAAGTGAGTATTTATTGCAAAGCCTTCACTTTGCAATAAGGTGAACAGAAGGCAAAGATCACGTTCGCTCCACCCATTATAGGACGATATGCTTTATACAGCATAGGCAACACTTTGATGGGCATGTAACTCCGATGTCACCTGAAGCTGTTTTATAGCATCTGTCCAAAGCTTACATCAGCACGCAGTTCAATAGAGATACGTTTCCGCCACTGCTATAGAACACTACGATCCTTACGATATTTTATTGCACTAAAAATGTATTTTCTTTTTTTGTGTGCGATACGTGAAGGAAGTGCTATAGCTAGATGCAGACACCACCTCGTATGTCAATTTACGTCGCGAAGTAGTCGCTTATATGGTTGCATCGTGCATGATTGTAATCTTTGTATTTAGTTCTCAGGTCATTGTTTTTTTTTTATTTCTTTAGCTAGAATCACTTGCAAGCGTCAAACAAGGATTGTAAATAATTAATAAAGGTTCCCGTCACTCTGTTACTAAAGCTGTGGCAGCTGGTCTCCAAGTTTTCTGCTTTGGGGCGCACATTTAATTAAATCTGAATCGTGGGAACATCCGTCCACACAAGAGACATTTCCTCGTGAGCAAAAGAATAAAACTAAATTCATTCGGAAACAAAAACTAAAATACAACCCAAGTGATAATGGACGATTTCGGCACTAAGCTGCAAGTAATTACGGGGGAAGTTTCTTTTTTTTTTCAATTTCAACATGAGAAGGTAGTAGACAAGCGTCACAGGGCCTCTATTGCGCCACTGTGAAAGCTGTGTTGCAATAGAAAGTGAAAGTTGCTACTAAAATAGCGAAGTTAAAGAAAAAAAAATTCAAAGTAGTGCGGCTGGCGACTTGTTGAATTGGTAACAGAGTACGGAAGTAGTTTCTACATTGAGAGCTGAGCGACAGCCATGGCTTATTTCGTTAAGACTCCTGAGTCAGCGTTGGCTGTTGCGGATTAGCAAGCAGCGCGGGAGCATGGCAGTGCGTATCGACAGGGATTGAAGCCCGCTCCCTTCGCACGAGGGCGCATGAGGGGGGGATCATTGCAGCTGGAGCCCATCTAGGGTTCTACGTGACTGCGGCTGCCCATGGGAAATACACGGGCTACAAAGAAAAAGAAACGTCCTGTCAATGATTCGCTAAAGTGAGGGGTGCTAACACTGGCGACTCTTTGCGTTAGGATCTGTCTGGTAAAGACGTTTCCGGGTGTCTGATGCTGCGACTGCTGTTGTTGCTGCGTATTTTGGCGCAAGCGCACAGAAGGAAAATGTAAGGTATGAGTACGGTGGGATAATCTCTTGAGCGACAGCTCAAGAGAACTAGGACAATGGAATAACGCTCGACAGCGTCTTGTTTCACGATTTTCGGTTGCCTTTGTGTCTTTGAGTACTTGGTTTTCATTTGAAATTTTCGTATTTTATTCTCGGATTAAAGGGGCTTGCTGCCAGAGTATGACGAGAAAACCGTCGTAACAGAACTGTTGTGTAGTCATTGACACAAAACGAGGTGGGAGTGTCTTCGGCAGAGAAACTATGTGAGGCAGCTTGACAAAAGTTTCAGAACTTCCTTTATGTTCGTGTTCTTCTAATTAATGCACGTAGGATCAAACAAATACTTATCGCCGAACGGCCAAGATGACCGCAATTCATCTGACCTGTGTTTCATATTATTAAGTCGTTTAGGAACTTCCACAACACAGAGTTTTGAACAAATCTTGGTTATCCATGCGTCATGAGCTTCAGAGGCGTGTTATCAGAGACAACCAATATTTACCTATTCCATGCTAGGACAAGTTTAGCAAGTTTAGATTGAGAACACACGCAAACAGACGCATAAGCACACACACACGCGCGTGCGCTCGCTCGCAAGCGTGCCTCTTTTCCTACCATACACAAGCTAACTTGCATTGTGATCGCCCTTTAAGATATTTTTGGTATTTAAGATACCGGTATTTAAGATATTTTAGCGCGTAATGAAAAATAAACAGAGAGAGAAAGAAAAGAAACGGCCGGCAAGGTTGCACCTGCTTCGGTACGCTACACTGCTGGTGGAGAAGGGGGCGAGAAAGAACAAAACGAAAGGAAGAAAAAATGGGATAACAAGTTGTTCGTTCCTACAGAGAAAAAGAGAGAGAGAGAGAGAGAGAGAGAGAGAAAATGATAAAAGGAAGGTAGGGAGGTTAACCAGGACTGAGCCCGGTTGGCTACCCTACACTGGGGAAAGGGAAAGGGGGACGGAAAGATGAAAAGAAGAGAAAGTCCACTGGAGATATCAGTCGGTCACTCAGTCCGAATCACAGGCGCTCACTCAATCCGGTCGCTTTCAAATATCGCAGCAGCGCTTTTGTGGCCTTTTGTAGCTGCGATATGCGAGGCCATGGTCCCAAGATCTTCTTCAAGGTGAACGGCTTCCCATCCAGCTGATTGAGAGCTGTGCAGAGGTCTTGCCTTTCGTTTTCATAAGATGGGCAGTAGCACAGTAGATGGTCTATAGTTTCTTCGACACCGCAGGCAGTGCACTCGGCGCTATCAGCCATTACAATCAGAAATGCATAAGCATTTGTGAATGCGACTCCCAAACGTAAGCGGCACAGCACTGTTTCCTTATTTCGCGGAAGACCTGGCAACAGCCGCAGTTGCATAGAGGGATCGAGGGAATGCATGCGATGGTGAGTGAATTCAGATGTGTGCCACTTCTCCAATGTCAAAGAGTGCGCTAGCTTGCCTAAGTGTTGGGCTGCGTCGGTCCGCGATAAAGGTATTGAAACAAGGGTTGCTCCTTCGTGTGCTTTTCTAGCAGCTTCGTCAGCGAGGTCGTTGCCGGAGATACCGCAATGACCAGGCAGCCACTGAAACACGACGTCGTGTCCTTTCGCGATCATGAGATGGTGCATTTCTCGTATCTCCGACACGAGTTGTTCACATGACCCGCGACGAAGAGATGCCAGAAGACATTGTAAGGCCGCCTTGGAATCGCAGAATATAGCCCACCGATTAGCCGGTTGGTTATTAATATAATCAACGGCACCTCGGAGGGCAACAAGCTCCGAACCGGTCGATGTTGTCAAATGAGAAATCTTGTATTGGATGCTTAGTGATCGTGATGGTATAACCACTGCGCTGGTGGAGCTGGTCTGAGTGGAAGAGCCATCCGTATATATGTGTATGCGATCAAAGTAGAAAGTGTGCAAACAATCCACAGCTGCTTGCTTCAAGGCCAAGGTAGGCAGGTCGGGCTTCTTTCTTATTCCTGGAACCGTAAGACGCACTTGAGGTTGTTTTAAACACCACAAAGCTGAGGTTGAACGTGCATAGGGTGTGAAACTCGATGGTAAGGAGGCACGATGGATGCTGACCTTGTTGGAGAAGGACGCCTGTGGTCGTCGTTCCGGCAGGCACGCAAGAGAGCTTGACTGCATCCGTGAAACATGACGAACATGGGCTCTAAGCGTTTCGGTACTAATATAAGTCGTGATCGGATGGTCTTGAGCCATTACAATGGTTCCAGCTGTTGAGGCGCTGCGCGGAAGGCCTAGGCAAACACGTAGTGCCTGCGCCTGCACGCTCTGAAGTTCTCGAAGATTTGACTTGCATGTTTTAGCAAGCACGGGAGAACTGTAGCGTAGGAATCCGATGAACAGTGCTCGATATAACTGTAGCATGGAGCCCACTGACGATCCCCATGTTTTGCCGGCGATGAACTTGAAGACGTGAACAATAGATGTGAGCTTTTTCTTTAAGTGGGCAACATGAGGGCTCCAAGTGAGGTCTCGGTCTACAATGACGCCCCAAAACCGGTGATTTCTCTTGTAGGAGATAGGCTGACCATTGATGCATACCGGATAAGGAGTCATCGCTTTTCGCGTAAAAGCGACTAACGCACATTTTTCTGTTGAGATGGTAAGGCCTTGTGCGTGAAGGTAGTCAGATGCCTGTGTTGCTGCTTTCTGTAGCCGTGCGCGAACCTGCAGGCGAGTGACCGCTGATGTCCAGATGCAGATGTTGTCGGCGTAGATTGAAACACTCACTGTTTCCGGTAGGGATTCGGCCAGCCCAAGAAGCGCGAGGTTGAAAAGAATAGGGCTTAGAACACCACCTTGGGGAACGCCTCGGCATGTGTAGTGGTCGGTAGTCGGACCATCTTCCGTTCGTACGAACAAGGACCTTTGTGTCAAGTAGTTACTGACCCATCGATATACTCGTCCTCCTAGTTCAATTGTCAAAAGTGCGTCTAGAATGGTTTGATGAAAAACGTTGTCGTAAGCGCCTTTCACGTCAAGAAAGATTGCTACTGATAATCGCTTCCGATATTTTTGTTGTTCCACAGATGTTACTAGATCGATGACATTGTTAATCGATGAACGACCCAGTCGAAATCCCGCCATAGAGTCAGGGTAAATCTTGTGGTGTTCAAGGTACCATTCGAGACGCATGAGGACCATACGTTCCATGAGCTTCCCGACGCAGCTGGCAAGAGCTATAGGCCGATAGGATGCCAGTTCGAGCGGTGACTTTCCTGCTTTTAGAAGCGGTACCAGGCGGCTGCGTTTCCATTCATGTGGGACGACACCATCTTGCCATGAACTATTAAAAATGCTGAGGAGTTCTCTTCGTGCTTCTCTGCCTAGGTGGCGCAAAGCAGTATATATTATGCCATCGGGCCCTGGTGAAGACGAACACTTACAGAGCGCCATAGCAGCTTCTAGCTCTTCCATAGAGAATGGAGCGTCCATACTTGGATCTCGTGGGCCGGGGATGTTGCCTAGAGCCATGTCAGGGACTAAAACTGTGCCACCGGCGACGTTCGCACAAAATTCCTCTGCGACGTCTATCTCACAGCGGTTTTGATAGAGAGCAAGGGCGTTGAATGGGTGTCATTGCTGGGGACTTGAGCAAAGACCCCGTAGGGTACGCCATACACAGGACAATGGCTTGCGGGGGTCTAGTGAGTCGCAAAAACACTTCCATCTTTTAATCGCTAGCTTATCCATACGGCGTTTGATCTTCTTTTGCATGCGGCGAGCTTCTCTGAGGTCAAGAATTGACTTCGTGCGCCTGTACCTCCTTTCAGCTCGGCGACGTAGTGCACGAAGCCTTTCCAATTCAATGTCATTCTCTGTACGCTTTGATGGATGTGTGAAGCAGCGTGTACAATCTTGCATAGCGTCCGCAATTATGTCTTCTAATCTGCGTGCAACATGTGTCTTGCATGTGTCTTCTACGCGATCTTGAAAGACTGACCAGTCGATTTGGCGAGAAACAACCGGTAATGTGGCGTCTAGTCCAGCAATTCTCACATAGGTCGGGATATGATCACTTCCATGGGTTTCAATATCAGTGAACCACTGCACGCTCAAAGTCAGGCAACGTGACACCAAAGTCAAGTCAAGGCAGCTACTGTACGTAGTTCCTCGCAGAAATGTCGGGCTTCCGTCATTTAGAAGACACAGGTTGTGGCCTGATGCAAAGGATACTAGTGACCTGCCCCTCGAATTTATCCTGGAGCTTCCCCATATATGGTGGTGAGCGTTGAAGTCCCCTGTTATTATCCAAGGACCGGGAGTAGCAGCCATAATATATTCCAGCCTTTTACTATCAAACTGACTTGTTGGGGAAAGGTAGACGCCGATAAGAGTGAAAGACAGCTTCTTCTTTTTCACAGTAACACAGACGTATTGGTTACCGTCGTGTGGCGCTACTTGTTGGGAAAAATACGTAAGGTCCTTGCGAATGTAGACCAGAACCTTACTGCTACGGACACACGTGTTGGAAACAAAAGATTCATATCCCGACAGTCTTATGGAGGCTGATAAGTTCGGTTCACAGATGACCAGTATAGGAAAATGGTTTGCAAATACGAACTGTCGAAAATCCGAAATACGGGACCTCAGGCCTCTTGCATTCCATTGGAATATGGAGGCACTTCTCACATCATCCCGGAACGATCGTTGTTGTTGTTGATGAGCCATGGTTCTGCTGTAGAAGTTCTCAAGCACTGGACTTCTGAAGGCTCGCCAGAACCGGACTGATGGCATCCAGCACTTGCAATGCACTTCGAGCTGTTGGTGTCTGTAGCTTGTCCAGAAGAACACGAATAGCACTCACCAGAGAGCTGATCATAACAACAATTTGTCGATCTTGGTCCGCCAGTTTATAAGGAACAGACGAAGTGTCCCCTTCTGTAGAAGTATCACTTCGCTCAGTAGGGGCATGTAGCTTCGGGAGTGCAGGCCACGCGTCAGCAGCCGTGCTGTTCGATGCACCCGTGTCCTTTGAGCTGACTGCGTTTGGCCTGGGCGGAAGAGTGGGTGGAGATATACGTGTGTGGCGTTCTGCAGAGGCTTTGGAGGGTCTTGATCGACGTCGGCGACGTGATCGTCGTCGCTTAATAGATGCTGCTGCTTCTCGGTGAGACGAGTGGTCTCTAACCATTTTCTTCAATATTTCCATTTCCTTTCGAATCAAAGGGCATTCCTTCGAAGATGCATCGTGAGGGCCGCTGCAGTTTGTGCACTTCAGCACACTGGCCTCGCACGTGTTTGTGGTGTGGGGCCCAGTGCAGCGAGAACAGACGGTAGTGTTATTGCACACACTACTCACATGACCAAGCTTCATGCACTTCCAGCACTGCAGTGGTTTTGGTATAAAGGGGCGAACTGCGTGTCGAAAGTGGCCCACTTTTACATGCGATGGGAGGGATTCACCCTTAAATATGATCTTCACACACCGTGACGTGCCGAGACGAAACGCGTTCGTGATGATGGTGTTCTCTGTAGCTGGCTTGATTAAGATTGACAGATCGGAGTCGACAATGGTCTCGTCAACATCGTAAATTACGCCAGTACGGACTTGTTTGCCCAGCGGAATATAAGGGCGGACTTTCATCCCGCCAAGTTCCGTGATCTTGCGCAAGGAATCCAACGCAGCCGCGTGTTCTACGTCAATCGCTAGCACGTTCTTACGGGTGTTCACTCTGATGTCTTTGATTTCGTTAGGAACCAGCGCCTCTAGATGAGAAGACACGGCTTGCCTGTTCAGGCGTCTCAGGTTGTCAGTAGCGAGAACTGGCGAGAACAGGATGGTGAGCTCCTCGGTATCCCGCGAAGATCTCACGGTGGACTCACTCGAATTCGATGATGCGCTGAGAAATCTTCGCTTTGCTTTACGACTCCGCACCAGCTCGAAGGTGTCGTCACAAGAATCTTCACCGCTGACATAGTACTGCATGGTGTCGTCGCTGTCCGTGTCGCTCTCGGTGCCGTTGCGCTTCCTGGAGGCAGCCGCCGCGGGCACTGCCGAGTCCGGCGGACGCGCGTGAGGCTCCATCTCCATCGCAGTTTAGGAGGAAAAAGCAGTCCACTGGCAAAGTCTAGGAAAGTCACAAAAAAAAGTAGAGCTGGAAGAGCCGGCGTTCTGCCTGAAGACACTTCGTCGTCTTCGCCCAAAAAGAGAAAAAAAAAGAGAAAAAAAAACTCATTATTGACTAAAGCTGGACAATCAGTATATATATATATATATATATATATATATATATATATATATATATATATGTTAGACCCTAAGCACACATCGTGTAAGGACAAATACCTGTAAGTACATCATCTTTTTAAACTAGTCTGCATCAAACAGTGCAATAAGATGCGGCTTCCTGTAAGTAAGGAGGGAACAGGAAGTGCTGATATCTACCCTGGAAAAAATATATATGAGCAAACGAAAGCTAACACTGCCGTAGCAGAATTGCTTCTGAATGTATTTGTCAGAGTGTAAATATTAAGGAGCAAGATAGGGTCGAACGTCGTTTTTTCGAAGAACAGCACTGTAAGCTATTGCCTTCTACCGAAAACGGTTGCTTGCGCCTGCAGAGCAATAACAGCTCGCAGGCATTGATAGGTCTGGACAGCGCAACGCTTGACTTCATGGTGACAGCACGGTGCATCCATTTGTACGGGCTCTGGCGGAATTCCTAAAGCGGCCCCGTCATCTATGGTGCGCTAGGAATTTGTGTGTGTGCATGAACACCCACGTAATGAGGAATGGACCGATCGAAAGCAATATCCTGGCGAACGTTGGAAAAGCTGGCGCACCACTGTACAATCTCGGGCTATAGCACGTTTCGTCGCCTCATATTACTATAGTCTGTCTCGCTTGTCGGTCGTGCAGCGCTGCGAAAAATTCGGACCGGAGTTGACCAATACGCGGCGGAGTTTACAGAGCCAACGAACATGAATCGCTGGATATTGTCAGCTTCATTATTGGGGTTTCCAGCGGAACAGTCCTTTTGGCCCCCGCCCAACTAATAAAGATTTTAGGGGGCAGAGGTTTCCCGAAAACTGTCGCTGGTTGGCTGCTACCAGCAATAGATTTCCCAGTGATGCACAGGTCCAGTACGACTGAATGCAGGTCTATATTCAGGTTATGGCGATCAAATAGTTGTTAGCTGACCGAGTTCACGAGCAGTATCGCTGTCATGCGGTTGCAGCCATGTCCAGTGTAGATTGTGGCTATCCCCGAATATTCTGCTAAAAGCAGTAGCTCTCGTGACAGTTACAATAAGCAGAAGTCACGCAATGTATTAAAGCACAAAACTGCCCGATTACAATGTATACAGCGAAAGTCCAAAGCGATGCATTTGTGATAGCAATTATTGCTTGTAATTTCACTTGAGCGAGTAACATGAATGGGCGTTATACTTAATGTTCGTAGTTCTACTTACGTATCTAAGTGCGACTATTTTAATTATAGGCAATGTAAATCTGGCCGACGTGATAGGGTGATATGTAGGGTCCAAGAAGTATCATTCTCCTCTTACCTTCTTCTTTCTCTTACTCTCAAAACACACGGATGAATCGAAAAAAAAAATGGCTGTGGCTTAGCTAAGGTTAGGCCCAGGATGCGAAGCATACTAGCCTTTATTTTAGTTGTTGAACCACTGTTTAGCCTGGTGAACTGCTGTTGCTTGGCTATATTTGGTTCGGCTAGACGAAGAAACAACTCATGCGTTACTCTGCTTCGCCTTCAAGAGTGGAACGCGACAGCGTTCCCGTCGACCTGCCAAGGGGTGTAAGACAATGGGCTACGGCGCAGCGACTACGCGCCCCGCATTGGACGCGGTGAGCGTCGAGCAACGCAGCGTTCGGCGCGGCAACGAAATCTGCGCCTGAGCAAGCGACGCACGCCTGAGCCTTAGAAACAGCTCGTTTCTAAGGCAACACCGCATTCCATAGAGGCGCTTTTGTACCGCTTTGAAGCATCGTACTCGTGGCTCAGTGGTAGCGTCTCCGTCTCACACTCCGGAGACCCTGGTTCGATTCCCACCCAGCCCATATTGCAATAGTTGAGCCAAAGCCACCTAGAAAATCAGTCTCTGTAGCACACCGCAACCTTCGCTTCTCATTCCAACGAGCAGCTCTGTCTCCAGGAGGCATCTCACCTCGTGAGTGTCTAGCAGAGGCAAGCCCAGCTGCTTTATATACCGCCGCGACGCCGCGAGCGACGGCGCGAGTTGGAGCCCCGTTTCTCCTCTGTCGTGACGTCACGGTGTCACGTGGTATTGAAGGCGACACCGCCGCGCCTGAGGAGCTGGGTTGAGCTCTCGTAATATGCTTCGCATAAAAATACACGAACTACGAGAGCCTGTTTGCTTGTTTTTCTGTCCATTTGTGTGTTTCTGCAGTGCGCTCTGTCGTGAGTCTTTTGCGCCATGGCTTCAAGTTAGGGATGCTGGAAAAGCAGTGCAGCCAGGCAGATTTGATGGTGCTGCGGTCAAGTTCTACCGCCATTTCGCTCTGTTGACGGAGACACACGCACACATGGAGGCACGCACACATGCACGCTCTCAATATTCTCAATATTCCTCATGCGCATTTCATTTCGCAGACAGAGACAAAAAAACATTGCGACCTCTCACAGGGATAAGCTACGAGCGCCTTCCTTTAATCGCACGGCGAGGTCCTAACATAACAGCATGAGAAAGAGCGCTAGAGAAACAAACCGGTGGAGACTTGGACCACGCGAATTTTTTCTCTAGGGGCTTATATCACGACGTCAGAATGGCCGCCTAAATAAACCACTCGCTGATGGCTGTTCATCACGAAAGAAGTACGTGTAAATAACGTGGCGGTGCACTTCAAGAGCAGAGAAGGAAAAAATACCAGAAATATTAAACGTAGTGAGAGATGAGCCTTGCAGGGAAAGAAAAGAAAACATTGACGGTATGGTTCATGCATACTTGATTAGCGCGTTTCTCAGCTTCACTGCGTGCGAAGTGGCCGCAACTTTGAATGAAGCGCAAATGGTGAATAACTCATGGCGCCACTTTTCTTTTCAAGCTCTGCTGCAATTATAGAGCATGCCGAACGAGGAGAGAACTTTGCTCTTCGCTACAAACACGTCATTATTATTCACGCCCGTTTCCGCTCTTTCCATGGCAAGTAGTTTGCCCATAGTCTTGGTGGCATTTTGAAAAAGTTGTGTTCTTTTTTTCTCCTTCTCGCTTTATTTTTTTATGTTCGCATTATCCTCTTAGCTGTTTGATTTGAGATCTAAGCCAATTTATTCGACTTATGTAAAAATGGCTGCTTAAGAGCCAGTTGTGACTCAACTCTTTTGTTATCGGCAGATTACACTGTAGTTAGTGGGTTACTAAGATGATTTCGCGAAAGTTTGCATGCAAAACTGACAACGGGTGAAACTATTGCTTTTGAATATCTTCATTTGGGAAGTCGAATGAAGCGCCAAGAGGAAATTGTGAGTGCGTAAGAAAGAAACTGAAAACGAACTCATTTCTTTTTTTAGTCGCGTTCATTGCGGGCCCTTTGGGAAGGTGGGAGGAGCCTCTCAAACAAGGAAGCCACTCAAGTAAATTCAGTGAAAAGCACCACCAATTCCAGTGGTACAAATGTGCATAACAGTTAATTAGTCATGATCCATTGGAAGCTCGCACAGCTATTGCTTTCCAAAGCGAAGCTTCCTTTTCGCCTATTCACCGGGCTTTCGCATTCGTCATCAATTCGTCGCCGTATGTATTTGTGAATATATAGGCAACTTGCAGGGACAACATGGCCACAATTAGTACATGACGGGGTAGGTGGAGAAGTATGGGAGAGGCCTTTGCCCTGCAGTGGGCGTAACCAGGCTGATGATGATGATGAGGCAACTTGAGTCGCTGGCTATGTGCTTGCGGCTATTTTGCCGAGAAGACAACTTCGAAATTGAGTATCTACAACTGGGTATGTGTCACTGAGTACGTACCCATTCTAGACCGATTTCTCAGAATGGATGTGGCACTACTACACAAAGAATGCGAAACCTAAAAATATATGTAGATATGGGCCGTACTTCTCTCTGCATACATATAACAACAACATTCTTCGCTCGACGAGCACCATACATCACCTTCGTCTTCGTGACGCATATTGTTAACAGCTGCAGGGGACAGGGCTGTGCGCATGTCATCCACTACTGCTGCTACCTCGCCAACTCAGACAAGCTTTACGCTACTTATATTATAACATTGTGTTGAATCTGCGTGTTATTTTCTTGTGATAATGCCATGGCAACAGCAACAACATTTCAGAAAATATGCGCTGCGTATTCAGTGCTCATCACCATGCTCGCAGCGTCTAACATTGTGCCCATGTTAACGCTACCAACAATCGATCAACAGTCATTTTCGACGGATTTCTGATATCAGTTTAGCGATCAATAATAACCGGAGATTATTACCAGGCTTGAACCTAACCAGATGCGTGTAAGTGATTTCTTGAGTGATTTAGATTTCTTGGTCATCTTGTGATTTTGGCTTCTAGCGCGAAGTGAAACACGGACACTGAAAGGAGCAGACAGGACGAGCGCAGATTGTGATCCATGATTGTGATCCAATCTTATGATTCCATGATTACGTTTATTACTGGGCAACTCTCACTGCAATTCAACTACATGTTTCAGTAACCAATTGCATGTAACACGTTACTTTCCTGACGAGACAAGCTGTAACAAGCGACGCAAATTTGAGAACCTGAATTTGGATGGGAGCTGCAGTAGAAAGCCCTAGATCGTGCCCCGCAGTAGCCTCGCAGCCTCGCTACGCATGTTCAGACAGGCAAAACCAGAGGCTCAGTATTTGTTTCCTTATCATGACGCTCCGTGAAATGTTGGCTGCTGAATTTAACAGGTGCTGGTATTTCTCCATAGCGAAAGCTTCTTAGGAGGTATATGTCAGTAAATCGCATACGGACAATTATTTATGCTTTTCATTGGCCCAACCGGGAGTGCGTTCTCAAAGTCCGAGCAACAAATGAAGCGCTGCGCTTCCTACCTAAAAAACCTAGGTGCTCAGTAACCCTAATAAAATGTTACGAGGTCAAAGACAGTCAGACGTGTATTTACAGGATATTTACAATAATTATAGCAGCTGACAAGATGGTAGACAGCGCGCGAAGTCCAGAACGTCGTCTTCTTCCGACCAAGATGAAAACATCTTCGTCAGCGTGTCACATGACCCCCGGCGGCTTAAGCACCGGCTCGGTGCTGATTAGGAGGCGGGCGAGTGATAGAACTTAAGACGCGCGACGCGGGGCGATGCTGAGCCACGGTTGGCTCAAGAGGGGCTATTTCGTAGGTGACGTCAGTTACTTGACGCAAGACACGGTAAGGGCCAGAGTAGCGTGAAAATAACTTCTTCGAGAGGCCAACGCGTCGCGACGGCGACCAAAGGATAACCAGGCCGCCCGATGTGTGATGGACGTCACGATGGCGGGCGTCATATAAGCGCTGCTAATTGTTCTGCGACTCTACAAGTCGACGTCGGGCAATATGGCGTGCTTCTTGTGTTTTAAGTATGGTTTCACGGGAGTACCCGGATGTGCAATTCAGACTAGCAGGCAGAACGGTGTCGAAAGATAGCGTAGAGTCACGGCCAAACAAGAGGAAGAATGGAGGGAAGCCTGCGGTATCATGGCGAGACAAATTATAAGCGAAAGTAACGAACGGCAGCGCAACATCCCAGTTGCGATGGTCAGCGGAGACATACATGGACAGCATGTCAGTAAGGGTGCGGTTCAGGCGCTCGGTTAGACCATTCGTTTGTGGATCGTAAGCAGTAGCAAGTTTGTGTTAAGTCACGCACGTGTGTAGAATGTGCGCAAGTTCTGCATACATTATGGTACCACCCTAAAAACCTGCCCGCATTCGAGCGAACTGGTGAACCGTCCAGTCTTTCCCTCCCTTGTTCCTCATCTAGCAAGTTTTTATTGCCGCTGCTGATGTCTTGACAACAAAAATGAGAAACGATTGCAAAGGAAACTTTTTTAAATGCAACTGTTAGGGCCGATTAGCAATTTATGAAAGACTGCAGAAGACCAACTGAACGGGCCAGGCCAGCTGCTTCTGTTTACTGTGTCCATGCAATGTTAATGAAAATTCGCAGGGAATCAAGTCACGCAGAAGTAATGTACTAACAATGAGGAATGCCTGAATTTCTTTCATGGGGCAGGTATTTGTAACTGTAATGAAGTTGCATTTTTGAATGAACTGATTGTAATAGTAATGGGTTTCTTTTTTTTTCTTCAACGTGTACGTATTTGATTATTGCTTAGCACAATGGCGCAAATTGCATTTATCCTTTACGTTCGCCCGGCAAGCGCTTTATTAACTCAGCAGTTTTCTCACAAATGATTTAGGACTGAGGATTCTTACGTTGTCCGGCGCTTGGTGTTAGGTCATGCGTAGAAGGCAAAAGTAACAAAAGTTGTACGAAAAGATGACAAAATTTGTTAAAAATTTCTAGAGGGGAGTTTCATACACTGTCGTGAGGTGAATAATAAAAGGAAATGCAATTGTGTATGTGAAAATGTATAAAAATTGAGAAAGCTTTTATTCAATACCGTGAAATTATAACGCACAAGCTTTTTATATGTATTGCAGTACTTGGCACCAAAATAAAGTATAATAAAAAGATGTGCCAGCGCACATAACAATAGAGCGGGCCCGGAGATTCGTTGATTTCGACCACGCCTTTGAGTTACCCGCCGCGGTGCCTTAGTGGCTATGGCATCGCATTGCTCAGGTCGAGGTCGTGGGTTTGATACCTTGAGCCATGTGGGCGAAATGCAAAAGAACGCTTGTGTACCATGCATTGGGTGCACGTTAAGGAGCCCCAAGTGGTCAAAATTAATTACTACGGCATGCTTCATTGCAGAACGTGGCTTCGGCACGTAAAACCCCAAGTTATTGTTTCTTACGTGTTCGAGTTTTCGCGCAAAATGGTTCATTGATTCGTCAGCGCTATTCTTATGTTACAATGATTTAAGCGGTGATCACATGGCAAGCTTTTGAAGCATATTATTGGCAAAATGTAAGCGTGCTTCTTTTTAACATGGTGTCAGTTGAATGCGATAATCATAACATTGACGGTTTAGAGCAGCCGCCACATGGAATGCATTCCCGCCATGAGTAATCGCATCTCTTGCCCTAAGGAAGGAAGTAAAAAGTCGAGGAGTGGCAGGGAGGTTAACCAGTTTAGCTTAAACGGTTTGCTACCCTATACATGTGAGCGGGATGGGGGGGATGAAATATGGGGAAGGGAGAAAGCGAGAGAGAGAGCACATAGCACAGCACACACATCGTCCGTTAGAGTCCATCACTCTTGCGTGGTACGTGATATCGCTGTCACAGCCGGTTGTCCAATCCCGGCTCTTTTAAAAACCGAAGTAGCCTTTCGTCGCCTTCAGCTGCGATGTCTTCTGTCGGTGGCATGTGAAAATTGTCTCGAGGGACAACTCTTGCCCTAAGGTATGCACAGCAATAGTGTGTTGACAGGCCCAGAACAGGTGTCACTTCTTTCACGCGCTTGAAACATATTAGTTTCAACTATATTTTCTGTTTTGCTGATACCTTCTTCATGTCGTTTTAATTTGTGCTTGTACGTCCTCATAGCTCTACATCAAAATAAAGAAACAAAACAGAAAAGAAAAAGATGGTGGATCCCACCTACATGTGGGAATCGGTTACAAGTAAATATTTGATGTTTACTCAAATGGCTTCACTTCATTGCTCTGTAGCTCTACGCTCCTCGCTCAATGCATGCTGATGCCTTATTATTTTTTTTCCATAACTTCTTTCTCCACACCCTGCTGCCATTGATGATGACGGCTTCATCCTTTCTCTGTAGCAGACTTCTTCAATTTACTGTTACAAACTTCTTCATTTCTTGCCTCTTGTTAGGCTTCCTTACCTTCCATCCATTTCTATTTTCCCCCTTTATCTCTTTTTCCAGGGCAGGGTAGCAAACCGGGCGTGCATCTACCTGCCTTTCTCTGCTTTCCTCTCTCTCTCTTTCTCTATACCCAGTGACACATACCGCTTCCGTGTGATTGGCCAAGAATGTTCACATATCCAGTGACGCATGCCTAGTTGCACATACTTAGTTACCTAGGCTGTCCATTCGAGCACACACCCAGAGGTACAGAGCCAGTCGCCCGAGTTTTTGTATATTCGGCAAAAGAGCAGTGAACGCACGTGAGATATGGGGGGAAGAGGCAACGAAAGGGCCGCTTTAAAAAGAAACTTTAAGCGAGCTGCACAAGGCTCCTTTTCAATTGTATACCACGGGTTAAGAAAGCGGTGCCCTAATATAGAAGCAACCTCAAACGATGTTAGGCAAAGTAGAGCTACTACATTTTAGATTGGTCATTAATAGCGAAAGAAAGTTGGCTTTGCAAAAAGGCATTTTGTTTTATAGTTGCGCATCTAGAACGAATTGCGTGCAAGAATGCGTGTGGAGTCTCCTATTTGATTTACTGAACAAATTCAAATATGAGCGAGGAGAAAAAAAAATGGTCGTTGAAAGGGCCGCAGCAAGGCAGCAGTCGGTGTGAGGACGATGCTGACACCACGGTTTTCTTACTCATCAAGTTCTCTTTTGCATATAAACAGACGTTGTCAAGACTGAGGTTACTTCTATCACTTGGCTAACAAAGCAAGCTTCACAGCTTCTATTTAATAATACGACGTAGGCGCATACGTGCGCGCTGCTTTGCGAGACATGACAATTGCCAGACGCCCCTCCAGCGCTTTGTGACAGACTGCGGGTTGCGGTAACGAGATTACGAGAGCTAGCTGTCGCCGGTTTCCGCAGTGGTGCTCTTTCTAGCACAGTGGAGGTGTTCCCTGCGGCTGTCGGCGTTTCTTAATTAGAAGACTCGCCTCTAGCGCACATGAGCTACTGTTGCTGTGTAGCCGCCATGCTAACATACCGAGACGTTCGCTGTTGCAGGCACCGGGCGAAGCTTCTGCTTTGCGCAGTGTTTCATGACTTACGCAGCACAATGCTCTTAGCTCTTATGGGAAAACATAGGCAGTGGTATGCTGTTTCAATTCCCATCGTCTGCAAGAAAAAGAAAAACTCGACATAGCATGTAGCTGGAGAGATGAACATGATATATTGGACTATTCACATTATAGAGGTTATCATGCGCCCGAACCACATCGCCTCGGAACGAACATGGACTTCATATATCATTTACGTTATCTATACAGGTACTGAACGTTTTTTATGCTATCTACACTTGAAGGTCAATCAATTGCTAAAGCTTTCGGTTTCACAATTATGCCACCATGAGTAGCAGTAGCAGTGCCACTTAGGAGTGCTTGTTAACGTATACATATATCTACTTTCATGCGGTTTGTCACTGTGGGAATGACCATTACGTAGAGCATTTAATTAATGACGGTCCACTCATTTCACTGCTTATACATAGTTTTCCGCAATGAACTTCTAGCGTAATGTTATTTGCTACGGGAATTTGCTTATTCACTGCCACTAAAGCTTTTTTCTGATGACACTGCTATAGTATAGCCTATTTCGAAAACGGTCGCACATCGTCAAGCACTTATGAATACGTGAAACGCAGGTCATCTATAACACCAATACTGTCATATACCTTATTGACCTTAATGCTACAGTAACAACGCTTAAACTATTAACGTGTACATGGTCGTCTCTCCTAGTTTCCGCTTAGCTAGGATGGTAATAAGGCCAACGGTAATGTGAAAGTCGCGCTAAGTCTTCCTAATGTTATTCCGAGGCACCTTTTGCTGCGCTCGCCCTCACTGCATCATCTGGATCGAAAGCTATGAATTCGCCTTTTGCAGGGCGAGCCGCGAGGCAGCATCGACTTCTAAAGAAAGAGAAGCATCAGCGCCCCGTTCCTGCGTCCCCCATATAACGGGGCCTCCTTTTCACACGGAGATGAGCCACCCCTCCATTCTTGGGGCGAACGGTTCGAGATCCCGCCTTTTGTCGCCGCACCCTTTGGTAATGGACCATGAGCTGGCAAAGGGAAGACGAAGGCTGTGGAATATGAAAAAAAAAAACTAAACACCAAAAGAAAAAGAACTCAGACCAAACAAGAACAAATACGGTTGAAGTCAGGGGAAGCTGCTTCCCAAATTGAAACACCGATGAGACTGCTTTTTATCTTGGGTATAGATCTGAAAGAGAGGAGGACGGAGAAAATGGCAGTTCATCTCTCAGGAACTCGCCGTCTTCGGGTGCCGAACTGCCCGTGTATCGTACCTGTGGCGAGCAGTGACAGATGATCAGCGCCAGCCGCCGTGGTGGCGCGGCGGCTACGGCGTTGCGCTGCTAAGCAAGAGGTTGAAAAAAAAAGAGATTGAAAAGCAAGAGAGGAAATTCTTACCACCGCGATTGCATTTCGATGGGGTCGAAACGAAAAAAAAAACGCCCGTGAACCATGCAAGGGTGCATAGTATACACGGTATAGAAGCCCAGATGGCCAAAATTAATCCGGAATCCTCCCCTACGACGTGTCTCATAATCATATCGTGGTTTTAGCAGGAAAAGCCTCAGAGTTTAACATTAAATGGTTCGCACCAGAACGGCGGCGGAGATGCCTGCTGTTGTTGCGAGCTATGTGTTTTCGATCGATGACGTGGCTTCAGCGTAGCACCATGAATGTAGTCAAAAATGTAAGAAACCAGAAGAAGCGAAAGTAGAAGTTGGTGGTAATTTCGGTATTGTTGAGAGAGAGAGAGAAAACTTTATTTGGTCCATTAAGGGTTTAGCGTTCGGTCTTCGTCTTCATCTCTGTAGAAGCTTGACCTTCTTAGCAGAAGGTCAAGCACCTGACCATGACAATATGCTCAATTTTTTTAGATTAGTAGAAAACATTTTTTGCTCAATGTAGCGAGCGAGCTGGTTGACGTATACTGCGAGCAAGGGTTATTTGTACGTCTCTTGACTTTGAGCCGAAACTTCAGTGTCCGTATTCAATTGTCCGTAAAGTCAATTATTGTGTGGTACGCTACTCTTCAACGGCGTCCATTCGATTTACTTTTGGAACAGAGAGGAAATGAAGAAGTTGTTAAACAATAAGGTCATGTCATGCGCTTCTCTCATGCCATTAACTTTGAGCTCAAGTGAGAGGTATAAATAGAAAAGCAGTGGGTGCAAAACTATAAAGACGATGACGCGTTATTGACAAGGATTACTCTGTTCTGGCATTTGTGTAACATGGGAAAGATGGCGCGGATGTGCGAGTGAGGCCATAATGAGGGGACATGCGAGAACTGACGTGTGAAATACGGGTTTGACACCCCTCGCTTACCCAGATTTAGGGAGGCCAAATAAACATCGGTTTGTAATAACATGAAATATGTTACGTAGCGCTGTCTTTCATGCATCTAAGGGTGGAGAGAAAATGACGGTAACATACTTCTCGGCTTGCATCTTCTGTTTTGGCTCCATTTCAGGCTCGGTTTCCAGGAGTTTAGGGGACTATGTTTAAACCGTCCCTCAGGGTTGTTGAAGGCCAAATACGACGACGGAAGTGAGTTTTTTTTTACATAAAAACATTATTCCACATAGGTATTTAGGATTGTGCAAAAACTATATGCTTGGTAGCCGGAAAATTTAGGCGCCAATGGGAGAGCTTATAAGGGAGAGTGAACAGAAGTCAAAGAGCTGCAGTGTCTTGAGTAACAAAGGGCTCTATTCGGCACGCTTTGTTCTCGTACTTAGTCATCTCGTTGCACAGAGTCGAACAAGCTTTCTTTTTTTTTCACGGACTGTCGAAGCACATTTCCTTTCTTATTAACCTAAGAACCACCATCCACCACTGCATGTTCAACTCACTGTGACAGGTCTAGCTGTCTACAGCCTTTATCATTGTTTAATGCTCGTCTGAACTCACATCACATTTTTCGACTTGCTCCTTCAAGATTGGTTTCGGGGAACTCGGAAATGTGCCACACAACACTGCTTCACCTGCTGTGAGCTGTCACAACGGCTGTAATGCCTTTCTTGCCTCTTCTATTTCCGGCCTCGATTTCTCCCTTGCGTGTCCGATACTGTAGCGTAAAGGCCGAACACTTCACTGCACCTCGACGTGTGTTGGTGGTGACGATAGTAGGAAGCGACGCCTCATCCGCGACAGTGTACCACGCACCGCATCACTCGTGCCGCTCGAAATTGTCGGATGCAGATTAGACAGGCGTGGTGAAGAAGCAGCGTGCAGAACGTATAACGGAGCAGTGCGGCGCAGAAAAAAATAAAACAAGAGAGGGGTGCACATGGAAGCGAAAGGTTCTGACTTGCGTCAGCGGTCGAGTGAGACCCGAGTGACTCCGAATGAATTATAAACGGTGGTTGGCTCCGTGACAGTGGTGCCTTCGCGCCGGATATGTGACGGAGACAGACCGGCTTCCCCTTCTTCGTCAGCGCGCGCTTCGCCGCTACGCGATGCTGTTGTCGGCGCAATATGAAAGCCTGCTAAGCTATCCAGGGGGCGCAGCGGGGAAGCGCTCCCGGCTTCCAGAACCCTCCGGTGTTCACTCCCTCCCTGCTACCCGCGACGACCCTTCGCTGCCTTACGTTCTCTCTGGAGTACGCCTCCCCTCCTTCTTCGGTGTCACAAATGGAGCCAGAATAGATCCCGACAAACTGAGTTCCAGCCGTGGTACGCATGCCCTTGCTTGCTTGATGCTGCTACTGCAGGCCTGTTGCCATCGAGTTTGGGAAGCTTCAGAGGATAGTGGAAGGGGCCATAACTCCGGGACCGCGGGCTCCATGACGGAGAGGGCGAGAGAACGTAGGATACAGAAGGGAAGTCTACGGGCCCATTGTAACGAGCCCACCCCTGACAAACAGAAGTATCGCGCAGTTGGTTTTGGCATCTGTTTCCTTCTCCTGTTATTCTTAGATTGCCTGACAGTGGTGTGGGAGGTGATGACCTAGTATTGGGGAGGGGAAATGCAAGAAAGGGAGCTTGCAGGGCAGTCGTCGCGTTGTGGTCGTGCGTTTTACTTTTTATGCGTTCTTGCATTAGAAGAGATCTCCTATTTCCTGCAGCAGTGTTTCCTGTACGTGTTTGTGAAAGTGCTTCTAGCGCGGTGCTTTGCAAACGACGTTTCAATAAAGAGGAGGTTTGCTTTATATTGGTCGTGTTTTCTTGTAGCTATGGATACAAAATGATAGTCTGATCACACAGCGAATTTCATATATACATGTTCAATATTTTAAAGCTAAATTTTATTTTTTACATTAGGAGGGTAAATTAGTCGAAGATATTTCAAGCAGGAACTGCTCTTTTATGTACAACTGGTAGCCCAAACACGCAGCAAAGGCGAAAAGTTAGACTACACCCTGCAATATTTATATAGTTGTTTGTTTTTTAGCTCTTATTTTTAATTTTTTGTTGTGTGGTGGCGAGACAGTTATCAATGAATTGGTGCAAAAATTCTTCAAAGCGAAGCATTGATGTGCGGAAAAAAAGCACAAATACGGCGGAAGGAAGAAGGAATGCAAGAGGACAACACCAGCGCTGTAGACAACTGCGAACTTACGTTTACTGGACATGCCAACCGCGAAGCGTTAATCCCATTCTTAATTACGCCTCTAATGAGTCTAAACTGGAAATGAGAGCGAGTGCTTCATCCGCCATTAGCGCCTCAATAAACAAATCTTGTTCACACATGGCAAAGAACAGCGTAGAACTACAGTTAGACAGGCTATACTTTCCGCGGGATTACCGAGGTTTGTGATTTCGTCAGTTTGGGAAAATTGTTGCAAAAAGGTAAAAAATAAGCGGGACCAGGAACTATCAGAAGTGCAAAGAAAAAAGTTATCCCAATGTTTTTCATCGGCTAAAAAAAAAAGAAAAACAGCGCTGCCACATGGTGTCGAGGTAATCCTATCAGCCCTTTGGAAGCTCTGATGTATTTCCAGGATGACAAACGATTGTCTTAACGGGACATAACATAGATACAGGTAGTCATGCTTGGTGAAACATGAAAAACGAATTTGGGAATTGCTGCGTGGGGGTCTATCAAATCATGTGGCCGCAGTTATATTAGGCAAACGGGGCGTTCCATGAAACGAAGACTAGGGGAACATTGAAGTGACCTAGATAAAGAAAGAACTTCTAACGTAGTGCCGCAATAGCTGCGGATGTAAGCCTCAGTTTATAGATAGATGTCTGCTGTATCACTACCCTGTGAAGGGAACACGAGAGACATCAGAGGCGTATTTTATGAGGAAATTTGGAGACACATGCGTCAGCCAATCATCAGTGGCTTTACACATAAGGAGTTCGCGCTATTCAGCCTATGTGAACCCCAATCTTGTGTGGTTTTATTGCTGGCGAACCTTCCCATGTGACCAGTCTCTCTGACGCGGTTTTTAATACATATATCACCTTGTGCGCATATATATATATATATATATATATATATATATATATATATATATATATATATATATATATATATATATATATATATATATATGTGTGTGCGTGTGTGTGTGTGTGTGTGTGTGTGTGTGTGTGTGTGTGTGTGAAATCATATCATGACATGAGAAGCCAACAAAGACACCAAAGACAACATAGGCGAAACTACTTGTACTTACTGAATTAAAGAAATGGTGAATTAATGGCAATGAAAGTGGGTGGAAAAACAACTTGCCGCAGGTGGGGAACGATCCCATGTCTTCGCATTATGGGTGCGATGCTCTAACCAACTGAGCTACCGCAGCACCGTTTCCCCATCCACTTTTTGGGTATTTGCGTGTTACTACTAGAACTAATCCTGAGAGTGTTAGCCAGCGCCACCGCTCACAAACCTTGGCGGCGGAAGTGGAACATTCTTTTTTGCCGCAGGCGTCATGAGTAGGTAATCTTTTTGGGGGAAGGCAACTGGTCAACAAACAAAATAGCAATAAACACTCCCAAGGTTAGTTCTAGTAGTAACGCACAAATACCGAAGAAACTGCACGGGGAAACGGCGCCGCGGTGCCTTAATTCGTTAGAGCATGCCACGCCTAATGCGAAGACGTGGGATCATTCCCCACCTGCGGCAAGTTGTTTTTTCATCCACTTTCATTGCCATTAATTTATAATTTATTTAATTCAGTGAGTAAGTACAAGTAACTTCACCTATGTTGTCCTTGTTGGCATCTCAATATATATATATATATACACACACACGGTGTCCCACGTAAGATGTCTCAAAATATTTACAAATATGCGAGTGCCACGTAGCTGAAAAGAACCAAGGTAATGGTAACGTTGTTTTCTGTCGCTTGGAGCAAGTGCGATTACTTCATTGCATTTCGCCTAATCACATAATCAATTTTGAATAATTATATGCAATAATCACTGCATTTGATGTATCCGTTGTCAGACTGTCATACACTGGTGAAGGATGATCTTCTCTTTTTCTCTCTCTCTCTCTTTCTTTAGTGTAGCACTATGAGCTACATGTCGCTCCACTTTTAAGCAGATGCAGATCTAGAACTGAACTGCCGACACAAGGCGCACCTTATAGTTTTTTAATGCACACTTTTCGAAACGATGTTCTGACATCTCAAAGAATAATGGGCCGAGTCTTTCCGAGACACATGACTTTGCATGGCACCTACATGAAAGAAGGAAAACGAACTAAAGAATGAGAGACAGTTCGGGCGACGCCAACCCCCCATTTTACTTGTCGCTGCGACGAAGCTGCAACATTTTAAGTGCGAAGGAGAGTCTGACTTCCCTGGACAGACAGGTGATGCATACACTGGCTGTACAACAATGTACACGAGTCCCGGTTCATTCTTTCAAAGAGCGCTGGTCGCCTCTTGTGAAAGCGCTGTCTGGCAGTTCTTTGTTTATGAAAGGAGAGATGCGTGCTTTTATCAGTTTCTATGCTTTATTTTCTCACTTTTCCTTCTCATTGTGCGTGTGGGACGCGACGATAAGAATTTGTTTTGACGGGTGGCTGGACGCGCTCATGTGATTGATGGTCAGGGTTATATTTGTTGCGTGCAGCAGTGACTATGGGGTGTGTACCATTCAGAGGCGCGACGCAGCGTCACAGGGTGATGTTCTCGGTTCTGTGAACTCGACTGTCTTCAACTACAGCAGTACATTTAATCACTTTTTTGTTTCGTCAGGAATGGGACATGGCAAGCGTTGTGTAAGCAGCGTTGAGCTTTAGAAAAATACGCTTCACAGCGAAGCGTTGGGCAATCTCACAGGCGACTGCAAGCAGCGGACTAGATACTCGCGTTTTACGAAATGCTGTGCTTCTTCATGATGTTACAGTGTTTCTTTCATAAACTGTTTCAATTCTGTTGCCGAACGCGGTGGTGCTCAGTTGAAACGGCATTACCGTATGCCGCCCAAACGCATTCACACCAATTCTCTTTCACGAACTTTGACCCCTCGCTCCACCCTCTTTTTTTTTTTTAATGCCAATTGTCCAGTAGGAGACAAGAAGTGATGACGGTTGCTCAAGACCCTTCAACCCGAGAAACCGAGAGTCTGAAATGCTCTCTTTCACGAGAATCGCAAAATGTACAAATGTTCTTGCCGAGTACTGTTGCGTAGCAGTTGATTTAGCGCAGGCCATAGAGACAGGATGGCTTTGAAGTCATTCCACGATCAAAATAACATAACAAATCAGACAAACAGAAGGAGATCAACTTTCACTCTCCACACTTAACTAGAGTCACTGAAGTGGGAACTACCCCGTATTTCTGGGCCGCCGGAAAACAGCATTGCGCCTCCACTGTCTTTCTCAACATGGTCAAAAACGTATTGTTTCCGTCTGCCATACGGCTGGCTGCAAGCGGCAGAAGAGCCTTCCCAATCCAGGGCAAATGCACTAGCTTTTTTTTCCAATCCCACATCTCCACAACCATACCACGTTAGCTCCTATCGAGTTGGGTCTACAGTGTTTTTATTGTCGAAGGACCTCAATGAGTTTGGAAAGCAGCCATTAGATGTTTTCATGAGCTCTGTCAACGATGCCGGAGAACGTAACGAGTTCGTAGGTTCAATAAACGTTAGCGAGGCACTGGTCTGGAATTGATGATCTAAGCGTATTTGTTAGTGTAGTTTAGGATAACGCGGGTATTGCCTCATCCTATTAGTAGACGCGTTCACACTGTTTGAGGATATTGAATGCACGCGTTGTTTCTTTCGTTTGGTTTGAAGCAAGTAAGTTAAAATGCTTACTTCATTTTTCATCAGGTCTGTTTAGGCTGAAATGCAGTTCTGTGCGGAGACGAATTGTCGTCGCATTTGGTAGTTATGTTAGTGCATCAAGTTTTGTGCTATGAAAGCATAGGTAAATAAAGTGTTCTCAGTGTTTTTGTTTTATTCACGCGAGTTATCATTGATAGTGTCCCCTATCAACTTGCAAAATTATTGTCCTACCGGCTATAGATGTCCTCGTAGCTTTTACCGTTTCTTTTTATGCGTTTTTCTCCAGCTACTAGTGGAAGCTCTTGCGTTTATTTTTTTAACTGCTGTTGAAATCGTGTATTTGTGCAGTTACAAGTAAACATATGGGCAAACAGTTGACTCCGAAAAGAACAACCAAATGAGGATTAAAATGAGCCAAGCAGTTAGTGTAGCACGCTGAGCCACGCTTTAACGTGTCGTTTTTTCCTAGAGCCGAACGCTTTACATGGCGCCGTGTTAAGCATGCATGTATTGCGTCGCGCTCCCAGAGCACGCGACAGTTTTTGTTACCGGAGAACAATAAGCTAGAGCAAGAACGCGAGTCTATATAAAAAGAGGAGACAAGCAAAAAAAAAAGAGAAAGCGACAGTGAAGACACGAGGTGGGACAAGCTCTGCAGACTTAGTTATTTCTTGCGAAACCATATTGCTCGGCATGTCAGGTTTTCACAAGTGCTTGCCCTATCGCTGAGAATGATAAAACGAAGGACGTCAAAAGAAAAAGAGAGGCAAGCTACGCATAGAGAACCTGAGTTCTAAACAACCCTCCCTTTGAAAAACATACACAAAATAATAACCAAGATAACCCAGCTAGTATATTCTGAAGGGCGGGCGTCAGAAGCCCGGTGTGTCCTCGCTGTCAGAATCTGTCTACGTCGTGCGCGACCCAGCGAGGCAATAATGAGCACGGAATCCCGGCTGGGAGTGTGTAAAAATTCACTGGTCCCGCACCCGGACGATGGAGCTGGATACCGGGGACCACTGTCAACAATGGAGAAATCAAGGCATGGTAAACTCCAGCAGACGAACGCGTCTGCTGGAGAACCAAGAACGAAGTCAAAACAAAACGCAGAAGGAAAAACAAAATGACATGTGTTTAAACGACTCCATGCGGGTGTCGCTCAAGTGTCAAAGGACCGAACGTGTCCCCTTCTGCAAGACTGCTCCATGCTGTCTGACGGAGCGTAGATTTTGCTTCCATCATTAGCAAACAGCGTGAAATTGCCTTTTAGGGGGACAGAATTCAACAAAGATGTAACCTGAAACAAAAATTGCTGGAAGGCTGACTGCTCAACTTCTGGGTTCTGCTATTTAAAATCCATATGTCATTGTAGAATTCATAATTGTGAAGTACACGGTGATCTTGCCTATTGGAAAAAAAATGTTTTACATTTCTAAGCCTTTACGTGAGTACAGTTCAAGCTAGTGGCAGTGGCGTTTGGTTAAGCCGCAGGATCTGGGCCTAAATTCGGAAAGGTCTATTCCACTTGCGCTTTAGCGTAGCTCCAAGTAATCGTCAGGTCATGAAACGAGAAATTTTGGGCACAGCTATGCGTTTATTCCGACTTTATCGAGGCGTTGGGTGACCAAAGATATGCACTATATACACCTGCACATTCAGATTGAGCCATTGTTTGTCAGAACAGCGATAACATCAGTTGTGTCACACAGTTTCATTGAGCGATCAAATGATAGGTGAGCATTAACGAGAACAGATGAATTAAACATTGAGGAGGCTCTACTAAGATTTCTTTTTACCAGTGTTCTCTCAAAGATCCTGCAAGCCTGCCACCTTAATCACTTAACAGTTCACATTAATCAAAAAATTGTCATTTCACGCCCTCATTAGGCTCTCTACCCGCTTTCTATTCACTTTCGCTGAAAGCAAAGCAATGAAATCGCAAGCGCCAAGCCCTAGCCGCCTGTACAACCATGTTTAAATGTTCAAGCTAAGGCCGTGCCGGTCAAGTTGATTCGCCGTTTAGTCAAGCGCTTTGTCTACCGCGTAAAGTAGATAGACGTAACATAAGGTATATTACCTAAGCACCTGCTCAGCATATACATGCTGAGCTGAAAGTACAGGCGTAGACGTACTGTAAGACTCAGAAGGGAACACTAGCGATAAGGACATTATCCTTTGAGGCGGTATAAACGCAAGTTATGTCAGAGGCATTCTTGCATTGCACTGCTTTTCATAAACCACATGAACCAAAATTGCTTTCATGGGAATTAGGCCTATGTAGCTCAAGACACTATGACGTGGTTAGCAGATAGCAAATCAAAGACGTGGTTAGCAGATAGCAACTCAAAGCAGTAAGCATGAGGGGCGCTTTAGGTGCGCGTATTACAGAGGGTGCCTTCCCGCGTGCTACTGCAGCCATATGTTCCCCGGCAATTCTTATATGGACCTCGCGCTAGTATACTCACGCTTCGATATTGCACTCTAATAAGATAACGAAATATTGAGTGTTCGTTCACCCTTTGAGCGAAGTTCATGGTCTAGGTCAACGCCCTCTAACGATTGCTTGGCACGTTTCGGGCATGCAAATTGCATTCGTCTAGAATTAGACAGAAGGTTATATGTTGTTGGGGAAAAGGATGAGTTGGGAGCGTCGTGTTTGAGGGAATAGAGTGTAAAGCCAAGAATGAAACAAGGACTAGCGGGAATGGAGCTAAGGCAAAGGCGAGTGCGGAAAAAGATAGCTACTAAAACTGATGGTGGCGCGGAGGTTAAAAATGCATAAGTCTGACGGGTGTGTGTGGAACGAGGGTTGCGAGCAGCGGCTGCTTCCGCTTCCCTGCACCACAGAAATCCGGGGTAAAGCGAAATATTAGGTAAGGAATTACCGAGGTGAAGGGACTGCGTGAAGTCGGGAACTATGCTTGAAATGCCGGACGAACAAATCTGTGATGCCATAGTATACGTGCCTGGAGTACCGCTGCCACGTGCACCACCGCCGGGATTTGTTTACACCGATAAACCGAATGACCCGATTGCGCGTACGTCTATGTCATGCATATGTCATGCCAGATTCTTCCGGGGCCTGCGCCGGTAAGTACGAGAAGGCGCCGAGGCAGATTACCCGCATGGTTGGCCAGGATTGGTTGTTAGAGGCGTGCCACTTCTATAGTACAGACACATCACCCACAAAGGAGCATCTCCGTGCTTTGTGCACCTACTTACAAATTGCTTCCGCTACATGCTGCCACTTTGAAACGCTCCCCCACAGTGCAACTGCCCACCCACTGGGGATGCTGACATCTTGGCTGCGTAGAGAGTTTGTGTTTTCTAGAGAAGCGCGGTCTGCCCGTGGTCCCGCAGCTCCGTTGCAATTTGCCGAGAAACCTGCGCAGAGGGCGCCGTTCGGGGCTCACTGCACCGTTTTCTCGCTTTGTTTTCCCCGGCACGCTCCTCATCTTTTATTTATTCTGATTTATGGGGCCTATTACGGGCGGGGATGTCTACCTCCTCTCTCTCTCTCTCTCTCACTTTCTTTAGTGTAACACTCACAGCTACATGTCGCTCCATTTTTAAGCAGATGCAGATCTAGAGCTGAAGTGCGGACACAAGGTGCACCTTCATCATCATCATCATCATCATCAGCCTGGTTACGCCCACTGCAGGGCAAAGGCCTCTCCCATACTTCTCCAACAACCCCGATCATGTACTAATTGTGGCCATGCCGTCCCTGCAAACTTCTTAATCTCATCCGCCCACCTAACTTTCTGCCGCCCCCTGCTACGCTTCCCTTCCCTTGGGATCCAGTCCGTAACCCTTAATGACCATCGGTTATCCTCCCTCCTCATTACATGTCCTGCCCATGCCCATTTCTTTTTCTTAATTTCAACTAAGATGTCATTAACTCGCGTTTGTTGCCTCACCCAATTTGCTCTTTTCTTATCCCTTAACGTTACACCTATCATTCTTCTTTCCATTTAAGGTGCACCTTATAGCTTTTCAATGCACACTTTTCGAAACGATGTTCTGACATCTCAAAGAATAATGGGCCAAGTCTTTGCGAGACACATGGCTTTGCAAAGTACCTAAATGAAGGAAGGAAAACCAACTAAAGAGTAAGTGACAGTTCGGGCGACGCCAACCCCCACATTTTACTTGTCGATACGACAAAGCTGCAGCATTTTAAGTGCGAAGGAGATCCTGGCTTCCCTAGACAGACAGGTGATGCATACACTGGTTGTACAACAATGTACACGAGTCCCGGTTCAGACTTTCAAAGAGCGCTGGTAGCCTATTGTGAAAGCGTGTCTGGCAGTTCTTTGTTTATGAAAGGAGAGATGCGTGCTTTTATCAGTTTCTATGCGTTATTTTCTCACTTTTCCTTCTCATTGTCGTGTGGTACGCGACGATAAGAATTTGTTTTGACGGGCGGCTGGACGCGCTCATGTGATTGATGGTCAGGGTTATATTTGTTGCGTGCAGCAGCAGTGACTATGGGATGTGTACCATTCAGAGGTGCGACGCAGCACCACAGGGTGATGTTCTCGGTTCTGTGAACTCGACTGTCTTCAACTATAGCAGTACATTTAATCAATTTTTTGTTTCTTCAGGAATGGGACATGCCAAGCGTCCTGTAAGCAGCGTTGAGCTTTAGAAAAATGCGCTTCTCAACGAAGCGTTGGGCAATCTCACAGGCGACTGCAAGCAGCAGACTAGACACTCGCGTTTTACGAAATGGCGTGCTTCTTATTGCTGTTACAGTGTTTCTTTCATAAACTGTTTCAATGTTGTTGCCGAACGCGGTGGTGTTCAGTTGAAACTGCATTACCGTATGCCGCCCGAACGCGTTCACACCAAATTCCTTTCACAAACTTTGCCCCCTCCCTCCACCCTCTTTTTTTTAACCCATTGAGGGTCGACGCCGTAAATATACGGCGCCTCGAACAGGTCCGAAAATGGTCGAAGCCGTATATTTACGGCGCCGTCTGTACGTTTAAAACTCGCGCTAATTTCCTAACTTTTTCTTGCCTGGCATGTGGTGCTACTATGTGGGAATACATGGAATTTTTCTCTCGCGTCTCTCTCTTTCAGTTTTCGTTGTATAGTTTTTTCTTGCTCCGGCGCGTCTGCTACCGCTCGCGCATTGGCGCGCTCGCGGGCGCGCGGCGGTTAGTTTCGGTTTTGTTCCGCACGCGGTTTCGGCTTCTTTTGCTCGCAAAACTGATGGCTATCTCGTTCTTGTCACTCAAAGGGTGACCGCCTGTTACCCGCTCGGTTGTTGCTCACAGGGGTCCGCATACGAAGGATGCCGCCGTGCATGCGTTTCCTTTTTTGGCCCTTTATTACGAAGTTGCCTCCCACGTCTGCTCAGGGAAGCAGTACCCAGAGGAGGTGCCATGTCTGCGCCAACACCACTCGGCAGCAAAAATATCGCGAGGACACAAGGTACATGTGCGCTGAGTGCAACAAACCGCTCTGCGTGGAGCCATGCTTCAAGAACTACCACACGCTGAAGAAGTATTAGTGCAAAAGGAACATTTGAGACTTGCAAAAAATTTTCGTGTGCACATTCTTCTTGTGTATTTTTCTCGTGTGCACATTGTGTATAACAATGCGCCAATTTTTTTTAAATCTTATAACTTTATTTGCTATTTTTTATTGTTTTTCATGAATAAACAGTCCATATATGCCAACGCCAAACATTTTTTTCTCACTTTACGGTCACCCTAGAAAAATTACAGTAATTTTTTTCGAAATAGCTCCCTCTGAAGAATTTAAATGTGCAATAAAAAAAATCGACCCTGAGTGGTCGCATGTGGCGAAAAAAATCGACCCTCAAAGGGTTAATGCCAATTGTCCAGTAGGAGACAAGAAGTGATGGTGGTTGCTCATGACGGTTCAACCCGAGAAACCGAGAGTCTGAAACGCTCTTTTTCACGAGAATCGCAAAATGTACAAATGTTCTTGCCGAGTACTGTTGCGTAGTAGTTGATTTAGCGCAGGCCATAGAGACAGGGTGGCTTTGAAGTCATTCCACGATCAAAATGAAATAATAAATCGGACAAACAGAAGGAGATCAACTTTCACTCTCCACACTTAAATAGAATCACTGAAGTGGGAACCACCCCGCATGCAGGTCCGCCGGAAAACAACATTGCGCCTTCGCTGTCTTTCTCAACACGGTCAAAAACGTATTGTTTCCGACTGCCATACGGCTGGCTGCAAGCGGCAGAAGAGCCTTCCCAATCCAGGGCAAATGCACTAGCTTTTTTTTTTCCAATCCCACATCTCCACAACCATACCACGTTAGCTCCTATCGAGTTGCGTCTACAGTGTTTTTAGTGTCGAAGGACCTCAATGAGTTTGGAAAGCAGCCATTAGAAGTTTTCATGAGCTCTGTCAACGATGCTAGAAAACGTAACGAGTTCGTAGGTTCCATACACGTTAGCGAGGACACTGGTCTAGATTTGATGATCTAAGCGTATTTGTTAGTGTAGTTTAGGATAACACGGGTATTGCCTCATCCTATTAGTAGACGCGCTCACACTGTTAGAGGATATGGAATGCGCGCGGTGTTTCTTTCATTTGGTTTGAAGCAAGTAAGTTAAAACGCCTACTTCATTTTTCATCAGGTCTGTTTGAGTTGAAATGTAGTTCTGTGCCGAGACGAATTGTCCTCGCATTTGGCAGATATGCTAGTGCATCAAGTCTTGAGCTATGAAAGCATAGGTAAATAAAGTGTTCTCAGTGTTTTTGTTATATTTACGCGACTTATCGTTGATATTGTCCCGTACCTACTTGCAAAATTATTTTCCTACCGGCTACAGATGTCCTCGTGGCTTTTACCGTTTCTTTTTATGCGTTTTTCTCCAGCTACTAGTGGAAGTTCTTGCGTTTATTTTTTTAACTGCTGTTGAAATTGTGTATCTGTACAGTTACAGTAAACATATGGGGAAACAGTTGACTCCGAAAAGAACAAGCAAATTAGGATTAGAATGGGCCACGCAGTGAGTGTAGCACGCTGAGGCACGTTCTAACGCGCCGTTTTTCCCTAGAGCCGAACGCTTTACATTGCGCCGTGTTAAGCATGCCTGTATTGCGTCGCGTTCCCAGAACACACGACGTTTTTTGTTACCGGAGAACAATAAGCTAGAGCAGGAACGCGAGTCTATATAAAAAGAGGAGACAAGCAAAAAAAAAAGAAAAAAAAGAAGGCGACAATGAAGATACGAGGTGGGACAATCACTGCAGACTTTGTTATTTCTTGCGAAACCATATTGTTTTCACAAGTGCTTCCTCTATCACTGGGAACGATAAAACGAAGGACGTCGAAAAAAAGAGGCAAGCTACGAATAGAGAACCTGAGTTCTAAACAACTCACTCTTTGAAAAACATACAAAAAATAATAAAAGAGATAACCCAGCTGGTATATATTGAAGGGCGGGCGTCAGAATCCTGGTGCGTCCTTGCTGTCAGAATCTGTCTACGTCATGTGCGACCCACCGAGGCAATAATGAGCACGGAAACCCGGCTGGGAGTGTGTAAAAATTCACTGGTGCCGCACCCGGTCGATGGAGCTGGATACAGGGGGCCACTGTCAACAATGGAAAAATCAAGGCATGGAAAGCTCCAGCAGACGAACGCGTGAGAACTTTTCGTAAAGCAAGAACGAAATCAAAACAAAACGCAGAAGGAAAAACAAAATCACATGCGTTTAAGCGACTGCATGCGGGTGTCGCTCACGTGTCAAAGGAATGAACGTGTCCCCTTCTGCAAGACTGCTCCACGCTGTCTGACGGAGCATAGATTTTGCTTCCATCATTAGCAAACAGCGTGAAATTGCCTTTTAGGTGGAAAGAATTAAACAAAGATGTAACCTGGAATAAAAATTGCTAGAAGGCTAACTGCTCTACTTCTGGGTTCTGCTATTTCAAATCGCTCTGTCATCGTAGAATTCATAATTGTGAAGCACGTGGGGATCTTGCCTAGTGTGAAAAAAAAGTTTTACATTTCTAAGCCTTTACCTGAGTACACTTCAAGCTTGTGGCAGTGGCGTTTGGGTAAGCCGCAGGATCTGGGCCTAAATTCGAAAAGCTCTATTGCGCTTGCGCTGCAGCGTAGCTCCAAGTAAAGTTCAGGTCGCGAAACGAGACATTTTCTGCACAGCTATGCGTTTATTTCAATTTCATCGAGGCGTTGGGTGACCGAAGATGTGGGCTATATACACCTGTATAAGAAGATTGAGCCGTTTTACGTCAGAAAAGTGATAACATCAGTTGCGTCACACAGTTTCATTGAGCCAACAGATGCTAAATGAGCATTAATGAGAACCGATGAATTAAACATTAAGGAGGCCCTACTGATTTCTTTTCACCAGTGTTCTCTCAAACATCCTGCAAGCCTGCCATCTTAATCACTTAACAGTTCACATTAGGCATAGAATTGTCATTCCATGCCCTCATTAAGCTCTGTACCCGCTTTCTGTTCACTTTCGCTGAAAGGAAAGCAATGAAATCTCAAGCGCGAAGGCCTAGCTGCATATACAACCATGTTTAAATGTTCAAGCTAAGGCCGTATTTCCCAAGGTGATTCGCCGCTTAGTCAAGCGCTCTGTCTACAGCGTAAAATAGATAGACTTAACATAAAATATATTACCTAAGCATATGCTCAGCATGTACATGCTGAGCGTAAAGTACAGTCGTGGACGTACTCTAAGACTCAGAAGGGAACACTAGCGATAAGGACATTATCATATGGGGCCGTATAAACCCAAGTTATGTCAGCAGCATTCTTGCATTTCATTGCTTTTCATAAACCACACGAGCGAAATTTGCTTTCGTGAGAATCAGGCCTATGTTGCTCAAGACACTATGACGAGGTTAGAAGATAGCAACTCAAGGCAGTAAGCATGATGGGCGTGTTAGGTGCACGTATTACAGACGGTGCCTGCCCGCGTGCTACTGCAGCCGTATGTTCTCCGGCTATTCTTATATGTACCTGGCGCTAGTATACTCACGCCTTTATATAGCATTCTAATAAGATAACGAAACATTGAATGTTCGTTCACCCTTTGAGCGAAGTTCGTGGTCTAGGTCAATGTCCTCTAATGATTTCTTGGCACGTTTTGGTCATGCAAATTGCATTCGTCTAGAATTAGGCAGAAGTTTGTATGTTGTTGTGGGAAAGGATAAGTTGGGAGCGTGGGGTTAGAGGGAACAGGGTGTAAAGCCAAGGGGGGAGGAGACAAAGGAGGGAAAAGACAGGGAGGTTAGCCAGTGTAAGTACCGGCTGGCTACCCTGTGCTGGGGATAGGGGTAAAGAGAATAAAAGGAGAAAGAAGAAGAAGAGGAAAAAAAAAGAAAAAAAAGAAAATTCACAGAGTAACGCGAAACTACGCTCTACAACGTTCAAAGGCGGTCACACAATTCGCACGTCCTTAAAAACTTCAACAAAGCCCTTAAGGCCTTCAGTGCCGAAGCCCGTCTGGACCAATGTCCTAGAGCTTTTTCCTCTGTAAAGGGGCGATTGTCCAGTTTTGCGAGAGCGGTCACAAGCACTGTTCTTCGCACTGCGTAACGGGGACAGTCACAAAGGAGGTGTTCAAAAAGCCAAGATTGAAACAAGGACTAGCGAGAATGGAGCTAAGGCAAAGGCGAGCGCGGAAAAAGATAGCTACTAAAACTGATGGTGCTGCAGAGGTTAAAAATGTATAAGGCTGACGGGTGCGTGCGGAACGAGGGTTGCGAGCAGCGGCTGCTTCCGCTTCCCTGCACCACAGAAAGCCGGGGTAAAGCGAAATGTTAGGCAAGCAATGAACGAGATGAAGGGACTGCGTGTAGTCGGGAACTATGCTTGAAATGCGGGACGAACAAACCTGTGATGCCATAGTATACGTGCCTGGAGTGCCGCTGCCACGTGCGCCACCACCAGGATTCGTATACACCGATAAACTGAATGACCCGATTGCGCCTACGTCTATGTAATGCATATGTCATGCCCGATTCTCCCGGGAGCCTGCGCCGGTGAGTACGATAAGGCGCCGAGGCAGATTACCCGCATGGTAGGCCAGGATTGGTTGTTAAAGGCGTGCCACGTCTATAGAACAGACACACCTCCCATGAAGGAGCAGCGCTGTGCTTTGTGCACCTACTTACAAATTGCTTTCGCTACTTGCTGCCACTTTGAAACGCTCCCCCACAGCGCAACTGCACACCCTCTGGGGATGCTGAGATCTTGGCTGCGTAGCGAGTTTGTGTGTTCTAGAAAAGCGCGGTCTGCCCGTCATCCCGGAGCTCCGTTGCAATTTGCCGAGAAACCTGCGCAGAGGGCGCCGGTCGGGGTTCACGGCACCGTTTTCTTGCTTTGTTTTCCCCTGCATGTTCCTCATCTTTTATTTATTCTGATTTATGGGGCCTATCAAGGGTGGGGATGTCTACCTCCTCTCTCTTTCTTTCTCTCTCTCTCTCCCTCTCTCTCTCTCTCTAGTGCTCTACCGTTCCCACAGCAAGCGCAGTGCAAGTTCGCCTCCACTCGTTCTTGGTTGCTCACCCCTCTTTCAGGGGTTCGCCAGCATCACGAATGTACGTAGCAGGGCCCTCGCGTGCACGCCACTCACGTGCCCCCTCTGCCCTCGTGCCACCTTCTAATCCATCTTCCCGAATAAATAGCTTCTGGTCTGGCCGGAACCTACAGCGCACACAACCACATCGTTTGCAGGGAGGGGCGTGGTGATGAAAACACTGAAACTGAGAACCAAGACCCGCCGTGGTTGCCTAGTGGCTATGGTGTTGGGCTGCTGAGCACGAGGTCACGGGATCGAATCCCGGCCACGGCGGCCGCATTTCGATGGGGGTGAAATGGGAAAACACCCGGGTGCTACGATTTATGTGCATGTTAAGGAACCCCAGGTCGTGAAAATTTCCGGAGTCTCCACTACGACGCGCCTCATAATCAGAAAGTGGTTTTGGCACGTAAAACCCCATAATTTTCATTGCAGGAACCAAGAACGCACCGAGACACCTGGAGTCCCGCTCTTGCTGCTGAGTGCTCTAGATTTATTCTAAATCGGAACGTTCAACGCTGCTGCTAAGAAAAAAACTCCTTAGTGTATGTACTAAGTTTAATCTGTTCGCGGACATGAATGAGCGCGGGCCTACTTGTTTTACGGAGGACCGTTAAGCAGCACGTGTTCCTCCCAAGCTGACTAATAAAGGCGATGCGGCTTTTTGGCGCCTTGATGTTTCTGGCAATTATAACTGCATCTGGTACATATCTTATAATTCTCATAAATGGCAGCTTAACAAACCTTCTTGTGGATTTGTTCTGGCGAGTGAATGAAATCAGTGTTAATGACATGACTTTCCTCGAAACTTCCACCCCTGCAAATGATCATTGTTTGTCGTTGCTTTGTTAAGAGTTACACGCCAGCTTAACAAAGCACTGTTGCATACTTAGTTGAAGAACAACGTCAAGGTGGACGAAGGGCTTGGAGGTGCTTGTAAAAGAATCACCTGACCTTTCACCACAGTTAGTGCATGCAAACAGGAAAGCCTATCTGTGATTTCCAGCTGGTAGCGGCTTTCAGCTCGCAAGACCTCAAGAATGAAATAGTATGTTCAAACTTAGACCTTATAATGTTCGCGCGCAAGTATGACTCTACAGCAAAGAGTGCTGGCTTAGAAGTTGAAGAGAGAGTCTCGTGGCCGTGTGAGAGCGTTGTTAAGTGCCACTCAGATTGTGCTATCTTGGACGCACAGGTTCATTTTAAAGGATCTTCTTTTTTTTCAGTAGAAGAATGTTGACAAAGCTGTAGCAATAAAATAATATGTTTTATATAACATCACTGTAAAGGTAAGTATTGATCTTCGAAAAGCCAAACTGCAGCGAAACCACCCACAAAGTCAAAAGCCGAGACAACGAAGTCAGAACAGGTAAAAAAGAAAAGGTTAATCGGAGACGGTTGGTATACATCATCGGCATACACCACTGCTTGAAAGTAGGTTCAAAATGCCAGCAGAACTCACGTAAAATCTGCGCCTCGACCGTTCTCTTTTGAGAAGGCGATAGAGTATGGAACAATGAAACGTGGTCGTAATATGGCACTTAATATAGTGATACATAAAAAATCTCCCTAAAAATTGCGTAAATATGAGGCACCGGCTTTTAGAAGACAACATTCTCATTGCTTATGAATGCTTACGAGTTGATGTTCTCAAGGAAATGGGTTGATCGAATGCTTCAACCACGAGGGATGCGCTCAACACTCAACCAGAAGCATTCGATCTACAGTCTGGAAAGTTAGAAGGCTGAATTGAGGAATATACCGATATGCAGAACACCTAATTTTCCCAAACGTATGAATTGTATTGCGATAGCAATTATGTGGACACTTCAGGCACATTTCTGCCATCGCCGTCACCGTGATGTTTCTATGAAGTCCAAGGGCGGTAACACCGTCGCCGTATGCCATACGCTGTATGTGCGAGTGAAAGCTTGCAAAGGGAGCCGACGATGGCGGCTCGATCTCACCCGCGCGAAAGGGAGGAAAGCAGGAATGAAGTGCAGCCGTCTTCCGTCACGCTCGAGGCACCCAACGTTGCAATTCAATGGTGGGAGGGAAGGGAGCGGGTGGCGGCGTTCTACTCTGGCTGCAACTGCGTATGTGGCAGTCGCGCGTGGTCGTGCGGCCGTATCTTGAGAGCGATATGCGTTGGGGAGCCGAGTTTAGGTGCGCCAACGGCTCGTAACCTTGTGCATGCTGTCTGTTCTCGATGCTCAGTTTGCGCTGAAGCAATAGAGAGAACGAAGGTTACCTCGATAGCAGCTGCTGACGCGCATCCTCATGCCAGCGTTTTGACAGTGAGTCATCGCGGTCAGCGAGTTCCATGTTTCTTGTGCGCGCTGACACCATGCTTGCTAATTTAGCTAGTAAGCCAATGTTTACAAATTGATACAGCCGATAAAAGTACTATACTTACTTCATATGGATGCCTACTAACTTGCTGTCGCAGTCGATGCTTCGTCGTCCGGGCGAAACTGCTACCTTTTGCGAACACTAATGAGTTGAAACGGTCAGTATAAAAAGTACTCTCAAGGCACGTGCACTGCAGCTTTGATGAGCGTCACGAACCCAATATATTTGACTGTAAAAATGTTTGCACCCTTAAGGGTGTTTTCTTGTCGCACTGGTCGCACCTTACCGTTAGGGCCTTGCAAAAATTTACAGAGATTGACAACGGAGTTCTGACTCGACGTACGAAGACAAAATACGTAGTTGAAAACTATGTAATCATTCTGACAGCTTTGGGCGAACACAAATATCCGACAAGAGGATTTCACAGGGAGAGATATGAAATTCTCCTTTCTCTTATTCTCGTATTCTGTGCGGCCTATTCTCCTATTTATGTGTGCCCAAGGCTGTCAGAACGATTACGTAATTTTCGACTACGTCTTTAGTAAACGCACGTATAGTTAGAGCTCCGTTGTTATCATCTATAAATTTTTGTAAAAGAAACGGTAAGCGTGTTACCAGTGTGTCAAGAAAACATCCATAAGTGTGTAAGCATTTTTACAGTGTAAAACAGGTATACAGGTGTCGTCTAAACTATGACTTGTCACTGCATCTGCGCTCGTTGGCTTTAATGTTTCTTAGTGCGGCGACAGAATGCCGAAAAGAATGGAGAAAAATTCCGCAAGTGTGAGGAAAATTAAGGATGAGGCATAAGGGAGCAAGAAGAACTCCCCAAAATGGATTGAAATTATAAAATATTTAGAAAGAAATCGCAGCTGAAGGGTGACGCAACAAAAAGAACAAATGACCTGTCTCCAGGCGTGCTTTCTAGGTAGTGAAACATTTACATCATAACGAATGCATTCTTTGTCGAGTGCACTGGAATGTTAAAATTTAGAAGCGATCACCTTCGTACAAACATCGACGCGGCTTCGCTACTTCCATCGTTTTTGCCTTTAAAGCTGGCTTCTGAACAATAACATACGCAATGCGAAGCAGCCTCCTTGACACATACCCTGAGTTTCACAAAACCGCACCGGTGCATGTTTTTAGAGCGTAAGCTGTTATGGGCTCCTTCCAATAGCCGTTTCGGTTGGCGATGGTGTCCGCCACCGCAGCCGTTGGCGCCGTAGCCTGGCGTCCGTAGCAGCTATCGCCGGGAACGAGAAAAAAAAAAGAAAAGCCAGTTCTCGCCGAGATTAAACCCTGGCCTGCTGCGTGGGAATCAGCTACTGAAACAAAGAGACACGCCAGCGTTTCCTATACTCGCAGACGACTTTCTGTTGCTACAAAGGGAAAGCTACGGAGGTAGAGAACACAAGTGAGTGCGCTGCTGAAAAGAGTTCGGTGTTTTAATTCACGTTAGATTAGGCTGTGGAAGAGAAAAGATAGACAGCTTATTAGCCGCTGTTAAATAAGGCAGAGCACACTATTGAGTAGAAAAGATCACTTATTTTGCTGATTTTCCCTTCTGCGTCGGGGCAAACACGAAACCATCGCACGTGGAATCTGCGTCAATTCAGCGTCTCTTCCGAGCAACGAAAAACAGTGTCAACGCTGCCGGATTACTTGGCGCGGTAAAACATGTTCAGCAGCCACACGCCCGTAGCTTTCCCTACGTAGATGACGTAGATGTCAAATAAACAAACTCTCCTAATCTTCTCCGTTGTCTTCCGAATGAACGGGGAGAACATGTTCGCCGCGTCCATCGTTGGTAGAAACACGTGCTTGACTCGTATATGTCAACGCTAAATTTGTGTGCGCTGCTTGCGAAATAAACATGCACACACCAGAAGAAGAAAAGTTACGTGGGAAGTGAGTTCTTGCTACACCGGCCGCTGCTAGAAGCCATGCAGATGCTACAAAAGAGGTAATAGAGGACATGTGTTGCCACGTTGTTACACAAACTGGACAGCATCGTGCCCTGAAACTGCTTCCATTACTCATTGTTACTCTATCAGGGACTGCGAACAGAGGCCACTATGCCATATGAAGCCGTGAAACAGGGACGCGCAAATCGAGCGTGAGTAATAACCCTGTCTCTCCGGGAACTGCCGCCAAGCGTTGTCTGAGGAGTAAGCCGGGACCTATTAGAGTTCTGGGGCTACTGGGGTAAAAAAAAAAAAAATGAAACGAGAAGATAGCAGGAAAGAAAGAACTATTTTCCATGCTTTTTTTTTCCTCGTGCAAAGCATGCTCCTCTTGCAGGAAAACTATGCATCACTCGTTGCCTTCTAATTTTTGTCTAACGTCGGGTCGTTGCTGCAGCACGTGTTAAAATTCGTCGTGTAGCAGAAATATGGGCGTGTTCAGCATTCTTTCACGAATGGGTAATAGCGCGCACAAGAAAATGTGGGCGGAGGCGTCTCTGTGTTATTGTGCATGCTGTGTCTCGGCTGTTGCGCGGGCGACATTTTTCGTTTGCAAATCCTTTCGTAGGCGTTCGGTGATTATTCGCTTTCTATAACAACTTTTTTTCTGAGACGTTGTCTCTTCATGCCACGAACGCCGAATGTAAATTTGTACGGTGGCGCGATACTTATCTTCGTTCCAAAAAGATTCTTCATGCTTGCGATCTTTCAATTCTTATATAACATTGTTAAAATATAGGGCCATCTGCAGCCGACTTAACGGAAGTACTAATGGAACGCTCTGATCATCCAACTTTAACACACATTTCAGCAAAAATCATTGCACTGAAATCAATGAATATATATATATATATATATATATATATATATATATATATATATATATATATATATATATATATATATATATATATATATATATATATATATATATATATATAATCAGAACTACTACTTGAAGACCCGCGAAGCATGTGACTCACCCCTGTCGAGCCTAATCTCTGAAGAGTAATTCAATTCTTACAGACATTTTTGGAGACTCTTTATCATGTTAAGTATGCTATTATTCTTATGGTTTCCTTCACGGACCTTAATCGACATTTCAAGCACCATCACCAGCAACCAAATTAGGAGACGATAAATTGCAATAAGAATGAGCACTATTGGGCACATTGAGGTTAAAACCATTCTAGTAGTTGGAAGACATGGATAAGTAAACATTAATTCACTTGCTGACAGAAGGGTCCTCAAATGTTTAAAATACATATTTATATTCAGTACCACTCCCCATAACATCAAACATAACATGAATATGATATACAATTTTCGTCTAGTGACGCTAGCGTCATTACACGTGAATCAGATTTTGTCGGGGAAAAGTCTAACCAGTACACATCGACTATTCGTCCCCGTCCACTTCATTAGTCCTAACTTAATAACAAAAATATATACGTATGTGCTCCACACTTACTTGATTTACCTGTACCCATGATACATCAAATGCTGCTCAGGCACCCTTTGAGCAAGCATAAGCGCCGATTTGTTGCACTGCTTTTCTAAATCGATTTCTCATAGCCAAAGCCATCGCTGTTACCACCGTAGTCAGCGCTTCGGTTCGAAAGCGCGTATGCATGAGAACAGCGTCCACCGCATTCGGCTGTCCTGCCTTTCTATTTATTTTTCCCCCGATGCTCCCATGCGCTCAGTGGCGCTCAGCGTAATTAGCAGCAGCAGCCAGGTATTCATTAAGGAAGCCCCGTGCAGTGGTGGGGCAACTCCGATTCCCCATGGGTTATTAGCAATGCGTCCGAAGTCCAAGAGAGCGATGGAGGAAAGAAGGTTCGTACGTATAACCGGGCTAGCCTCGTTGCGCTTCTTTACGAGAAATGTCAGCACTGGAGAGTGTGGAGGGGAAGGGGGCGAGCAGGGGAAGCTGAATGGTATATGGATGAGAGGAAGCCCAGTGCATGGTGGCGAATGCGTTAAAAAAATATTATTCGATGCACCTGGAGTACTAATCCAGGTCCGTAATGAGCTTTTTTCCCCGAACGACATTGTATGTGGCTTATCAACGCTTCGTGCACACTAGAGGGATAAAATGCTAAGGGGCATCGCGTCTCTGAGCTTCGCAAGTTGGCTTGAACTGATTGTTTATCGGTGACTGTCGTATAAATCATAGAACATTTCGGAGCCTTTTTAGCGCTGCTGCTAACCTCATGACGGTGTCTGGCCCTTTCCTCTATCTGATGTTGCCAAAGAGATAAAAGAAAGAAAGTGAGAGCGAAATCGGGACCAGGGTTAGACAAGCCACAAACTCGATCAGCTAGTGCCCCCCTTTCGCCCTCACACGCGCACACATATGAGGGAAAAAATGAGGAGTAATTATCGATTAGGAAATAGGAACGGTCAGGAAGCTGCTAATGCTCGCTTCATTTCTAAAGATTATACATGTATAGCAAGAGCAAGCCCCCCGTTCCGGGAAAAATCTCTTACCTGCGCTATTTTCAGTAGCTTTATAGATAACGGAGATAACCTACTGACTAAGCCTGACAGTGCTTAACGTTTTGATTACAGGCATTGTTCTTTGATTTACCATGCGCTTTGCGCTGTTGAAATCTCTTGGATTGTGAAAACAAGAACAAGTTATTTACGAATCATGTATCTGTAGGGCCATGTTCTCTAAGCCTCTGGAACGTAAGCCTAAGAAGTAGTTAGTTGTTATCTTACACATTTTCACGGACGGTTCCACCAGCCCTACCCGTGCCAACAGCACTACAGGAGTAGCAGTTATCGTGTAGAACACAACCTCTATGAAGTCTAAGCTTTTTCACTTAACGACGTCGACCACAGCAGAATTTGCGGTTCCTTAAATAGCGAACAATTACATGCTCTAGCAGCCACCTAATCATTGGGCCATTTGTGCGATTCGAAGGCACCTGTACAAACTCTGCAGGTTGCCCAACGTTATGCTACAAAGGGGCAGCTAGTGCATGAAATCGGGGAAGTAGGTCCCCAAACGTTCGAGAATAGACACGAGACTCTATTTAAATGGATATCAAGGCGCTGCGAATTGTCGGCAACGACAACTCAAATGAAGCTTCGTGGTCGTCTTGTCAACACCACTGCTCGTGGCTATACCGCTTTTGAGAAGAATTGCTGTGTGGCAACATAATCACTCACTCGCCACCTCCAAATTCGGGAACAGAAGTTACCAGGGTTCATCAACTCTCACTTGTATTCACTCGACACTTGCTTGCGACTTTCCCTGCCACCGAGAATACCGCGCCTTCTTAGCACGTAAAAAGTATCCAGATACCGTGTGACCATTACTGTATCGCCGTATATTTCAAAACTTGGAGGTTTCAAACATTCTATTCTCTCTGGGAACTTCTGATTTATTGACGGAATGCTTCTATCGATTGCGATACTCCGCAATAAAAAGCCACGTAATTTCTTGCTTTATTTTCTGCTTTTAAACATGGACTACATCATTGATAATATTAAAAAACTAAGAAAATTTAACCGAATGGAGGTCCCGCACATCTTTTAATTCAAAATTCATCTTCGCTTTGCGGGGCATGTCAGAATATCCCGGGCCTGTTTTTTCCTATTTTTTTTTGTTCAGCTCCCGTACTAAATCAAGTAGGACAAAGTGTAAACACTGCACAAACACACGACATTAATTGTGGCTACAAGTGTGACAGCATTAGCCTGCTTGATGTATTTAAAGAACGATCAAAGCGCGGTATTTGCTGCACTTAACAACATTGACGACGTTCTCTAACTGGAGGCCGTACAAGTGTTTCGTACGCATTGCATTTATGATTCATTTGTTATGTCAAGTCATAGCTGCCGCGAAGAAAGTTTCGCTGTAGGACGTTGTTCATTACCTTGATCAGCTTGAAGATTTTGTCTCAGGAAAATACGTGTACTTTAACTGTGCAGCTACAAACTCCTTCACGTAGTTCCGGCACAACAAATCTGACTTTTACATATTTCATCCAACGTTCATAATTTCGATAAGAGCCGTACATTTTTGGGACCGTAAACTGAACAAAGACGATGACAACAATACGGCTTTCTTGTGTTGTTGAATTGGTCCCATATCAGCCAAACAAGTCGAAATGCTCGAAACTGCGAAACTTTTCTATATGTATCCAAAACCAGAGGGCAATTTTCTTCACTGTTCGTTTTTCTGTATTACAACCCAAAAATTGCAGTGTGGGAGGTACGTGAACACAAAGAACGCGCGGCTTCTTTTTCTGCCTATGCGCGCACGTTCGCCATTCCTAGTAAAGCTTCGATGGGGCTGGGTTTAAAGGACGCCGCACACGCAAAGCGTAACACCAGGCTCGAGGTATTTGTGAATCGCTACGAACGAGTAACGGAATAACGTATAGCACGAAATGCCGGAGGCTGTTTGTAAGATATCAGACCGAGGAGCCGAGAGGCACCATTGCAACCCGAAAACTGCGCGCACAAATGCAATGGCGCCGCGAGAACACATGGCAAACAAAAGAGAGAGAGAGGCAAGGATTTGCAGGGTTTCACAGAAGCCGAAAAGTTTCAGCGTTATTTCGTCACGTACGGTGACAGTGAAAGAACGAATGTGAAGATGCGGCGAGGGGAGAAGGTTTGATCTGAGGCAGGGTGTGTGGCATTCCACCCTTCTTTTTCGATGGCGAAAGCTTGCGCGGGCTGCATACCACGATGGAGCAATCCGGGATGTGTCGTATTTTTGGCAGCATTGTCCTCAGCATTTCTGCCATATCGGCCTGGAAACCCATGGCCACTTTCCTTTTCCGAAAACCGCTGGCGTGGAACTGTTCAATCTGCATGTCGAATTCTAGCGCGTGATGTTTTTGGCGCGGAGTTTCTCGAGGGGGATTGCCGTGGCTTCTCAAGATGCTCAACGGCGACAACTCTAGCCATGCACGTTCACGGCAAGCGTATTCACTCCTGGCTGCGGCATTGCCTTACAGACGACGATATTTAAAACTTGCGCTATCTCCATACTTCGCCTTGTCATGCGCGAGCGGTACGGCTTACGTGTCGCTCCTGGAGTCGTATTCGTGTCTCGTTACTATGGTAACTAAGAAGTAATCGTGCTCGCAAAGCCTTCGGCTTTTTTTCGAAGTTGGGTGTTTGGGTCCTGCTTTGTAGCTTGGACGGGATTGTCGATTTGTCGAGCTTCTAGGAACATTGCTAGCTCTGAGACCTCCCTGAATTCGTAAATACCAAAAGCAAGGCGTTTTTTCTTCACGAAAATGCAGCTCCCTTGGCTCCCCAAGCTGTTACACAGAAAACTTGCGGGTGAAATTATTTAGCGTAAGGAGCATGACAGACTGTTGTTTTGCGAATATTTCTTTGTGCAGAGTTGCTTGCGTCTAATGGGTTGTTGTCGATTACTAGTATCGACACTAGCTCCCGTTAAATGTGCCACAAGGCAAACCCACTGAGGAAGAATTTTGGGTTCAAAGTTCAGTACCACCACTCTACTCTAGATTTTTCGAACTTATTACATTGCTTGTTTTTATCTTACAATATAATTTACTGTTGTTGCTATACTGTGAACTGGAGTAGACGCCACCATTACAGTGTCACTAAATATATTTCTTTCATTTCCACTTCAACAACAACACAAATGACAGTCTGCGCCCAACGTTGCAAGATATTCTTTTTTTTTCAAAAGACATAATCTGAAACACCTTAATCCACTGTGACAGGTCTTGATAAACATTGGCAGAAGAACAGCTTACCTGCAGCTGTGTTAGCCTCTGAATGTCACAAACTCCATTATTCCTCAAAGCCAGCCACTTTTCTCCTGAATGTCACATTGAACCAGTCGGGCACTGCAGTTGTAAGACGATGAACGCATTTCTGCCCCCCTAGGTCGTGCTACGAGCGCATTTATCATATTTCGCCCATTACGAGTAGCACATTGACACCGCTTTCAGTCGATGTTTAAGGGCATCAGCTACATAGAACCATCGTTTTAACTTACAGTGGCTTGTTCTCATGCTATCACAGTCAGCTAGTTTGGCAGGGAACAACAAGGCAGTCTGACAAACAGTCTGCCAACGATTGCCTTTCTTGTGCTTCTGCCTACGAGCTTGTTTTATGGTAAGTTAGGCACGCTTCAGACATGTGCTCACTAACGTTGCCAACAGGGACACAGAGAAAAAGAAAAAAAAGAGACGAAAGAAAGGCACGGAGGTTAACTAGCACTGAAAATTAAGTTTACTACCCTAGATTAAGGAATCGGGGAAGATAAGATAGAATGATAAAAAGAAAGTAGAGAGAGCCGGAGACAGCGGCACAGAAACTGATCACAGCCGGGCACGATCACCACGCACTATCACAGCAGAAAATTACGTGCGGCATAATAAACACTAATTCAGGTTAAAGCGGTTTGTGTACTGTCCATCATCTTTAAAAACTGCAACTGTGCCTTCATCGCCCTCTGCTGCGAAGGCCTATAATGTCGGTATTACAAAACGGTTTCCAATGATAAAGGTCTAATCATAAGGCGACAAAGCGAGCAAGCACAGCTGCAAGCAATCGCATCTGTACACTGTAGCGAGGACAGTCACATAGAACGCGTAAAAAATTACCCTAGCTACCACAGTCATCACAGTGATATCTCGTCATTATCTCGTCAGACAGTCATTTCACATTGTAATGACTGTCTGTCATTACAATGTGAAAAACAAGCCTTCGAGAGAAATAGAGATAGAGAGATAGATAGATAGATAGATAGAGAGAGAGAGAGAGAGAGAGAGAGAGAGAGAGAGGGCATTAAAGACACGGAGGTCAGCCAGACGAGCAACCGGTTTCCTACCCTACAGTTGGGGTGAGGGAAAGGGAATAGAAAGAGGAAAAGAGAGAGGAAGAGAAAGAAAGCACTAAGCACATGTGGGAGGATGCACAGGGACACTATAAACGGTCTCTTAAGCCGGTGCACTTCAAAGAGTGTACAAGTTCATGAATCGCTTTTCGTACCAGTGACGGGTGTGGTCACAGTCCGAGTATCTTTGACTCGGAGAACGGTCTCAAGTCGGTTTAATGTTGTGCGCAGAAAGAGGCGTTGTACGTCGTCGCGAGGGCAAGTACACATAGATGCTCGATGGTTTCCTCGCACCTACAGGAGTCGCACATCGGGCTCTCGGCCTTTCCTATACGATAGGAGTAAGCGTTTGTGAACGCCACTCCCGGCCGCAAGCTGCACAGCAAGTTTATTTCGCCGCGAGAAAGGGTAAGTGGCAGTTGTAGCCATAGCATGGGGTCCAGTTTATGCAATCGGCAATTAAAGTCACTTGAACTGCTGAAATCTTGCGACTTTTTGTGCAAGCAGGTGAAGTTCTCCGGCAGCGGCCGACCTCGCCAAAGGTATTGTACGCGTCTGCGTGTCTTTGTGGGTAGACCAGGCAGCCCTTTCACCAACGTTGTTGCAGACGATGCCACAATCAGCAGGAATCCATTGAGAGATTGTTGTGCCCTGTTCCCATTGCACGATGGTGTACTTCCCTGGTGTTGGATATCAACTGCTCGTAAGTTCTGTGATGTAATGCAGACTTGATATTGTGAAGAGCTGCCTTAGAATAACAACGTGTGACTCATTTCTCTCTCGGCTCTTCGGTGACGTACGCCATAGCGGTATGGAGGGCTGCAAGTTTTGCTGACGTAGACGTAGTCATGTGGGATAACTTGAAGTTAACGGTAATCTGATTAGCTGGAACAATGAACGCAGTAGTTGAGCTCGTAGGTGAGGTCGAACCGTCCGTCGGTATATATATATATCTATGCGGTCATGGTACGTCTTGTGCAGTAAAAGGAGCGCAAGTTGTTTCAAAGATGGCGATGGATGATTGGCCTTCTTTGTAATTCCGCGAATAGTAAAATTCACTTCAGGCTGTCGCAAGCAAAACAGGAGAGATAAAGGCTTCGCCGCCGGTGTATAAGATGATGGTATGCACTCTTGATGAGCGCTAATCACTCTTGAAAAGGTTGCTTGAGGTCTCTTGGATGGTAGGGAGGCTAAGTGATGGTCTTCAAAGTTACTACTAAGAAATAGGCGAGCGACATCCCTCAGTTCAACTTACCAACACATTACTAGTAAATTTACATATCTTTCTTTTTCTTTTTTGGCGCCACTGCGGTGAAAAGGCTCCTTCCAGAACACCTTCGAGAGCTTCTGAAACAGCTTTTTTCGAAAGGTCAAGGACATTGATATTAAACATGCATTGTCCATTCCTATGTTACAAATGCAAAATAAGAACGCCAGCTCTAAACCAGGGCTTAGTGGCTAATGCTCTTTGCGGTGCGAAAAACTGACTTATTCGGCAGGAATTTTTCTGTCAGCGAAATCCTACGCCATATATTTCGCAGAAATAAGAACGTTGAGTCGGAAAACGTGAGAGTAACAAATTTTAAAGGATGCGAAGTAACATTTAGTTAAACACACCGGCTTGGTGAAAAAAACAATGCTACTGAAAAAAAAAAATCCGCGAAAGAACTCGCGTTCAGCCGTGAATTAAAGTGTTGTTTTCTTCTCTTGTTGTGATAGCATTTAGAGGGACGCTCGAGGCGGCATTGCTACCTCGACGAGGCTGCCGTACTGAAAAGCTGTGTGCATGCCAGATCACGGTGCATCTACTGGCTTGGGCGCAAGCGACAGCAAACGTCAAGCCAAATATATACAAGTGTTTTAATTGGACGCTGTCGAATGGCGACGGTTGCTCGCATTGTGATGTAGCTTACTGCGTGTGGGATATCGTTTACCAGCTGCATGAAGCCGGTCAAGACTGCAGTCTTGGAGAGAGAGAGAGAGAATAACTTTATTGAATTGGGGAAATGGGGATAGGGGATTAGGAGCTTGATGGGTGGTTCCCCAAGTCCAGGGCTCCACTGGCTTCTGCCGCTAGCCGAACGTGACCAAGAAGGGCCTTCTGCACCTTCGGGTCTGAGCTGGCGAGTTGTGCCTCCCATTGCTCCAGTGTGTTGGTTAAATTATACCTAACTAAGTAGGCATTTAAATTCGGCGGTCTATTTTGGCATCCCCATGAGATGTGGTACAAAGACGGTGGTAAGTCGCTACACCACGGACAGGCACGCCCGTACATCGTTGGGAAAATTTTGCTCAATCTTAATAAATTTGGGTAGACCCCCGTTTGAATCCTGCGGAGATCTGTTGTGTCTTCCCTTTGCAAAGATGTGTGGGGAGAATGCAAGCCAAGACTGACTTTTTCCTTTTCCATTGCGTCGACGTTTCCCTCATGCACGGCTTTACGTATCGAGCTGCATGCCATTGAATTCGAAACCATTGAGCGTCAAATTTAATGATGCGCTGGATGACAGTAATCTCTGGGAAAAGTCGTGTCCACTTAAGGAGCGCATACCGCCTGTGCAAGCAGATTTTGTGTGGGCAGAATCATGTTTTTGTAAAAATTACTTTTAGTTTAACTTAGAAGTACCTGTAGTTAATAATAGTAAAATAATAATAATAATAATAATAATAATAATAATAATAATAATAATAATAATAATAACTTTATGAGTAGACCGAATTATATTATTTATCAGTCTCGCGCTACATGCGCTTGCGATACCAGAGACTTCGCAAATGTTATAATGCTTTCGACACAGCGACATGTCTACCTACTAGAATTGCGCGCCGCTAATAGTGCAGCGCATTCACGAATGGTCGTTGAGCATTGGCGGCATTTTATGTCCTTCAAAATGCGGTTGGAAATGTCATAGATACAAGCGCATAAATTGCATCGCTCAAGGCCACTGAACGACAGAAGGTATATTGCGGACGTTTGAGACTTTTGTAATTCTTGCACTTAGAGTTTCCTCATGTAAAGCAGCAGTGAATAAAAAATAACATTAGTGAAGGACACTTACGTTGCCGTTCGTATGAGACAACGCTAGATCAAACACTCTTCCTTGCATGGGAAGTAGATTTCATCGGAGAGAAAAAAAAAGGAAGTATAGTACGGACAAACCTTGTAAATGTTTATTTAAAGACACGAGCTAAAAACATTCATTAACATACCACAAATGCGAAGGCGACGTGCACATGAGTTCCGCGCGCCTGCTGCGGCTTCGTTTTGCCGCCAGCGGTACCAGGACAGCACTGTGAGGCACACACGTTGGGCGTAGCACCCGCCCCGCCGCCGACGCTAATTGGTCGGCTTCCTTACTGCAAAGCACATGCGCGCGTGTCTCTCATTTGAATAACCAAGGACTCTTTGTCACTGCAGCAGTGCGGCGGCCCTGCGTATTATTCCGACGCAGCGCTGTGCCTTATCCCGGTCTCGCAATCTACGCCGAAAGCGAGTAGAGCCGTTTTCAGGCTGTAGTGCGGGTGAAGCAAGGTTCCCTTTAATAAGGGACGAGAACCGAAGGGAAGGCATGGAACAACTGCCAAGCTGCGGGGAAAACCACTGCGGGACTAGTGGAGCGTGCTGAGGAACGCTGCTAGTGTGTCTGCATATGCGAACGCACGCAGGAAAGGCTGGACTTCAGTATATAGTATATAGCTCTTAATATATAACATGACCGGAGGTCTACCTGCGTGAGGGGGGTGCATGGCTAATTGTAGTGTGCGATGCCGAAGCTTAAATTCAGAAGAGAGAGGGAAAGGAGAAACGCGCATGGGAGTGCGTCGTCTTGGTTGACGACACGACAAACTTGCGGCATGTTGAAAGATACCGTAGAGTTCCTTTTATAGGAAAGTCTGTGCAATATACGCCTTCAATGAGAGGAGGCGGAAAAGAAAAGGAAAATAAGGGAGGTTAGCCATGCTAAGGACGTGTCATCTAACCTGCGCTTGGTAAGGAGATAAAAGCAAGAAGCCGGAGTTAAAAAAAGAAAAAAAGGAAGACGAAGAAAGCTTTCCCGTCTACGGCATGCAGTGGGTGGCATTCTTTCAAATGAGTAATCAAATAATGATTGTCATTCAAACTGACTGTTGAATGATCTATTGTCAAGTCTGGCTGATATTTGTGATCTCATTCTGTACTTCGGGTGTGGTGGTACCGTTGTCGTTCGTTTCTGCAGCTTTCTTAGTTCCGTGCTAAAAATGAAGAAAATGAATAAAAATAAGCAATGCACTTTGGCCACACCGCAAAATTTCTTACAACCATTGGGGTGCTTGCTTTACTATGTTAAACAGCCTCTGATTTCACAGGTTGATAAGAAATTATTCATAGGGTCAATTTTTTTTCTTTCCGTTGACATTTCATGGCCATTAAACATGCTAGCTGTCCGGTAGACGATACAAAAACTCCATGAAATAAACAATTACACTTATCACTATCGAACTCAAATTCCATATATTTTGATGGCCGCAAGGTGGTCCAAATTATTGCACTGTGTTCAAGAATGCCTTCTCTAAGCGCCGAGTTTGAACTAGCTATCATGGGACAAACCAGCGCACGTAAATGCGAATTTTCTTTTGCTGTGCAAGTCTGTGTACCAAGGATTCCTATGAAAGCAATAAGTGTAGAGAAATATTGATGAGGACTTTGTTAATGGCGCATGACGTCGCGCCACCGTATTTGAGGTCATTGGTGCCACGTGACTCTGAGGGGAGATTCTAGAGGCAGCGTGGCTGGCCCTGTCTGCTCCTGCAAGGAAAGTGGACTATACCTGCGCCTATCTACTCGTTTCTTTTCAGGTTGGTTAGGCTTATGCCACTATAGTATAAATATAGATGTTCTTTATATCTCGCAAGTGCATGCGATATAGTTTGCGGGACCACAGTATTGTCATTTTGGCCTATACAACCTCCTTGTTCAGAGGAGTAGAGGTTGCGGAAAACGCCAAAATGGTTGCGTGCTTTTGTCATAGCGATCTTCACTTTGTCTGATTGCCCTGCTGGTTTATGTGCATGAGCGACCTGTACACCGGTCCTTGTGTTTTGGTGTACCACCTCGTTGAAAGAGCAAGCCTGCGCTATTCACAAAGTCAAACATTTTTGCTTTGAGAATCTGGTAATGGTGGCACAACAAGGATAATGTTATGCAGTGCGACCGATAACATACGTACTTGGGCCCAATCATGTCACACTATTCCAATCTGTTTTTATTACAATGTCTGGACGTCAAACTTATGTAACCACCGAAGCAAGCATCGGGCGGTACCCCGAAGCGTTGTTTGAAAAGACCAATCAAACGCGCTTTTTGTTTGTAGGATGTCACATTCTTCCGCTTTCAAAGCGAATAGCATTGCCTACATTGAGCTTTGAGTTTTTGTTATCTAAGTGGCTGAGAAGAGGCAAGGAGCACGCTCATGTGGAGAGAGTTTCGATGGTGCCGAGCTAGCACAGTGAAAGTAGATAACCGGATGAGGATGGTGGTGCTGGCGTCTGTGATTGGTCCACTTCTGTTTACTTAGCTTGCGCTGGCTCGTCCAAAATCGTGGTGGCGTGCAACGGAAGTTTTAAAAAGCTGCTAAAACCGATTCTCAGCAAAGAAGAGTTTACAGAGTGACGCTGTATACGTGCCGAAAGGTTTCGAATACGTTACACTGCCACACGTTTCTTTTTATTATACGCAAATAAATCTATGCTCCAGTGCCACAGTGCCACAGCAATCGGCCGACAGCCATCTTTTATTCGTTTCGGAACGGGGCAGTCTCCGGCTATTAAGAACATACTTGAATTTTGTTCGGCATTTTAATGTGCCTTTAACGCATACACGTCACTTTGACGCGATGAGTTTTCGCGGTCTTGTGACGTCTCGTGACAGACAGGCGAAGTGGGCGCAGCCCGAAAACGTTTCACCAGTAGCGATTGGTCAAACGACGCCTCTATCGTTAATTTCAAAAAAGATGTCAGATCAGGAATTGTTATTTTTCTTTCGTTTGGTCTAATCTTGCATAATGAGTGTTCACATATCATATAAGAAATGATATATGAAAGAGGTTTCCGTGACGCCGCGTTACAGACAGGTGCAGGAGAGAGGGGTCGAAAATTTTTTACCCAATCGTGGAGGGCTTATTGCAGAATTGAAGTAGAAAAGTTTGGAATAGCTTTACATTATAGTGCTCCCTATGTAGAAAAGCAAACTGAATTATGCATAATGTGCGCGTACAGCCATGGCCTTTTACACGAGAATTAACACTTTTGACAGAGAAGGTAAAGAGAGAGAGAGAAGAATACAGGAAGGCAGGGATGTTAACCAGTCAATAGTCTGGTTGGCTACCCTACACTGGGGGAAGGGAGAAGGGGAAGAGAAAGAAGGGAGAGAGAAGGTGTAGGTACGCGTACGGACAGCACTTCAGTTAAAGTCGCTCGAGCAAACCAGAAGTTCTGAGAAAACACAAAAGTGCCTTCACTGCCTTCTGAGCCGATGATCGGTCGGGACGGTGCTCTAATATTGTCTGTTCACTCAGAGGACGATCGTCTAGTTTCCTCAATGTGTCGGACAAATACTGTCTTTGGGCTTGAAATTGAGGACAATGGCACAATATGTGGTCAATGTTCTCCTCGCATGCGCAAACATCACATGCAGGACTATCAGCCATTCCAATTAGTGCTGAGTAGGCATTCGTGAAGGCCACTCCAAGCCATAACCGACACAGAAGAGACTCTTCACGCCGGTGCACACCGGCTGGAGGTCTGAGTTGAAGTGATGGGTTCAGTCGGTGCAGTCTTGTGCGTCTTGTATGTACATTATTCCACTCTGCTAAGGAGATCGTGCGTGCCAGAATGCCAAGTTGTCTCGCGGCGTCGGTCCTTGAGAGCGGAATGGGGACGCAGCGGTCTTCTTGGTTTGACGTCCGAGCTGCTTTATCGGCGTCTTCATTACCAATGATACCGCAATGACCTGGTATCCACTGAAAAGAGATATCATGGCCTTTTTCTCCTAAGTGATGGACAAGTTCCGCGATTTCGCACGTGAGCTGATCGTGAGTTCCATGTCGGAGAAATGAATGCACACATTGCAAGGCCGGCCTGGAATCGCAGAAGACTGCCCATTTTCTAGGACTTTCAGTATTTATCACTTCAAGCGCGTCGCGGAGAGCCGCGAGCTCTGCAGCTGTAGACGTAGTGACATGGGAAGTGTTGAACCGCTTGGTTATTCTCATTGCTGGTATAACTACAGCGCCGCCGGAACTGGTTGATGTAGTTGATCCATCAGTGTAGACGTGTGTGCAGTCGCTGTATTTCTCGTACAAGAGAAATAAAGTTAGTTGCTTGAGCGCTGATGATGGCAAGTCCGACTTTTTCTGAAGTCCTGGGACTGTAAGGTTCACTTGAGTACGGCGCATACACCATGGAGGAATAGAAGGCCTTGCCGCAGGTGTGTAACCTGACCTCAAAGAGTCACGGTGCGCGAAGACAGTCGCACTGAATGTCGTGTGGGGCCTATCTACTGGGAGACTTGCTAGGTGGTGGGTAGGGTTCCGGGCGAAGTGTCTTAGGTGCACACGCATTGTTTCAATGCTAATGTGCGTTCTAATAGTGAAATCTTGAGCCACTGCAATAACTTCAGTCGTTGACGCACTCCGCGGTAGACCGAGACATATCTTGAGTGCTTGGGCTTGGATGCTTTGGATTATGTTCAGGTTAGTTCTGCAGGTGTTGGACATGACAGGTAGGCTGTATCGCAGGAATCCAATAAAGAGGACCCTGTACAGTTGCAGCATAGAGTGTATTGGCACTCCCCAGGTCTTTCCTGCAAGGAACTTAAACATATGGCAAATTCCTGTCAGGCGTTTTTTCACATAATTCACATGAGGGGTCCAGGAGAGATTTTTGTCAAGGACCACCCCTAAAAATCTGTGACTCGTGCTGTACGAGATCATGTGTCTGTCGACGGATATCACGTATGGCGACATTGATTTCCTGGTAAATGCCACCGCTGCGCACTTCTCGTATGATATATGAAGTCCTTGTTCTCGAAGGTAGGATGATGTCAAAGTAGCTGACTTTTGAAGCCGTGCGCGAAGCTGCAGTCGCGTCACAGCCGACGTCCAAATGCAAATGTCGTCGGCATAGATGGAGAGCCTAACAATGCCTGGCAGGATGTCGGTGAGTCCAATGAGTGTTAGACTGAAGAGCGTTGGGCTGAGTACTCCGCCCTGAGGCACCCCACGGTTACTGTAATGCTGGGAGGTCGGGCCATCCTCGGTAAGTACGAAAAAGGATCTCGTATGTAGATAGCTACGTATCCAAATATATACTTTGCCGCCAAGTCCTACTGCCTCTAACGCGTTCAAAATCGCTTCGTGCGTTACGTTATCGTACGCTCCTTTAACATCCAGAAACAGGGCAGCAGATAATCTTTTGCAGGACTTCTGGTGCTCGACGTACGTCACCAAGTCGATAACGTTGTCTATGGAAGAACGGCCCCGCCTGAAACCGGCCACTGCATCTGGGTATACCTGGTAATGTTCGAGGTACCATTCTAGCCGTGCTATAACCATCCTCTCCATTAGTTTTCCGATGCAACTGGCAAGCGCAATTGGTCGGTATGATGCAATGTCTACAGGCGACTTGCCAGGCTTGAGCAGTGGAATTATGCGGCTGGTCTTCCATTCTTGGGGAACCGTACCTGTCCGCCAGGAGCTGTTGGATAGGAGCAGGAGCACTTTTCGAGCCTCATCACCCAGATTACACAGGGCACGGTAGGTTATACCGTCGGGGCCTGGTGAAGATGAACGCTTGCACAAGGCCAGTGCAGCTTCGAGCTCGTCCATGGAGAAAGAACTATCCATGCGGGAGTCGCGTGAAATCGGTGAGTGGCGGAGCGTCGATGTTCCAGCGCAACTAGTTTCGCCAGCAATCCTCCTGCAGAAAGCTTCCGCTACGTCAATCTCGCTGCATTGTTGGTGAAGGGCCAAAGACTTAAAAGGGTGGCGCTGCTGAGGGGTTCCACGGAGACCACGAACAGTTCTCCATATGTGAGACAATGGTTTTCGTGGATCCAAAGATTCGCAGAATGATTTCCATCTTTGTGATGCAAGTTTGTCCATGCGACGCTGAATTTTCTTTTGAGTTCTTCTGGCCAACCTCAAGTCATTTACAGACTTCGTGCGCCTGTATCTTCGCTCTGCACGACGACGAATTGCACGAAGCTTCTCTAGCGCAATGTCGTATTCGGTGCGTGTGGACGTTCTCGGAAGTGAATGTTTCGCAGCCTCTAGGGCACCTTTTATGATGTCCTCTAGGCTAGTGGCCAAGTCATCACGACAGCCGTCTTCGACAATTGACTTGAACATTGGCCAGTCGATGCATTGTGTGACGGCGGCTAACCTGGAGTCCGTCAACCCTTCAACCCTAAGATAAGTGGGTAGGTGGTCACTTCCCCGCGTTTCAATATCCGGAAACCACCTGACCTTTCTAGTGAAGGAGCGTGAAACAAAGGTCAGGTCCAGGCAGCTACAGTAGGCAGTTCCACGTAGAAAGGTGGGGCTTCCATCATTTAACAAGCATAGTTCTTGTTCGGAGGCAAATGACACTAATCTTCTGCCTCTCGAGTTTATCTTAGAACTTCCCCAGAGATGGTGGTGGGCATTAAAATCTCCAGTAATCACCAAAGGCTGCGGAGTCGCTGTGGTGATTCGCCGTAATCTCTCGCAGTCCAACCGACTTGAGGGCGATATGTAGGCTCCAATTAATGTGAAAGTGAGCTTGCCTTTCCTCACTGTCAGACAGACGTATTGGTTTTCTTGGTCAGGCGACACTGGGTGATGGACATACGTAAGATCACGTCGCATGAATACGATGATCTTGCTGCATTCTCCGTGGGTGGCGGACATGAAACATTCATACCCGGACAGTCTGATGTTATCTGATAGGGGCTCGCAGATGACGATGACTGGGAACTTATTCGTGAACACAAACTGTCGAAAGTCCGACATGCGTGACTTCAGTCCTCTGGCGTTCCACTGAAATATCGACGCGTTTCGGACTTCGTCACGAAACGACGGCTTCTGGAGAGCCATGATTTTAACCAAGAGCTGCAAGTACTGGACTCAAAGTGTCCAGCACCTGTAGTGCGCTTTGCGCAGACGAAGACTTCATGTTGGTAAGTATACCGCGAATGGCACTCATGAGGGACCGCAGAATGTTGATGACCTGGAGATCATCAGCCAGCGTCGCTTCAACAGTGGCAGAAGCCGTTGAAGCCGGTGCGTTTTGAGGTATCTTAGCAGGGAGGTGTGCCCTCGGTAGCTCAGGCCATTCTTCAGGACGGGCGAGGCTCTCCTCTTTGTTCGCTTTCCTTGTATCTGTCTTGGTGGCGCAGTGCGGAGATGCGGCAGCCCTTCTGACTGTAGCTGGCGTGTACCTATCTTCAGTTGCGGAATTTCTTGAACGTTTTCGGTGTCGATGCCGACGTCGCCGAACAGCGGTAGCAGCCTCTCGATGCGTCGAATTGTCGCGCACCATGCGTTTTAGAATCGTGAATTCCTTCCGCATCCGCGGGCAATCCTTTGATGAGGCCTTGTGAGGACCACTGCAGTTCGGGCACTTTAGAACATGTGTGCTGCAGGCGTCCTCTGAATGGGACTCAGAGCACCGCGGGCACACTACACTGTTCACGCAGACACCCTTCACGTGGCCAATCTTGCAACATTTGAAACACTGGAGGGGCTTCGGTACGAATGGTCGTACTGGATGGCGGACATGTCCTACTTTGACGTGGGAAGGAAGGCTGTCTCCTTCAAACATAATCTTCACACAGCGTGTGTTTCCCAATCTGGAAATTCTTGTAATGGAATTGCCTTCTGTCGTTGGCTTTATCAGCGTTGGCAAGTCGTCATTAGGAATGGCAACGTCGACGTCATAAATGACGCCCGCAGTACCATCGCCGCCTGTAGGGATCATTGATCGCACCTTTACGTTGTCGATATCAGTTATATTTCGTAGGTGTTGTAGGGCACTACGATGTAGCACATCAACTGCCAGGACATTTTTCCGCGGGTTTATTCGCACGTCTTTAATCTCATTTGGTGCGATTCTCTCGAGTAAGGAAGAGAGGACCTGCCTGTTGAGGAGCCGCAAATTGGTCGCCGGGTCCACGGGCATAAAGAGCACAGTGTGCGGCCAGCGCAGCGGTGCACTCTTCACGGTAGAAGCACTTGGCGACGAAGATGCCTGCAGTAGTCTTCTTTTCGCTGATCTACTCATCACGACCTGGAAGTCATCGTCCGACGAGTCGTAGCTGTCCGAACATATCTCAGTGTCCTCGCTGTCGGTATCGCTTGACGCACTTCCACGTTTCCTGGACGCTAGCCGACCTGACGGCTGCACACCAGGAAAGACCGCGGAGATTTCTTCATCCATTACCGCAAGGAGGGAGCGGCAGCTCCCAGAAATGCAGGGAAACAAAGCGAAAAAGCGGAGACAAAAGCAAAAGAAGGTAAAGGAGGCAAGAAAAGTATAGGTTCTGTGTTATTTTTCCCGAATAAGAGTAGTGACTGACGCAATACAAAATAGCCTGCAAAGGTGCTAAATAAAGCTGTTCCTTCAGTCCTTATAATTGACTTCAGGCCTGTTAGCTACTTGCAAGAAGTGTTTATGTTATAGCTCTTTCACTCGTTACTCATTCGTGAGATAACGTGTTGCAAAATGCTCTGCGCGACAAACGGAATGAAAAGAACCTGGCATCGTTTTCTGGCAGACCAAAGTCTAAAAAAAAAGCAATATCTTATATGTTTTCAGCAAACAGTTCAAAAGAGATTTGCGGCGTTCCGTAGGAGGATGACCGCTGAATAAATTCACGGAACTGGGACGGTATTCATTACATAGCGCTTATACTCAATCAGTTCTTAAGAACACGAGGAAATCGTTTTCGAAAACGAGCATATGCTTACCGAAGTAATTCGGCCAATAAAAACCACTTCTCGCGAGCAAAACGCAAATTATGGGTTCGTCCTCTAAGAACACAAAAGTAAGCTTCTCAGGCATCTATTTCGTAAAATACTTTTCTTAAGTGTAAATTCCTGACATATTTCCACTAGAATAGCTCTGAACGCGTTATGAAAAGTGAACAGGCAGCAGCGGAATATTTTCGCAAGAGCGTCACTTGCGGTTTGGATATTGTAGGATTTGTAGGGCTCAGGTAGACCATCAGATGTCAGAAAAAAGGGCAATAAAGAGTTTCTTGTACTTTCAAGCTTCTTGAGCACTTGGCAATGCCTGAATAACTGTATTTTGAGTAGTTTATCAATTGTAGATTGAATTTGGAGGCTACATAGGCACAGGCATGTTCGTGAATTTCGAGCGGGGAGTCAAAGTGTTCGAAGTGGTTATTGCATAATAAACGCGCACTGAAGCAAACGAAAGCAAAGAGAAAGGGAGAATGTTTATTTTCGCTTCTTTTAACTTTCCTTCAGTACCGACCCTGAAACGCAACGAGGCAAGAGAAATTTTGTCAGTTCAACAGGGCGGCCACTGCCGCATTCAAGGCGCGATATCGCGAAGCCTTCGCGCGTGTTCGTGAGCGTACCCGTTCTCATCTCTCACTGCTTCTTCATGGCTGCGTCTGACACTCGGGATGATTAATGACCTTTTGATGGCTTCTTCTCCTTCGAGGCCTCTGCCACCTCCGCAGTAGATTAGGCCCAACGGGCTTCTGTACAATGCGTAGCCTACCAGCGCGCTATAATTTCTAGACGATGCGCTATTCATCGGACAGCGTATACTGTGGACGCGACGCTGTATAGTCGAGTCGCAGTTGCTGTCACTTTCGCTCGTGCCGAATTTACAGATTTGGCGCAGAGGTGCTTGGACGAACGCTACCATGAATGGCAGCACTGTTCTTGACGAAGTCAAGTGCAGTGAACTGATGGGCATTGGGAGCATTTGGTCCGTGCAATGAACTCGTGGGCAACACTTGTTCTTTGCTCGCGGTTGCAGTTAGCATGCGCGCTGAACGCTCCTTATTACTGCTTCAATTACAATCAATCAATCAATCAATCAATCAATCAATCAATCAATCAATCAATCAATCAATCAATCAATCAATCAATCAATCAATCTTTATTAAGGGCGCCAACAGCAGTGGTACATAAAGAAATATTCTGATCATCCACGTACTTATGCGGAATTCCGAATTTTTCAGGTATTTAAAGCCGTGTAGTTGCGAAAAGCTCTACCTTGTAGGCAGTAATGTTTCATTGAGAAGTTATGATATTAGTTGATACGTTACTACTGCCCCGCAAGGTAGCTTGATGCGGCCATTTTGGCATAATGATTCAATTGCCCACTGAACAAGCATACTTTGCTATAAAATTCAGTGTCCAGCTACCGGTAAGTGTGTGTTTTATGTTTTTCATTGTTGTTTTTTTTTCAGCGTGGTCGCAGATACGGCTAGAAATGCATTTCGTCAGTAGAAAACCAAGAGACAGTACGGCATGCACTAAAGCAAATGTCACGCCATTCTCCAATAACAATTAATCTACAACCAAATAGCCCAAGTTACCATTGTGTTTTTGGGGGGGAGTGCCCATACACCACTTTTGAGAGTTTCTTAGCATTGAGGTAGGTGGCGCGCAGACACAGGGTAGATTTAGAAGCTTTACCATGTGAGCCGCAGTTACAACATGCTGACAATATTTTCTGTCGTAAATGTCAAACTGCTTATTGAAAACGATATGCAAAGCTTATATTCAGATAGCTTCGACCTAATTCGCATAACCTTCTATACTTACCTATAGACAAAGAGTTAAAGCCGCAGTCACTTGGGCCATCAATACTACTCCACAAAACTGCCAACATGATTCCGTGTGTAATCGCTACGTGTAAGACAAGCTCAGAAAATTTCTCACTTGCACGAGTACAATGAAAGAATAGGCTAAATTTTGCATATGCTATGTATGCGTCTTAGTCGTTTATTGGTTTCGCTACAAATAAAATGCACAAGCTGAAAATTACTATTACTATTTAAATTAAGGTTTTTTGGTTAGATGGATGCCTGTCATGAGCATATTTATCACATATGAGTGCTTGTGCCTCACTGTACTTCATTGTAAAAACCCCAGTGCTCTCAGGAGAATTCGCCTTATTTTTTTTTTTTTTGGCAGTGACGCCACTATAAGCTACCATTATTACTGCGCTGTATGTTTTTAAGAATAGTAGGTTGGAAAATATATAAAAAATTACGAAAAAATAATGAGTGAGTACAAGTTCCACCAGTTCCCACTTTTGGAATTTTTTTTCGCCGACATCTCTGATAAAAAATATAAGAAAGAAAAAAACAGTGGCTTTTTTTAGTACGAACAAACTTCCATCGAACTTTTTTTCGTTACAATAATATTTGAAGAAAGGTGGCCGATTGCTATTTTGTGCGCTCCACGCGCTTTTTTTTTTATGCGGGACATCTCTCTCTCTGTCGTCCATGAGAAAGTTTGCCCAAGAGCACAAATGTTTGATGAGAAATTAATCTGCTTGCTTTCGTTCCCGCACGTGGCTCTTCATAATCTTTATCGTAATTTAGAAAGATTAAAGGCACGGCAGGGCTCGATGCGCCGGGCTGAAGAAAGGGGGCGTGCTGTTTGACTTATCAATCAATTAACGTGGTTTCCGTTCTCTCGCGGTAATGGCGTTAATCTCAGAAGTTTATGCCTCCTCCTCATCTTCTCTGGTTTGTGTTTTTTGCTCCGTTTGTTCTGATGATCAGGTAATACCAGTTTGTAAAGGAGATTTTCTGACTTTTGGAAAGAAATTTGCCTGACGAAACAAATCAGAAGGCGAGAGGATAATTGTTTCAAGAGCCAATAGTTTCGAAGATATTCATTTTTTTCAGACAATTCATGTACTTAAGCACATGGCGTCCATAATTAGCGCCGGCTCTTCATTTTTACATGTAATTTTATTGTATAGATAGAAGGAAAGAAACACGATTGTGCTGAACTAGGGAAGTCCACCGGAATGAAAAAAGCCAGATAAAGAACACTTGCACTTAATGGACCTGTGTTGCATTTGATCAAAATACATTGAAACATAAAACCTTGTCAGTTAAGTATACTAATGACAGACGCAACGTTGTTTAATAGCAGCTGTTTGCAGGAAGTGTGGCGCACGGGCCGGAATTGAACTTTATTGTCTTGTATATTTAGCGCTTTGCTAGTTGGAATATTACATCAAACAAGCAGCGTATTCTAGCCATATCAAGGGTGCAGATTGCGATATTTGATCAGCACACCTGTGTGTTTTGGTTACTGTGTCTACGAGCACAACAGTGATGGCGGGGGGGAAGCCAACTCACAAAGTTAAGCGTATTCTGAGAAGTGTTATTATTACCCGCGATCTTTTGATTTTGTCGCACACGCTTCGCTCGTATTATCTGGTAGGCAGCGGAAAGCAGATTCCATATTGGGGACAAACGTAATACAAATGATTAGTGGCTTGTTTGTTAAAGTAGCTTGTTCTACACACGCGCAAATTCATCTTCGAAAACATTTGTGTGTAATAGTTTGCATGAAACCGAATGCTCCACTGTTTCATGCTGACACGTATAACTGTATGGCGAAGAGCGCGCATAAAAAGACACATAAACACTTCTATCTTAAGGATTAGCCGACACCATCGCGAAGAAAAGTAGGGGGATTGCCAGGAATGTAAAGGGTAGCTAACGGTACTTCATGAAACATTTCTGTATTCTTTTAAGCAAAGTGGGAGGGGGGAGCTGCTAGGAACTAAATGCATTGGGAAACAACAATCCGCTTCGGTGGAGAAAATATCGCTGATTTTCTGAATAATAAAGTTACTAATACATGTCAATCGTTTTATATATATTCTAATTTTCCGTGTGCTCAGATAGCACCTGCAGCGATGTAATTTACGCTCATATCGGCTGAAAAGCGAGTGTACGGACACCTTTCATTACGCAACGCTACGCGAACGCATGTCACCGCTGATATTGGATTTCAATTAAAGCGACGCTCCCTTGATGACGTCTCAATTAGGAATCCGCCCAACCACCCGCGACTGCCGAGCCTGTGATGATGCAATTGAGGTAAACCCGCTGAAGTTGCGTTAATTGACTGTCTGCTCGACATGCAATAGAGTGTCGCGGTCTGCTTCTAGTGCCAGCGAAGCAACTTGCTGTATTGTGCATTACTACCACCGTGGCAGCAGCATTAAAAAGGAGAAAGAACCCAAGATACTACTGGAAACTAGAGAACAGAGATTTTCGACGTCGAACTCATTGCTGACGAAGAGATAGCGCCCATCGGTATCATCATATTTCCATTGGTTGGTGTAAGGAGCAGCTCAGGATGTTACCTTTGAAGTGAATCTGTATATAGCTATGCCCTGCAGCGTTGGTCGATGTCCGTCCGTCTACGCATAGCGTCGACACGAAAAAATCTTCGTCTCCGGTTTCCTGTGAATGCTCTGTAGCTCTTGATATATTGTAGGTATCTTGAAAAAAGTCGCACTTAAATTGGCCACTAAGACAACTCTATCATTACGCTGAGTTTAATTTACTTGTCTTAATTAGTTATCTCAGTGAACTAACCAACAATTTAACTAACTAACTAAACGTTACCGAATTCCTGTCTGCTGTCAATACGTGTCCATCTGCAGTTACAGAAAACAGCTGTAACTCTTGTTTTATTGAAACTATCCAGAAACAAATAAATGACAATTAGTTGCCCAGATGACTGTAACATTTCGCTAGCTTTCATCTGCTTTTCTTAATTACGTAGTCCACAGCGAAGTTCTAGATATCGTAGAATTTTCGTCTGCTGTCATTACATCAGTTTCAACGGGAGGAGGGGAGGGAACGGACAGCCTCATGCTTGTCCGCTAGAATAAAACTCTAGTCATTCCAAGTTCCATTCAGCTAATTAACTAGGAAGTGTGCTCAATCTGTAATTACAAACAAACGTGTTTTGTTTCGTGCACTGCTTTGACTGCACAACCGTCAACGCATATCGTCGCTCGCGTCGAGGTTCGGTTCGACGGTGTTGTGGTTACGTCATAGTCACTTTGTTTCGAGAAAAAAATTACTAGTATACTTAGTTATTAACGGATAATATATAACAACGAAAATTATGTGTCTCGAATTTTTTTTCTAATACGAGCGGATATATAGCGGTGGGCGAATATGCGAAGTTTCGAATATAAATAAGGAAACATTGTGTGTACTATTCGGCTCGTATTAGAAAATCAACTATTGGGCACAATCGAATACTCAAAACTAAACAAACATTTCGTGTCCACCGACCAGGGGCCCTATAACGTCAAACCATTCGAACATGTTTTTATTACAGTCTGCTGACGTCAAATTTGCGTAACGGCCGACGCAAGCATCGGGCTGTGACCCGCAGGGCTGAACCGCCCAATCAAGTGCTCTCCTCGTTTCTAGGGGGTCACTTTTGTTTGCCTTAGAAACGAATAACATTGGCTATAGTGAGCGGCTTGTCTTGTCTAATTGGCTGACAAGAGCCGAGGAGCACGCTCAAGTGGAAAAGGATTCGACGGTGCCGAGCCAGTGCACTAAAAATTTATAACCGCATCAAGAGGGTGGTGCCAGCGTCCGCGATTATTTGGCAGACGCCGGCACCTTATACTTGGCTTCAGGTGGCTGTTCGAAAATTGCGGCGGCATACAACGGAAGGTTAAGAATGCCGCTAAAACCGATCCTCAGCAAAGAAGAGTTGGCAGAGCGAGGTCGGAAGCGTGCCGAAAGTGTTTGAGAAACATTACACGGCCACGCAAGATGGTTTATTGTACGCAAATAAACCAAGGCAGTTGCCTTTTGACTTTTCACCAATAGCCGAGGGTTAATGGATAAAAAGCGTCGAATCAGAAATGGCTATTTTATTTTTGTTCGGTCCAATGATACATATCAGTGTGCACGCGTCATGTCAGATAAGGAGCTATCGCGATTTTCGTGACGTCGCATGACAGACACGAAGGTGGAGGTGGTTCTAAAAAATTTTTGACCAATCGTAGAGGGCTGATGGCGAAATGGGAATAGCGAAAGTTTGGAATAGCTTTACGTTATAGCGCCCCAGCAATATTTTCCTCAGTTACAGTTCTCTGTCTGTTAAACAAAGAATCGCTAATGTCGAGAAGTGCTACAACAACAAAAATTCGCGAAAAATCGCGAAAAAGTGTAGAAATAAAATAGGTAATAGAATCTTTGCGTACGGTTTCGCTTTGGAGGCCCACATGACAACCTCTGATTTTAGCTTGCACTTTTTCATTTAGTGTTTTTTGTATTCTAGTTGTGTAGCAGTTTTATATTCTATGCTACAATCAATTATGTTTTTCTTGGGATGGGTCTTTATACATATCTCTGCGGCTGATACAAGTCCTTCAGTACCTTGTTTTTCTGCAATTCCTAATCTTTTTTTGGCAGCCATTGATTTTGTCGTTTTGGAAAGCTAGTCATTGAACCGTCATTTTCTTTTGAATGGCTTGTTTGCAACGAGGTTGTAATGCTGATGAGATTCTACGCACGCAGTTTTTCTAATGACGATTGGTGATCTTGTGTTTAAAACTGATAACTTGTTTCTGATAGTTCGTGGTCCTTTTGCACCAGTAAGTTCGGGCATAGTATGTAATTTTACCAAAATGACTATTCCTGCTTTAAATATTATGCATTTTCGTCTGACTTTACGATATTCAATTCGATATGCGATACTTACTATTCATGTTCGATTTGTATTAAAAAAATTAATATTGGCACTCGTATAATTTAAGCTATTCCTAAATATGTGGTTTAACTTCTCAAAAACTGTACAGAGAGCTTTGAGGCACACCACAATGGAGGGCTTCGGAATATTTGGGACAACTTGGAGATATTTACCGTCCTGGAATTAAACTCTCGAAGTCGTGCTCTGCTGCATAACACCGTAGCAACTGAGCCATCACGTTGGGTGCACATAGCGGAACTGGAGCAGAAGAGATTATTGCACAACTTCATATTCCTATATTACCGTCACGAAGTTGAACAGAGGTGCCTCATAACAATCCTAGTATAAGCTTCGACTTCATTAGGCGAAGAATACGAACGTTCAGCGGAAGCGTTGCCCGGGATCAACAAATGACGTACGATGTTTTCAGATACCAAAGATCTTTGGAATGGAGGCCAATTTATAGGCAGCGAGAAAGTAACGCATGGCAATATACTACCTGTCTCTAAGGTTTCTAGCCGAACCAATTTTTTTGTTCTTGCACCGGAATGTAGCAAACTGTCCGTGTCATTCGGTGATAAAGAACAGGGGAGTGCACTAACATAAATGAACAAATTCTTATTACCGAGAGTGGCGCTGCTTATTTAATCAATGATATTACATCTGAGAACGCAGACAGAGGGTGAGCTTGAAGTTCATTTACCACCGCGCCGAGGCCACATTAGTCGCCTCGAGTCTGGCTGTTGTTGACGGGAAGTCTGCAATGATATGGTCTTCATTCTTAGGGAGTCAATTCTTTCAAGAGAAAGTGCGCAGCGGAAAGAAAATGCGAGTTCCATGTGACAATGAAAAGTGAAGCGTAGCGTGATGCCTGCAGGCCATGAGATTGCGAGGACTCGTTTGTTTTTTGCGAGGACGTAAGGGTTAATTTGCCATTATTGCCCATGGCGCACCCTTGAGAGGAATGGGACTGCCATAATGCAGGATGAGTGCTGCTTCGGAGAGAAACAGCCTGATGTGTTGGCAATTGGTGCAAATAAACAACACTGTATACGACTAGTTAGCGGTGTAGGATTTCGGTTGCGGGTGGATTGGGCTCAATAGTATTAGCTTAGATTTGCGCAGCGGGAAACATCCATGCCAATGAATGCTCGTGGAAGACAGTAAGCATCGTGGAATGCTTTCAAATGAACACAGAAAGGAAAAGGCGGATGACCAGTTTGGCGCTGAGCACCACTGTACTTTAGTACTTTTTATGCGAAGCATATTACGAGAGCTCAACCCAGCTCCTCAGGCGCGGCGGTGTCGCCTTCAATACCACGTGACACCGTGACGTCACGAGAGAGGAGAAGTAGCTTTGGCTCCACTCTGGCAAGATGGGCTGGGTGGGAATCGAACCAGGGTCTCCGGAGTGTGAGACGGAGACGCTACCACTGAGCCACGAGTACGCAGCTTCAAAGTGGTACAAAAGCGCCTCTAGTGAATGCGGTGTTGCCTTAGAAACGAGCTGTTTCTAACGCTCAGGCGTGCGTCGCTTGCTCAGGCGCACATTTCGTTGCCGCGCCGAACGCTGCGTTGCTCGACGCTCACCGCGTCCAATGCGGGGCGCGTAGTCGCTGCGCCGTAGCCCATTGTAATGGCGGGTCGACGGGAACGCTGTCGCGTTCCACTCTTGAAGGCTAAGCAGAGTAACGCATGAGTTGTTTCTTCGTCTAGCCGAACCAAATATAGCCAAGCAACAGCAGTTCACCAGGCTAAACAGTGGTTCAACAACTAAAATAAAGGTTAGTATGCTTCGCATCCTGGGCTTAACCTTACCTAAGCCACAGTCATTTTTTTTTGCGTTTCACTCAAAGACAAACACTTTTCTTTGTGTACCCGTTGTCACTGATAGAGAAAAAACAGCACTGCACTCGGATAATGGTGGCAGAGGTGGATGCGGTGGAGCCGGGATGCCTGCTGTCGTATGTTTTTCTCATTTCGGGTATCCAGGTCACGCCTGGTTCCCCCGAACCACCCGGTACACTGTCCAATTGTTTCGATTTCTTTCTTCCTTCGACTGCTCCATTATTATCAGTATTTCTTGCGGGATGTTTTACTTGTTTTGGGCGGCCTTAGTTTATCGTTCTCTTCCTTACCAGAAGACGGCGTTTGTCTGGATACCATGCAGTCAATTCGTTTCGAATCAATGCTCCCATGACGCGGGTTATTTTTTCGCCGAAAGGTTCAAAAGAAACCTAACCAACAACAAATCTGGCCCAAAAGTAAAATTAAATCTAAAAAATGCAGCATGCACTGACGGAATGCTACACCTCATGATAGCCTCGAACGTAATAAGGAAATAAAGCATCTGGCATGCTTTATTAGTGAGCATGATCCCGAAATTATAATTCTTGGCAGGTTGCGGTTCAGTCAAGGTGCACCCGAAAACTGAAACTACAACAATCGTGATGTAATTGCTTTTCGCAAAAGCTTCCTCGGAATAAATCCTGTATATCTCACGTGACCGGGCAAGCAGGTTATCGCTTCCGACAGACCCCATAGCGAAGTTCTTTCCAAGTAACGTGTTCCGTGAGATTCCGAGGCGAAAGCTGTCCACAAGCCCAACTCAATTTTCTGTCTTCAAATATGTGAATAAGAAATAAGGAGGTGCACGCACTCACAAGACGTCGTCTTGGGCGGTTACATTTGGTGCCACGCTAGCCGCTAACTTAAATGAAACGTATTTGTGCTGGAAATGCAGCGCTTCTGCTGCGCACTGTGAATGTGATGTGCCGGCGCCTAGCAACGACACAGCGCAAATGCGCTTCGTGTGGTTGCCTCCTCAGTTATCAAGCAGAGATAAAATTAATCGGCTGCTCAACCCCATCTGGAATATGCAGTGACAGTACCGCTGGACATGCAAGCACTCCGTGTTCGCTTTTGCCACCGCTTCTCTCTCGTACACTGCTCAACAAGACACTCGTCGTCCTTCGGCCATCGCGCTTTCCTTACCTCACTATACTTTCGGCCCTACCTTCACTCCTCGCTTCATCATCGTCACCTGCAGCGGAAGGAGAGGCGCCTTTGCGTTTGCGAGATCGTCTAGTCGCACGCTTGACGGCCTCGCATGTACCGACACCACACCGAGCTCTTCGCTGCCGCTATATAACTAGAACAAGGTGCAAGCTCTTCCGAGCTGTTAAGCCTATATTGCGGAAGGTTCTGCGGCAATGCGCGTTGTCATCGCTCCTCTTTCCTTTTCGGTTTCCCGTGCTGACGCTCGCATGCACTCTGCGAGGGTCGTCTTGGTGGCAGTAACCACTGCGCTGTAATCAAAGAACGGCTCCGGAACGGAAGTAACGGTACGCCTGAGTGCAAACGCTTTCGCACACTCTTTACATCCTTGCCTTTCTGAACTAGGGATGCGGAAGACAGAAAGTGCGAGTGTGCCAACCTCTTACCCGTGTTAGCGACTCCGACGTGCGTCCTAGAGCAGTGAAGATTAGCGCGCTTTTCTCAGCTTGAGCTATCTTGCGCATCGCGGAAAAGCTGCTGGTGTGCAGTTGCTATAGTACTGGAGTGTGAGCATCTGTAGACATTTAATTTTATTGCGTGATGCCTATTCTAACAATACTTCGTATTGATGCCCGTGGTCAAGGAGACATCAAATTCGAGCGGCAAGCTTTTTCTTTACCCAGAGCTACCTCTACTTGCACTCCTCCGCTGAAATTACTGGGTTAAAACAATAAAACTTTCATGTTGTTTTCGGTTGGTTTACGCATGGATATGCAGGCAGAACACATCTGTAAAATCAAGAAAGAACAAAAAACTATATCGTAGTTTGATTCTGGAAACTTGAGGATCTCTTTCGCAGCTTCCACTAGGTCGTATTAGAGCTTGGCATATAAATATATGTATATATATATATATATATATATATATATATATATATATATATATATATATATATATAAAGAACTTGAGTGGTGCTACAAGGTAAACAGAACAAGTATGTAATTTCGACAGTTTCGATCGGTGGACCGATCTTCATCAGCGTTTACAAAACAATGATGACAAAATGACAAAACCCTGATGAAGATCGGTCCACCGATCGAAACTGCCGAAATTAAATATTGTTCTGTTTACCTTGTAGCACCACTCAAGTTCATTCCGTTTGAAAGGTAGCCTGAAGAATCCCTCTTTGCCAACTATATATATATATATATATATATATATATATATATATTCATTACCCCTTCGCAAAGAGATCTTTCATTACATAGTCCACGGTGGAGTGATTACGGAAAATATAGCAAATCAAATGGATTAGCGCATAAATTTTCTTATTTGGGACCATTTCTTATTCTTCTTTCTTTTAAGGTATTCTTATTCTTAATTCTTATTTAAGTGAATAATGTGCACACGTTTACCCGTTTACGCACTCAAATCCAAAAAATATCCGCAAAAAAGTTTGGGTAGCCTGCCTGTCTTTCTTTATTTACGCCTCTGTTTTACCACTCCATGTACTTTTCTTCATATTTTTAATAACAAGTATTCAGTTTTTGGCAGAGGGCGATCATGGATTAAATTGTTGCTACCCTTCGTGACAGTGCTAACTGTCCCACAAAACAATAACAATCAATCTTTTTCGGAACAGCTAATCTTCAGAAAACCTCGAGCGCAAGAGAGATTAAAATGAAATGACATGAACGCATTCAAATAATAAATATTAAAACACAAATTATTAGAATCAGGCACACACTTTGAATTAAGAGATTAACGGAAGGATTATGTAGAGAGGACATGTACTCTCTGCTGAAATTGAATTTATATCAAATGGTGAAGCACATCTTATTATTTTAGATACGCAACGTCGTAACGCGCCTGTACTTTTCATTACTGAGCATGTTTTTTTTTACATCTTTGTCGATGCATAAACTTCTCAGTCTGAAGAACGCGCCAACGTAATTAAAAGTTTTATAAGCTTTCCATTGCACAAATTCCACTTTGAAGATGACTTCATCCGTAGGCAGCCTTGATTCTGATATACCTTTGGTAACTTTGTTGCTTGTGCTTAAATCAAGAAGTTATGGCTGTACTCTAGCCGGATGGCGCAGAATGCCATTGTTAAAGTTTTGTGTCGCATTGCCAGGGTGCCTAAAGAGCGCTGCCTCTAAATGCAGTAAACCTAAATGACAATGACATTTTTATAGCAAATCAAACATATGAATATGTCAATACCTCCCATAGAGTTCAAACGCTTGCGCGCGTTTACTGCTAACGTTGAATGTAAAATGCCTCTAATTTAAAACTTTATTTGTAGATTTGCTCTAATGCTTAAAAGAGATATTACCGGATATGTGCATTGATGAAGAGATCTCGCAAAAGCAATTTCATTTTCACTAGAATGAAGGCTCTATGGCAGTGCAACTTTATCATATCTTAAAGCTCGAAATTTCTCAAGAGCTTAAAAAAACCTTTAGGCACAACATTTGTGCCATTTTTTGCCCAACTTGCCTTCATTGTGTGGCCATAAATTAGGGACAAGGTTAGACAATAAAATACCGTGAAGTGACAAAAGTATTTTGCGCGTCATATTTTTGCTGATACCTGTACCGAGAACGAGTATATACTAACGCGCTCAGGCTCGTATAAAGAGATTAAAGAAGGGAAATCATAAATAAATGACGATTAAACCAAGAAGAAAAAGATGACAACAAACAGCAATGAGCCTCTGGAAAAGATACATACGTTTGCTCATTCCCATACTGAAAGTAAATACGCAAAAGCAAATGGAGTAAAAATCGTGTAGATTCGACACACATGTTGAAGTCTGTGGGAAGTCGAGCTTTATTGAAGCGAGTACTTCAATTCCCTTCCTCTATTGGCGATGCATACAATTCCTTTCGTGCAACATGAAATCTGATAAAATATTTGCCTTTCTCCAGAACAAATGGTAGAACTCTAACGCAAATCAATTTTTATGTTTATGCACTACACCGCACACAAGATATGCCAAAATGCAAAGACCCAATCAAGCGGATCCACGGTGTGAGACGACGCAATGATTACAATAGGATGACGACGAACATGACAACATGACAACGACCACATGATGACAACCTGAAGACAACGTATTTGACAATGGCATGGCAACAATGCAACGACTACTGCAGCAAGTGGACACTGGGTTGAGAATGCGGGAATTTGGAAGGCGGCATGACGATAACAAGATGACGTCGACTGTATGAAGACAGCGCAATGACGACGATGGATGACAAAGATGGCATGACGACTGTACGATGACGACGGTGCTACGATGACGTCACGACGACGCCATGACGACAACGGAATGACGACACTGGAATGATAACGTTGGACCGACTATGACGGCATGACCATGACGTCATGACGACGATTGTATGAAGACGACGAAATGACGATGTCATAGCCGCCATGGAAAGACGATGACGAACCGATAATGATAAGATCACCCAGGTAGCACAAAAGAGATACGTAACGTTTTCGCAGCGTTTATCCAAGACGATAAAAACGGGTTAAAGAAGACACGAATGAGAGAACTTCGGCGGGAAAACGTCGTATATTTCTGCTAATGTCCGGCTTAATTACTTTCTTGAGACGATCTAGAACAGGTCTGCAAGACGTATTCGAAAAGCTGGTCTAGAAATAGGATTGGGAAAGACACAAGTAATCCCTTTGCCAAAACTATTCGTAACCAATTTCTAAACGTTTTTAGGAGGTTATCAAAAAGCTGGTCTAGAAGTGGTCTTGAAAGGTTTACGATCATCTGAAGCTAATTTTCGCGGGTGATGGGTGGGATCAGAGATCGTTGTTCAAAACACGCGTTTAGTTTCGCCTCACGCGACTGGCCTATGCCGCGCAGACGTCGTCAGCCGCACCCGTCGGCACGGCCTAGGCCAATCGCGTGAGGTGAAACTGATCGGGCGTTTCGAACAACGATCTCCAATCGCGCCCCAGATGAGTAGAAGCGTCGGTGTTGACTGCAAGAGCCATGGCGCAGTGCCAAGCACTGTTCCCCGCATGGCCGGCGCATCCTCTACCAAGTCCCACGAAAATAAGCCTGTTAGGAATGATGAATCCTTAATACCACCTTTAGTAAGCTACGATGCTAACAACCAAAACGGGAATGACATCCTGCAAAGAACAAATGGTAACGACTTGGCAGGCGGCAAGACCAAGCTCTTCATGCCAAGAGTGCATGAAATGAGAACATTGTGACCAAGCAAAAACACTTTATTAAAATGTAATGCTTATGCAAGCTTCGAACAAACTGTGTGAGAAATGCAAATAGAAGTAAAAGTACATCAGCAATGACAAAAGTCGCAGAAAGGATTCGTGATGAACTCGAAAGTGAACATTCACTAGCACATAAACAAAATTCCAAGTACACATACAAAAATGAACAGAAGAACCTGGAGTGTACTAATGTTTCTCATTTATCATAGTAATGAGCACGTGCTATTAGTAGAGTTATGCAGAAGTGACATCGGAGCGAATGGAAGTAGACTGAAAAATGCAAGAGTATGAATCGGATGGTAACTGCCTCCAAGCAATGTTACCAATCAGCTAGAAGCTTGAAAAGAGCACAAAAAGAAATACCACCGCATACCATCATAAAATAATCCCGTGACAGAAATAAAAAAATGGGAACAATGCAAAATTGGAAATATCGCCTTTAGGATATATCAAAGAAGGTAATGGCGAGAAAAATAACCATACAACAAAAAAGCAATAAAGTGAAATTACTACAGAATACTTAAACGGGGGATTCAGTGTAACTAGTGAACACTACTGTAGTACAGCGAACGATGAGACAGTAATGCTGCATCTTGCCACTCCAGAACGTGAGAAATGAATATGCAAGCCTCATATTAGTAACTTACATAAACATGGAAATAAACTGGAATGCACTGGAAGCTGCATTTGTGTAACAAAGGAAGCAATGGTCGTAATAAATAGTAAGTGTTTTATCTAAAAAACCCTGTACAAGAGGCAAAGTTGTACCTCTCTGGCAAAAACAAAGTTGCAACGAGTAATTTGCAAACCAGCAAATACATTAATTAGCACACTGACATGTCACACTTTGCGCATATCTTCAGTCTCCTAAAGTAAAAAAAAAGCACTCTGAATGAGAAAAACTCTTAACACATGTAGCCCAGAGCAAACTCCTTGCCAGTTCACCCACACTTTCACATCCAAAAACATTTGCCACAAAGTCCAGGCACAGTTCCACTGATGTTTACCAATTCACCCCCACTTTCACGTCCAAAAATATTTGGCACACAGTCGAGGCAGAGCTTCATAGATAAACAACTTGAGCGCACCCTACTGATTATACTGCAGTCCCGCTGGAAATAGAACTGCCGCACAAGCTGGTAGTGGTTTAAATGTAGACACACTTGCTGTCCTGGACAGGTATGCTCAGATATCTGCACTGGTGCTCCGTTTTGTGAAGTAGACACATTGATGCACTACGCTGGTAGTTGAAATGTTTTGAATGCACAAGTATTGGCTTCACCAGAAAGACTTGCCCACATACCACCACTGGCATATATATGCACTTTCTCTTCACTCAGTAGCATTGAACTTAAAGTGTTCCCTATGTGGGAGCCATGTGTAAAACCGGTGTCACACGACCACTCTCGATCGCGATCAAGCCCGATCCAGATCGAAATTATCGATGCGACTGGCTCACTCTCGTAGCTTGCGCAAAGGAGCCAATCACGACCGAGAAATTCGATTTGTAACGGATTGGATAGCGGTTAAAAGAGCCCCGTGTGAAACCGGTATCAAATAATGCACAGGCGTACGCTAGGAAAATGTGTTGCACAAGGACAAAGAACTGCGGCATGCCCTGCTGTGCGAAGCGCGCGAACAGAACACATATAAAAAAAACCGCGCGAGCGCTTCGCAAATTCCATGCGCACACATTGCACCCGCACGAACTCGGCAGGCCGCCGACTACGTAAAGCGCGAAGGGCGCACAGCGTACATTCCGACACATGTCCCAAACGGCAAACAATCGTACTACCTAAAGCATACTCGACTCACGTATGCAGTATCCACAAGCGAGTTATGCAGCGTACATGATATCCATTCGCCAAGTAGTAAAATTGATAACAAGCACAAAGCTACAAGGGACTCAATACATTAATACCATTTGAATCGTCAAATAAAATAGAATTGGGCCGTTTCATATATTGGACACAATATATGGACACACGTGGTACCCCGTAAGACCATGAAATACCGCTCACGTGGATAAAGGGGGCGAAAACACAATCGAGAACCTGAAGCGTAAACGACAAAAGCACGGTATATATGGTGCACGCAAAATTCTGTCAGTGCGCTGTAGCGCGAGGGAAGAAAATAGGGCGAGCAGTTGACCTCACCTTTTGGGATACCGTGCTAGTACAGAATCATAAAAAAAAAGCCTGTTTGAACCAGTTATCTTGTCTGCAACACTCTTACTAAACGGGAGACTAAAATACCACGATGACGGCTCTATTGCGGAGATTGGCAAGGTGCGCACAGACAGCAATTTTGCCATCTTTCTTCGCATTCTGCAAAATGCTTTCTTGTTAGGATCACGCATAGCGGCCGATCCCGACGCTAGGGACACACAGGCACGATTTCTTCCCTCTAACTTTCATCCTTATACTGCCCTTAACGCCTGCATTACAGCGTCAGTGAAAAGGCGCCTCAAATACCATGACAATGAACTTGGAGAGCTGATTAGTGCCCTCCACTCGGCGCCGTGCAATTGAAAACACTACTGATTTACAAATTAAAACTACATAAACAGATCGCACAACTCAAACTAATCACAGAATGTCGTTTTCTTGACGGCAAAACACTGCAACACTTACATGACAAAGGGCAGCGGCAGCACATTCAGAACAGCCGCAAACATACCACAGCGCAATGCAAGTGCGATAGCGCTATTATGCCCGGCTCAAACAGATCGCACAACCCAAACTAATCACAGAATGTCGTTTTCTTGACAGCAAAACACTGCAACACTTACATGACAAAAGGCAGCGGCAGCACATTCAGAAGAGTCGCAAACAGACTACAGTGCCATGCGAGTGCGATAACGTAACTATGCCAGGCTTCACGAATAACGTGGCCGCCTTGGTCAGATAACAATTGAAAACACTACTGATTTCCGAATTAAAACCACACAAACAATTTCGCACAACCCAAATTAATCACAGAATATCGTTTTCTTGACAGCAAAACACTGCAACACTTACATAGCAAAGGGCAGCGGCAGCACACTCAGAACAGCCGCAAACACACCACAGCGCAATGCGAGTGCGGGGACGCGACGATGCCATCAAGACGCGACTATGCCCGGCTCGCCCGGCTGCCCGGCATCACGAATCACGTGGCCACCTTGGTCACATGATAACTAAAGAGATAGAGCGAGTCATATGAAGTCGTTTTCAAAACGTATTCACCCCTCGTTTTTAAGCCGCCTGGCTTCCAACGTTATCCAAACGTATTCACCCCTCGTTTTTAAGCTATCTTGTTTGGAACGTCTTTGATGCGTCGATTTTGGTCAAAAATCCGTTTCAGACGTTGAATCCCTTAATACGACGTTTTCAAGACTTTGTGTGCTACCTGGGCACGACGACAGAATGATGATACAAGTCGGTTTGCTTCTTGCATTCGCAACGCATGTAAGCTTTGTGTAAGTATAAATGGACCATCGTGTTTATCTTGAAATTGTGTAAAATTATTTTTCACCTATGATGGCTTTGCTGTTTCTAACATTTTGCAGAGAGATTGAATGTTATATCCGGATCTTTAAACATAGCACTTGGGACTTGGCGTTTATGAAAAAAAAAAGTTGCATGACCGCTTTATATAAGTCAAGAGAAATCAAGGGAACTCGGTGTTTTATGTCCAGCGCTGAAACCATTCATCTTAAGTAGACCAAATTCCTGCCCTTTTTATTTTCTCCTTCTTTCCGCAAAACGCAATCAAATAATTCAACAACCAATTTAAGTTCACATCCTCCGTTTAGCTCTCTAAGGCTGTGCTGTTATGAAATTTCAAGTATTAAGAAGCTCTAACTCACAAAACAGTTACTCTGCAGCACGTGTCAGAAATTTGTCGGTGCTTCCGTCTAGCCTTCTGCACACGTGGTAGAGCCGTCTTTCCTTCGCCGTAAATCGTAGTCTCCCGGCAAGGGGGACACTCTGAGCACTCCAGCCTACTACCACATCTGTTCTAAAAGCAGAGCATCAAAGCAATAAGTGAACTAGAGAGATAAATATGCAGATGCAACGCACATCATGGAATCTATGTGAAGTAAAGCTTTAGTAAAGCGAATAATTAAATGCGTTACGACTTAACGGTGATGCGTAACATTTTGTTTACTTTCGTCAGATGAAACGTGTGATGTTATTGGATGTGTACGTTTATCCGCAGCAAAAGTCACAGCTTTATTGTGTTGCAACGTTTGTGTTTATGCATTGCATCATTCACAAGCCACGTCTAGATGCAAACTCATCACTAGGCGGGTGCACACTGTCAGACGTACACGCAGCAGCATCACAATGATGAAGGCGATGTATGATGCTTGTAGAGGGAAGACTGTTGATGACATGAGTATGCACACCAAAAAAATACTACACTAAGTTCACGGCAAATTCCTAAAGCAATCTTTAGGAATTTTCTACCGCTTGTGTCGCAGTTGGACATACAGAATGGCTCATTAATAAATGTATACAATGAAGCCGCGAAATACATTTCACCATTATATTCACAGATCGGTGTGCATTAGAGATAACTGTGAGCCAACACCATACGTTGAACTTTTCTGTGGAAATCAGAGTGGGGCGTGTACATTCTGGAGGATTGGTTAAAGACGGGCACACCATCAACGGCATATACAAAATGGCTAAATGAATGAAGCGAATAAAAGAACTTGTTAAATATAATTCAAGATTTCCTTAGCAGATCGGTGCCTGTGAGCCGACATCACGTGTTCAGGTTTTATCTTTTGTTACGCAGAACAGACGCGAGCATACTTGGTCAGCATAAACGGGTTATATCAGCCCGTCCTTTGGTGCGTTCACTCGGGGCACATGAAACGTTTAAACATATATCCACAAATCTATACGCCGAGACAGCAACCTATCCAACAGCAGCCAGCAGCCAGGCAGCCACGCCAAACCCTTGAATGTAGGAAAATAAAACTTCCCTTTCTAAATGCGATGTTGCCTTCATCTACGGCGAAGCTAGCTGTTTCTAAGCCGGCGCTAGCATGGACTTATGTGTACGCCTGTCAGCGACAGCTCCGCGGGAGCGGGGAACACGCGGCAACCTTCTCAGAACGGCGGTGAACGCAACCCTGCCGGAGCGGGAAGTTACTTAACTGCTCCCTGGTGCACCTAGCGCATGTTATAGGTAGACCGGGCAAGGAAGCAGTTTTCGCAGCACCGTCCATGAGCACAGTAAGTGAAAGCGGAAAAGCCAGGACAAGCAACACTAGCTTCTATACACTCACACATGTGAATATATAGAGGAAAATTTATTTTAAAAAATGCAGTCACGTGGGCCTCAAATAAAAAACTTCTGGCCGGCTACTATGATCAAATAGAAGTAGATGAAGGAAAAAGAGAGGGTTGTAAAGCCTGATGATGAAAATGTACAGCCGGCTGCGACTACATACACGTTGTTGGGCGTAGGGACTGTTTACAGGACTGAATTTATGCCTTCGCTAATTAAATATTATAAGAGCCTTGATGGTTCGCTTCGTTAATATGTCCGTACAATTGACACACACATACATATATGCACAAAAGCTGTTTTCCATCCAAGCACAAGTGCATCAACAAGCGTAGAAGCGACCAAAAAAAAAGAAAAACTGAAACTTTCTCCAGCCTAGGGCTTTGAATATTGTATGTGCGCTTTGCTTGCCCCGGCCGCACCGCTTGTCGGCTGCCGGCTTTCGTGTCGCCAGCAGTTGTGCCGTTTCCCCCACCGCTTTGTTTCTACACGAGTGTTCTGAAGCAATGACACTTCGATTGTTTTCTTGCAGTCGCCGTGGTCCGGAGACTATCGAGTGGAGTCTTCAATTATTGCCGGTTTCCCAATCGAAAAAGAGTAACTTCCCTTTCGCAGCCCCGTCTCTACTTTTTCAGATATTTATTTCTGGACTCTTATCTTGGGCGACCACAAAGCGCCTTCGAAGCCCTACATCGCCCCTTCCGTGCCTCATTTATGGATTCTTTTTCTCTTCTGTACTTAACCCAAACTTGGTGCACCCTGTTTTCCCTCGTGAGCTCACAACGCGTCCTCTACCCACACATACCCTCGTGGGACCCCATTCTGTTCTGCCTTCTCCTTCTGGTGGCCAAAAAAAAAGAAGAAAGAAGAATAAGAAAGTCGGCATGAAATGGAATGGCGTGCCGTTTCCTTGATAGCCCGGAAAATGGCATGTGCTGCTTTACTGTTTATTGATCCGGTAATTCCGCACCTTAGAATTTTTTGCGGGAATGCCCGCTGCACCTTTCAAAGTGCGCCGTCCTTCTTTTTCTTGCTATTTCTCTTTCTGGATGTGGAAAGCACCATACCCTGGCGGCCTCTAGGCCCGCGAGTGAGCATTTCTGGCTGTTCCAAATCTGCCATCCTTGCCGCGAACAGCAGTGAGGGGAAGCGCTGTACACGCAATGTAACGCTATTCCTAGCACATAAATAAAAAAAAAAACTAATTCTTCGATAGTGTCACAACAGGCTCGCGTTCAGCCACGCCAAATTTGTTATGTATGTTTGCATTGGGTATTGTTTGCCTTTGCGGTTGGCATTGTCGGTGGCTGTTGTCCTCAAGTATAGCATCGTATTCTCTATAGAAGCACTTTGCTGACTGTGTTCAAAGCACGCGTGCAATACTGTATTTATTCTGGAAATACAGGTCATCATTTTCATTGCCATTTTCTCTGCGTTCACTGCTAAAATAAAAGACAAAAATGAAGGCTTATAAAACGTGCGGCAAACTGTAAAAAATGGCACATACCATCAATCCGAGAACTATCAACTCAGGAACTTCGTCAGTTTGGTGTGAATGAGAAAAGCAGCTGCAGTGACGATCGATACTGAAGCGCCGGTATCACGTCACTGTCTTTCAACACTGTCTTTGCCAGTTTAACACACTCATGAGAATGCTGCAATATAGGCCCGTAAGATGAGCGCGGATCTCTCCTAGCCAGGCGTTGGCTGCGCACTAACTGAGGGCATACGTGGCTTACGTGCCACAGCTTGGAAATAATCTCCGGCGGGGAAGAACGCTAAGGATGAGTCGAGATTGCAAGCCGTTTCATGCTCACTGTGCTCCCGTACGCCTAGTGCTCGAGGTCGCGTAATCGCAAACTTCAGAAACGTCGTGAAGGGAGAAGCAGCCCGAAGGGCTCGCTCCTCGCTGCCAGCGCGTTTCGCCACGGCAGCGTTGTGATAACGAGTGTTCATGGTCCTCGAGCGAGAACTGTTCATGCTTGCCTGTGTGCGCGTGACACCATGATTATGAGTTGAATTATAAGCAAATGTTTACTTCAATATATAAGGCCGGAGAAACTACAGACATTATTTCGTGCACCTGTGCAATAGTTTGCTTTAGGTATCACCACTTTCTTTGCCTTTCAGGCAAAACTGCGACTTTCTTTGTTAGATGCTGAACGCTACAGCTAAAAACTTGGACTATTTACGTTGAACACTCTGGATGCGAAGACGCATATGATGATGTGCCAACTAGTTAGCGATGATAGATGGCGCCTTCGGGACCAGTAAAACAACCAAAACGATTTCTTTCCGTGCATGTTTTGTACCGGTACTAATATATGAGTCAGAAACGTGGAGCTTAACAAAGAATCTTGATAAAAAGTTATCGACTGCGTAACGAGTGATGGAACTATAATGATAGGCTGAACGTAATGAGACTGAAAGGTGGCAGTGTGGATTAGAGAGGAAACGTGGTAGATTATTGCTGTGTATCGGAACCGCGGGATCAGATAGCGGAAAAGAAACTTGTATGAAGGTGCTTATGGTTATACAGGTCCGATCAGACAACGCGTAGGAAGTGCGCTTCAAGAGATGAATGTAGGCCGTTACGTCGCCCTTCGTTTACATTACGGGGCGAGAGCGGTATCCGCAGAAAACGTGACTACACACGTGACCAGAGTTGATGGTGGCTGCAGGAGTACATAACGTAGAAACGTGCTCCGATGTAAACATTGAAAGGCAATGGAGCATACGATTCACACCCACGGTGGCAAACACGTACACAATGCAGCTTTGCCGCAGCTTATATGTGTGACATCCGAGTTCTCATCACCGATATTGTAGTTGACATTATGAGGAAGGAATAGAGTTAGGAAGAGCATGTATTGCATAGAACCGACAAATACTTGTCTACTAGTTTTAAAGAATGCGTGCCAAGAGAATTGATGTGCATTCAGGGACGGCGTATGACTAGGTGGTGTGATAAAATTAGGAAATTTGTAGGCATAAGCTGGCCCAAGACAGAGGTAAGTGGATATTACTGGGAGCCTTGGCGCGGCTGTGAACATAAGAGGATGATGATAAGAATGATCGCATTTTGTTTAATAGTGATGAGGCTTTGTTCATTAGAGTAAAAGTCATTTTCCTGCACAAAGGCACCCGCACATAGCCTCCAAGACCTCGATCAAGTGCTCTAACGTTTCACTAAACTATACTGATGTCATCCACGGTTTTACCGTATAGCACACAACCGCTGTTGAAAAGTTATTGGCGATCGCAATAACTCTCAACAAAGTTTTCACCCACAGCTCGCTAAAAAAAGTTTTCAAGCCTGAACTTCTAATGATGGGCTTCTTTTGTGAGGATTCAAGCAGTGAGTCGGCTGCTTTTATCTGGACCGGCAAACGCATTAACTCCCTTTCCAAGGAAAGAGGAACGGAAGCATTTCAACACACGGTTTCGCAAGCAAGTGTTTGAATGCGGTTGATTGCGTGGAAACGAATCTCAGCAAGTAGCTAGTAGAATATACCCGCGGAAAAACACAAATGCACAGCAGTTGCAAAGTTCACTAAACGAAAAGATGAAGAAAGCGATTCAAGTTTTTAGTCGGTGCGGTCTTGCGAAACTGCTGCCGGTGAAGGTCCAGAAACATTTGTTTCCGCATAGTGCTTTTAGTCTTCTCGTTTAAATCCGGAGTATTCCTGAGAACGCTTGGTTCAGGGCGTAAAAATACTGTACCTGCCCAAAGTCAAAGAGGCCGCAATTAACTACAGTACGGTCCGTTGCGCCTGTTGCAGCATAATTAACACGGCATTTCGTGAATGCTTCGCATACGACGACCACCCAAACCAATCAAAACAGGGGAGATGGTTTAAAACTAGGTTCCATACAAGCTTGGGTTTACTTTGCCTGCGATTAATAGCAAATGCCGTGCCATTTTGTTCTCTCTTGAATAATATAAGCGATAAGTAGGAAGTTGTTCGCAATAAGCTGAGCTCACGGGTTCACGGGGGTTAAAGTATGTTTCCATGTGGAAGCTTGCTTCGGGTTGAATGAAGCGTACAATGAAAACGGTTATCATGAACAAGACAAAGAGCTGGAAGCAAGAAACCGAAAAGGTGGAACACTCATTTAGCTTTCGTGATTGTTCACTTATCTGACGTGTTCTGAACGAAATATGTGCCTTCGCTGAAATGCTCAATGCACCTTGAGCGAGAACCTGTTCAACGGTAAACCAAAATCGAACCCTAACAAAAAATTGTGTGCTTCTCATTATCTTCCTTAACTAAAGTGAAAATTCCTTTCGCTTTGCTGTTTACGCAATTAAGTTTCGATAGGAGATGATCCTTTATCACGTAATTATTTATTTTTTCGTAGAGCTGCAGTATGCGATATCAAGTACGTATATTACCGCAGACACCTGTTAGGAAGAATTTAGTCGTGTAATTTTTTCTAAATGAGGAACAATGTTTAAACAGTTAGTCCATTTTTAGGGTCCCCGCGCGAGAAACTGAAAGAGAAAAATACCTTTAACACAAACAGATAATTCGGGCAATCCTTACTTCCACAGCCACCACTCGCGCCTGCCAGTTGTCTGAAAGACAGGTCAAGAACTGCAGAAATAAATGGTCTTTCTGGGGCTATAAACAGCTACGCCAGGGCCAACAATAGCACGGAAACCTCTAGGGGTTATACCACAAAGAGTGTAATTGAGAACATAGTTGATGTGCATTCGGAGGGTACCCAAGAACCACAAGTAGCAGCTTTTTCAAATGATGTAGCTCGTAACGCCTTCAATATTTTCCTGTTTTGCGTTGTCCCGTCACTGTCAGAATACCTTTCAGTTCGAACAGGTGAAATTTCAGCTTTCAGCTTAAAAAAATAGAAAGATAACCGCAAGGTCAGGCTTTTTAGTATTATGTGTAACATCAGCAAATAATTGTACTTAAGTGTCGTGCCTACTAGGGATCTTAACCTGCAGGTAACTGCACCACACACAGAAACTCCCAAACAATATACAGGAATACAGCATCCCACAATAGTGCACGACTGGTTCTGAGGACGAATTTATGCATTTGTATATATATACATATATATATATATATATATATATATATATATATATATATATATATATATATATATATATAAAGTTGAGCTAATTAGCACATTTATTTTAAAATTTAGATATTATGTCTGACCTATAGTGCACACATGTGTGCGCCAAGCAATCACACACAACTGTTACCCAACAATGACAAAAACTGCAGTGCACTTTAATGTCGCAGTAACACTGCCACTATACAGCGCATAATAGATAACGGGCAATTGAAAAGCAGCAGTTTTAAGCCAAAGTATTCCAGCATGTTCCTGCATTCGACGGTGCACCTCGACTCAAGAAAGTGACTGACAGCGCCGTTCCTCTACAAAGGGGGTCGCTGAGCTTCATTTGCAGCACACGGAAATATCAATCGAAAATATTGAAACCGAGTGCTTTCAGCGTCAACCCAAATGCAATGGAGTAAAGGTCTGCTTCTTAAACAGCTGTTCCTGGTCGTATATAAAACTGGGAGGCGTTATTTAGACGCAGTGTCTTATTCAATCGAGGTGTGGTACTGTGGTACACACAAGGTAGTCTGTTTTGTGTGCACCTTTATCAGTGTGCCTTTTCCTCACAATTTGAGTGGCCTTTATTACTCACGGTCCCTATCCCCTCTCAAGCATTATCTTTTTTTCAAATGTATGATGTAAATGATAGGTGAAAGTGCGATATGGCAGCTGGACCCAGACAATTACAGAGTAGGTTTGTGCAAGGCTCCCTGTAGAACGAGAGTTTGACGATAGAGAGTACTTAGCTTTGTTAGGTATTGCGTAGACAGTCGAACCAACGAAGTGATGTGGCAAGAGGTCATCGCTGCCGCCGATGCAAACAGTGAAGAGAGGGAGAAAATGGATAAGTGGGTATGAAGCAAAGGGGTCATGAATCGGGGCTTTAGACTTTTCTGGAAACGGTGACGAGCAAAAAGACACATTCCATTGAACGCCACCTTTAGCACTAAGCGAGGTTCCTACGGCTGTCACCAAAAAATTGCCTTCCAATCAATTATTTTTCATTCAATTATGAAAACAATTTGGTGACTGCGCGTCCGATGAATCTCCAACCTAAAAGGAGCACGAAGTCGCTGCACAGTAAGATAGAGAAATGAAATATAGATGCTTAGAAGAAACTAGTAAGATATAAGATAAAAATTATAAACGCAAAAATGTGCAAAGCTCTATTTACAGTGCTACAATATTACCTGTCCTGGGTGGCTTGGAACTTTCTTTTGTGGGAGACGGTGTTTGTAGCCGTTTCCGAGTGGCCGTATTGTTTCTTTGCTAGTCCAGCCTCTGTTTGTTTATTTGTGGAGGTAACTATTCCCTTCGAGTCTTTTCGTTAATGTTTCCCGCTGTGTAATTCATATTTTAGTGATTTGGATAGATAATATGATGCTCATGATGAGGGTACAGGGGATATATTTTGCCTTTGATTCAGAGATTTTTGAGGAAGATAAAGAAAGTTAGAGAACCGTAGCTAAGTAAGAGAAAGGAGCGGTAAGTTTCTTGTGTTTGCCCTTAATTGACTACTAAACCTAATAGTGGCTCTTCGTTTGCATAGAAGGGTACAGGCGTCTCAGAGTGTCAGCAATGAGTCGATTCTGTGCACACGAAATTGTGCACCAAAGGGAAACAGTTTTATGAGATTTTATGACAGTACCTTCTTGGTCGACACGAAAACTGCTCTTCTTCCCCCTAACTTCTAAAACCCTGGTTTGCTCTAACCATCTCCATGTACTTTCCTGCTCGGGCTGTACTAGCGGATGCTTCGCATGATCTTCGATAGCTCTTCTCCACGCAATGGGGGCCTTTATTTTTTTTTTACTCACACGGCTGCTACCTGATGTGATGTTCCGGCGAAGAAGAAGAAGACAGAAGAGACAAGAACAGGTGGAGGAAGAGAAAGAAGTGATCAAGATGGACACCTGTAAATAAATGAGTGTATTTTAACTCGTACTTTATATTTGGCGCAGCCGACCATGTGGCTTGAAGTGACGTTGGCAAGAAGAACAGATGGGTCTTTCTAGGAAGAGTTTTTGACGGCAAGACTAAAACAACCAAAGAGGAGTCTATACAAAGGATGAAGAAGCTCGTCAGCCATATGACCTACACTCACTCCGTGTTTTCCTCGGACTCGCCGGTCATTTTCGTGCGTTCATTAAGGATTACGCTGCAAAGACAAGATGCCTCACCAAGCTGACGCAAAAGGATGTGCCATTTATCTGGAGTGAAGAGTGCGAGAAAGCGTACGAATACCTTGTTGAAGCTATATCGTCGGATCCTGTGCTTGTGCTACCTGACTTCAACAAGCCTTTCGAGCTGTGTACGGACGCTTCACAATATGGTACAGGGGCCGTTCTATATCAACGAGACACAAAGGAACAGCAAGGACGCCAGCTCAAGGTGATTGGCTATTATTCTTCTACGTTCTCAAAAGCTCAAGAACATTATACGACCACAGAAAAAGAGGCTCTGGCTGTTGTGATGGCACTCCGGTGCTTCAGAAGCTACATAGAGGGTCGTCATTTCCGGCTTTTCACTGACAACCGAGCGTTAACCTACCTCTTGGGATCAACCCAGCCCAAGGGCAGAGTGGCACGTTGGATCAGTGAAATACAACAGTTCACTTTCGATGTAAGCCATCGACCTGGGGATAAGCTTCCTGACGCAGATGCTCTTTCCAGGCTTCACACCACAGAAGTGAGAACATCTGATCATGAACATGTTTGCAGCTTGTGGGAAGGCACCGAAGACCTGACTTGCAATAATGGCAAATTTTGTGTGCCAGGAACTTTGGTGAAAAAGGTTTTGAAGCTGTACCATGACAGCCCAGAGTCAGGAGGGCATGATGGATTCTGGAAAACTTATTGGAAGATAAAAAGTCGATTCATCTGGAAAAATATGAAGGAAGATATCAAGAACTACGTGCAAACATGTCACCAGTGCCAAATTAACAAGGCCAAGTATCGTCCAAGAGGGAATCAAATGGTCATCGCTAATCATTCCCAAGTCCCATTTGAAGTAATTCATCTAGATTTTGCCGAACTAAAAAAGCGAGGAGAGGGAGTCAGTAAGACTCAGGCATTCCTTGTCGCAATAGATGAATGCACACGCATGGCAGCTGCAAAGCCAGGAAAAGAAGACGCCAATTCTGTTTTGACGTTACTGGAGCGGAATATGTTCAAGAACACCAAGGTAGTGGTCTCTGACAATGGGCCAGCTTTCCGCAGTAAGAAGCTTCAAGAATGGGCCCGTGATAGAGGAATTGCCCTGAGATTTGCCACACCCTACCATCCAGAAGGAAATGGCCTAGCTGAGAGGCTCATTCGGGATTTGAAAACGTTCATCGCAATTTACCATGATTTCCATGGAGGATGGAAGTGTGCCTTGGAAGCAGCAGTCAGGCACCACAATCATTCTCATACCATGGGATTAGGATGCACGCCTAACTTTGCTGCATCAGGCGAAGCAACTTGGCTACCGGCCGACTACGACCTTGGAATCGTTGGGAAAGTAGATCTGCAGGAAAGGCGCAAGACGGAAGAGGAGCTCGCACGCTACAGATCAACAATGAAGAGGCACTTCGATCTGCGACATAGCCCAAAGATGCCTGTAATAGAGCCTGGAGATACAGTTTTAGTCCGGAGGAGTTTAGATGGACCGAAGTCCAAATTTTCTGGGCCCTACACAGTGATAAAGACCGTCAAGCAACAAGGAATCTTGAAATCGCTAGACTATTTGGGACCGGAAGGAAAAACTGAAATAGCAACTGTGGGAAATGTCATACCCTATCATCCCAGGAGGGATGAAAACCGAAGTCCGGGAGGATGTGATGTTCCGGCGAAGAAGAAGAAGACAGAAGAGACAAGAACAGGTGGAGGAAGAGAAAGAAGTGATCAAGATGGACACCTGTAAATAAATGAGTGTATTTTAACTCGTACTTTATACCTTTTTGCAGGCCGGCACTGCCACTTACCTTCAGGGCACTGTGGAGAAACAAGGTTACGGCCCAAACAAACTCGTGATCTAACCTCGTGATGTGAATAGCGGAAACATTCGCGTAGCAACAACATACAGCTTAGTATTCAGGGCAGGATGTTTCTTTCGGCTGGCCTAGCTTGTTGCTCAGAAGTCACTGGTATTAGATTACCGTCGTGGGGATATGTATTTACTACCACGTAGGGGTGCACGTTTATTCTTTTCATTCCATTGATACACGTCGGCAATTTAGTCTAGGCGGACGTGCGTTGCCGAACGCTGTCCGAAATCACGAAGAAAAAAAAGAGGTTTTAGGTTTCCCTGTGCAAGCATGCCTGGCATCAGATAACGGCAATGAAGTTTTCACCCGTGCTCACTTTGAAGTTTTTGTACCAAGAATCATAATGGTGGGTTACACGTGGTTTGTAGGTTCAGTATCCTAAGAGCAGACAAGAGGTTTTGTGAGGAGGGGCCCTCACGTTCGATGGTCGTGCCTGCTTTTCCTATCGGTGGTGGAGCATACGTGGCACGTCTTAATAGAGCATGTTGGTGGCGCCGGGACTACAAAACTTCTCGCTGTCCCCTCCCCCCCCCTCTTCTTTTCGTTTGATTTTACCATAAAAATTTTAAAAACCGGTTAGAGTGTGCCAGCTGCTAAAATGGTGTGTAGCAAAAAACAGGTTATAGCGTTACCGTTTATACGTTTTCAACCGTACTACTCTGCCTTACTTTGGTATCGTTGTGTAGAGAAAAGAAGCTATTACTTGATCATGCGTGTGTTCTTTGCACAGAAGGCGCCAGTGTCGCTCCACGCATGACGCAACTATAGCCTAATTTAGCCTTTCGCTCAGCGTTCAGAGAAGCGTAGCTTGGCGGTGCGTTTGTTCATCCGGGCAGGAATCGTTGCGTTGGAGAGCGCTCGCTCAACGACAGTAGCTATAATCCATAAGATAGCACACAACTCTAGTGCTCATCAGGAGCTATGAGGCCTACATGTGCTTGATTTCTTCCAGAAATTTCAAATTTGCATTGGTATGGCAGCCTCACGTTTGACTTCCAGGGTGCAGAAATGGTGTGAAAAGGCTGTGGTAGCAAGCCAGAGGAATGCCAATTCACGCCCACCTCTTTGACCACATTGGGCCAACCGCGAATAAGGAGCAAACATGATTGCAACATGACACCACAGTACCCCCACAGGGTGTATCCCAAATCAATCATGTAAGCCTCCTAATGCGCGAATCAATGTCATGCGCTTTAGTTTGGTATCATTGTGCCTAGGAAATAAACTGTTACTCGTTCATGAATGTCTTGCATCATGAATGACGCTATCAGAGCTAAATTGAGCCGCTCGCTCGGCGTTCAGAGAAGCGTAACTCGGCAGTACCTTTGTCTATCTGAGCAGGAATGGTCGCGCTTGCGAGAGTGCAATCAAGGTTTCTAGGCATAATCCATGAAACTCAAACTAGTGCTTGTCAGGAGGTATGATGCTTAAGTGTGCAAAACTATTTGTTGAAATTTCAAGCTTGCTATGCTATGGCGGCCTCGCGTTTGACACGTAGAGTTCAGAAATGGTGTTAAGACTCCGGCAGCAAGGCAAACGAATGCGCAACTGCTTTGACCACGGAGGAACGTGTCCATCTCCGTAGAGGGTGATTGAAGGCGATTGAAGCAAGCGGTAGAGTACAGCGTAGTCGAGCAGTGCAGGGCAGTCTCGGGCGCCACCAGAAGGGGCGTGGCTTCTTCATTCTAGGGCTCGAGCACCCTCTGCAGAATAAAGGAGGCCACTACAAATAGGGAGCGAGCATGATTGTAAAATTATATCGTAAGACGCCCACAAGCTGGAACAAAAGTTGGACATGTGAGCTTTTTAATAAATAAACGAATATACCTTAGGTATTTGTTTACGTCATTTCAGCACCCTAGTGCCCATAGAATAAATGCAGCAGGTACAAAGTGTTTCACGTACCCCACTGTGGCTGCGTTCCTGAAATATGCGACACAATTTTTTGAGGATGTAAATGATACATTGGTTCATTATTCGACGAGAACTGTTCAGGCGAGGGTGATATATTGTGGAAATAACACAGGCACTCCGCTAATGTATGAAAGGCAACAAAACATAAATCACCTTTTGGGATCCCTGCGGGTCCCGAATCTGAACAACAGACCCTAGCGATCCCTAAACGTCATATATGTTTCATTTCCTTTCAGACCTTAGGCGAGTGCCTATTTACTTCAAAAAAACAATAGTTTGAGTCTAGATCTACGTGTGAGAAGCAATACCATAGAGTCAGTATTAAAATAGGCTGCTTGTGTGGTAGCATACGTCAGCGAAACTATTGAAAGTTGCCGTGGTGAGTACCGGCTAATGACCACCAAAACAGCGAAGAATGTGCGGTCAAGTAACCAAACAAACGATGAAGAAAGGAGAAGAGACGGGGCCGGTTGCTCGCAAAGTTGTGCTACACAATTCCTTCTACCCAGCCATGCCTATATGCTTTTAGCTCTGGTATCCCAATGTGTTCTGTAGTTTGAAACTGTTGTCTTGCGCAACAGTTCCAAAGGCAAACAGATGATTCGTCGACTGAATCATGTTGGGAAAATTGAGAACAATTGACGCGTTGACAAAGAACATTGCAATGACAGATAGCTGTGAATGGCTTCGTGACGAACAAGAGCCTTGCCCCTTCACAGAGTCTTAATTGCTGCAAGAGCTTTTATGCTTTTGTAGCGTTACTCACCTTAACAAAGCAAGTGAGCAACACTTCCCTTCCTTATACCTGGAACAGGAGCCACCATGGAACTATGAACTCGCTACCACCGCCGCCAGTTTCTGGTCATCTGCCTGGACTTGTCACCATACCTTAGTGCCAGCTCACGCGAAAGCACCTTGGAAGCTTGCTCAATGATTCTGAGTGAAAACCCGAGAGAGCGCATGCGTTCCTAGCAACTGCTGGCATACAGGCACAGTTGCAGAAATTACGAAGTAGCTCTGCAGAATATAGGCTCCATGCGCTCTTGATTATCTAGCAATCATCACTCGTACTGGTATGAGCACCGAGGAGCCCAGAAGGCCCCGTGCTGGCGTCAAGATGAAGACGGGTGGGGTTCTGGATATGCTAGTAGTACAGACGAAACGAAAACATTTCATTGAGCGTCGGTCATCGATTTTGTGATCAGCGAGCGGGTACAGGTAGCTCAGTGACGTAGTCGGAGGATGCCGGGTGAAGTCATTCCTGCCGCCATTCTCGCCATGCCGAGCGGCCTCGCTCAAGTCGGCGCCACAGCCGACTAGCCGAAAATACATTCCTACGCTATCTCCTTCTCCTCTTCACAGCCATAGCCTCACGTAGAGGTTCTGCTTATGATTCAACTATTATTCTTTCACAGTGTGCCGCTGTTCGTACCTACGAAATACTGAGCCGAAATTGAAGTATGTGTGGCAACGAAGAGATCCAGTGGAGTTTCCTAACTCGTGCGCAATGGATAAAATGAGGTGGCAGGAGGAGAGGCGGCAAGTGAAAGGCGGGAGGCGGGGGGGGGGGGAGGGGTATCACATTGCTTTGTCCGGGAACGAAACTTAAATGCAGGTCCGCGTCCAGGGCATAACTTATGAGGCTGTGGGAGCAGGGTTTGGCACGCTTGTTTGGTGGGGAATCAAAGTAATTACTGGGAGCAAAGTGGAGATGACGGTCGTTCTTTGACGAACGAAGGGAACATGGGTGGTTTCACTATAGAGAAATAAAAAAAAAATTACCTTTTGTTTTCATGAAAGCGGGAAATATGTGTATTTATTGTTATACACGGGCGTAAAAGCCTCCCGCGTAAGAAGTGTTTTTTTTATTGCTGTGATATAATGAGATGTTGACACACAATTGAAGGCGCCGGCTACTCCTTAGCTCTTGAATTGGTTCTATCTTACATTATACAAGGTTCAAGATTACATATCATATAACCTTTTCACATATGCACCAGTACTTGTCACGCAACGTTTTCACAATGAGACTACGACGTAAAAAACACATAGTAGGCACAATATAAAAGTTAAATGTATCCACAATTCTGTAGAAGAAAGTCTCAAAAATACAAATTATATTGTCGCCTAATAACACAGTCAGCGGTTGGTACGTACATCTTCTAAATGCATTATCACATAGAGTCACAACAGGAGAGTCAACATAACATAATCCACAAACACATACATATGTGCAGCGTCATTGTGATGAAAGGAACAATAAAAGCGTTAATAACGGCCAACAGTGCCACTGTCTTCGAGAAAACTCTTTAGTGCTTTAAAGCGTTCTTCTGCAAGGACGTTGTTGGCCAAGCACCCAAAAGTTTCTTTAAACTGAAAAGGCCTGTGGTCTAATGTAATTAAGGTTGATTTAAGTAGGCATCTTGGCGTCTCATGATGTGGGCAACCTAAAAAGAGGTGATATATATCTTCGTCTACAAATCCTCAATCACATTCCGGGGTTTCCGCATGGCCAATTCTGTGTAAGAAATGTTTTATGTAGGCAGTGCCTCACCTTAATCGATGAATAAGGGTTTCCATATTTCTGTATAATGACAATGAAAATTTTAATTCAGTAAGCGGCTCAATATGACATAAATCTGAGCTCTTATAAATATAGTCAAATCACGTATTTCTACACATTTTGAAAGACGTTGCCGTTATGATGCAGCGTAATTCATTATTTGATATTGGAACCGGAACCACATCATCTTTGAGGTGGGCTTGTCATGCTGCTTCGTCGGCTGTTGTGTTTTTAGGAATGTTACAATGCCCTGCAGTGTATCCACTGGAATGCTATTTCATGTTTCGCTTCGCTTGCCTTTGGGAAGTCTTTAAGTGTTTCGTATATTATACTATCACAGATTGTTAGGTAGGGAAAATACACGCTCATGTGGAAAAAAAAAAACGGCATTGAACCGTCGTATATAGGTTTGCCACGATAAATATTGTTACGGTGAAGTGAAGGAAGACGTTGAATTAGACTAGAGAAAGACAAAGTCTGGCGGTTGCCTGAACGCCATATCCATCATTTGTAAATATAAGTTATTTTACACTCGTGGGCCTGCTTTCTTCCCGCAACATTTTGGTGGAAGGTGCGGGGTACCACCACGGAACTTCGCAGCGGACGTCATCTACCTGCTGCCACAATGGCAAATCAACCGACACAAGCGACAACGCCTCGGCAGCCCGTGCCCACGGTCATCCTCACTCACCCACGGGACCCGGGAACATTTTGTGGCACGGACAACGTCGACGTCGAGGACTGGCTTACGATGTACGAGCGAGTATGCGACAACAACAGGTGGGATCCTACAATGATGCTTGCAAACGTAATATTTTATCTGAAGGGAACTGCGAAGCAATGGTATGACACACATGAAGCTGACCTAACGAGCTGGGATGTTTGCAAAGAAAAAATGCGAGACCTGTTCGGCAGACCTGTCGGTCGTCAGCTGGCAGCTAAAAAAGAACTTGCGTGCCGCGCTCAGACGTCCACAGACTCCTATGTCGTGTACATACAGGATGTGCTGGCCCTCTGTCGCAAGGCTGATGACAACATGACCGAGGCAGACAAGATTGGCCATATATTGAAAGGTATTGCAGACGATGCCTTCAATCTCTTGATGTGTAAGGATTGTGCCACTGTGGATGCAATTATTAAGGAGTGCCGGCGCTTCGAACAAGCGAAGGGCCGCCGCGTCACTCAAACTTTCGACCGGTTGCCCAATACCGCCGCGACATCTTCTTGCGAAGACCCGCCGCGGTTCGTTCAGCCCGCAGGACCGGAAGAAATAACGCGCATCGTTCGCCGTGAGCTTGAGGCCATGGCCCCGGCTCCCGTTCGTTCAGACTGTCGGGAAAGCGTACCCGCTATCTCCCTTATACAAGCGGTCGTTCGGGAGGAAATAGCAAGTTTGGGCATTCCATCTCTCTGCTCAGTCCGCCATACCAACACCTCCCAAATTTCTCCGACCGCTCGCTCCCGGACGCAAAGCTTTCCACCACTCCGTCGCAACCCAGCTGAATGGCGCACAGCGGATGATAAACCCATCTGTTTTAATTGTTCCGGTATTGGACACATCGCCCGTCATTGCCGCAACCACTGGTCGTCGCCTCCTCGGTGGTCGTCTCCGAGTCACTACAGCCAAGTACCCGACAATCGCACTTTCTCGCCCTATACGCCGACTAGGAACATCAACGCCGACAGTGCTCCACCAAGATCCAGCCGATCCCCGTCTCCGCAAGGTCGTAGGTCCCGTTCGCCTCTCGTTCACCGCTCTTCGTCCCCTTCTGCAACCGGTCGCTTCGCTTCGGGAAACTAGGCGGTGCAGCTCCCGGAGGTGAAGCTGCAACTCCGACCCGGCCCACAAATCCTCTATTGACCCTGCCTACATGTGGAAACCTGCTGGACATTGAAGTCGATGGCGTTCCTGTTAGATCTCTCGTTGATACAGGAGCGCAGCTTTCAGTTATGAGCGCTGCTCTCCGCCGCCGGCTCAAAAAGGTTCTGACCCCCGCCGTACCGTGCACCGTGCGAGTCGCCGATGGGAGTACGTCACCTGTCCTTGGAATGTGCACAGCACGTGTGACCATTGGGGGCCATTATACCGTTGTTCTATTTATCGTCCTTGAACACTGCCCACACGACCTAATTCTCGGCCTCGACTTCCTTTCGAAACACTCTGCCCAAATTGACTGCTCCGCAGGTGTTGTACAGTTGGACCTGCCGCTTCCTGCCGACGCAACCACTTGTGCTCCACACCGCTTATGTGCTGCTGAATTTGCAAGGCTGTCTCCACAGGCTGCTACAAATGTCCTGCTGACGCCCTGTCCTCCCGTACCTGATGGCGAGTACGTCCTGTCGCCGCTTACTGACGTGGTTTTGTCGCGTAATATTGCCCTACCGAGCACCTTAATTCGGATCCGCGAAAACTGCGCTCGCGTGCCCATCCTCAATTTTGGGTTCTCGTCACATGTTTTGCCACACGGTATCGCCATAGCGCATATCACTCCTTTGGAAGAATTTCAGATTTCTTTTTTGACCTCTGAATCCTTCCTCAGTACGAACGGACCTTTGTCATCCACTCCTTCGTACTCGACGCCTGCGGACGATGTTTCTAAGATGATCGCCCCCGACCTTCCTTCCGAGCAAACCGCAGCTCTTCTTCACCTCCTGTCATCTTATCGGGACATCTTTGATTTCGACGACCGTCCACTTGGTCATACATCTGTTGTCACGCATCGCATCAACACCGGTGACGCCAGCCCCATTCATAGGCGGCCATATCGTGTCTCGGCAACAGAAAGGGCCATCATACAGAAAGAAGTAGACAGGATGATGGACAAGGACATCATTGAACCCTCCAGTAGCCCGTGGGCATCACCGGTTGTCTTAGTAAAGAAAAAAGATAACTCGTGGCGCTTCTGCGTTGACTACCGTCACCTCAACCGGATAACAAAGAAGGATGTTTATCCCTTGCCTCGCATTGATGACGCTCTTGACTGCCTTCACGGATCCCAATACTTTTCATCAATTGACCTCCGCTCCGGCTATTGGCAGATTAGCGTCGATGAGATGGACCGCGAGAAAACCTCCTTTGTCACACCGGACGGTCTGTACCAATTTAAAGTCATGCCCTTTGGATTATGCAATGCGCCAGCTACATTCGAGCGCATGATGGACTCTCTCTTGCGCGGCTTGAAGTGGTCTACATGCCTGTGTTACCTCGACGATGTGATTGTGTTTTCGCCGAACTTTGAGAGCCACCTGCGGCGCCTCACAACCATACTCTCCGTGTTTCGCAGGGCTGGCCTTCAGCTAAACTCCTCCAAGTGCCATTTCGGTCGCCGTGAAATTAACATGCTTGGTCATCTCGTCAACGCCGCCGGAATCCAACCTGATCCACAGAAAGTTCACGCCGTGCGAAATTTTCCTGTACCTTGTTCAACGAACGATGTCCGTAGTTTTCTGGGCTTATGCTCTTATTTTCGGCGATTTGTGAAAAATTTTGCGCACATCGCTCACCCTCTCACTGACCTTCTTAAGAAAGACGCCTCTTTCTCTTGGGGACCGCTACAGGAGAAAGCCTTCTCTACCCTGATTGAGCGGCTTACCACTTCCCCGATTCTCTCCCACTTTGACCCTTCTGCGCCCACTGAAGTACGAACTGACGCGAGTGGTCATGGCATCGGCGCTGTCCTCGCTCAGCGTCAACAGGGCCAAGACCGTGTCATCGCTTACGCTAGCCGCCGCCTTTCCACGCCCGAGCGAAATTACTCCATTACTGAGAGAGAATGTCTCGCGCTCGTATGGGCGGTCGCGAAATTTCGCCCGTACCTTTTCGGTCGGAGCTTCTGCGTTGTCACCGACCATCACGCCCTCTGCTGGCTCTCCTCTTTGAAGGACCCAACTGGACGACTTGCACGTTGGGCATTGCGCCTACAAGAATATACATTTTCTATTATATATAAGTCAGGACGCCTGCATAAAGACGCTGACTGCCTGTCCCGCAATCCCGTGGATCAACCGGACGATACCGATGCAGACTCGGACATCAGTATTCTGTCCCTCTCCGGCTTCCTCCACATTGGCGACGAGCAGCGCAAGGATCCTGTTCTTCGAACACTTATGGAACGCCTAAGCTCCTCGCCCAATGACCCGTCCCTTCGGATGTTCACCTTGCGCGATGGAACTTTATACCGTCGTAGCGTTCGTCCTGACGGCCCGGAGCTCCTCCTAGTCGTCCCCAAGCACCTTCGACTCACCGTGCTCCAGCAACTTCATGACGCTCCTACTGCTGGACATCTGGGCGTCACTCGTACTTACGACCACCTGCGGCGCCGCTTCTTCTGGCCTGGCATTTATCGCTCTGTGCGCCGTTATGTCGCTTCTTGCGACCTGTGTCAGCGCCGGAAGACGCCTGCTATGCCTCCCGCTGGTTTGCTTCAACCCATTGATATACCTACAGAGCCCTTCTTCCGTGTGGGCCTCGACCTCCTTGGTCCGTTTCCAATTTCCATCAAAGGAAACAAATGGATTGCTGTAGCAACCGATTATGCCACTAGATATGCCATCGCACGAGCCCTGCCAACCAGCTGCGCTACAGATGTCGCCGACTTCTTACTAAAAGACGTCATCCTGCACCACGGCGCCCCTCGCCAGTTGCTGACGGATCGCGGCCGCTACTTTCTATCGAAGGTCGTTGATGATCTGCTCCGCTCCTGTTCTACAGAACATCGGATTGCTACCGCGTACCACCCTCAAACGAACGGCCTCACCGAGCGACTCAACCGCACACTCACTGAAATGCTCGCCATGTACGTTTCCAACGATCACCGCGACTGGGACGTCGCTTTACCATACGTCACTTTCGCATACAACTCGTCCCGTCACGACACTGCCGGATTTTCACCATTTTTCCTTTTGTACGGCCGCGACCCCACCTTGCCTTTTGACACATTGCTACCTTCCGCAGTACAGTCACCCAGCACTGCTTACGCTCGCGATGCTATTGACTTAGCCGCCCAGGCCCGAGATGTCGCCCGTCATCGCCTCACAGTCTCGCAAGCTTCTCAAAAGCGACGCTACGACCTTCGGCACCGAGACCACCATTTTTCACCTGGTTCCCTTGTCCTTCTCTGGACGCCTTCACGTCGTGTCGGCTTGTCGGAAAAATTACTGTCCCGTTTTTCTGGTCCGTACCAGATCTTACGCCAACTGTCCGACGTGACCTACGAGATCGCCCCACTCGGTCAGCCTTCCGTGCCTCCCAACTTAACCAGTGATGTTGTTCACGTCACCAGGCTCAAGCCCTATGTCCCCCCCAATAAGTGAGGCTGTTTAACTTGCACCGGGACGGAGCTCCCCCACCGGGAGGGTGATGTTACGGTGAAGTGAAGGAAGACGTTGAATTAGACTAGAGAAAGACAAAGTCTGGCGGTTGCCTGAACGCCATATCCATCATTTGTAAATATAAGTTATTTTACACTCGTGGGCCTGCTTTCTTCCCGCAACAATATGCGTAAGTGTTCCTGAAGAGCTCCTACTTAGGAAAGCCATGAACATCAGCCTACCGGAGTGCAACGGAAGGCCTGTGCATGAGGTAGCGGGCAAACTGACCGCCGCAAATCTATCCCCTGTTAACAATGCCGCGGGTAAGAAACGTTTGTTCATGTACTGCCAGCTTGTTGAGGAAGGAAAATCCTAGTCCTGAGTAGAGACTGGCAAATGCCCTGATTCTTAGTTTTCCTCCCTCCTCTTGACGACGGGAATCACGTCCTCACATCACCCTCGCCCTCATGGGGGAAAATTACGTCTCCCTTTTCTTGCCCTCAGCCTTACAGGCGAGTCAGGGTGAGAGCGAATATGTATGTATGTATGTATGTATGTATGTATGTATGTATGTATGTATGTATGTATGTATGTATGTATGTATGTATGTATGTATGTATGTATGTATGTATGTATGTATGTATGTATGTATGTATGTATGTATGTATGTATGTATGTATGTATGTATGTATGTATGTATGTATGTATGTATGTATGTATGTATGTATGTATGTATGTATGTATGTATGTATGTATGTATGTATGTATGTATGTATGTATGTATGTATGTATGTATGTATGTATGTATGTATGTATGTATGTATGTATGTATGTATGTATGTATGTATGTATGTATGTATGTATGTATGTATGTATGTATGTATGTATGTATGTATGTATGTATGTATGTATGTATGTATGTATGTATGTATGTGTGTATGTATGTGTGTGTGTATGTGTGTGTGTGTGTGTGTGTGTGTGTGTGTGTGTGTGTGTGTGTGTGTGTGTGTGTGTGTGTGTGTGTGTGTGTGTGTGTGTGTGTGTGTGCGTACTTCGTGACGGGCTTCCCGCACTGCCACACCTACACTTTCTTTTTCACCTTGACCTTCCTAATGCTCACACATTTAAAAACACCCTGCCCTTTATGTCACATGGCTTGGAAGCACAGGCCCCCCAGTGCCGCTTGGACATGCCCTGAGTTGAGCATAAAACAGCGACTTCTCTCTTTCCGTTGTTACAACGGCTTATGGAAGCCTCGCGAGTGAGGCTACCACTGTAAGTGCTTCCTTGGCGGCTCCAAGGCACCAATGGTTTGGCTGCAGAAGTACTTACCGTGACAAAGGAAAAGCGGTTGGACTTTTAAATTACCTGATAGCATAGTGTTTTAGCTCTGGCGAGTTCTTTAGAATCAGCTAACTGATTTCTTGCGACTAATTTGATGGGTGTCTTCTTGCTGGCGTTTTCTTCGCAAAACATTGATCGGCATTTGTTATCTTGACAACAGAGAGATAAAAACCCACTTTATTTATCAAAAGCCTAATTTTCCGCTTCAGATCAGTCTGATCAATGACTGTGCGCGTCTTCCATTCGAGGTGCCACCTTGTGAAACATTTTTTAAAATTTTGTAACGTGTTATATGTTAACGACCTATACATGATGTAAACTACTGCGAAGGACCACAGCGTTTCCGAAACGCGACGATATACATGGCAGCAAAGCCTGCAGCTCATGCCGCCAACCTTACTGGCAACTGCAACCGACCGAACTCGTCTTCATTTGGGAAATGCAAGATAAATAAATAAATAAATAAATTTAGTGCAGACTTAGCGGTAAATGAGTGGGAAATCCATTAGCATTACATCGCGCCTCTTTAAGTTTCTGGATGCATGATTTCAACCGCGTTAACCACATTGATAGCGTTCGTTCAGGAGCTAAGTCGACACACGTCTTCGAGGAGTGAAGGGCATTTGGTAGTGGTCCAGAGAAGACCAAAATCGCTTGCACCGTAATTAGGGTATATATACATAAATAAATAAATATATATATATATATATATATATATATATATATATATATATATATATATATATATATATATATATATATATATAGATCTTCAGAAATGAACGCGACGTGCGTCTACCCACGCTCTTCATTGTCCACATGTTTCGGCTAGCCAGCCAGCCTGCTTCTTTCGCCACACACACACACACACACACACACACACACACACACACGCAGGCTATATATGTATATGCTCTTCTAAGCTCTCACAACCCCTCTCTACCTATAACACGTGACCAGCCACCCACATTTCGCATACATACAGTTATTTCCTCTTGGACATGGACACTCCTAATCCCGTGAACCTGCTGCCAATGCTAACTAGTGGAATGAACCCGACAACAATTTTGTTCACATCGACTCTGAGTTAAACACAAGAGAAGGCCAGTTATGCAGCAGTGTCGCAAACCGCAGCACTTTCAAAGCGTACACTTTGTCAATTTTACTGGACAGGGTCGGCGATAATTTTCGATAACATACACATCGGGTAAGCCAAGATATTTATGGCACGGTGTTCAAGAAGCTAGTGAAGAAAGCAAGATCTTCTTTTAAAGAGGGGGGAGGGAGAAGAGGAGGGGAGCTGCTTGCTTAATTCAATTTTTTTTCTTCAAGTTACTGAAGCGCATTGGTTCTGACCCTGGTGTGATCCATTTAAAAATAAGACGTGCGAAGTTTGCAGCAATTCACATCGCTGCAAACTCACTGAGACAGTAGTTGCTTCCCGGGTAACCTTATATTTCCACCAAGTTTTTACTAAACAGCCATAATATTATGTTGTAACTGGGGCAAAAAGAGCTATGAAGTTCAGGTGTGCCATGGCGGAGAAAGCGCAAGTATAAATATTGTTGACTTTCTGAAGCGCATTACGGGCGATAATATGCCATATCTTTTTCGGTACAGACGTATGCTCAAGAATAACTAGACCACTGATTTTGCGAGTGATAATATGATTTCAGCTATTTGGCTCTTTTCAGCGAACAAAAAATTCAAATGTCTGTAAATGCTTCACGTAATTACAGCTACCCACGGTCATGACGGGTATCTGCGACGGGTTTTACGAGCATCTGCCTTAACTATAGAGATCGAAAAGTAAGCGCTAACTTTTACGCTCACGGAAGTAACGGCTCTATTGAGGTTATGCACGCATATCATATCAGATTGGGTCAGGAGTACAGAACGAGGGAATTTCCATGCAAACGTCTGTCAGCATAAGCTAGGATTTCAATGGTTCATAGGCAAGCCGATATAAGTCTTTGTATTTTACATTGACTTTTCATGATTTTGCCTGTCTTTAAAAGGAAGAAATAAAAAGTAAGAAGTGAGACGTCAGCCTTCGAAAGGATGACGCCCTCAATAGTTGGGTCTCCAAATAGTGTGGCGTTTCTTATTTTCATAATGATATTTTTTTCTAATTCTTTAGAGGTCTTTAGCGGAAACGTAAAACTATAGGACTCTTTCTGTGGTTTCAGGAAACCGCACTGAGGCGCCCAACATACTATCCTCATAATTTCAAACATAGGAAGCCGTTTTTGCATAGCACTTGCATGTGTTAATAAGAGGCAGCGAGAGGCATACAGAGAAGGAAATCAGACAAGTGAAAAAGCAAGAAAAGATGTCACTACTTTCCCGTTTGGAACCCGCGTAGCGCGGCTCAGATAGTTACGCCAACTGGTGAAGGGCGGAGGCGTTTTAGCAAGAAAGTGTGACTAAGGGGAATTCGATCAGGTTACGGAGGGAGGATGGTAAGTCACGGAACGAGAGTACCCCGAGGAAAACTTATCGAAAGCGACCACTTGTGAGAGGAACGCACAGCGCGTGCTTAGCGACGCACGTGGTTATGGAAGGGAGGCAGCGGGGAGCGTTCTTCGAAGCGTGGCGATGTGCGGTGGCTGCCTGTCACTGATGCCGTGTGCGCGTTCGAGGCTTACTTTCCATTTCTTTGTGGTTTCCGAAGACTGCGCGTCTGGCAGCGAGCATTACGCTGGGTTGAATTTTTTTTACTTATTAGTTTCTTTCTTTCTGCAGTACGAGGAGAAAGAGGATGGGGGACTAGAGTTTTCATGCGGGCAATTCGTGAGGTTACCGCTATCGTTCGCCCGTGAAGACCCCAATCATATGCAGGGCGAGCGACCACCACTCCCGACGATTGCAAATCATCCAGCGGCCGCATCGCGGGCTTAGCGCCTTGTTCCATGCGAGTGCACGCGGTTACGGATGCGCGAAGGGTGGGTCCATGATGGGAAGGGAGGACGGGAGAGACGACGAACTTTAATGGTGCAGGAGGTAGGGGCGACTTCGAGTTTTCCGGAGGATGACTTCTATGAGTGCATTCGGATGGATCGGTTAACGGCTGATACGGCATGAACGGAGAAAACTCTCTAATCGTGTTCGCTCGCGATTCTTCTTCTTTGGGGCACCATCGCTTCCGGCATTAGATTGTCATTCAGGGCTTGGACTGATATTCTCATGGTCTGCCTCGTTTTAACGTTAGACGGTTCTTGCTTTTCAGCATGGCTCTGCATGGGTGCTTCTGATTTTTATAGGTTCTGTAGAAGTGAAGTCCGCTGTTGGTGTGTATTGGCTTGTGGGGATTTTCCCAACTGGCGTAAATTCAACTCTGAAGGCAGTTTTCTGGTTAAAATAAAAAAGGAAATGCATGTGTGTGACAAATACGTGCAAATTAAGCTGAGCCACGAATAAAGCATTGTATTATTGGATTCCTTACACAGCAGCATACTGGCAGGATAGCCTATTGCAAAATAATTAATTTTCCCTTGTGCGTGAAACTTACGGGACATTCATTTCCTTATCTATGCTATGTGAGCGCCCTACCTGGCAGAATAAATAAATAAAACGAAGTATTTAAAGTGACTGAAGGCTGGCCCTCTTTTGGCATCACACCAACTGTACTTTCAAAAGCTAAGCAAATATATTGAGCGTGGTTTTACTGAGATCTACAGAGAGCTTATTAATTCGAGCCTTCGTGTAGAATAACATTGTACCACCAATAATGCAGTCTAGTTCTCTACGTTTACCCATGTATATATGGCAGCAGTCTTTCATGCCTTTTACAGTTAGTAATGAAGTGCAGTCAACACTGGAATACTTTAACATAGAGGCAACGATGGACGGACGGATGAATGGACGAATTGGCAGACAGATGGGCGGGCGGGCAAGGAAGTTGGCAGGCAGGTGTGTATGTGCAATCATACACGATACATCCCAGCTCGATCTGTCCCGACAGTTATATAGAGAAAGGAATAGAGAGAGAAAGCGCAAAAAAAAAGAAATGAAGCTGTGGGGAGGTTGACCAGTTGACGGTCTTTCTCCTGTCTTTATAGGGTGTTACAAAAGAAGCAAGAACAGTGAATTAAAATAATTGTTACAGGGAGTGCTACAGCCGGTCGCAAGTGCCGTTGGCTGCAAAAAAAAAATACAGAAAGGAACAAAACTCTGCTTACGCGGGCTTTGTGATGAGATCAGGAGTGACGTCGTTTCTGTAGTATTATTTTTATCGGCAGAGGCCCGTGTTTCGACTGAGTGAGCACTAAGGAGAGTCAGTGTCTCCGTGTACAGCATAGCAGAAAGCGACTGAATATTATGAATTGTTTTCTGGTTACTGCATTAGTCACATGCTGCCGTGTAGAGGCCATCTCTTGGTAGAATGCTTAGGACTCTTGAACGTCACATCCAACCGAAGTCTTTATAAAAGCCTCTACTTTCTTTTGTGTAACATTTATGGAAACTGAAAGTTGAGACTAGGCTGCATGTAGTCGGTCATGTCTGGACACCAGTTGTGAGCTCTATGCTCGCTCTTTTTTTACGTCTTTGTAGTCCCGTTTCTCTTACCGACATTGCCGGGTAGCAAACCGGACAAACCGGTCTTCTCGACCTCCCTACCTTGCCTACTGTCGCCTTTTTCTCTCTCTTATTTAGCGGTTTGTAATAGGGTCCATGATGGGGTGGTCTCGAGCAATTGAGGTAGTTACTGCCATACGCACTTCGAGTGAGAACGATGAGGTACTTATTTTCTAGCTAGAGCCCATAAGTATACTGCAAATCGTACTACAGAAAGCCGAGGAACGTTATATAATTACGACACAGTGCTCGCGGAGATTGCCTAGACTCTGCGGTCAAGTAATTTGACGGGTGGCCGAGACTAGCCAGCCAACTTTTCACGGATTGCACATGGTTGCTCCATGATAAGTCTAAATCAATACTGAGAACTAAAGGTTGGTTTGTCATGCTAAACGATGTCGTATCCGACTGAATTCAATAGCCCTAGTACGTCATAGATTTACACGTTAATATCACATATCCAATTTGACACTTGCAATTACGGCAGTGGGTTAGCAACCACGCAGGTCTACTTCAGGTGGGGATATTCTTAACAGTTATTCGTCGATTGGAGTGCTGAGGGGAAAAAAATATGTTTTTAAGAGCGACGGCAAATAATCGAAACTTCAATGTCACGATTGATATACTAGGGCCAGGCGCACTCTCGCTTTTAGGTGGGCATCCAAGGCTATAACTCGGCGGCTTAATATCCGGTCGAGACAGCTTCAGTGACAGACAACGATAGCCGACCATTTGGTGCAGTTTGCCTTGACAGCGCAGCCGGACTCAGTTTCTTGTACCCCCCCCCCCCTCACCGCCTCCTCAAACGCATTCCGAGAGGTGACGTTAAATACAAAAGAGGAAGTTCTCTTTAGAAAAAAAAAACGGCATAGCAAGCAAGCAAGTCCACGAGCTGAACGCGTTATATCGGAAGCGTGCTTATGTGATGTTGAACACTCCAGTAAAAAGTACCTGAAGTGCTGGGGACCTTCCGAAAAGCAGAAGCGAAGAGTTAGGTATGCAAGTTGCTACTTAGAACCAAAAGGCGTGTATGCACGTATGTCTTTAGAGTATTGCCTGTATCCGGGCCTGAGGCCCGGATACACACATTCAGCAAGCACACCTTCATAAAAGTTGAATCAGTGTATGCTTGTTTGCATCAGGCATCGATTGCAGTTTTTTTCTCAATAACAAGCGCGGGGAACGCCAGTGTCGATAGAGTTTCGAAAGTTGAATGTCTTTCAATATCTGCCGGCAATTACTAAATCTGTTGTGATCACTTGGCGATTATTCTAAACTTTAATCTATGACAGCGTTTCCCTCATAATTGCTTCCATACAAGATACAGCCATCAGTAGGTTGAGGGAGGGTGGATAATAAGTAGAACTCTTTACTTAACGAACAGTAGCTAGGAGAATATTTTACACCAAGTGTAGAGCACTAATATAATAATAACAATTTTAAATAATATTCCTGAGACGATTAACCTTATTGAGCGCACCAGCGCCTGCACACCAGAAACAGTTCAACGCACTCTATACGTAGAAGTCGTGTACCGAGGCACGATTCTTTTGCAAGATTTTTTCAAAATCAAAATTTTTTTTATCTTGCTTTTCTCACTGCACTCGTGAGCGTTAAGGTTACTGTAAAGCTCGTTTTTGAAACGCTCAATCACTGAGGGTGCTCAGACATGTATTGCAGCTTTTATTCACAGACACTGAGAACCATGCTATTTATGGATAAGGTTCGCAAATCATCCTAGGTTAGATTTTCTTAGGCAATCCTTCAATTTTTTTATTATATCAGATCATGCATCAGGCTTTTTTGTTTCTTTGTTTATTTGTTTCCTTGCTTGCTTTTTTGTTTGTTATTTTGTTCGTTTGTTCAGTTGTTTATCATTTGTTTGTTTGTTTGTTTGGAGCTTGCGGCAATTGCTAAGAAATCGTCTGTGGTGCCCGAATAAGCGGAGGAGGAAAGGAAAGGTGAAGGCAGGGATGCCAGTCAGAAAAATGCCTGCTTTGCTACTCTGGCGGGTAGGAAACAGAAAAATATAAATATAAGATAAATAGAGGCAAGAACGTGGTAAATTAATGCACGCATGCAGAAGGCAAAGTGGAAATCACTCTTTTAAGGTGGGTTTCTCAATAAAGCGGCCATTTCTTTCAATAAACAGGGCAACCAGCTCAGCAAAATGTATTACCTGACTCTTTAAGTATATTGCCCACTTTATTTTCTGCTTAGTTGAGCCAGGTCAGTACCCCAGATTTTAGAGAAATATGTTATAACAGAAACTTGTAAATAGCAAATGGTTGCACCTGAGTCATCAAGTAATCTAGGAATTGCTTCTTCTTCCAGCTTGGAAAAGTTCATTTAAGTCAGAATCGCAAAGTGCGAACATTCGTCAAGAGGTAACAACTAATGCTTATAATAATAAACTAGTGATAAAACAGCCAAATTGCTTTGTCTTCGTAAATTGGTAAATATATGTTCTATAATATATTTTGCCCGCCTGCGGAGTGAGAATACCACTAGAAAACGAAGAAATAATAACTCCTAGCATTGACTTTAAAATTACATAATCTATCCTATATTAGGTGCACTATAGGTATATCGAAATTAGAAAAACCAATAAATATGAGCTTCGACAGAAATATAATTGTTCACAGTACCCAGGCTGTCACTCAGCCTTGCCTTCTGTCAGCGACTGTTCGGCGAAGACTTCTTCAGTTTTTTTCCAAGCTTCTACAAAAACTCAAATTTGGAACAAATTAAGTGGACGGCAGCCAATCTACTCCCTACGTCTTTTTACATTATGCATAAAATAATGAGATCTTCGGAATAATCATCTCAACTTTGCGATCAAACCGTTGTGGAGGACCGGCCCCGCAGTCACCCGCCAGCACCAGTGCGGTACGGAATTGACTTTCCCGTGAGCGAAGACAAACGATTTAATTTTCACTCGACATGAACCGAATATAAGCGGTCGTATTTAACACCGCTGCAATATTTAGTCCAGTAGTAGTTGAGCCCCGCAGATGATATCCATGTGCTTTCACACGAACGCCCCGCTTAGGGTTTTCTTTCTTCATTTGAATTTATTGGTCTCACGCAGGGAAGTCTATGAACGCCGTCGTTAAAGATCGACAAGGAAATGAGAAAATTTGTTTCTCAGAAGTCTTGCCTATTTTTGTATGATAGTATTTGTTCCGGTGATCTAAGACGAGAACCGAGAGGCGTTTATTAGGCACCCACTGAGAGCTTTCAGGAAGCAGTGAAAAGTACCATATGTCATTTTGATAAGAGACATAGCATGAGCTATAGAGCGTGTTAATTACCTGTCAGTTTCTTCGTAGGAGCAAATGTGTTCAAACTTCTATTTTGTTTTCATGAAGAGAAATAAATTGTAAAGACGTAGTTGGAGATAATTGTGCTGAGATGATTCATCGTTGGTCGCGTCGACACATATCACGGATAGCGTTCTTCCTTCGCACGTAGTTCAGGCAGTCCAAGTATATCCATTATATTTTCCCTCTAACAAAGAGTGGTAGCTGAAGAGTAGATCGCGTGCCTTTTAGGATAGAGGTATCGAAGTATTGTATAAAGCTTTTTGTTGAAAGTAACAAAGATACTACGCACTGGACTTCAGTTCTGAGTACTGTGCATGGCTACTGAGTAAGATCAGGGCTTAAACAGTCCTTGAGGTAGAATACAAGAACGGGAATACCTTCCCACAACTTTTTTTTTCTCTCTCTCTCTCTCTACTGATGTGTCATGGAAATAGCTGCAAGGTCGACTGTTCATGGGATATTAATAGCACAGCTTCTTTTTTTCTTGGTTGCAAATTGTGCACATGAAACCCAAATTATAACACACAAAAACAAATACTAGCCCATTTATCGGCAGAGCGAGGGCGGTACATGAAAGTAGTGCGTTTGGACAGCCACAGTAGATAGACAAAACCTCGAACAAATGAATAAATAAAAACAAAATATTGTCGCGTAGTAGTGACGGTAAAGAATGCAGCAAAACTGTGATTAACGAAACTAGCGTTTTATTGGGCGAACTTCTGCCCTCAAAAGTAGGCTAAACTCAAAGAACAACGATAGCGGCGAACACATTCGGCGATCGTTGAAAATATGATCAGTGGGTCAAGCGCGTCGGCTTTTATACATCGGCCGTCGAATGTTCCAGATTAATTGCTGGGACCCGCGTGTCCTCCACAAATTTCTACACGATTCGCATCGCGAATACAAGCAATCAGATTACACAATGTTTGGTGACAGACAGAGGATGGAACCATCGGTAGCATTCCAGAAGCTTCCGATACATGCAGGCGAGTCCAGCGCTGTGCGACAACATTTGTTAGGCGGTGAAACGTGGTCACCCGATAGAGATAAACAAGTTCACGTGTCAATATGCAGACCCAACGCACATGCTGGAATCTGTATGAAACGAATCTTTAGTGAAAACAAGATGCTATTTTTTTTAATCTTGGAGAGGTCTGATTGGCACACTGCGCTAGATGGGTATAATGAAAAATAGTTTGAGGCACAGTGCACGACACTAAAAGAAACACCACCAGAAAACACGCAACATACTAACGTACGTCATGGAGATCAATACTTCTGAGGAAGTTTAAAGGTACATTCGTTGTGCGACATGATCAGACAGCATTAGTCCAAGCTCCAAAGATGGGCTGTAGCTTAAGGGATGGCCGTCGTTGATGAATGGTCAGGGCGGACATTAAATCTATTCTTTCAAGCCTGCAAGCTCAGATTAAGTGGGCTTTGTCTTACCGTATATGGTGCAGACAGGGCATAATGCTAATCTTATCTGTGTAATTTTAAGTAGTAAATATTTAATTATTGCGACATTTAGACGAATGCGATGTAGAGATGCGAAACCCGTTCGACATGCGAAACACACGGCATGCGAAACTCTTTCGCAGGAAAGTAAGTGCCGATAGATCCATATACTTCTGCTTTGAGTCGGCCCACGCAGCACGCTGCGCCCTCAACGCAAAACTACACAGAAAAACAGATCCATGACTCCTAGGGAAAGGTATGGGGATCAGCTCTGTAGGGTTGCGTGTTGAACTCGCAGTGCAGTTTGCATGTACGTTGCCCTCTACTTCTCAGTAAGAAGGCAGCCTCTGCAGAGCAGCGTTGGGCTACATGTATACCACAGGTGACGGTGTGCATGAAGTTGATGTGGCAGATAAGCTGGTCTTCGGTGCGTAGGAACTTTAGGGGTGACTGGGCAGCACGTGAGCCATGAACTATGACTGACGAGCTCACTGGCTATTTTAGAATGTAAGTGAAAGTTTCTCAAAGTGCAGCCAGATTTAGTAAGGTGGGAATTCAAATGCTGCTCAATTAATATTGATGAGCAGAATTCTGTTTACTTTCATCCTGTGAAACATTCAAGCTTATGCGATGTTTTACTTTAATCCACGACGACGGCAATAACTTTGATCTACTTCGATTGGTGTGTTTATCACAGCGCTACTCGCAAGCTGTGCTAATGTTCGAAGGTGATTCAGGCGGATCGACAGAGTGAGACCTATACGCAGTCATGACGCATGGACGAAGACGATGTATGACATTTGTTGAGGAAAGAGTGGTGATTACAGGTGTACGCAGAGGAACTTACGAAACATATCTATCTATATTTCGGGATTCTCTAGCTCTTGTGTCACACCAGAGCATACACATTCTGAAGGATTGTTGAAAAATAGGCGCACACCCAATGACACATATTGCCGCTAGGTGTCACGAGCCATCACTGAGAAAGTTGTGACTGGAATGCGCGCTCGACAAGAGGCAGGCGCTGAAGAAGTGGAGGCTGAGGACGCCGGCTTGAGTTTCTGCACGCCATCTTGCACAACTGCCTGTCTCGCCGACGCCGGGTAGATCTTCACTTGTTTTTCTGACAATATCTAATGGCAAGCGTGCACGTACAAGAAGAACATGAGTAGAAGGCTACTGCTTTATTTTATTCTATTTCAGCCCTCTTCTCCCTCTCCTTTCTCTCTGCTTTTCGCCCCGTCGCCCCTTCGTCCACAGACGCGCTGTGGCTTTATTCTTCTTGTTGAGGACACTTCCCAATACGGTATGCCATTAAGAGGTCATTATGATTTAGGGATACCTGTGAGTCAAGAATATAGGCTGATGTTTTATACTGGAAGTTTTTTATTAATATTGCGCACAATAGAGGTGCGCTTACTTACTTTGTTGTGACGGCTAGCTTAGAAAGGTTATAGAAGCCCGTTCGCTCGTGCTTGCATGCGAAGCACATATCAGCTTCGTGCATGTTACCCGCAAGCTTGTACACCACGATACCAATCAACCCATCAACCGATATTAGTCACGCCAAATCTGGTTGGGCATGCAAAGAAGGCTTCGTTCTAAAATTGAAATTTTCTTTTGGAATTCAACACCCCGCCATTGCAAAGTGGAGTACCGTGAACCCAGGATTGGGAGGTTCCGGTTTAATTTTGAATTTCAAGTTGTTTAAGGTGCCCTGAAACCTAAGCACATGAGCGTTTTTTTTTCATTTAGACCCCCTAAAAGTGGTGCCTGCCACTGCCGGGAGTCGAGCCTGCGACCTTCTATTCAATAGCAGAATGCCGTAGCCAAGTCACCGTGACGTGTAAACAATGAATTTAACTGTTTTCACTTTAGCACATTTAGTTCGATGGCGTTCATGTTGTAGTGCGAATACAGAAATATCAATATCTGTGGGATTAAAAGGTCACTGCGATACAAGATCTCCAGGCACAAATATTATACGATTGATACAACAAAACACAAGACCCGGGAATATTCTTTGTGCGCAGTTAATGTCCCTGTTTTTTTTCTCCACACTTTACTTACTTGTTCAGGCTGTGTATTTGGTGCATTCTTGAACATCCGCATGGGATTGCAAAGAAAGAAAAAATAAAATTTTAGGCTTACAAATTGGCAAGTGTATTTTATTCGTCTTTCTCCGATGACCGCTACTCACCGGCTAATAAAGGTTGAACGTTGTCGCACGGCGCAAGGCGCGCCTGCATGTATCGGTACATTATCGATTATTGAAGTAAATTCTGTCTGTCCTCTGTGTAGTCACCAAAGCTTGTAATCAGACTGCAAGCATGATGGGAATCATTGTACATTTTCGAAAGCATGCGAGCACCAGCGAGTACGCTAGAATTATCCGCGAGCCATGTATAAATAGCCGAAGCTTCTGACCCGTACATAAAATTTAATTCTGGGATTTTAATTGCCAGGACCGCGATTATACGGCACGCCATAATGGGGGACTCCAGATTATTTTGACTACATGGTATTGTATAACATGCACCCAACGCACGGTACACAGGCGTTCTTGCATTTTGCCTGCATCAAATTGCGGCCGCCATGGCCAGGACTTGATCCGACGACCTCGTGCTTAGACTCGTTGATCAAAATTATGAGAAACGCCAACTGTACTGTAGTTGCTCTTTGAGTTTAACTCGTCGTTTCGGGGCAATTAAAGGTTCGCCTGTTTGACCAACAAAGCGTTAAATTTGTTACTCATAGTTTTCCTACTGTGGTCTTCACCGTAACTATAACATGGAAATATTGAATAAGGGTGGCACGTGTCCTTTCCTTTACTCGTTTCATTTGTCCTTATTTTTATTCTATGCACTTCTTTTGAGAGAATTGTGTCAATTTGTCTGGCTAAAGTTTTGGAATGGTTGCATTGTCCAGGTTTCTCATATTTCGCAGCTTATCAACACGAAAGTTTGAAATAGTGCGCTCTGATGTCAAAAGCCGTGCCACTAGCCGCTTTGTGAATTCAACAGCTGCTCAGTTGTTCACATTAACTCTTTCTTAACTGACATTTGTACGTCACTCTAATAACTCTGATCGCTTTACGTTTCCCTTCTTTCTATAAAACTTTATAGCACAGCGCAGCCGGTGTCTAAAAAGGCGTCTGACATCTATTTACTTGTATTGGACTTTAAAAATGTTATATTTTCGTGGTTCATTGAATAAATAAGTTTTCATTGGGAGTAGTACAGTCGTCCTCGAAATGCAGATCTGTGCTAAAAGTCAGTTTTCTCTTGACTGTGGAGAAGTAGATGTAGACCGTTAGAGTTAGTGGCATTTAGCCCCTTCAGGGATTGGCAATGAACCAGGTGCGTCAAAATAAGATAAACACGTAGAAATGAATAACTATGCAAAACTCACTCTCTAACACGTCGCCGTCTTCGTCATCGCTAGCATGGCTTTTCTTGCCTCTCTCGTATAATTCCATTACTAAACCAAGAAACGGTATCAAAGAAAGATAACTGACGTGAATAAAAAATGCAAAAACGCCGTGAAATTGGCTAGGGGCAAACCATCCAAGCGTGATACCACTGGAGAATTTCTTGCAGTTCAGTGCTTTCCTAAACTGTCGACACTCGTTTAGACTCAGCCACAGAACAGAATCCTGTAGAGGGTCATGCGGTCCCATGGTATTTGATACGGTCTGCGCAAATAGAAACGCAATAACGTAGATGCGAGCGAGTCATTGTGCAATCTCATCAATCTCCCCGAGACTTCATGATCTTTGATTAGGAATGAGAGCCCTGCTCTCGCACTTGCTGTGCCACGTAAGCGTCTGTCGAAACGGCTGCCTAACCAAAGGACGATTGCGCAAAGAGAAGCAAAGAAGAAACGGCTGCTCGAATTCAAGACGTCCGCCCAGTTTGGAAAACCGTGCTTTAGAAACCAGTCTGCAGGCAGCACGTCTAAGAAAATGTGCGCTAACAGTGTCGAAATTGCTCCTCCTGTAACAGAGCGGCGCTGGCACAGACGCTAACAAGTTCCCTACGTTGGAAACTGAGATTCGTAGCCATTCTTGGCAATCCGTAGATTTTCCTTTTCGCCGAGAAGCGCAAGGTGTCTTCTGTACATATTTCACAACGGCCTCAAGGTACACAGGAGATTCTGGCGCTGTTAGGCAAAGCAGAAATACATTTGACGGGTGACCTTTTCAAGAAATTAATATCCTTGGAGTTTAGTATAAGTTCTTGAAGCCAACTTACTGAAGTGCACGACTGTTGTGCCTCGTCTTGTGAACGTAATAATTTTGACTTTTCTTTCAAATTCCTTCTCTCGCTCTTTCAGTTGGGCTCAGATTTGGTTTGCTCAAAAATATAAATTTTCGGATTTCGTGTTTACTTGACAGCAAAAATTTTAAGCATAAATCTTAAAACTAGTATCAGTATCAGCAAAGTATCAGTTGGAAGGTTTCTTCTAGCTCTGAGAGATCCGACTCCAAATTTCGATTGTCATTTGCATGATTGCCTATGCAAGAAAGTGATGATCAGCGCAAAGCTCCTCTATTATGTAACGCGACTGTTGCGTGCGGCGTTAAGTCTCGGAGGACAGACATGCTAGAAGAGTTCTTTCCAGTGAAGCTGTGTGGAAACACGGCTGCCTCTAACTTTTGAATACAAACATACACACTCGCTGTAGTCAATAAAGAGCTCATTATTCAATTTTAGTGAAGTGCGTGGCTAAAAGCGATAATTTTCATCTCAGTTTGTGTCCCCCTGGCCACAAAACTTATTTGCGCATGTGGCCTTCGCGTGCCTCCAACTGCCTAATTTTAAGGAAACCATACAGCTTCATGTTGAACACCCGGTACAGTGCATCTCAAAGTCATTAGCTGGGTCTCCAAAACTCTCGTGTGCTCCTGTTTTGTTTGTTTGTGGTGGCGCGCGCTCTTGGGAGAGCACGTCACATCTATGAAAGACGTATTTCATGCAATTTTGGTGCTGCAGATGGACAGAACGCAAAGAACCGTTATTGTACAAGCGAGTTAAGGCAGCTAAGGGTCCCTCCTAGGCAATTGTGGATTTTCATGCGCACGCAATTGATCAAGTCGCGGCTGGTAAAACAACAACAATAACAAAAAAGAAGCCACTTCAAACTGAATGCCGAAGCTTAGCAGCAAGGAAAGACGGAAGAAACAGAAAAATACCACTGCAATGTTCACCTCAAAAACTACTATAATCACGGAAGCTTTGATAAATCAAGCAATTTAGTACACCTTTATATGCATTTGGCTCAGCACGCAATCTTTACAGACGTTTATACGTTTCTATAAAATGCTGCTGGGCGTATGTCAAGAAAGCTTTGTGAACATTTTGATTGGCGCCTTGTAGAACATTGTAACAAGAGCCAATATCCGCAAGCTTTCGAAAGCTTAGTAAAAGAATAAAAATAAAAGGTACATCAAAGTGGCAGTTTATTTCGTAAAAAAGAGAAATAAATTTGTAACCCCAATTCTTTACGTACTAGGATATTTCTAGTTCTATTTGCGTAGCACACCATATTCCCACATTTTGCCTAATTCGAAAACTCTGCGTCTAATAAATTTGACAAGAGAATTGATTTGTAAAATCTACAAAGCAAAAGTACCAAAGAATGTAATGTTTTTTAAGAGTTTTTGAGCTTTATTGAGAGCCTATCATAGCTGGTACTGAAGGAAGAATTCAAAAAGCACCACCATGTTCATGTCTCTTCTGATTGCAACTCTTGCATACGACATTTTAAAGTCACACTCCACCTTAAATTGTTCCCCCCCTAGCCCCTTCTTAACATGCACCTGCGAAAAAGCCACCCTGGACAAAGTTTGTTTGATTCCTTTTTAACCTGCTCTCTCAGAACAAGCCGATTGATAGTTTGTTGCAGTCTAGTTTTCCCCCTGCATTGGCATTGTAACCTTGTTACTCGCTGTAGCGGACCACGCTGTTTGCACGCACTGGGAAAATTCTTCGGTGCTTAGATACCCTAAAATATTGGCTAGAGGGTGCATTCAGGCTTGTACAGCTTGACTGGAAGTCTAAGAAGTCTCGCACTCTGAAGCCTGCCTTCCTTTCATCGAAGGTCACGACGAAGGATTGCTATAACAAGACTACGGGATAAGGACCTCGTGCAATTGGTGTAATTCTTTCGACGCTAGCATTGAATCACTCCACCCTTACGTTTTTGTCGGTTTTGTTTATTTACGGTCTGTTTGATGCGTTTGTTTACGCTCAACGAGATCTAAATCTAATTTATTGCCATCGAGTTTGTTTACGCTCCATTGTGGAGAAGCTCCAATTTGCTTCAGGCGGATGAATGGCGCAAGCATAGTAAAACAAATACCGCTGGTGAGCTTCTGGACTTTTCGTTGCTTCCGCGTCTTTCCAAGACTGTGTTGTGCATAGAGAGACACAAACTTGGGAGCCCACGCAGAATTCTGCTCGCTAATACTTCTAATAGCCACGCAGCCAGTGTCGTAAATATTTTGGAATGCGTCGAAAATTGTAGAGAACATTTCCTTTGTTCCGTCTATTTATGCACATCTGGTGTATCATCTATTTAAACAAATATAGACCCACCGACACTTTTTCAAGTCAAAACTGTTTCTGTATAGTTCTATTTGATAAGATCTGTCATTATGCACGAATAAAACATCATCTTCTTTCAGAACCATCTTACATATTACACAGAACTGATCACCAACAAAAATAGACGTACTATTCTCCCGTAGAAACCTGTCTGATCACTTTGTTGTTCCCAATATTTCAAGAAAATGGAACCTGCCCAAGTCTGTTGCCGAACTTACTGATGTATTGCATTTGAGGCTGCTTTTGGAGATTGCTTGTATTCTTAGAATCTGAATTGTTGTTTTTCTCAGGTAAGCGTTGTTTCCGACTCCCTTGTATAACGTCCTCGAGCCTTTGAACGTATCAATAAGTAAATAAATAAATAAATAAATAAATAAAGCTTCCTTATTTGAAGTTAGTACGTCCATTCGCCACATTGTGGTCTTCGAGGTAGCTGTCTCGCGCTAGTTTATAATATTAAGTGGCTTATAAATAACGGAACAGTTGTTTGGAGCGTTATGGGCCCTTGCCCGCAGATGACAATTAGAAATTTATTTTTCGCCTACATTTTATGTGTTAGGTGATGGCTTAACCTTGCTTTCTATAATTGCTCAATCACTTGCTGTATTTTTTGAGGTCCTAATAACTTTTAACTAATAGAAACTGATGAGGTGTCTTCAACGATGCAAGGTAAGCCTTGTAAGTTAGGCTGCTGTCTCAGATTTCGCATAATGCGAAGAGCCAGAACGATGCGCTCCCTCTTCGATATCCAACTATTGACCATGTGTACTAATGCAGTCAGCCGGTGTGCTCATTTCGCTAGAAGTACTAACAGCGCTTCTGGTAAAAAAATGATCTAACGGGATTCGGCCTTGCATATTTATATATGCGAATTGCCAAATGTTTTCTATGCAGTTCATTTTTTGAAAGGGAATAATTGACGCGCATATTATTCGCATCTCTGAGACATACCTCAAAGTGCTCTTACTTCGGGGTCCAAAGCTCGGCTGCGTCACAGATATTATAGATGAATTTTGCTAAAATTTCATTCAGCTGTCGTACACCTTCCTTCAATATTGACGTTATACATGTAAATGAACGCCTGTTTACCCGTCCGAAAATAAAGCGGTATAATCGCTCTCAGCTGGGCGTGAAGGAACACGGGAGCTAAACAGCTGTTTCCTGAATACGTTACGTCTATCGACGTGCATAAGGAATATTTGTCGCTGTGAAAAACATAGTATTGAGGAAACAAATCTAGCGGTTACTGGGTGCATGTAAAGTAAAGGACGCCGAAGGAAATATAGCGATATGCAAATGTTTCTATAGGTGCCTAGACATTATCAATCCCCCTGAAAAAAGGAATTACCGAAAACATAATTTATGTAAAGTTTGATGGAGCTTTACTGGATAAGTAAAAGTAAATAAGTATAAAGTAAATATCCTCTGAAATTGTTAATGCCACACACCTTCTTTGAAAGCACAGCACTCACCGCACCTATAGGATTCATGAAAACAATGCAGGAGCCAGTGGTGCAATACGGCGAATTTGCATGTAAAGTCTATGCTGCGAGCATCCTGGGAGTGAAAATGCCTATAATGTGAAATTTAAAAGTAATTCATTCGTTGCTGCCTTACCATATTGCGCCATATTAACATCAAGTTAATGTAGTATCTAGTATTAGTATAATCTAGTACCTAGTATACATCTAGCATTATGGAAGTATATTTAAACCAGTTTCTACACATTCTTGTTCTCTTTAAAACAGTCTAGACCGTGCAAACTCTTTGGGAAACATTGTCTCTTTGTTTGGCTATGGTAACCGCTTCCCCCCATCCTACCCTCTTCAACATCCCGCGCAGGAAAGAAAGTGGACTATGTATGGCACCGACTACTATTTTTGTTATTATTATATTTGTTTAGGTTGAGCGTTAAAGTACGTAGGATCCTCACAAAATGATGATACTCCTTGAAACAAAGCAAAGAGTAGGGTAGACGAAAATGCTCTGTGACGTTTCGTGTGACTTTGTGGCATTATCTATATAGCGAAAGTGGTTTCGATGTAGTTATCTGAGCGACATAATGCACTTTCAGAGAACCCGTAGGGCAAGCGATAGAAGAAGGCAGCAGTAGCAAAGGCATACCTTAAGGAACAGCATAAACAAAGGAGTTTGTTTTCTATTCTAGGGCAACCTCCTTCAGACGCCGAGATTTCCACGGTTGACGGGGACATCGATTAGTGCATATTGAATTTTGATAAGGCCCTGCTCGGAATCTCTTGCGAAAAGAAGTAACTGCAAGACAGTTTCACGATATTGAGCTTCAAACGCGCTTCCATTATCTGCGTGAGTGGCTACTAAGGTACGAATTTGTACCATTGTTTTTTACAGTTAGATTGTTTGTTGCTTACAAAATTTTATCAGTTTTGCTGGGACTTCTATTTCTTGAAACTCGATAAGTTCTTGAATACTCTTTGTACACTATGTCCTGAACGTCCTAAGACTGACGGAAAACATGCAGTAGCCAAAATGTATAGCTGTAATACTGTAGAAATGTGCACGTGGAGTGAACAGACCACCAGAAAAATTGTTGTTTAAGTCTTTGAGAGATGTCGGCTAAAACTTGCTTGAGGCAATGCTGAGGTTCTGAAACATACATATTATAATAATGACACTGCTGTTCTTTGGAAAGCTTTGGGGCCGTTGCTTCGCTTCTGAGAGAATATTTTTCCCGATATAATATTCACCAATACGACTTTTGTCAGAATAAAATCAACAACGACTGGAAATTTTTTTTGTTTTAACTGCAGCAATCACTGATAGAACTACAGAGCGACTGATCTAGAATTTGGCCTGTCCACTACAGAATCGAATTGTTAGTCATTCTCAGCTCAAAGAAAGAGAAGAAAACTTCTTAAGGTAATGTGCAATGCTCCATTTTTTGTGCAGTTGGTAGTTCATTTGTCGCTGGAATAAGAATAACTATGTTGAAGACGATATCCTGGAAGCGTACTCGTAGGCTTACGTATATGTCCTAAAATTTCGTTGCTTACGAAGTACAACTTGACCGTAGGTTGTATACACTGCGCTTTTCTCTGTCGGCCGAAATAAAGCTTGTGCTCCGGGCTAATTTACATGAAGGAAATCAAGAGTCAATAGAGAGAGCAGAGAGATGCAATGCTGGCATACATCTGATCTGCTTTGCCGAATTTTTATCCTTTGCGCATTTTGCCGTTCTTCTAAGTTTGTTGATAAAAGATGGCGAGAGAAATCCTCTACTCGTACGTGGTAGTTTGAGCGAATTCTTCCGACTATAAAAGAAAAAAAATCACACACAGGAGCACTGATCCTCGCTGTTTGCTTTCGCTCTTGATTAACATTTTGATTTCCCTTGGCACTTCTCCTCCGGGCTCCTTTTTTTCTGCTGGGAGGCGCAAATCAACCTTTCCAGCTTCGGTTCTCTCGTGAGGCCGAGCGCTTTTCCGCAATTATCTCAGCTATCGAGCACCGATGAAGGTAGGAATAAGTGAATTACTGTCGCTAAGCAGATGAAGAGGGGGCTGATGTTTTATCGCAGGCCATGATCCAAGCAATGAAAACTCAATTGCCGGTGGATTATTCATTAGCACATAGGGAAGACCTGCTTCATATATAGCGGGTGTCGTTATTCTGGTTAAAATCCCTGCCTTATGCTTTTCTCTCTGCTTCCCTCCTTCAGCGAATGCTTTCATAAATTGTGAAAAATTGTCTGTAGCAGTTAGTGCAATTCCAATCCTTGCGCTGGTCTACTCGAAGAGGCTGACATTACTTTCATGATAAATTGAAATGCATAATCGAGCATTTAAAATATATTCACTCATTCATCTCTTAGCTAATAAAATGATGGCAAATACTGCAATTTACCAATTCTATGCGTGGAGTTTGCTATGTTTGCCCTATAGGCAGTCACTTTGTTGCCTAGGTTAGAAGCCAAAGCATGCCTATTGTTGACTATTGATTTGGCACTCTACGCTACTATCCACTTAAAATTTTAAGAGATTTATAAGAATCTGAACTAATTCATTGTCTCTGGAAAATTTTACCCTTCTCTAAAATAAAACAGCAGTTCAGGAACCATCAGTATTTGGAATGAAAGAGGCATATATATGGTAGCTGCCGTAGGCGAACCTCTAGTTTAGGCCCAGTCGCCTCCTGCTTATGAAGAATTGTCCGGGGAGGTTTACACGACATGAATAATGCACCGAGAGCCTTGCTGAACACATTGAGTTGACAAGCTTCACATATCACTTAACTTGTTAGAGAAGAAAAATACTAGATGTCTTCTTCGCATAACGTTTCTGAGGTTCTGAGATAAACGCTGGAAGGCTCACATCAGGAGGCGAACTGTTGGGCGGTGACCAACACGGTTCTGAGGGTGTGTGTCGTCCTGCCATGGACGACATCTGGGTAAATCGTCGATATTTGCAATAAGGAATGGTCAACATGTTGAGGAATAAATTCAGGAAAGCGTAGCAGAGAGGAGACAAGGATCGGGCGCCACAGACGCGCAGGGAGATAGGGACCCGATGCCGCACGCATACTGACAAGGAAAGCGCTTGCTCGCCGCGCTATATAGAGACAGATAGATGTCTCACGCGCGCATCTATGTGCGACCCGGGCGGCGAGTTGGCCAAGCGGCACGGTAATAGGATTACGTAATAAGGCCGCTTTACGGGCTCGTAAAAAAAGGCGTCGCCATTTCGATGTGATCGCGTCACGACGCCCGCCGCGGGTGCATCTGAAAGCGTGGGGAAGATGAGGAAAGTGCACGCAAGGCTGCTCGAAGGCCGATTAAAATGGGCGGAAGAGCTGAGCTGGGATAAACCCCGCCCTGCCGCCTTTGCTTTATCTTTATATCCCCTGGCAGTGGTTGCGACTCGTAAAAAGGTTGAGCCATCGCGCCAACGGGGAGTGAGAGGAGGAATAGGGAAAACTAAAGAGGGGCGAGATGCGCTGTGGCGGAGCCGATTGGACGTGGAGTCTTTCGAGATCGCCCCGGCTCGCGACAAACTTGCCGGCTTCGGGATCAAGCTGTAAACGGGAGTGTCTCCCCCGAGATGCTCTGGCATGGACCTTACACCCGCTTTCGTTTATATTTATCTTGCGTTCCCAGCGAGCAGCGAAGTCTGTCGTGCCTTTCGCCACGTTGACGAGTAATAGACGCAAAGGCTGTGCCATAGTATGACCGGCTTGTGCGGATGCTCTTGTAGAACCTGGTTTATGTACAGGGCTGACGACTTGCAAGGCCAGGATGTGAAGTGACGAAGCTTCTTTTCGACGCTTTAGCGATTTCTTTTATAGGAAAGTTTTGGAAAAGGAATCCCTCAGTTATGGGACGCTATCAGCCAGGCTTAAACGGCAAGGCAAAATGTTTACAAGGGATTTTGGCTTTTTAGGTACGCAAACCCACTCGGGGAGGCCACTTCTAAACCTACTTCCATTTTTTTTTTCACCAGTTCCCCGCCATTTTCACTGCAGAAGCACAATTCGGAACTCTTGTAAATAAATTTGGTAAACACAGAATAATCTTTTTCCCGTCGTGCGTAAAAAGTGTCACTTTCCTAGTGAAAAGTAAGACGGATACGCCTAAAACATGCACCCTAAAAAAAAAAAAAGAATGCGGCCGCCATCTCGTTTCGTGGAAACACCCGTGTCTATACCGCATTTATCCGCGCTCTTTGGAATAAGGTACCTTCCACTATTATCGGACCTCATATAGCTCTCATAACAAGCTTAGTTGTGAAATAGGCAGTGACTCTCGCAAAAGCAGTGGCCTTTACAGTGTATCCTATTTCTACGTTTTCTTTTTCCTTCTTCCTTATCAGTTAATTATTCTAAAGTTGCTTATTCCGTTTGCTGTCAGTATTCATAAATCTAACTTCCCCGCTAAACTGTTGGACACATGAGCTGTAGCGTTTGGCGACGCATAACCTCACTGCTTAGAAAAGGTGTACCGAATGTACGTACGTAACTTGCATACAATGAAAAATAACTTGCGCATTTACTGACACGTGCTAGTGTGTACTGGTATATTTACTGCAATTTGTGTACACTGATGCAATGACTTTCCAAAGAAGTTCTCTTCAAGGGATGCGAGTTGCAGCGAAACACTGGCAATGAAATGATGTTGTGAAATGTGGTAGTGTAGAACACCTTATGGTATTCTTGCTGCCAGGCTAATACAGGCACAAAGATAATGTCTGGCAGCATTTTTCAATGAAGTGTCTTTGTTGATTCCTTTATTACTGTATTTAGGAGAGGTTACTTACTGCCTATATGTGACGCCGGCTTCTCGTCCTCGGACATGATAGTTTCGCTCATGATGTGATGTAATTGTGCTGTTATATCAGGCACAAAGATAAGAAAAAAAACTCACACACACACACACACACACACACACACACACACACACACACACACACACACGACGAGGTCATTTTCGAAGTTCACGTACACCATATATACAACATTTTCGCACTGTAGGTCGTGATATTTTTACAAAATTTTTTGTCGGTTCGTCTTGTACGACGGTGTGAGATAAATGCATAAAACCGTGCGCGCTTGCGCCACTAGTAGGAGCGTTTGATTTTGTTGTTTACTTTTTTGCACGAATACAGGAAGCAGTGTAATGCAACATTCCTAAAGAAATCGAATATTGTATTACCAGTGGAGCGAGTGTAGCGACACACCTTAGCTTCCAGGAGTAGCCGTTTAGGCAGCGTGGTAGCAGCCAGCTTGGCTTTTCTTATATGGGTACCTGCTGGATTGGAAGTCAAGCGTAGTAGTTCGATGCTATAGTTTAGTTATTCTCAAGTAATATGGTAAACCCACCGAACTGACGCAATAAATAAGAAAGCAGGGCTGCATTTTTTTAATTGTACGTTGTACGAAAATCACCACGTAGTTATGTTCTTCATCAGTCACCTACGCGAGGAGTTTCAGTGCTTCCGCTTACCATTACGCTTTTCCATGCATGTGTTCAGGTTCAGGCAGGCGTCTAATGATTGTTCGCGTGTCCGTGCGGTGGCATAAAAGTTACTCAGAGGCTGACGATGTTGATGCAGCGATGCTGTTGACCTTAGTGGCCAAATGTTTTGACTGCATCGTAGGATGAGGCCTTCGATCACTTCAAGTGATGTGCAACAAATGTCTTGGTCAATGTTTTTTGTTTTCTTTGTCCTGCTAGAATTTGTGACTGGCAAAAGGTTTGTTTCCGGAAATTTGCTGCCCTGAAACAGGTAACTACTGCATGTACCGATGAGTGTACAAGCGTGAATAATCGTGTTGAATCAAGCCGACCAAGTTAAAGATAGGTTGGTTGTATACATCAGCGCCATTTTTATACAAGTTTATTCTTAGTTACTCGGGAAATGTGGGATATTCGTTTTATACAATCGTGACACTTATATTCCGGAAAATATGATACGTGCTCACGCAATATAAATGTTCGCAGAATCTGTATGCCCTTGTGCAGTTGCAAGTTGCGGAACCTCTTGAGTACCACATTAGAAACACAACGTTTGCGAACATGGGCACAAGAGCCACAAAAAAACACGAAAGCACAGAGAATTGCGTAAGCAATTGTCTGCTTGCAACACATTGAGTTTACGGATGGATCCGCTATCGCCCGTAAGGAAGCTTCGCGACTGCTTACAATTTCTACGAGAATTCTAGGTGGTGAATATTCCTCTGTTACCGAAAGTGGTGCTCTGTAAGAGCAATTGCCGGCCTCCATCACCTTGCGAAACCCACCGGCATACGGCAACAATACACCCCGGCCACCACTACCACCACAAATATTGCAAGTTCTCCTCCGAAATTGTGTCGTAGTGCTTATGACACTGACACCTGCTGAGGAAGCAATATCCAAATCGGAACGTTGGAGCCTCATATTTGATGCTAGTAACTAATCATTTTACTTTTCCTAGACACAGAGGCGCTTCCTAAGGAACAGGGCCCACATTCACACACACAAAAAAAAAAACACTTCAGGCTCATGCTTTAAAACTGTCCGTATGAAAAAGAAATTCAGCCAGTCCTGGTGCGGAACATATAGTTAGCGAAGGTGGCCTGCCAATAACAAAGAGCAGGTACGAAGGCAAAGCCTTGTGCGATTTTCTCCTCATTATTATAGTCTCGGCTTGCGTTAGAAATTTACTTCGACGTTCCTTTTTGCATTCCCGCAAACCCTGTCTTTATTATTTTCATACATTTATACGTGATGTAATTAAAGACGACAGTGAACAAGAACCACATTTGTGAAGGTCATAATTATATAGCAAAAACTTGCAGTTCGCTCAACATGATATTTACCATGTCCCCACTTTTCACCAAATGTGACCTTGCTGGCAACGAGAAATCTCCCCGGAAACCTCGAAGACATGGCGCTTTATGGCCACGTAACGGTTTTGAGCACTTGCTGAAAGAATTTCTTGCGGGGAGTTGCAAATCATTCTCACATTTGAATTCACATGCACATTGACTCTGTTGCTCAGTTTTCACTAATTATGATCTCGCTGGGGGTTATTGCTCTTTCTTACAGGGCAGAGCAGTAAATTTGGCGCCGAATGTCAAACGCACTTATAACGCTGCGGAGCGCTTGCATGTTTAATTCACCGCGAATGCTACAAAAACCCAAACACTCTGAACTTTGGCTGCGCATGACGAATAGCTTGCCTGCGACTTTTCGCCTTATTTTGCGTCCAGCTCAGCAAGGTTACCTCGCGAAAGCTATTGTGTGCCTCTTGGAACGTATTAAGATAGTCTAGTTGGTTACCCTACGCCAGGGTAAGGGAGAAGGGAAGAGAGAGAAGGGAGAGAGAAGATGTAGAAAGAAGATGCAGCTGGAGAGAGAAGATGATGTACGGACAGTACTTGAGTTAAAATCGCTCGCACAAACCAGACGTTCTGAGAAAGCGCAAAAGTGCCTTCTCTGCCTTCGGAGGCGATGATAGGTAGGGATGGTGCTCTAATACTGTCTGTTCACTCAGAAGACAATAATCTAATTTTCTAAAGTTGTTGGACAAAAATTGTCTTTGTGCTTGAAATTGAGGATAATGGCACAATAAGAATTGCAAATAAATCTTTGCGAGCTCGGAGTAAAGGACCTCTACGCTTGACTTAGTATAGGGCAAGAAAGAAACTGAGGAAAACATCAAGAACTGCGAGAAATTTCAGAGAGAGGCTGGTATTTGGCTTACAACCACAAAAAGGAAAAAAGAAAAGGAAAAGTTATTGCTGAGGTTTCGCACTAGGGATGATAAAGAAACAGGTATATCCCCTATAAAGATAGAATGAATTATGGGGAAGGAGCGCTACGTTTCAAAGCGAGTACGATAAATTTTCGGTAGTGGACACCTGGTAGGTTTGCAGTGGCGTGACGCTTCAGGTGCCTGGAGATACGGCAGCGGAGAGATGCATGGCGCTATGAACAAGAGAAAGAAAGAAATATCAGAACGAGTTATACAGCAAACATGGGGAACAAGAAAGCAATAAATATTTTATTTTTAATTTTATTTTTTTAGTGGCACGGGCTGCGGACCAACAGTGAAATATTTTTTTGACCTGGTTCTCACTCTTTCTACCGCTATAGTCCTGTTTAAAGAGATATGTCCAGTGCGCAAGGAAAAGAAAAAAATATGACTTACGGTTATTTACACTATATTTGAACTGGTGTCGTTGTACGCATTTTTTATTGAGTGTGTGTTTGGCGTCTGCGAGTTCACCCTGCATTGGCACTGGTGTGGTATACTGAGCATGCCGGAAGCAGGACAGCGCTTAGCCTGTACACAGGCCTTGCTAGCTCGTCTCTTATGTATAGTGCTACAGGATTTTCCAGTGCGCCAGCTTTACAGTTCTATGTGATGACAGTAAGCAATGTTACTCCTTCTATTACCTCCATTTGCTTGTCTGTAGAGGGAGAAGGATAAAACAGTTGAATTGCCATATCTGGAGCAATCCGATTATGGATCCAGCGGGGGGTAGAGACTGCGCCCTACCCCCATTTCCCGTCCGTGACATACCGGCTGACAGCAATGTACGCCTTCTTTAACTACAGCGCAGTTAGTGCCTTTCAGTCATGGTGCATGGCGCTCTGTCAATTTATGCCGTATAACGCTATGCTTTATTTGACGAAGCGTTCACCCTCAAAAATCGTTAGCTTGCTAAGCAAAAGAAGCAAACATACACGTGCACACGCATGAGAGCAGGGCAGTCGCTGGCGCTGCTAGATTGATTTCACGATCAAACAAACAACATAAGGAAACAAAATTCAGCGTGAAAAAAAAAGCCGAGCTAAAGCAAGAAAAAACCCGGTATCAACGGATCTCTAAATATTCAATGCACAAAGTCGTCATCTCAGCGCAACAAGCAAGACAAAGGCACCGACCAAGTGTAAGGAACGCTGAATCACGCCATCGAGTTGCAGCAGAGATGAGTCGCGGTGAAAGCAAGAAAGCACGAGAGGCAAGAAACAAAAATATAGACAGGAGAAAAATGTTTGACTAATGGAAATGAAGGGAAAAAAAGAAAAATTGGCGCTGCAGCGTCGCCTCGAATAGCGGTGCCCCAGGGCGAACAAGAGATGGAACACACTTGAAAACACAACTCGTCACGTCAGCGGAGGGAGACGCGACTCGATCCATCTCCGTCGTACCAGCGAGAACAAAGGCGACGGCCAACCGTTCCAGAGCGTCGGCGACGAGAAAGACTGAAGAGAAAAAAAAAAGAAAAACGATGGATAGGCAGCCTGACACAGGGTCGGAGCGCTGAGGCACGCACGCGAATCCTTGGCCCAACTCGTCGCGCTCGCACCCCCGGGCATACGAACCAGAAAGAGAGCAAAGGGCAAAGAGGGAAGGGGAAGATCGACGGATATTAACGCTGCTCCGATTTGTGACTGATTCAATAAAGGTGACTGCGCATCCCTATGTTTTTTTCTTCTTTTCTTTTCTTCATTGACCAGCTCCGATCTATTTCTCATGTATACAAGGTGTTTCAGCGAACACTTTTAAAAAATTTGTAAGAGTTATGTGCGGGAGATAGTGCAATTCTAGTTGGTGAGCTGGTCAACTCGAAGAGATGGACACTACTTGCCCGAAAGAATTGAAATGCATGGTCCACAAATTACCAAAAATTAACTAATTGTGGTTTAAGCTAATGACCGCATGGCCCATATTGCAATTAACAAATTCTAGTTGGGGAGTTCGCAAGGCGGATCCATGTGGAAGGTATTCTCATGATGGCACCAGTTTCGCGATACTAATTCCCGAACTTTGCGAGAAGATGCATTGGTGTTGCAGTTACTTTCTTAACAAAACGTCGTCTTATACATTGAAGCACAAAAGTAACGGGAACGCCAATGCATTTCTCCGCAAAGTTCGGGAATCAATATCTCGAAACTGGTTTCATCCTGAGAATTGATTCCTAGTGGATCCGCCTTTCTTTCTTTACATCACCTCTCGCGACGATCGCGCTGATAACGGCGGCGCAGTTGTTTTGGGTCCTGTGACATATTTCGAGATTACACCAATGCGCGAAGAAAAAAACTACCCTGGCGTATGAATGCATGCGCCAAAGTGGTTAGCATCGTGGTCGGGGTGGTCAAATAGCAAACATCCAGGGGCTTCGGCCGCCATTTTGCATTTTCTGCCGACTTCGCTGTGCACCGCGTTGGCAGCGCTCTGCGGAATACCATACCCCGCGGTCCTGCTGGTCCCAATTACGTTCTAACAGTAGCAGCGCATGGCGTTACACGCTACGCGTGCCCCCGCTTTAGGCAGCCTCTGGACGAACTGCCTTCATCCCCTGCCGATAAAAAATGTGAAGCTCACGTAGAGGGGAAGTGTCCTTCCCGCCTTCCAACACGCCAGCAGTCAACTGGCTGCTACCAGAAAGGTAGGTAGGTCGTAGGCGCAGGTCATCGCCTAGGTAGACCGTGGATCATCGCGTAGGTAGATCATAGGCGTAGGTCAACCGGCTGCTACCACGGTGCGTAGGTAGGGCGCACAACACAGCATGCAATGTGGATGCATGTGCAGTGCTAAGAAATTGAAAAGCGTACTAGGAGCACGTGTCTGGTGGCGTTTTTTGCGACAGGTGAGTGCGGGAAACACCAAACTGATTATTTGTGGCATACGATAAAGGCGAGTGTCTTTGTGACGTATTGTGACTGCATTTGATGCCTCAGCTGCAACTTAGCGCTATCTGGTGGAGCAAAAAGCACCAGCCGCAATGCGGTCAGAGCATCACATTTAAATCGCTGAGCACGGCACACAAACAATCGCATGAACTTGAACAAAAATCCAGCTAAAAGCACAAAGGACGAGAGGAGAGGTTCACACCACAACCACTGGTGTGGTGTGAACCTTCTGCGGTGAAAGTCGTTGAGGTGTGAACCTCTCCTCTTATCCTTTGTGTTTTTGACTGGTTTTTTTTCGTTCAAGTATGTACCAACTGGCCCAGATTTCAACCCTTCTGCAAACAATCGCACTTGTCTGAAATGCCCCAGTGGTCAGCGTCGGATGGCGCCTGTGTCCATGGCTGCTACATCACGGTAACTGCTAGGTTGCATAGAGTTCTCCATGAAACATTATCCTGCGTGGTCTTATTGCGGCGTCGGTCTCTGCTTTTTAGTGCGTTAGCATTCTTAGGGCACTGTCTCCATTTTCTGAGTACCATGTATCTAGCTATTACGTATGTTTGTATCCAACTGTTTTCCTGCCTACCTGCGTCACTGCTTAGTTCGTGGTCGAATGGGTCGCGCATCTAGGTGCTAGCTGTGCTGTTGGAGCAATGTTGGAGATCAACCGTCGGAACAAGAATAACTGAGTATATGGTAACGGTGTACATATGTGGCACTCTTCAACGAGCCTCTTTTATGCCATTATGGTTCACAGTAGATGCGGGAGTGGGCAGGAACCACTTTCCGAAGAAAATATTTGAAGCCGACTTGGAGAACTTCTTATCTGCTACTCAGCCTGTGATGGTTTTGAATAAATCTCTTTGATGCCGAGTTAAGTCACTAAGTATGTGCTTGTAGGTGTGTGTCGCTCTAAAATGCCAAATGATCTCTTAAATTTATTCAATGCTGTGCGGAATTAAACCTCCGTCACAGGGCTTCCTAAAGGACAGCAACCCAACGTTTTAGCAGGCTGCGTTACACATTCACAGTGGATTCACTGTGTTTGTCACTTTTCAATGATCGTCTTTCATGCCAACGCTTTAGAGAGCTGCGTCATGAATGCACTGGGCACATGCCCTTATTCAAGGGAAACCCTTCGCTGACTTGGGTCACTGCATGGGTCACTGGGTGTGCAGCAAGCGAGGGAACATTTAGCGTTTGCACGCACCGCTGCGCCACGCTTTTCGTCACGCAAGCCCCACACAGACTTTTCGGCAGCGCCACTAGGTGGGCCTAGCGTTGCCAGAAAGAAGAGCGCGAGAGAAGGCCGGTTGCTGAATGACGCAATTCTCAGCGTTTACGCGCCACGGTTCGCCATAGATATCGGAGGCCACGCGTAGGCTTCGCAGCGCAGCCTCTACATGTTGCGTAATAATTGCAACATTTCTATGATTGAAAGCTTGGATATTTCGAAAGTAGAGCTCGTAATAAAATAATAATAATATTTGGGGTTTTACGTGCCAAAACCACTTTCTGATTATGAGGCACGCCGTAGTGGAGGACTCCGGAAATTTTGACCACCTGGGGTTCTTTAACGTGCACCTAAATCTAAGCACACGGGTGTTTTCGCATTTCGCCCCCATCGAAATGCGGCCGCCGCGGCCGGGATAATAAAAGCTCGTAATAAAACACGGCACAAGAATGTTTAAAGCTACAACTATGACGCTTACACAAATTTATGCACTAGCCATTATTTCCATTACACCATGATAGCTGAGCGATGGTAGCATGTATACGAGCCTGCGCACGACCGAAAGGATGGGTGGATTAATTTATGCAATGTAAATAGATTTACACCCATCCAGGTGTTTTCTGTCTCTAACTCGTATCTCTACACCTTTCCGAGTGCAAGGCTGGGCGTTATAGATAGATTTGCACCCTAAAGCTTCTACATCCATTTAGATTCTGCGGTGACAAACTACCTGAAAACTATTGTTTTCACTCATCATTATATATTATCGTTACATTTCTATATCAATGCTATATTACAAACTGCGATCATATTTTTTTTAAAGTTAGCTATGAACCGTTTACACAATATATAGGTACGGGATAGGAAGATGGATGCACGCGGAACCATATGGAAGTGGTTTGAATCCTCCTTAGACTCTCGTGCATTATATTTCTCGCTGGCCTCAATACCTTTCGAAGTTAATTTCGAAACGATTACGCGAGATAGTCACACTGTCAGATTCCTTAGCATGTGCATGGAAGTACTCGTATTAGCGACTCAAAGAGGGTCGATCAGCGATTGTACGCCAGAAAGATATGCTCTTTCGTTAGTTGTCAGAGATACTCGGGAGGTACTGACACGCGTGCTCTCTTCCTTAGAAACCTCAATGGCGTCCAGGATTTCCTATTTGTTTGTGGCTGACCTTTCTTTCAGACAGTGACCTGATCAAAATTGGCTTGCCACGCTCAGCCTCTGCAGTCAGCCGCTAGGTGTCTACAGTGGGCTGTTCCCTAGTTCGCTCGTTGGGGAATTGTTCGGTTTATCAAGTACATTAAAGCAACGCCTTCTTTTCCTCTTCGACTTTTCTGATGCAGCTACTATTGTGGTTGTATTGTCTTATGCGTCGCTCATACTGGAATTAATGTCATCACGTCGTCATTGCCACGCCATTGCCATTGTGCAATGGTACAAACACACTGAACAATACTTCACAATGCTTAAAATCCTAAAAATAACTTCGCTAAATTTCTTCAGCACACGATGTATGAACAAGGCTGACGTTCAAAGTAATAATGCTCTCATGTTATCTGCATTTTATTTGCACTTAAGTTAGTTCTTTGTGCACCTGTATCTAATGTACGTCACCATGGTTCCTTGTATTACCGTTCTGCCGCACCATGTATCACAGAAGACCAGTTTATTTTAATATTCTTGAGCAGAATAAGGTTTTACTAGAATTATCACGAAAAATTTTTGCATTCTTCGCCTCTTTGAGCACATTTAATGCTACATCACTATAAAGTGTGTATAATTCGTTTTTCACAATGACTGCCTATTTCCTGTGATAAAGCTTTCTTGTTTTTTTTTACTTTCACATAAATCTGTTTGTAATAGCACTGAAAAAAATTTAGCGTTTGAGAACTTATCTGATAGAGAAGTTTTGTGTTTAATGTCATGTAGTTATGATTGTGTACTCGGTTTTATGCAGGTCTAGCTATATTGTGGTAGTCTGAAATTCGTCTAAATACATCGTGCTTCAAGTTAGAATTGTAAAGCTGTCATTGCCCTGTTCACTAACTGCTGTCACGGGTTCTACGGGTGCTGGTCGTTCTTCAAGCTACATCAAGCAGCTTTTCGCCCGGGGTCCACTCTCCCTTGCTACTCAGTAACTTTGACAAGCAGTTCATTTCGGTTCATCCTTGCTGACCCGGGGCTACAGTCGAACATTTTTCCAGCACCGGGTATGGTGCAAACAAACACCGAATATAGTGTGAATTGAGACGACCCGCGGCGACAGGTCATGCACGTAAGTGTGGATTTAAGCAGCAACAACACGCTGTCGTTTTGATGATGACGTCGGCAATCTATCGTCGTCATGGCATCCTCGTCAGTGCGTTGCGGTCATTCCGTTGTTGTTGTTGCATTGTCCTTATTGCGTCGTCCTAATATAGCTGTTGCGATGCCGTCACGGCTGTGCCAGCATCGTCATCACTTTGTCGTCGTCATACTATTTTCAACCCCGGGCCAACCGGCCTCAACCCAGGTTAACGTCCCTTCCTTTCATTTATTATCTTATCCCTCTCCTTTTTTATTATAGCTCCTTAAGCACACATTTTTGTTGGGTGTGATCAACCTGGATACAGACAACATATCGTCGTCTCCTGCCTAGCGGTAAAGAAAGCAGGTAGCTATATGTAGCAGTACAACATGTAGGAGGAACAGGACCGGTCAAGCGCGTGCGTGTATTAGTGTGCACATAGGTTTATCGCGGAGGGAAGAAAGATGAATGGGAAAATCCAAAGGGGAAAAATATTAACGAGTGATAACCGAAGACTGGCGAGATTGCACTTTTTTTGCCCAGTCTTCAAACAAGATTTGCGCACCCAATAGAATGCGCACGAATGAAAATCATATTGACACGATGCAACTTCGCCAAAACATGAAACGTAAAAAAAGACAGCTTCAGGTAATCTTAACTTGTCCAAGTTTAGTTTGCCTACGCTAATGTTCTTCTAAAAAAAAGACATTCTTCCCGCAAACTAATCAACCTCAACTGCTTGTCACATTAGCTACTCAAGATTAGGCTTGCGTTATCGGCAACATAACTAGGCTAGTAAAGACATGCTAACCGAACCACAGCAAGGCTTTTAAAGCAGATAAATACCCTCCGTGGTAGCTCAGTGGCTATGGTTTTAGGCCGCTGAGCACGAGGTCGCGGGATGGAATCCTGGCCAGCGTGGCCGCATTTCGATGGGGGCTAAACGCGGGTGCACGTTAGAACCCCGGGCAGATTTAGCTGCACATTAAAGAACTCCAGGTGGTCGAAATTTCCGGAGTCCTCCACTACGGCGTGCCTCATAATCAGAAAGTGGTTTTGGCACGTAAAACCCCATAATTCATTTTTTTAAGCAAATGAAGTGCGTGGACACGCCAGCTGAAATGTAATATGGAAGGAAATAGCACAATTCTCACGGGCCTCAGAAAAAAAGAAACAGAAGAAAAGAAAATTTGCGGAACCGACGCACATGTATCTATGAGAAGCGAAGCTTTAGTGAAGCGGTTAATTAAATCATCTACAACTAATGGCCATATGTATAATTTTGTTTACTTTCATTCTATGCAACGTGTAATTTCATGAAATGTTTATATTCATCACCACAACGGTCACAACTTGTATTGTCATGCATCTTTTTTTAAATGTTTATGCGCTGCATCGTTCACAAGCTGTGTTAAAATGCCAACTCCATATCAGGCAGATGCACAGCGTGAGACGTATAAACGACGATATCAGGATACTGAAGGCGATATTATAATGCTTCTTGTGGGAGGAATGGGGTTGACAGGTGTATGCACAGAAAAGTAACGACACCTTTGAAGCATCACCTAAGGATTCTGTACCTCTATGTGACAGTGATGTCACGTACCGCGCAAGAGTGACAGACTGTAACCAACGATGTGTGTGCCGTGTTATGTGCTCTCTATCTCTTCTCCCCATCTTTCATCCCCCCCATCCTGCTCCCATGTGTAGTGTAGCAAACCGGTTAGGCTAAACTGGTTAACCTCCCTGCTTTCCTTCTCCACTTTTTCCTTCCTTCCTTATGCCACAGTGGAATATATTCATTCTGAATAATTTTCCTATAGACCGGGCGCACGCCCAGTGACGTGTACCTAATAGCTAAATAAAATACAATAAAGAAAATCAGAGAAAACGTTACATATTTGCCGACCATTCCATTATCAGACCAGTGTGCTTTGGAAATAACTGTCATCCGACATTATATGTTCGGGCTTTATGTAGGAAATTATTTTTTTGTTACAGAAAACACAGCGACGAGTATTCGGTCACCCATACACGGCTCATATATGTCCACTCGCGGGTACTTTCATTCGACGCACATATAGCGTATTTTGATAATATATTCACAAATATATTCGCCAAGTATTAGGTAGTTACACCTTGTGCCCCAAGTCGGCAGCAGACGTCCAGAAACATACAAACCACAAAGCGGAGAGAAGAATAAAAAAAAACTTGCTTAAAAGGCAAAACCAAAAACAAAGCGGTAGCGATAAAGAACGAGCTCATTACGACGTAGGCCGAAACTTCAAACGGATACTTTTTAAGAGGGTAACAGCGGCTTTGCTTTTCTTTGAATATCCTGCACTGAAAAAGACAAAGAACGCGGGCCAGGCCGTAAAGAGGAACATAATGGCATACACTGAATTTCCCTCGTGTGCTCGGCGATGCAGAGAAACCAGTCGAGACAATAAGCTGCGTTTGCAGCGCATTCGCTGACATGAAATTTCTCTTTTTTCTTGCTTTTTCCGGCTTTGTTTTGTTGTGAATGCATATTCTCAGATATTATAGTGCTAAAGCTTCAACGCTGAAGAAGAAAACAAAGAATGAAAGAAAAAAGAAAGAAAGAGAAAGAAAAAAAAATGAGAGTCGAGGAAGAATCAGAGACCATCATTATTCTCTATTCTGGCTTCAGCCCCTCTTCAATCGATTATGATATCTTGTTTTTCCTCTTCCGCATTCCGGTTGTCTGTTTCCGGGAATTACTTCTTTCCAAGCCCGTTGAAGCTGTAGAAATACATGAGTGCTTTTGCACTGGAAAAGCTAATATTTCAGAAAAAATGTATAATGAACAGTTTTACGCAACCACTTGTGATTTCTGTGTTCTTTACTCTTTCTTCTTTTCAGAATTATTTTTCTTTTACTTTTTAGGCTTCTCCATACCCCCGCTCATGACATTTTTCAGTCTTCCATTCGCGCTACAACTGCTAATTTTACTCTTTATCAGCCTATAACTTACTGGAATATGTCCCTCGAAGCGTGTTACGCTTTCCAGAGTGCTCTCCAATCTGTGCGCGAAACCGCGCATAAGGCTGACGATGAAAATTTGTGGGGCATATGGAAAGTGACAGCGACAAACACGGAGATAGTGCAAGAAACTTCGATTTAAATTTCTGTGAATGCGTTTTTGCCTGTAACGTCCTTTCTTTTTTTACTTCTTTCCTCCTAATTTCTTTTCGCAATCTTGTTTGAGAACATGGCAGATGTTGAGAGTGGAATATACGTTTGAAGACGATAGACAAAGCGGTCATATATATTGTTGAGATTGGCGCAGGAAAGGAGCCGTAGGCACTCCAGATTTGGTGCAGCTAACGCGAAAACAAAATTGAAAAAAGAAAGGGCACGAGTTGTAAAAACGAAACCAGTCATAGGCAACCGAACAAAATACGAAATCCCCGAAAAGCACATGCAGCCACCTAAGCAGTAATCATTCTAAATGGAAAGACAATGAGTCCTGGTGCTATAAATACGCTTAGCTCATGCACGCATTCATGTAAAGTTCGCAAGCATGGTTCATTCAGTAAGCAGTTGCGTCCCCGCTTAAAGCCGGCTTGCAATTTAAATACTATGGGCATAAGAGACCCATAAAAAGATAACACACAAGCATAAGGAGACCTTAACCAAATTGCAGGGCAGAGGAGTGGCTTAAAGAAAGGAAAACAAAAGGGATTGTGGGGGATGGTTGCGAAGTTTTCCACATCTCCAGTGTCGTAAAGAGAGATTGCAGAGGCTTTTAAGAATGTTTTAAACGGCTCTCAACGAGAAAGGAATTCTCGATATTCTTGATATTTTAAAACGAATAAGAAGGACTTCTCAGGGGCAGTCTACTGTTTTGTTTCCTTGGGATTAGCCAATCCTCACTTACGTCATAAGTAAAATTCGTTGTTCGTTATGCAACCAGGTCTAAAGTAGACGAACTAGATCCCGTGCGACTCAGTAAACTGGTATGAATTGTGTTCAACATTCGAAACCCTCTCGCTGCTATTTCTAACCCCAGCTTCACTGCCTTAAAAACTCGTCTCCAACGCTTAATTTTCCTTTCTTTGTTTCGCTTTCCTCTTGTACGATGTTTACACGCACAGGTGTCTGCATTCGTTCGCGTTCTCCTTATATATACTGGGCATCTGGTTTACGTCTCCGCGTTTCCTTCGTTTGGTAACCGTCTATTTCTAAGCGAATTATACCATTACTCGACTCTGTTTCAGACGTTTGCTGCTGTGAATATAGATGGATCACTTATTTCGTCGCAGCACCGAAAAGCCCCATTCCACTCGCTAGGCGAAGGCTCACCGCATTCGGTGTGGCTTAGAAACGATCGTTGTCCGCATGTATAACGTGAATTTATATTTTGGTATTTCTTGCAGGGCCAGGAGAATGCGAGGACACAAACAAAGCACACTTAGTTGCATAAGTGCGGTTACGTAAATGCCAAGAGACGTAAAAAAAAAAGACAGAAGAGTCTGCAGGCGGCCATAAGCAGCCTTGTTTCATCAGCACCTTTAAGCACCTTCGATATGGGTATAAAAGAGAGAATGAAGCTGCGAGATGGCAGTGGTAATTTTGATGAACACAAACAGACTGACTGGATCCGGGTCTGGGCGTTGGTAAGAGACGCAACATACAGCAAAGAAATAAAACATGAATATACCGAACTTGCGCTGTCTAGAAAGCCGAGGCTGGCGATAAGGTGCGATGAAAAATTGAAACAAAATCACCGACGATTACGATACTCCTTAATGCGAATTTTGAGCGCAGCTGCTTAGGCGTTTTGAATTCGCCATATATTATGAAATATAATTGGATACTGAAGGACAAGGTGCTCGCGGGGTGGCGCTGAGCCTCTGCTCGGGCAGCTTGTTTAGCATCAGCGGCGGACGGAGGTTTTGGACCAGCTGCGTCACTCAGTCTTTATAAAGAAAGCGTGTACTCAGCCTTTGTTGCTTAGTGGCAGTGGTGTTGGGCTGCTAAGCACGAGATCGCGGGATCGAATCCCCGTCACGGCGGCCGCATTTTGATGGGTGCGAAATCTTAAAACACACTTAGATTAACGTACACGTTAAAGAACCCCAGGTGCTCCAAATTTCCGAAGTCCCCCCGCTACAGCGTGCCTCCTAATCAGAAAGTGGCTTTGGCACATAATATCCCATTTTTTTTTTTACAAGGACAGCGTGAACACAGGAACGCGTGATTCGCGCGGAGTGCATTCTCTGTCTGGAGATAGCGAGAGCCAGTCCATGGGTGAAGCGTAGGTGCTATTCACAGCAGCCGCTACTCATGGACATCCCAAACGGCGCGCAATACTCTCGAGCCATCTCGAAGCCGTCATTGCCGCACTGCGCTTTTCTTCTCCCGCTTTCGCGATAGCCTCTTCTGCTTTCCGCCTCATGGTTCCACTGGGCCCTCCTCTCCGCTTTCCGGGATACTTTTGAGAGTTTTAGTAAGCGGTGCTGTTGTATTATTGCGACCACGTTTACTACTCTTTATTCTACAGGGTTTGTCAAATGCAGGAAAGCAGCTACTTCTGGGACAAGATATGGAGTTTGGCACTGTGTCAAAGGTCCTGTAGCACACCTTACTCTCCGAGGTATTGAAAAGCCGCGAAAAGTGCATCGATCAGTTTGCACAATTTTGGAAGTGTAAAAGATATATAGGTGCGACAGTACGCGCTAGAACGAGATGTCCAGTGGAGTGCGCATTCCCTCTAAAGATGGTGTAAAACTGGGCTATGTCATAGCTCAGCAATCCAAACGCATTATTTCGAACACAGATCTTAAGGTAATCAAAGAGAGCTTGCAGCAACTAGTATTTTTTTTACTTTCATTCCATTGCACATCTTCGGTTAAATGCTTAGAGCTGGCCGATAGCTGTCAATATATAGACAATAGCAGAAGTCAGGCAAGCAGGAAATTACACTTCTTGTCACTTCTGCCACTTCGCTATTACAAGGACGCATTTACTTCGTCTGCGCACTTCATTACTCGCCCATATCTTTTTTTTCTCTTCGTGTGCGCACCATTGCCTAATTTCTCACTTTACTTTGAAAACGCAAAGGTTTGCGTCTCATCAAAAACCTGAGATATAACACAAGCGTATAAGTAAGCCAAAACTCATTAGTGACAAAAGCGGCTTCGTTTCCGTCACTGATGTTGCGTTTTCAGCGTAAATAAATGAACAGCGGCGCCCGGCATGAATCTAGGGGAAATGAAAGCTCCAGTGGACGACGTAGTTAGACGCAATGCATGTACATTGCTGCGGATTACACACAGCTAACTTTAAGCCAAAGTCCGACGGCCACCAGTTGGTTCGTGGTGTGCCTGTAGCAACGGCCTGTATATTCTTTTCTTCCCGGTAATGGCGTGACGTTACCCAGTGAGCGGCCTCTGCGCGTCATTATCGTGAATTATTGATGTCCGGCGCGGCAATTACGAGCAGCAGTTGCGTTTCGTGCAGTTCCCGCAAACTGGAAATGTATTCCTGTCTCTCTATACCTCGCCCGGCGAAGACGGGCTTAAACTTAGTGGTCGAGTATTCAGTAACGGGATGCGACCCAGGTTCGATCGCCAGGGCTTTTGTGCTTGTGGTCATTCGGCATCTGACAATAGGACGAGACTGCGTGAGTGAAACTCGGCGCTTTGGCGGAGATATGGTGTACCTTGACTCTGCGTTGTGTCGTTAACGGGGAAGTCCCAAATGAACCGTAGTAAAAAGAATACTGATGCTTATCTGGCTGTGTTCCTAGGTTACGACAATTGCGGTGGGCGGTGGTAATGCGCACGAAGCGTGTGCTTGACTCCGGCTCCGAAGCTATTGCTGGCGGCTTTGTTGTGGTTGCCTAGGCAACGTTACTGTAAGTAGAGGAATGGACTCGATAACAGCGTACCTTGCCAGGGGTACGTTTTACTGCAATGCGTGGGTTCAATTTTCCATAAAGACGTTGTTACAGAGATAATGTTTTCCTTCTACGTTGCCCACAAATGCGGTGTTATCGTACCTCATTCGAGCTTTTTCAAGCACTCTAGCAGGCTTGTTATTTAGGCAATAAGGTAATACAATTAAGTTAATAAATAAATGAAAGAGTAAAGAAATATAATTAAAAGTGAATGAAATGAAAACATCGAGCCCTTAGGTTATGATGTCCCAGAGTCACATATACCAAAGTCTGATCCTCGCATTGCTTGTGTGTTGAAATGCAGGTTAAATTACGACCACAGTTGTCCCATTTGACAATTATGACTATCTGTCTATGTTCATGTGCACCCGTAAAACTTGAAATTGATCACCCCATGTAGATCAGAAATGTACCCCAAGAAGTTTGCGCTGCAACTGAGACACATGCCTTAAAACCACGCGTAGGGCGCTTTGGAACAATGCTTACTCATTACTTCATATGATGTGAACAGAGCGCACTTTGCTTCTCGGCATTCAGGAAGCAAAATCATGTACAGGTTGTTCAGGTAGGAATCATGGTTTTAGAGACGGAAGTCACACGGAGGGTCGCTCTAACGCTTAAAATATGGCTGGCCTAGACTACCGGGGTGTTACACTGAGGCTAAGTGGGCCCACGCCATCGTCCGTAACTGCATGAGGAGTCTTGATTGCTTGGTGAGGAGCAGGAGGACAAGGGGCTGAAGGAAATGAAGATTCACATTGGTGAAGGAGAAATTAGTTTATGCATATTTCAAGATTAGGGGACACTCGCGCTTGCTGGATTAGCAAACAAGTACATGGTAAATCGTATCTCATAACTAAATCGTTCAGCTAGCACACATATACATTGTTCTGGGAGTACGCTACATGATCTCAGAGCACACAGCTAATATGCAAGATTTTTCCTTAAAAACCATTTTTTCACAGGTTACTTGCTTGGGAAACAAGTATGTCATGATCGGCCTTTCCGGTTGTCTGTAGGCGCCTCGAAACTGCTCCTCGAGTGATTAGAAGGCCAGTGCAAAGTGCATGCACCACCTCTGACATGAATGAGCATCAAGGGAAGCGAAAACATAAACACGGCACATTGTCTTAGTGATGTCATGGGAGAGTTGAAAACAAGCTCGCGAAATGAACGCCATTCCCAAAATACCCAACCCCTCGTTGACTGGTTTGATGGGTCGTCATGACGCACAGCACTTGGCTTGAACAAATGAGCCACACCTTCAAGAAGTCCGAGCCTCGGCATGCGGCTTTGCAATGGCAACGCCAACGACGAACTTCAGAAGAATGGGTCTCAAGTTCCCAAGCGCTCTGCCCCCAAGACAGCTCGCTCTTGCAGGAATGCCTTACTTAACAGCACTTCTATGCTCATGCTAGCGTTGTGGAATGTTGTTACCGTCTGAATCACAATGACACTGTCATGCACTCTCTGGCTTATACACCGAACGTAACAGCGTATGCAGTCTCCTGCCTAAGTCCGGTTCTTAGCGCGTGCATCCTGCTTAACAAATGTGGAACGTGTTCGCTGAAACCTCAACACCATTAATCTTGCCATGCCCCTGAGGGAGCTCAATACCGTTTATGCAGCGCATGACAAGGGTGAGAGGTTAAATATGTATGTGTGTGTAAGGTAGTGTTGCTGTGCAAGCCCATCTGTGGAATATTTTCGCCTGCTTGTCCCGCAAACTGAGCTCAATACGTATTGTTACTCTAGCAAAGCTTACACCCAGACTGTGTATTAAACTCCGCCACCGAGGCATGAGAGCTTATCATCCATAAAATCTTGATCGTTCCGAGCACCGACGAATATTGTATTTAGACGAGTCTACAGGGACGTATCACCCGCCGCGGTTGCTCAGTGGCTATGGTGTTGGGCTGCTGAGCACGAGGTCGCGGGATCGAATCCCGGCCACGGCGGCCGCATTTCGATGGGGGCGAAATGCGAAAACACCCGTGTGCTTAGATTTAGGTGCACGTTAAAGAACCCCAGGTGGTCAAAATTTCCGGAGTCCTCCACTACGGCGTGCCTCATAATCAGAAAGTGGTTTTGGCACGTAAAACCCCAAATATTATTATTATCTACAGGGACGTATCATGAGTGCGGCAACCTATGAAACAGGGAAAAGGACCAGAGAGAACAATATAATTGAAATCTTTCGTGCTTTGTTTCGGCTTCCAAGAATTGACTGTGCTCTTGTTGCCGTAACAATCTTCTTTTCCAGCTGTGTTAATTCATTGTCCTAGTCTTTAAGCGAGCTAATAGGAGTTGTATATATGCATACATCACCCTGCAGTACAAATGTCGACAGAGTGTGGAAAAGGAAGTCCGAAACGAAATATTGTACACTGATTTGGACTTGCTTGGTGTACAGTTCAGCTTGTGATCGTGCGCGTCAGCTTGTGCTTAGGAGTGTTCTTGCACTGTAGCATGGTCGTTTGTGCCTTGCGCTGTAGAAAGAAGATGCAAAGATACAATTGTCACATCGCATTTAACGTGTTTGAGGCCAATTTTTGTAAGATTTGATACGTACACTTGTCACAAGCAAATTCTGCCCTAACAACGCTTTTGTTGGCCAGAAATGCGTCAGTTGTCCGTCTACTAATTTAGAGGGATCAAGATTGGCAATAAACACTCCATGAAAAGTTCAGTAACAGCACAAGGTGCCTAATAGGGCACGTTAACAAAGCCTACCCCATTCACCAAAAGACACTCGCCAAGGGTAGTGTTCGAAGCCAACCTATCGTACTATAAAACGAAATTTATACAAAGGCTGTAACGACATGCTATATATCGTGTTTGCTTTATTGCTTCCGCTTGTGGCACAGAACTGTGTATTCAATTCATTAAGTCTCCGATGGAAAGGAGCATGTTTAGCGCAGAAAAAGATTACATGGGAGAGAATGGCATGTTTTGCTTATCCTCGTCAGGCCTAACGAAACCTTAGTGACACGTTTTTTATAGACAATTGCTATTATGTACCGCTGCATAGTAGCAATTATGCAAGTGAGCAAATTAAAAGGACAAGCGATCGCATCAGAACTTCTACATATGTGGATAGAGAGCTCATTTCTCCGGTTCTTTAAGATAACAGCATATTTTGTTTTCCTAAGAACTTCGATGGAAGTTTTATATCACATGGCAGTTACTTGCCTTCCCTTTTCATCATGTATTGCTGAGTCATGGGGTCACATTCTGGGGTCACATCACATTCACTTTCTTTCTGAAAACCGGTGTCTAAGAAATGATTACATGCTTGACACATATACTGTGTCATCTGCATTAATCTTTATGTTGCACTAGATTACCTTAGCTTATCATTCCTTGACTGACGTGAAAAATGATCAAGCCCTTCGTTCACAGGGATGGATACAGGGTCTGGAAAGGCTACGCGTAATACATCTTAGGTTACATGAATACCTGAAATAAATTGACTAGAAAGATAGCCTAGTAAGCGTTACCGTGCTTCTCGAGTATAGGGTGCCTTAAATATTTGAAGAAAACCACATCATACTATCCTCTGACGGACCACGCTATTCATTTACTTGGAATGCTCCATCTTGGCTTGAGTCGGAGCGCCTGAAGGGCTTATTTTACGGCTACGAAAATTCGGCTGCTTATATAAGAAACCACGTCGAGCACACTCCGTCAACACGCACTGGCCAGGTTGATATCACGCCCGATCGTGCGCTTCGCCTCAGCGTACCATTGCGTTTGACTTAAAGCATCGGAAATGGCTACAACCACCAGTGCAACGCATAACCGCTGGCAGTTCGGCACGAGTATTGCCTGTTACCTCGTTTTCCAGCTGTGGCGCCATTCCAGGCCGACAAAGCGGCGAATCTCGAATAATGTCACACTGTAATGGGCCATCCGCCTTCCAAACCGTAAACAGCTACCGCCTACTACGTGGACGACGGAGATGTGTTCGCGCCATTGAACTTCCCTGCCAGTTCGCGATGGCGTCAGGGACTGTGGCAATGAAAGAGAAAATAAAAGAAAGCCGCACAGGCTAGTATGAACACGTGAACATCCACGGGAAAAGTGAGAACATGTCGGTACCTCTATGAAGTCCGATCTCGCTCAGTGGACGTACGTATGCTCCGAATTAGTTGTAAGCGCGTGTATTGTATTAGAAACCACGCCGATTGGACAAGCGCAAATTGGAATCTACAAATAAATACGACGCATAAAACCCACTCCAACAAGACGAGACTGCTCTGGCAGCGAGTGAGTACCTGATTGGAATGCTTACTCTGTGAACGACAGATTGTCAAGCACGTCATTCATAGGCGTTCCGTACGCTTATGAAGCGAGGAAAAAAAGCGCAGAAAAAAAACGTATCACCGGAACCGTTATGGATTATAATGGTCCTCATCATTCTCTAGAGATCTGTTGGTGTCTCTGTTTTTATTTCAAGCTATTTTGTTTTATTACTTGGCGACCTCTCTTGAAATGTGTCCACCTTAATATCTCTTGAAACTATGGAATTAAGATGAAGTATGAAATCTTATGTCTAGCACGCGCAGTTCGCTATGCGGCCACAGTTATATTTGGCCGACCTTAACTTATCGGTCGGTTTTTATTATTTTAGTTAATGGCCCTAAGGTGGCACCTCCTTTTAGCACAACCTGTTTCTTGTGGAAAACCAGATCATGGTCCTTCGGTTCATGACGATGTGTCTCTCATGTTTTATAGCTGCATAGTCAAATGATCAAATTAGTTTAATCTTAAACCTTAGTTCATAGCCTAAACCTTTGCTGCTCTTATATCATCGCTCGGAGATGGTAATCCTGATTTGTCGTACGTGGATACCGAGAATTGACGATTGCGTGCAACGTCGCTTTTCGCACATATTCATTGATGGTATTTAAGGCCCTGATGCAGTAAGGGCTAATAATAAAGCTGCAGGAGTGCCAATAAATGCTTCAAACTGAATGACATGTACGCACCTGTTTAAGCTGGTGAAGACCAAATAGGCGTGCTTTGACTGCTTTTTTTTCATGCCAAAACCAAATTATTTAATGAGTTCTTTATTGTGAATTTGATTCTGAAACATGCTCAGCTACACATGTTCACCTTTCACAATTACGTCTTAAATTATATAATACAGACGAGAGACGAGACGCTGAAGGAACCTTGCGGCAGAGTAGGTCACAGAGCTAAATCGAAACTTGCGGAAATTGAAGGACAGGAAGTAGAGTGAGTTGGGGGAAACTGCAGCATAATCTTGACTGTGCTATTCAAGTGGCGGTTATTGTTCAAGTTCTGGACAGGTAAAATTTGACAAAGTAAGCGTGAGTTAAAGAAAATAAAAATAAAAATGCCAGGAAGAGCAGAACTAGAGTGCGGAGAGGTAAAACACGCTTTTTTTTTTCTCGGCACCAACTTGAGTCCTACTTCTCAGGGGAACTTCTAGAAAGACCCAAACTACATAATTGCTTATTTTTTCTTGCCTTTGTTGCAGTGCCCGCCACTACAGCAGTCCGCCATCGCACAGCGCCGAAGTGAGAAAACACAGATTGGGTGTGAGGCAGAAAGGAGGCGAGTTCCAGTTAGTGTTCCTCCGCGGCAACGGTACCGCCATCGTCTACAGGGTGAAAAAAGTGGCCTAGTTCTCGGCATACAGAAGTCGTTCTTGCACGTTCCCTTAGGCTTTTGGTCGAAGGGAGAGCCACGTCAGTTCCTTGCCCGAGTGATACGACGCCACGCTTAAGCAGCAAGGCGAGAACGGTTCCTTAGTGACTTAGAGGGAGATAACCTCTGTTTTTTTTTTTTGGAGGGGGGGGGCGCAGGATGACCGGCCTCTGGATGCTTCACGCTAAGGGCTGTAGATGTGTGTGAAGGGACGCCGACCTTTAGTGCAGACATCACAGTTTGGAGATCGTCATGTTGTATGGAACTGCATTATGCTTTTAAAGAGGCGGTTTCTTTCTGAGTAAGATTCTTTTGAGGGGCAAACATATACGCCAAGCAGAACGCGGGCCGTTAACGACACTGAAAGGAACAAGATAAAATGCACAGATTTATCATATATCGTCAGTGAATTACTGTAGATACGTAATCTATGCAATTTCAAGAGCAATGTAAGTGGCCACATGTCCATACAAAGCACTCACCTCTCCTTACACCAATCTTGCCATGCGAAAAAAAAAAATGTTCCAGGAAAGTGCTGAATTCGCCGCCTGGAACTGGGACTAGAACTAGAAGGGTTTATTATCTTTGTTTTATTTATTTTTTCATACATTTATTTATTTTCACACAAATGAGATGTGACAAAGTGCGAGAAAGTTGCATGGTTTAGCGGTTTTGGCTACTAAAGCTTTCAAAATTACGAAACTTCGAAGCTGTGATAATGCTTGGCCTTCCGGTTGGCGCGTGACAATTCGCATGATAAATGCCTTTTTTGACGGATTTCACTTCTTTCAGGCTTTGTAGTTTCTATATCAGTCTTGAACGCTTTGCCTATAACGTTGATGTCCTATCGATTGTACAGGTAACGGTGGGAATCGCAATTCAAGTTTGGGGACGACGCCTTATTTTCTGCCCGCCTGGTTTATCAGCCGAACGTTATTCACTCAGTCCGCCACCCCTGTTGCTTTCGGTTTTAACCCTTTAGTGCACAATTTTTTGTTTCCACAAAATATTATTCATGGAGTTGTAGGGAAGCATAAAAGTAGCTGCAATCCCTTGGAAACTAACATTAGCGAATTTCTGTGGTTTGAATTTGCAGAAAAATGGTATGTTGCATATTTGCAACAACGTGCAAATAAAGAAGAAGTTGAAAATGAAAGATAGGGCTTTGTGCGATTCATACTCAGATGTTTATTTGCACATGACGATCATTGGTGCACCTATGTTTTAGTGTGGAACAAAAAGAAGCAATTGTTTTTGTTTGTGCATCACAGGTGGTTCCCACACTTCTTGTAGTATGTCATGCAGATCCCCGTGCAACCAGGAAACAATGCAGTGTTTTCGGGTTATTGTCCAAATTTAGAACATATAAGCACAGATGTAAGGTTTGGCCCTTGACGACGGGACACGGCATCGTGCGGATGCACCGTATCTTTTTGAAAAAAAGAAAGAAAATTCGACCGGAAAACATCTTGCGCAAATATTGAATCGAGATGAACTTACACTCTTGGTTATCGTCACTCCTGGAAGGGTCGCTGCCTTCACTGTCAGGAGAAATCGCTCGGCCATAAAAGTGTGGGATCTATTTCACTTTTCCGAAGAAAGTAAACCATGCACACGTTGTTGCATTTGCGCAACATAGCAATGTTTCGTCGCCAGGGACAAACTATTCCAAGAAAACAAAGTTTTTTTGAATCTACTGAGTCAGGAGGATGTGGAGCTTTGCGCAAGAATATTTTTTTGCGCTTTGTCTTATGGAGAAATACATTTACCATTAGCAAAATTTACCTGTATCACTGCTCGCGGGTGCGTGCAGCCTTCGCCCCGTTTGTTTTGCTAGAAGATGCGAAGGATGAGCACAGATGGCAGGACAAGGCGCCGTTTCTTTAGACGAATGTTGCGGAAATGCAACAATGTGTACAGGACGCTCCAAACGGACTTTGCTTCTGTTTTTAACGCTGTTCATCGGAATGTTGCGTAAATGCAACAAGGTGCAGTAAAGGGTTAACAGCATTGATATTTTGACAGTTGGCGTTTCTGACCGCACCTCACGAATGAAAGCAGTGATCTGGCACACAGGCGTAGGATTGAACTGGTATTTGTCACATTCAACTGAAACAAACAGTGGCAGTAGGCAGTAGAGGCGAGAAACACTTAAATTACTGACGTACTGTACACCAAAGGTACCTTCATTGTTCTCTTAGCACTCTGTTCCAAACGCTCCCCTCCCAAGCTTTGCAGCCTTAGCAAATGCCAATGTATTACTGGTCCCTGTAGTTTGTAAAAGCACTGCCATGAACCAAGAGGTCGTTGCTGAAATGGGAACGCTGGCTGTCCTAACCAGAAGCATACTTTTGTGATATGGCATTCAAAGTAACTACGCGATCTAGCTTTCTCGCAAAAGCCAATGCCAGCCAACTGAAACTTTGAACTTTAGAGATGCTACCGCACTTCAATATTGCGCACTCATCGGAAACAATCACACAAAGTTGTGCAACAAACAAATAGATGTACGCTTAACAAACCAGTAACTATGATGGCCCAAGATGTTATGTTTATTTAGGGATCAGGTGATTTTACTGATGAATAAGGATTGACCGCAAAGATACATTGAGAACCTGTAGACTGTTCCCTATAATCAGCTTTATATAATGGGGAAGGATTACACGTTTGTCCTGTTATGTGTGAAACGAAGAACATTTTCAGAAATTTGGAAGCGTTATCTCTTAGTAAAGCCGAAGCACCAGCACACAAGCAAGCACACTGTCATATGTTACAGCCCAATTGACACATACGATACGAATATAACAGAATTTTAACGTACAACGCTGTGTAGCATGATGAAAGCTACAGGTTAATATATACCCCTATCAGCCTTTAGCGAGCGCACACAACCAACAAATGTCATGAAGCAAGCGACGGCGAACGAATACAGCCGAGCTATACGTTACCTGTGTCAGCTCTTATGTCCATTGCCATATATGCTGATGCTTGCGCCTCAAGGTAAATAAACTGCCTCGGTACCATTGCCTGACTCATCGAGATCACCACTGACACGGCGCAGACCGGCACACAAGCCTAGCTGAAGAAAGAAGTGGGGCGGTCGAAGAAGGGTCCCCAGGTTTAATTGAAATTAACGATATCGTTTCTCAGATCGCAGGGAAGGTTCCTTGCTAGACGGACGATTTCCTCCAGGTCAGGATTCCTTACTATAGCCTCTACTCCAACATGGCCCCTCTGGTGTTGCTCGCCCGTGATAAAAACGGAGAGATGAGTTCTCCTTTCGGGGCAAGCAATCCTTCGGTGGAGGAAACAGGACAGGGGCAACAAATGCAACATGCATGCGGTGCTATGCTACAAAGCGAGACGAGGTGTTGTTGCACCCATGCATCGAGATTACGAGACCCGCGTGTGCTTCCGATGGTGATTAGGATTGATGGTTAGTCTACCGGGGGGCGGTGGCAACCGTGCCAGGGGCGGGAGATGGGACATGCGAATATCCGGGATGCCGGCTACTTCGGTGGGAGAGGTTCTAAAGGGTTGTGCGAAGGGTGGCGAGCGCGGTACGGCTTTCCGCGAGGCCAAGGGTTGTGTTGGGCTTGTGGCAGAAAGGAAACAACGCAATCGCACTCTTCCCGGAAACAAAAAGTACGAGGATACGAGGAGAGTGCAACCCTGATGGGGTCCCGGAAAAGGGGAGGTTAGAAAAGTGGCGCGAAAGAAGTACCATAGCAAATAGGAAGCTTTGCTTCTCAAACTTCGTATCTTTCACTTATCCCCCCAATCTCTCTACCACGCCCCAGATCGCTCCATTTGCGGGCCCCTACCATGAATGACATTAAAGAAAAAGGTGACCTAGCGCGGCTGAAGCGGCTGTGCAGGCCGGTTGCATGACATCTCCCTGTGAGAACTCTCCTGAGCTTTCCTGTGGAGGAATGTGACGGCACTTCAATTTTGATCAAGAACATGCAACCTTGGCGTAGAATGTGTTCACATCCGTGTCATTTGCCATCTCGCGTATTTGTTTTTTCTCAATTTGCTACGGTTGTCACTTTGCGTGTTTTACGATCCAGCGAGCCAGATGGCTAATGCATACCGGTAACGGAAGTTCGCGTCGCAACAAGTGTACTGTCATTTACCGCACTGCGTTTGTCACAGGAAGAACTCACGGGAGTCTGTCTACTGATAAAGGACTGCCAAACCTGGCAGATATCGACCTGTACGCGGATGCTGCTTAAGAAAGCCAGCTTAATTACGCTGACCTTGCAAACTAAGTAGTGTTTGGATGCTTCCGTAAGAGTTTAAGAAGAGTTCCAAGTTGTTATGTGCGCTGGAAATGAAATTGAGATTTCTTGCGGCAGAAAGGATAAAGGTTCTTTACTGCGAAGTACTAGTCTTATAACGTAGGCATCATGACCAACGTTTCCTAGCTGAATCAAGCATGAATAGGCCCGTTCTTTGACACGTAGGAAAGTGGGGGCATTATTCCAATCCCAATTATCGTGCTTATAACAACTGTCACACCCATGTATGTGAATGCCATCAATCATGGTAGGCTAAAACAGAGTTTTGGTCAAATACGTTTTTGTCTATGAAACACATCTCGTGTTCTTGCATACAGAGCATAACGATTGACAGTATCAGTTTCAGTTTATTGTTCATTCATAATTTCTGGTTAGTAATATACAGGGGACGTTCCCAGACGGTCCTTCTATTGTTGTTCCAAGACAACGACGGCGCACACACGAAGAGGGGGACAGACTTTATTTAATCTGCATTCTTCAGGGGCTTTCTATGGGCAATTATTTTTTGTTGAGATAATGCATTAATATTGACTTAGACCAAATATAGACCATAGAATGCTGGCAGGTCATTTAAGAAGGTAGTGCGCCGCCTAGAGTGAGCACATGTAAAGCGATTGTAAAGCGATGATCTATGGAAAATGGTGCAGCGTTGTATTTGCAATTTATTGGCGGTCAGTTGCCACCACTAAAAAACTTAGTTGTTTTAGCTTGTAATTTGGTGTCTGCATTGTTTAAGGTACTCAATAAAGGAATTTTGAATGTAAGGGAACACTATACACCGGCAAACCCATTAGACAGACTGGTTTTATGCCAGGATAAACATTGGCGGTTAGGCAATATTTTAATGCTTCCGGCCCAAATGGGAACGCCGGCATGCATAGAAATTTTTTGCATTCAAATTATGGTGGCGGTGTATATAAATACACCACCAAATACATGCAGAGCTGCCACATTTATTGTGTTCATTTGTCAGGGGAGTGTATAAGAAGCACAGAGAAACACTCTCAGAGCATGGACGGACCGGCTCTATTTTACTTCATAAAGTGTCATTTAGGTATGGCGCTATTCCACTTGCACGATTGTCGTGCTATAGCCCTGCTATCATTATTTCATAAATATGTCCATAAACAGCACCACTAGTCTTGCCTCTGGAACCTCCTCATTACAGGTCACACAGGCTGTACAATCAGTTCAATTTCATGCGTATATACGGAAAGGCTAATTCATTTCACTACTCCGCTCTTCCAAGAGCCATCAACTTTGGAACAATCTTCCTAACGCCATCGCTTATGAGAGTGACCAGGAAAAATTCCGGTATTTTGTAGCAACGCATTTTTCAAAGTCTAAATAACCTAACGTGCTACATTTTCTTGAGTTTCCTGTTATTATTGTGCTACTACCCCTTAAATGCTGTTTGATTATAGCGAAATATTGTCCCGCTTGCTCTGTAATTCTATTCGTTATATTTTACTTTGTGAAAATTTCTTTTTCGGTGACCTATCGCGTTCAAAAGCATTCGGTTTGTCATTTGCACAATTTTTAACACTACATTACTGCATGTTAGCGCATTTCTTGCACTGTACGTCTTGTATATGTATTCACATATGTATTCTAATTATTGTGTAACCTTTGAGTGTGCTCTCCCCCCTTACACAATTCCTCTAAGTGCCTGTAAGGTATCTTTAAATAAAAAATATTATAGAAATAACCTGCTGTGGAAACAACCTCTCACAAATGGCTGAAAGGATGAATCACTAGCGTCGAATTGGAGGTCAAAAAACTATCTGCCCGAAACTAAAGGAATGTTATCCTTATTAGGACAATCGTTGTTTCTTTCGTATTACCTCCTACGGTTTCTCAACTGGAAGCGTTCGTAGCTTCCCTAGAAGTGAGATTCAAAGCATGTAAATCATCGCCATTCATCGTTCCTCCTAATTTTTTTTCGTTCTTTCCGTGCCACTCACATTTATGGCTGTTTTAATAAACCTGTATCTTCATAAACGTAAATCTTCAAAGCGCGCCTTTGCTCAAACGCGAACTTGTTTTTCTTTCGAGTCCAACTGATGGGAAATTCAACGTAGGAAGTTCAGCTAATGTGCATTCTGCCTGTCAGTATATAAATTCTTATACTGAAAAGGACGACGAGTGCGGAACAATAAACTTTGTGCGTCCTGCATGTTCTGTCACGAGCGATTAATAGACCTCAGGTTTCCACACCCCCTTTTCCACACCCCCTTTTCATGAGGCACATGTTCTGCTGCGTAAGCCATGTATAAAAACCCTGTAAACCCTCAACGAAACAGAATTAAAGCAGATATATGAGTCATAACGCAAGTTGGAGTTTGTGGCCGCGTCTGTGTGCACGTAGTTCTGTACATCCAAATGGTCACAAACGACACGCTAGAAATTTTTCGCCAAGAGTAACAGTCCTTTCTTCCCAGGCGAATACCAGAACAAGGAAGCAAACAAGCGAAAAGGAAACCAGAAATCATAGGAATGAAAAGTGAATAGGAAAAAACAGAATAATAATAAGCTTTCAAAAGAAACAGCGCCACAACCGTTACCGTAATGCCCCGTTAAGATAAGCAAAATATCTACTTTCCCGGTGGCGCTCGCCAAATGCGGGAGCATAAACATGTTCATCTATTGTGAGATCGCTTCACAGCCGACGCACTCATATCTTCGAATGAGGGTTTGAAACTTATTTATTTTATTCTTATTATTATCCCCATGCACACGCCCTCTAGATAGTTGCACTGCATGCTAGTGACATTTCGAGCAAGGAGGACGGGAGGAGAAGGCTTTGGAATAAATTATACAGGGCTAGTTTTCCGGCCGCAATCGAACATCGCCGCCTCAGGCCTCAAACTTCTTTCCGGTTTCTCGTTCAATGCGGGCGCCAATGGCACCAACGATGGTCGCGTGTCTGGCCGTTCGTTCACGGCACGGGATAAACTGGCGAAGGTTTCGAGTATACGCACCACCACCACACACTGTTTTCGCCTATTGGAAACCGGAATCGGCACCCCAGCCACATATTGTCGCGTCTGCCAGACTGAGGGTGAGATCTTTTTGGCGCCGCAGGCTGAATGATATTCCTTTTTTTCACTTTTGCTCCTTTTCTATTGCGTTCTTAGTGCTTAGTTCTTAGACGGGCACTAAGGCACTAAGCACGTTCTTAGACGTGCTTAGTGCCTAGACAGCCATTTCTGCTCATGCAGCAGCATAGACGTTCAACGGAGCAACGTTGTCTGCAAGCGTCTGCGCACGTTACTCGACTTCATCATCTCTTCTTTCTCTTGGTGGTGGTGCTCTGGGTGGTGGTGGTCTCGGTGGTGGTGGTGGTGGTGGTGGTGGTGAATTGTAGCAACAGGCGGGTTTGGCCTGGCGATCAAGGCCGGCAATCGCTCCGTCCGAGCGTCTCTTACAATACCGCTGAAGGGTTTCACCATATGTCTATCAAACCAGTCTCTCTTAAGAATTCGATATGGAGACGTGAATTTTCTTTGCGGGCTATAACTGATCCATTGGGAAATATAAGGTGGTGCAGGCACGCATGCGGAAGGTCCTTTTTTTGCAGATTCTTCAGGACAGCGTCCCTTTCATCTTGGAATTTCTTGCAGGACCACAAGAAGTGCTCAATGTCTCCTGTCTCATTGCAAGCAGTACAGTTCGGAGAAATGATTCGCCCCGTCTTAAATAACCAGGCCAGTGTACTAGCAGATCCTGTCATTAATCGAAATAGAAGTGAGGCTTCCTCTCAGTGAAATCTCGTGGTTACGCTGGGCATATGCGGTATAACGAAGAATATAGGACTTCGTTAAAGAAATCTGTAGTTAGAAGCTACATAAATATAAGATCTGTAGTGAAAGAAAATGTAGTTGAATAAATCTAGATTTTTATGACTCACAGAGGCGACATCTTCATTTCCCGCTCTGTCAGCATGAGTATCTGGCGCTGGAATTGCTACCGCGTAATTATTGTTGGTAAATAGTCACTTAATGAAGTGGTTGAATGCGCCGCCTTCTCACTAACATCGTTTTCAACTTCAGATTCGTGTTCCCATTTTGACCGTATCCTTTGGTATAAGCCATTTTACAAAACATCCACACTTTCGCACTGTCAAATACACACCGTTAGGAAGGACCAAGAAGCTTTTGCGAATACCCCGCAAACATTTTATAGCAATACACCAGAAACTTCTACAGTTACTTAGTTCATAATGTTGTTGCCCTACCACTTGCGATATCAGACCAATTCATTCACGGCTCAAGAGAAACTGCTTCCTCCCTCCCCACGCGCGCACAAATACTTTTATACCGGCTCCACAAAACATATTAGATACACCCTTACATCTAATCGCGAAGTGTAACTGTAAGTTATGTTATGTTTCATGCACGAAGTTATGTTTCATGCTCGGGTCATAGATTATATACTATGAAAGGTAACAACATTCAAATTTGTTCAAAAGAAATATAGTCCCTGCTTAATGCCTGAGGCTCGATATTGTTTTAATTATTGCCATAAGACATAGCTCACTGTACCTTGAGTTGCAACTGGTTCTTTGAAAGCCTCAAATTAACAAAGCACTTCCGTGGTCGCTTGGCGCGTTTCGTTTGAACTATTTCTCCTAACCCTTTTAGCCAAGTATCTTCGTTATTTAGCTTATCTAATTTACTTCAACTCACCTTCACGAGAGTAGTATTTGGAGCCGTAGTGTCATTTTTCTTTTTTCCCTCTCTTTAGCGCAGGAGCAAAATATAAGTAACTCTTGTGTAATTTAATAGTTTCCGTTAGATACCGAAGAGTATTGTCACCTGGTTGGTGTAATTCTATTATTGTTATTCTTTTAGCACTATTCAACTGCGGTGTGTTATTGCGCCGGAGTGGTGATTCTGCGCGTAACTTCTGACTTAAATTAAACGCGAAATGTCAAATTCTGTAGCTGCAGTAAACAATACAGATTATCTTCAAGAATACTTACTCATACTGGTACCTTGTCAGCAAATCCCTAAGCTGGTGTATCATAAAGCTCCCGAAGGAAGCATCCGAGTCAACGAGTCTTGTGGATGCCCACATTCTGTACCTAAGTCTTTTTCGTATTGTTCTGTGTGCTCTCTTCTCAATGGAGAAAAGGCAAGAAAAAAAGATGTTCTCGTTAAAAGCAGTTTGCAGCTGAAACAGCCTCTGAAATCACGAAATAGTTGCCGCAGTGTTTAGCACATCAGAGCGGGGGATTGCCATTTAGGCTCTGCTACTACCATAGCCTAAATTTGTTTTGGAGAAGGTCGACTAGGTATCGCTGCTGCACGTGGAATTAGGCGAGTGTTAGTGGGCTGCCTTCTCGCCTCTAGCCGTGTGTTGCAATTTAGGTCGCACTTTTTGCACCTGATGTATGCTTCGCCGTTCTCCTTATCCTCCTTACAATAGAGTGTAGCCCAACTATAGTTCGTTCCGCCCGAGCACTTTCTTTTCCGCAACGCTCCGGAAGCTGCTTGCACTCATTGTTCTGTCCACTAACTTGTGTGTGTACGAGGAAGTGCGTTAAGATTCGCTGTAACGCTACCTAGCACGGAGGCCGTTTCACATGCCCCGGTATTTACACACTTCTACGCTATGCCCATTGCAGCGGCGACGAAGAGAAGCTTTTCCGAGTTGTAAACATTAATGAGTGAAGTCGATATGCGGGGATACTGTTGCCGCACTTTTCCCTATGCTTTCTTTTCCTTCCACCGTCTCGCCTCCCTGAACCTGAGCAAGGGACTTTTCGGCACGGAAAGCTTTAGTGCACTGTAATTAAAGAGGAATCCGAGCCTCAAGTTTCTGTACTCTTTACCGGGAAAGCAACTTCATTCGTGTTTTCCTTTATTGCGTGTCCGCTGGACCGAAAGGACGATTAGGAATTTCCCATGCTTGGCTTTGTCAGCAGGCGGTTGCTGCGCGCATCCCAGAGGTGTGGAAATTGCACTTTCTGCCACCGTGAGCTGTCCCTGGATCTCAGAGAAACTGCTCAGCGTTCTCTTTCTTTCTTTTTTGTTTGTTGTTTCCTATTAGTTCTTCATTTTCCTGTTTTCATTTCCGTGACATTAGCGGCCAGGTGCCGTCGGAGGAGCGCTGCGACAGGGCATAAATATATTTAAACATAAAAGGTGTCAGCAATCAATGCGCAAAGAATTCTGAGAAACAACGAAATGTTCTATGGGTTTAAACCAATAATCACCCTTGTATTCTAATGCTGAACCTCGTGCGAGTAATTTATTACGCAGAAAGGCAAATTAAAAGCAATGAATAAGATCGTCGCTTTATCGAATGGGTCACTGTCACTTGCCCATTTGGTCTGTTTTGGGCTACAGTCATATGCAATATACAATGCGACATGCAAATAACGGTACCTGGATTCACAATGTCGAGTAACTTATGTCACCGATAGAGGAGCGGTTGTGGCGAATACGCTGGCGGTGTCATGTTGACAAAGTCATATATATTAGCGGGACCAGCCGTTAACAAAGGTACTTATTGTGGTTAAATGCTGACGTAGAAGAAATTTGTGCTAGGAATTAAGATTTTTCAGCGCCTATGCATGAAATCGACCTAAAATGCATCCAGTTGTCTTTTCTGACGAATTTTAACAGAACGGGATTCTCAAGCTATTGTAGTAATTTATTTCGGAATATTTAAACGAAATATGGCAAGCGCATAGTGTTGTTTTTAGCAATTACTTCCTGGAATAATTTGTCGGTGCTCATTAAAACACACCAAACACTAGCGTTCTGTAAAAAAAAGTCAAGGATTCATTTATGTCCATTTGTAACCTAAATTTACCATAAGGAAAAGTTTCTGTTCGGGTTATATTCGACATATTTAGTAATACTAATATTTTTAGATGATGATCATATATGGTATTTTTGCATAACGTGTACATGGTTACAGTTTACTAGCGTTTAATTCCAATGCCGGCTTCCTTTTGAACCAAAATATACTCCACTTCATTTTACTTTTTAATTACGTTTCTTGGTTTGTGTGCAATTCTTAGTTAAATGTTTCATGCTATGTACGCTCCAGTATTTTTGTCCACGTAGTTTGTTTATATTATGTATTCATAATTATCCTTACGCCCATTGTTCTTAGACTCACCTGCCTGTAATAAACATTGACCCTACCAATATGAGGCAGCTCTGACAGTAATTTGCGACATTCTCATGCATCTTTATGCTCTTATAATAATCTTGAACTGATGCGCCGAGTAATTAGCGTCTCCTGCAGCAAAGGTGGGTCCATGCTTTGACGGTAAAGCGACAAAGGGCGTCACACACAGACACACACACACACACACTCATATATATATATATATATATATATATATATATATATATATATATATATATATATATATATATATATATATATATATGGGGTGTGTAGTTGTGAGGTGAGCCGCGGTATTTGGTAGTCGGCGATTACCAGGGCAGATTGCTAGCTTAGTATTGCGCACGTCTGAATTTGCACGATTGCCTTGCCTTTGACCACTTAGATAACCGTTGCATCAATTTCTCATGCTTTCACCGCCGAGCACTACTGCAAAGAAATAATCACCGCGTTTCGACATTTCATATTGGAAAGGGGCTTGGAAATAAAGCTCTTTTATGTCGAAAACATGAAGTGCGCTATTGTGGTTAATAGTTCATAAAGGGAGTAACAATAACATTGCTTTAGGAAATAAAAAATGCACCGACGCCGTTTATATCAGATAGTGTTCGCGTTTGCAAATTGACAAATGATGAAATAAAGGATTCTGCAAGTAACTACATAACGTCATCCTTCTGTTGAACTTGTCCGTTCCTGAGGCTAATGTGAATGTTTGCTGCTGGTACAGAAATGCCCAGCCGCTAATTGTGTGCACCCGGCACGCAAACTCGAAGACGATGTGAGGTCCCGATGAGGACCTCACAGTCGATAATATTGGTAGCTTAGGGTTTCACACCCAAGTAGAAAGAAGTATATCTTAAAAGGGAGAACAACAAACACCCAAAAAGTACTCATGGCGATGATGACAGGGCAAGGCGAGCGCTAACGCGACCTCAAGATGGGGCCTGAGTTTTCGAGAGAAAACTTATCTCCTCTTAATAGCGTGGCGATGAAGGATGTCCGAAGTACCCCGCGACCGGGACACGATACGAGCGGATCAATCTTTGTCGCTGCCTTGCGCTCAACTCGAGCGGCAAGGGAGCCTCACTGTGGCAGGCGCTTCATCACAGAAGACTTCCATGACCATTTGCTATGGAGGTTCGTAATATAGTGCTCAGGCTGCTCGTAGTTAAGGGAAGTTCATCGCTGTTTTTGGGGACAACTTTTTAGAGAAAGACGTGCCGCTCATTGGAAACAGCGTGGGCAAGGTCGAGCATGCACAGTTTTCTTTTATGCAGCGACAACTACATAAAATTCTCCCTCGTGCATAATATAAAGGCAGACTTGCTGATGAACTTTGGAAAAAGACTTGTGCATGCTGCGTTGTTTTTTACATTTAAAGACCCTTGGCGAGTAATTTTTTCTCGTTGAACCCTATGAGCAGGTTGTTACATGACTGGTACTAAAATGCTCATGAAAGTCAAGGTACTTCTTCCTTTGCATGTTTGTAGCTCTGTAGGAATGGTAGTTCTTCTAGAGCGTCGGTTATCGGTACGATAGCGGATCCGGGCGCACGTACAGTGCCTTCAATACTTTCGACAAAGACTGCGCCTCCCCATTTTCAGTTTTCCGTACATTTCTCATGAACGCAATGACACTGATAAGAAAAAAGAGTGGTGTGTTTAGAAGGAAAACGAATGATCGGTGCCTATTGCACCAAACTATGTTCTTGAAGTACGGCAATAATAAATGCGAATTTATTTAGTAAGAAACCACTGGCTATTTTATTTATTAGGATTTTACAAGAAATTATGACATCTGTCGCTGTGCTTCCCACAAGCATGAACTGTGATTCAACAAAATAAAGCAAGCGACACCACAGATCACTTCCAAAAAGGAAACATTGACTCTGGCCACAGAATAGCTCCAGTAAAATCGCAACAAATTCTGTAAATGACGCGTTCTAGAACTCCTGTCCAGATAATAACTCTATTACTACAAAAAGTAAGCGTTTTACAGCGCGGGGCCTACAAAGAGGTCATCTTTACTCATTGATCTGACCATCAACACAGAAAAGGCTCAAGCGAAAATGCGCTTGCTTGCGCTGAAGCATAGAAGAAATTGCCCGATGCAGATCCTTGTAACACCTGCACAGGAGCTTTAGCTGGCGTGGTGTTCAGAGATATTGAATTAACTGGTAGCCTCTGCGGCGGTCTGACATGCAATGTGTTTGAGAACCATTTAACTTCCAACGTTAAGCAAAGATAAAATAACGAAACATTGTCAGCGTTAGCCCAGAAGCAATAGTCCGTCTGTCAATCTGTGCGATGATTCTGTGATAATGATTTGGAAATTTATTAGGTGCAATATGCAACAAGGCCTTCGCATCCCAGGACTTAATTAGGTTGCGAGGAATTCTGTTTGGTGGATCCTCTTTGCGCACACATCATGAGAAGCCAACAAAGACACCAAGAAAAACAGAGGGAAAATTACTTGTACTTACTAACTGAATTAAGGAAATGACAAATTAATGGCAGTGAAAGTGGATGAAAAAACAACTTGCCGCAGGGAGGAACAATCCTACGTCTTCGCATTACGCGTGCGACCATCGCACGTGTAATGCATAATGCATAATTGCCATGAAAATATAATTTCTTGAATTCAGTTAGTAAGTACAAGTAATTTCCCCTATGTTTTCCTTAGTGTCCTTCTTTGTTGGCTTCTCATGATATGAGTAATAAAAAACGGGCCCCTCTGTTAACGCCCCTTCTCGTGCTTGTACACATGTCAGATATAGGTAAAGTACACAGGAAAAAGAAATAGGTTTAGTGAAGCCTCATTCAAAAGTTCGGGAGCATGGGGTGACACTTCTGCTATTCTTTCGTGTCGAACAAGCTTGCGTGTTTGCGAAGTCTAGCTGCTCCAGCAGAGTAATTACAATCGTTACTACACCAAGCAGAACGAAATTCATTAAAGCCGCAGCGTGGGTTTCGCAAGAATTTGCTCGTCGAGCTGTATGATTTTGGCAAAAAAGACTCTAATAATAGCTTCCGGGTTAGCGAACAGTGAACACGGATAAGATTTTTTTTAAATGTCTAGAGCAGCAGCGACCTAGATAAAGCTGGTCCAGGGGACAAAGCGGATCAAGAGGTATTTGTAAGCTGAAGGTATGTTCTCTTGCGAAACTGTTCCCTCCGTGTGCTTGAAATTACCTTAGTTTCCATGGGTGTTTTTTGTTTTTCTCCTTCATCCACATAATTTGAATACAAACCATGTTCTGGCACACCTAGGTACAGCGTTTGCTATTTATGCTGAGCAGGGTAAAGAAAGCGCGAACATGAAATCTCTGCGTGCAATGCTCTGTCACCGCGTAATTAACGAAAGAGATTGCATTTCTGACATTGATAGCTCATTTAGCTGCTCTTTTCTGCTCAGCCGCGGTTGCACACGAAAATAAAGGAAAAACTCCCGATACAGCCTTCTGTTGCTCAATGCGCGCTACATAAAACTTTTTCCGAGCGTGGAAAAAGCACACAAATGCCGACAAAACTGCCGCGCGACTGGCTGCTCGAGGCACTTTGCGCGTGTGCTCACGGGCTTCTATCACGCTCGGAAAAATATGTTTATGTAGCATGTATTGAGGAACAGAAAGCTGTATCGGGAGCGTGTCATGTTGGTCTACAAATTTCTCATTGACAGTTTTCATCGAATTATCATATTTGAGAAGCTTATAATTTAATTAAGACGAATTATGTTATTCGGTAGAATAAAAAAAATAATCTGAGTATCTCCAAGCGGCGGCAAACAACATTACCTCGATTCGGTCCAGCTACGTGGAATTGCCATATTTTTGAAGTTTGTTAAAAGTTACATGAAATTCCCACTATATGTGTATACGTGAACATCAGCAGTCGAAGAATTCGCCTCGTAAGTGCTGTTTGGCATTGCTCCGCAACCTTCGCTAATGATATGCCCATTCTCACTATCTAGCTGTTGTCTTATTTTACGGGGCGTCCTATAGGGCACACCTTTCTTTCGTAAATACGGGTCCACTCTCATTTGGTCCATGCAGATCATCGTTTTGTGATTCAATGTAAATATAGAACAAAGGTGTCTTACACTTTGGAGAACTTCTTGCTGGGCAAGTTGGTATTGATTCATTATAGCTACCGTTAAGGCACCAAGAAACAACACACAGCACACAAGACAGGACGACGGGACAGAGGACCACACACAACTACGTGTTTTCTGTGAAAATAAAGTAGTTGTCAGTGGCGCTCTGTCCCGTTGACCTTTCCTGTGTGCTGTATGTTGTTCTTTGGCGCCTTAAAGATAGGCGTATTACACTATGCGGCAGTTGAATCGTTGAATGATATAAATAACTTATAGCGAGTAAGTGGCAAACGAGAAAGAAATGCGTGCGAGCTCGCGAGCTTGTTGGCACCGAGATTGTTATGTTGATGCAGCGCTTTTTATATATATAAATTTATATATATAAATATATATAAATGATATATATATATATATATATATATATATATATATATATATATATATATATATATATATATATAGCGAGAAAGAGAGAGAGAATGCCGGTTGGACCAGTAGTCACGCATTTGTGCATAATAGCTTCTCTTGTCTAGACAGAATGTTTCAGAAGCATTTAGGTTCTGTAGCTGGAATCGGTCTTCGCGGGCGTAATTGTTAATAGGTGCACACATGCAGAATTCGCACATCTTGTTTTTAACGCCAGATTTGTCTAATGAATTTTCCTATTTTAGAATATGTCATTAGTTATCAAGCTATCACGACCGCCATTGCGTCTGAAAGACGACGATCACGCTGTCTGTGGTACTCCTAAATTTTTAATACTGAAAGCTAAATAAGACAAACAGAATTAGCCACATTAAGGTGTTGACGGCTGTCATGACAGTAATTTTGTAATTGTACTGCGAGACCTCTTCAACGCATGAGCCTATAGACTTATTCTTAGCCGCGTTAGCAAACCATCTTCAGCAGCTACACGTATTTATTTCGGTGCATTGTCATTGTTAACCAATTCCAAGATTACTTTGCAACTAGCACACGACACGGCCCACCACGAAATCGCAAGCATATACTGGGTGTCCCAGCTACCATGCATCAAGATATATAATTATGCAAATGCCACGTACCTTAGCAGAGCAAAGTGAATGTTGTTTGCCCTCGCTTGGAAATAGATTGTTTTTCGCACTACGCCTAATTACATAATAGGCCTTAATTATTCCATCAATTTCTCGAATACATTGGTTAGACAAAAAGTGTCAATGGGAAAAGTTTAGAGAAACACGAAAAATTCCCGATACAGCTTTCTGTTGCTCAATACGTGTTACATAGAAGTGTTTTTTCCGAACTTGAAAGGAACCCGCAAATACACGCAAAGTGCTTCGGCCAGTCGCACGGCAATTTTGCGTGTTTTTTTGGGCTGCTTTCGCGCTCGGAAAAACACTTTTATGTAGCACGTATTGAGCAACAGAAAGCTGTATCAGGAGTTCTTCTTGTTGCTCCAAATTCTTTTCATTGACACTTCTCATCTAATTATACTATTTGAGAAGTTGATTATTTATTAATGGTAATTATGTAATTAGGCAGAATGTAGAAAAGTAATCTGAATATCTCCAAGCGATGGCAAACGACATTACCTTGGTTCTGACCAGCTACGTGGCAATTGCATATTTTTTCTACCTTGGTGCATGATAGTTCGGACACCCTGTATATATAATCACAAGCACACAGTGCCCTGGTCTACGGCACGTGAAAAATGGCACAAGCACCAGCGCCCTGACGTGCCCTGGTCTACGGCACGTCAGGGCGCTTGCCCTGACCGAAAGAAATGTCAAAACAACAAGAACAACAAAGAGGCAGGATATTTTAGAAGTGCAGACCTAACCACCATCGGGAACACTAGAGGGGCACATCGAAACGTTGAGTATCTCCGCCACGCGTGCATGAAATTTTCGCCTAAGTGAGACTGCAAAACAAAAATGGAAAGCTGGAATCCGGTATAAAAATTAAAGAAGAATGGGGGGAGGAGGGTAGGAGGAAGGTGGGAAGGATTGTCTTGCCTTTTTTGGACACAATGGCGCAGCCTACAAGCTTGGAGAGAAGTTCTCAAAATTTCTATATCCTAGTTAAGCTCGAGCACAGGAAATCGTTTGGAACTGGGACGCGTGGCCATGTTCACATCAGCGGTATGTTCTATATATAGTGCAAAAGTAGTGTTGTTCGCATCATGTATGGCGGTCGTTTCTTTTTGCTACGTTCCTTCTGCCTCCACGCCTGGAATGCGTTGTTTCTTTTTTTATTTTTTTCTGATTCTTTCGCAAATAGGATCTTTGCTCAATATGCTTTCGGCATAGCGAGATGTGCAGGAATCTCGCGGCCATAAAATTGCACTGCTTGAACGGTGACGCCTTCGGCAGTACCGTCTCGTTATTGGTAACGCCTGTGCATCCGACGTATGTCCGGAGCGTGGCCAACATAGAGTTATGCTACTATCGTCTCTGAGCGTGATTTCGGGGAAAACGACCCGAATAGACTGACTGTGCCGTTACTCTAGCATTTCTTTCTTAATATTATATATTTTTAAATGTGTTGCAAGCGCAGTAACGTACTTCCCAGAGGAGCGTTTTCGCTGCGACTAACACAGGCGACGATTGCACTGCTGTCACCAGTGCGCACTGCGGAGTGAGGGAGAAGAAACGCGCTTCAACGGCTTCTAATAAAAATGCGGAGCAAAGACATTTTCAGCAAGTAAACTCTTCCGTGTGCCTGGAATGGAAGGGAGTAAAACATGGTTCGCGGTGCAAAGGAAACCGCTGTATTATCAGGAGGCGAAAAATGGCGCTAGAGGTAACAAGAAAAAAAATGCCCCGGTCAAGGATGCCGTCTTTGATGGAACTTTGGAATTCCACGTGGAACCGAACTGGTTTAAGAAAAAAATACATTGAAGTGCGAAGAAATGAAAGGAATGTTCTAGTGGTGCGCCGTGGAAGGAAAGTGGCTGGTCTAGATAAATGACTTTCTGGGTATCACCAAGGAATCATTGTGAACGCTCACGACGACGTCCTCTCAGTCGGGTACGACGAGGATAAAGTCACCGAGGAAAGGGAGAGAGGGAAGAACAAATTTTAGAAAAGGCTGGTGGCAGAGAAACAGACCGTCAGTCTTTGCCAGAGAAACTGGCAAAGAAAGGAAAGACAGCTGTTCGGATAGTTTAAGGAAGGCTCGCTAAAACTGGAAAAAGAATATGACAAATGGTGGCAAGGTTCTAAGGCGACAGCCCTAAATGTTTTCCGCCAGGATGGTGCTGGCCACGGGTTCTCTGCTGGCTGCTTCTGAGGAATAGAAAGGCGTCGATTGCGGTAATATAAAAGAACGTATGTAGAATTGAAAGTAAAAAAAAGATAAATAAAGAAAACTATTGAAAACAGGTGCCATGAAAGCTATTCAGTGTTGGCGTTTTAACTTTCACGTATATAAGACAAGTTGGCACAACGATGTAACGTTTGTATTTCATGGTTGCACTTTTCCACTTTCGTTTTCTAATTTACACCCTTCTTTTGGTCAATTTGCAACAAAACATTAAGTTCCTTTTTTGTTCACTGGGGTCCCTTTCGAATCCTCTTTTTTCCTGAAGGAAGTTGGGTTTGTACCTTGCACGGTGCTTACGCTGGTGATTGTTTTGAATCAAGCAACACAGCGCAATTTTGGAGGGCACTATCTGTGAACGGAACTTGCTAGATAGCATGAGCCACAGTTTGCTCTCTGGAGATTTTGTTGTCTGCTGCGGCAAGCGACTTTCTATGGCTGTTAGTTTCATTCTTTGTCGCGGCAACCGCATTCTGCTCCGTCCACGTATCTCTGCGTCAGCGATAAGCGTCACGTCACGGCAGGTGCAAAAGAAATGAAATACTGGGTTCTTAAGCGCCAAAACCACGAACTGATTGCGAGGCATGCCGTAATGAAGTAATCTGTATAATTTTGACCCCTTAGGGCACTTAAAGGTGCGCCCAAATCTAATTACACGAGCGTTTTCGCATTTCGAAATGCGGCATCGGGAATGAACCCGTGATCTCGAGCAGAGCAGCTAAGCAGCGGCGGGTATGGCGCTGTTTGCGTATGTGCGTACTGCACATGTGGCTGCCGATATAGGTTCGCTGCGCTGAAGTTTTGAACGCACTATGGCGCGACCTGGTGGAAAACAAACACATCGGCTTGGTAGCGCAAGATCACATGGGAGGCCATGGACGTACGTGTCATATATCGATGCATTGAGCTAGGCTGTCACCGAGCAGTGGAAGTCTTTTCGCTTGCGATGTTCACGCGTTCAGGCTTCATTTATGCCCTTAATGGGCTGCCGAGTTACCACAAAATGTATCCGCATTCACTAGGAGTATTCTGTGCCCCTGATTGGCGAGAGGGCGCGCCTCGCTCTTTGACTAGCTGGGATAAGCGCGAGTGCAAGCAAAGTGGTCGAAATTCGGAAACCGTCACTGTAACCGTTTATTTTTAATTTTTTTTATCAAAGATGTCCCACCAAAGAATTGAGAGGTTCTGGAATTAGTGTCTTTAGTGAAGTGGCATTGGGTTCAGAACGACAATGTCTACTGCAACAAAACATGCTAAGTACATCACTGGAAGGTAATCGGCTGACGCAATACCGAGTCACTGTGGAGACTTTTGACATACTATTTAGGTTCTTCAAGGAAGATAAATAAGAAAATTAATGTGATCGAACAACGGCATCTGTGCCGCTTGTGGTATATAAGCGGTTTATTGCGCAACACAGATTCTACAAGAACTCAATCATGCGATTTACCGATAGTATCTTCTGGGACCTCTGCATCTGCTTTAGAGGCATTTTTGTGGCGTACCAACCAGTGGCAGCCAGCGTGAACATGTAGTGAAATTGGTCAGACTGCCAGTCACGATGCCGACTACGTAGCAGTTAATTTAGACACTTTATTAGATTAATTATTTGCATCATTGCTCGGAGGCCATGGTTGTCAGTTGCTGCGCCAAAGTGATCAGACACACGTAACGACACTTTATTGCAGCTTCAGCTCGTCTGACAGGAGGCAGACTCGAAGGGAGGTAGATCAGAGTAACTAGCAGATCAGACTGCTCCACGTGCGTATTCGAAACAGCATTTTCTCTTCTTTGTGAAGTACATTGCACGCCACAAAGCCGTCAGTGCAAGGAATATTCCCAAATTCTCACTGTACAGCAGCTCAGATGGACAAATATACCATGGCGCCATTTTTTCCTTAGCAAAGGTTTGGCTTTTGCACTGATCAAAACCGATAAACGCTGCATGTTTACCAGTGTCATTACTGTCTCACCTGCTCAGTGCAGCAGGTCCAAATAAAGGGGAAAAGGTGTTTTGTTGTTCCATTTTTTAACAAACGCTTTCATTTAAATTTTTTCGCCGTTTGCTATAGTCTTGGACGTGCCAGAAGATGGTTATTGGAAGTGCCAGAAAATGGTTATTTCACGACAGCCGAAGTGACAGTTCGAAGAGTTGAGGTGAAGTTTTGCAGCTCGGAACAAAGCAAGGACAGTTGAGAGACGCTGAAGGTGGGTTTCAGAAGTTCGAGCAAAAACGATTACGTCATTGAGATAACACAGATAGATGGTCCACTTCAAGCCTCGGAGCAGGGTGTCCATCAAGTTTGTACTTCTCTCCTGAACTTTTTCATTTCATGGAAACCACATGTAATCTTATGCGCATATGGAAAATGAAAACGTAATGCATTCAGGAAACAGCTGTCTCCCGACATATTCTGCAATGTACAGGTCTCTAGCGCAAGTGATAGTAACGTCTCCTTTTATTTTATGGAGTATGCCGGAGAATATAAATCAACTGTATTAAACTGAGGTTCGCAATGAGTTGCATTGAAATTCAGACGCATCGACGCGAATAACATCAGTTTTTATTCTAAGAATGGGCAGATGCAAATCCCATATATTGTATGAAAGCTTCCACTTGGTGGTTCTTGACACGTGATTGATGGAGAAATCGGCTTTCAGAGCTTCAAAGCAAAGCTTTATTGAACTTTGTCGAACGTTCATTTTCCTCTCTTACTCTACAACTCTGAACCAAAAAGTATGACGTAGCGGGCGATTCCACTATTCCTTACAAGTCTTTAGCTAGCGGCTTCTGTGACCAACCATGTTCTTATAAATAAGCCTCTGATACCGTAGGTCAAAGTTATAACTTATATAAGAGCGATTGGCGGCCACCTCTTCCGTGCATAAATGACAAAGAGAAATGTAGAAACAAAAGCAATGCCCTGGCCAAAATATTTCGAGGTATCTTGCTCCGAGCTTCAGGAAAAAGATCAGCCAATGCAGCAATCACCTGTCTAAAATATCCGACATGTTTATGAGAATACTGAGGTAGAATATGTACCTAAGATTTGCAGCAACGTATCGTCGCTGTGAAATGTTATTTTATTGTAGTCGGTCACGTGTTATCATGTTACCTACTACGCATCCCAAATTCATATGTTCTTTCTATGTCATGGAGATATTGTCATGAAAAAACAAGATTCTTCCATAACTCGTTTACCTTATTTCTTTTGCACCCTTTATAATCCTGAGCGAAGACTTCCCCTTGTACTTCAATAATTTTGGCACGAAAAAAAAACTTTGATAGCAGAGGTTATTTCACATGGCAACCCCGCAGTATTTAGGACACCTGTCTACTGCGCTCTATCAGTGTTACATATTAAGGCGATGTTACGCACGACTGTTTGAAATCTATTCTTGTCGAATTGAAATCATATCTTTACATACTACTTGCTTAGTACGTTGTTGGCGGACAGGCAATGTGGTGATGCTTATGTCACTTGGTCGCGTAAGTTAGCTTGTTAACGGTAGTCACTTTTAATAGTATTTCTTTTCGTTTTTTAATGCGGAATGGCGGGCGGGCGACAACAAGAGAAAAGCAGCTGCCCTCGCGGTGACTTCCACAGCCAATAGACATTTCGCAAAAACAAAACGAATTATGCTCTTTGACAACATAATGCTCATCTGCGAGTAAGCGGTTAACTGAAAGAAAGGAGAGGTCATAGAAAAAAGACTGGGCAAATACAATTCATGCTTGAGAAAGCGGCACCATAAAACTCAATATAACATACAAATATGGTCACAAGGACGAGAGATAGCAGAGACGTATAGTTAAATACCATCTTGAGAGAACAGCAATTAACAAAGGAATATGACTGAAGGGTACACGCGCGAGCATTCCAAACCATCGTCTTCTGCACTCCTCTGTGAAGCTCCTCCTTGGCGCATATATATTATGCGAAGCATATTACTGGAGCTCAACCCAGCTCCTCAGGCGCGGCGGTGTCGCCTTCAATACCACGTGACACCGTGACGTCACGACAGAGGAGAAACGGGGCTCCAACTCGCGCCGTCTCTCGCGGCGTCGCGGCGGTATATAAGCAGCTGCGCTTGCCTCTGCTAGACACTCACGAGGTGAGATGCCTCCTAGAGACAGAGCTGCTCATTGGAATGAGAAGCGAAGGTTGCGACGTGCTACAGAGACTGTTTCTAGGTGGCTTTGCTACGGTGCAGCGACTACGCGCCCCGCATCGGACGCGGTGAGCGTCGAGCAACGCAGCGTTCGGCGCGACAACGAAATGTGCGCCTGAGCAAGCGCCGCACGCCTGAGCCGACGCCGACGACACCGGCTTTTCTGCGACACGCGCTCCTTAACGCTATCGCGTTAAAATAAAGGCTAGTATGCTTCGCATCCTGGGCTTAACCTTAGCTAAGCCACAGCCAGTATTATATATATATATATATATATATATATATATATATATATATATATATATATATATATATATATATATATATATATTATATATATACGTGTGTGTGTGCGTGTGTGTGTGTGTGTGTGTGTGTGCGTGTGTGTGTGTGTGTGGGAACGAGGAGAAAAGGGAGAGCCAAGGGGCTCGATTTTTTTATACAAGCCAACACACTGACACCGAGGGCCACATAGGGGAAAATACTTGTACTTACTAATTAAAGAAATGATAAACTGATGAAAATTGAAGTGGATGAAAAAGGATCTTGCTGCATGTGGGGAACAATCCCACGTCGTGTCGTTCATTATAACTCTTCTCGTTCATTAACTAACGAGAGTCTCGAATCCGGCAACATTGATGCCTTCAGGTAGCATCTGCGAGTTTATTGACCAGTTGTCTTCACCAAAAAAGATCACCTACTTGGGACGCCTATGGCAAAAAGGATAGCAAGTCAAAACTTCGGTACGTGCCTTTCATAGTAAGACACCACCACTTAATACTGATCCTGACTTCATAATTAATACTCCATGCCATGAATCGATGCACTTGCATGGTGGTATACGTACTCGAATAATTACAGCAAGAAGCAGTCAAGTTATCGAGCACTTGCGCAGTAGCTTAGACGCATTGCGATAGGAAGCAAACGCAGACACAGACGATCCGGAATGTTCATCTTCAAACACAACTCCGACTGCAAAGTCTACTATACAGTTGCCGGAAGTTTCACTGGCTTTGCTGTAGACTTAGGGCGACAGCGTGCTAACTGAAGTCGTCTGGATGGAAAGAAATATACTAAAACTGAGGTTGATATTTGATATAGTCCAGGTGAGGGGGGGGAAGAAATTGTGAGTGGGCCAGGCATTGCTGGACACTCTCGTCTCGAATGAAGTTGAGAGAGAGATGGCTGAACTCACAGAGGGTTTCGCTTCCCGGGGGTATTAGCAGAAGAAGTGGTACGCTGCTGAAAATTGTCGGGCCTTACAATGATTTCATTATTTTCCTCTGGAGCAGTCAGCTCTGATTTAAACTAACACGGGGTGGCTTTTTTGTTTGGCATGCCGCACAAGCGTCTGCGTGATACAACTTTTCTTTCATTAACCTATAATTTGTGAATAATGAAACTTCGTGCGTAGCTTATCCTTGCAACTCAAACAACAATTAACGAGGCAATCAAAAAACAAACAAACACTGAAATGAGGTAATCCGAACCATGCAATTCAAATGAGATGGTGGCCATCCACTGTTTCAGGCCGCACTGCGCACATTGTTTTCCTGTTTCTGTTGCCTTTGCGCAAGAAGAGCGCCTGGTGTGCGTAACTGTTGCCGTATTCGCCACCATGGCATAAGTGCACTGTATATGCGTAATCTTGCAAAATAACCAGACCTAGGTATTTTGGAAAGCTTAGAATGAAGCAGGACTATATACCTTTAAACTGCGAGTGTTGGGTGATGAGCAGCAATTTTACAAAGGCACTGTTCCAGCTTTCTCACGATGCAGAGTTGTAAGTTCTTACTTTATTCATTCTTTATGCCTTCCGGCAAGTTCCCCCGAGTGAAAAAAACATTCTCGCTCATTCCCTTGCCAACCATTCCTTATCGCTTGCCCCTCATTTTTCGCCATTTTGCTTCATTTTTCGTAGAGGCAAAATTAGGTCAGCCAGATTCTTTGGGAAGTTTCATTCCTTTCTTGCTTTGTCGGTCTTCGGGCGAAGCACAAATAAGCCATTCAATGTAGTCACCTATTTCTGCTGCATCATCGCTTTCCGATGTGAACATAGGGCTGCCGTTGCTATCTTTTCTGGCGGCTCTTTTGCGCGTATAAGTGGCAAGAGAGCTACAGAAAGAGGTGAACTGCGGCTGCGTGAGGAATGTGGCTCGCTGCTCTCGTATGCATTGTTTTGATGTCGATGAAATCTGACTGTGATAGTAACGACAAAACTTCAGTTAAATTCAACTCACTGTGTGCAGGTAACGCGATGAGCCAATGTTCATGCTTAATCAAAGGGAGATGAAGCAACATTCGTCTCTGAAAGGTGAAGATTGATTTAATCAATCTCTTGTACCTCTCTGTTGCTACCACAGTTCTAATGAACCAGACTTACGCGACGCGCTGAGGACTGCTCGCTATGCTTCTTCCGGGTATAATCTGACTTATGTGTAATAATCCTAGCTCTGCCGGGACAAAAAGAATACTTGTATTTCATTATTCGCAGGTATATCGTGGTAGCACTGAATTAGAATTTCGGCAAGCTTCAAAGGAACGTACTGTCCGCAGAGTAATTAGAGGATAGTAATCCTGCTTTGCCATATAATAATTGGCAAATAGCAGTAAAGTATAAACAGCAATAACAAACGCAACCATATTCTTCCTGATTTTGCCCTGTCTTTAACGCTTCTTTAATAAGCAAGGCTTGGTTAGTGCTTGCTAGTTTCTGTCCTTTCGTCTCTGTTCCTATTCTTCGGGCTTCAACTCACTTGGGGATTTCTTATGCTGCTGCTTAAAAGTTAAATCTGTCGGACACTCGCCTGAGAGAAAAGGCACATCTGCGTTAACGTACTGCTATACGCCGTGAAGGTCTAGCCAGATCATAAATGTTGGTAGACATTCATTTGTAAGTAGGCGCAAAGAGAAATACATTGCGCGTATGCTGTTGCTCGTCCATCTATAGGTATGAAGGTTACACAGTTTTCATGAGAATTTAAAAGCCGACGTGTCAAAAAAAAAAAAAGCCTTCAAGCCAGGTTTGTTATGACGACATTCATTGGTGTGTGTCACATTGACACGATTCAGGGACCAAAAGCTTTGGTTTGGTAGCGCGTTATGTTTTGCCACTGGCAACACAGGGATTCCGCATAGTAAATTGTTCTGACGCACAAGCTGATAATTCTCTTTGTTATCGGGCGAAGTACGAATAATCCATTCAAAGTAGCCACCTATTTTGCTGTACAATCGCTTTCAGCAAAACGCATAGGGCTGCCGTTGTCAATTGTTATACACACTAAACATTTTTACACCCTTATGGGTGTTAATAGGGGTGCTTTCGGCATTTACACCCATGCCCACACCCTTCTAGCACCCTTTTCGGCCAAAGCACCCTATCACAAGGGTGGATACCACACATAAGGTGTGACTTTGCTCAAAGAAGGGTGTTAAATCGACGCCTGAAGGGTGTTGAACGTATTGATGCATAAATCTGAGTAACGTGTACACGTCCACGCATTGAGCAATGTGTGTATGTATTGCATTTTTAATGCGAAAGCGTTTCATGGCCTTTCAGGTAGGAAAGGTGGCGTTCTCCGCAACAACAATCCACACGGGACCCTGCTCATGCAAATCTTGTCATTTCCCTTGAAAGCATTCAGAAAGCACTCAGAACCGCGCCGCCCGTTTTATTCTCTCAAATTATTCACTTCATTCTAGCGTCACGTCCATGAAAAGAACACTAGGTGAACCTGACCTTTGGTTACGTCGCAAATACTTTCGTCTCTGTCTTTTTCATAGAATATGCTAATTTAACCCTTCTCGTGAAGAAAATCTTTTCACCACACCAAGTTCTCGTCTCGCATCGACCACCAATACAAAATTGATGTGCCATTCTTCCTTTTTGCCAAGAACAGCCACTGAATGCAACCGCCTTCCCGCCTCCACAGTCTCAATTTGCGACACCACTAATTCAAGGTCGCTGTTCAAATTATCTTATGGTTTGATTTTCTATTTTTGCGCTGCATTGCAATTATTGCATATTTTCACCACTTCTTTCTGTTGTGCCTACTAGGCCTTGAATGTATATAATAAATAAATAAAATGTGAAGTCATCACTGTCTTGTATGACGTCAGTAGTGATACAGAAGGTAGTAAATACAACAGCGTTAAGTATGAGCAATTATGGGTAAATAATGTGAAATAATGTGAATAAGGGTGGAATAAATTGCATTAAGGTTCGTACAAACTATAGCATGGTGGATTACGGGAGATTAAGGTAGAATTGTGAAGAACACGTGACAATGTATGAACTAACGTATCATGGTCACGTGACAATTGCAAGTGTAGATGCGTGAAGCGATTAAGTTTTCCCATTCCTAAGTGACTGTCGATATTTCTTCAAGGATTCTGATGTTACTGGCATGACGGCCACTCCAAAAATGTATCATCCAGAAAAAGAACGCCCTTTCACTTACAATTCCATTATCATTATTTTTCGTGCTCACAGGAATATTAACATGCAATTAAACACTTCTAGAAAAACTGCAGTAGCAGAGCGAAAACACGAGAGCAACTTGCGCAATTCTGCACTAATATTTCGGTGCCCTTAATAGCCCAACAAAAGTGGTGAAATGGAAGAAGCTGTTTGGATACATTGCTGAACAAACAGGGACGTGCTGTTGGACGAGCCTCTGCTGTACAATGGCACCAACGTACAATTTGCATGGTGAAACCATAAAGAAGACTTATAGGGGCGAGATCACGTTGGAAGTTCTCAAACCCGAATTTCCACGTACCTTGCCTAATTCATTCAGAGGTTTACTACGCTACTGATCTGCTTTCTAAGTGCATCCTCAAATACAGCTTGTAAGGCTGAGCCTATATATTAAGGGCTGGTGTCGTCAAAGCTGTAATTTCTTATCCAGAGCATATGCACTTGCAAACGCAGTCTTCAGTCTCCTCATGAATGTTTACGCGTCGCTGTCGTACGACCAAGATGTGAGCGTCTTTATCGAGCCATGATATCGCTGAATCTACGCTGTGACCTCGCAAAGTTGCTTCGTTCGGACGCAGCGAATAATCTAATCGCACCAGCAGAAGAGCGCCGATCGTCTCGCTCACGGTCCCGATTTGTGTACTGTACCCTCAGTGATGCAGCACAGACTGCGCCCCCCACCCCAAAATAAGATGCCCGGCACGAAACGTAGTAGCAACTACCCGCCTCACCGCTCTAGTTAGAGACCACAACGAAGCAGCAGCAAACAGGCGGCCATGCGAGCAAGCAAACCTGTCAGAATAAACGTTCAATTTGCGCGGCCGCCCCATGCCCAATGAAAAGCGACCGGAAGTGACGGCCGACGCTGTACCATCACTTCCGCGCGCGGCAGGACGGGAAGGCGGAAGCTGCGCCATCATGCTCGTTTTCGCGTGCGTTCGCGTTGCGCGTTGTGCGAAGTAATTTTAAACGTGTGATTAGTTTTGCGCGCGGGGTAGAAAAAGATGTGGCCCATGCTTTGTGTATTACTCGTGCCCCACTTCAAAGCAAAGCGTTCGTACGCACTGGAAGATGGATCCACGAAGGCTGAAACGAGAAGTTGCAACGTGCCCGGTCGGTAGTACTGGCAAGATGGAAACTTTCAGGCAAGTGCCCCTTTATTTGGTATTTGTTTTGTTCGCTTTAGAAATATCTCACTGTGATCTCGTAGCATAATTCATAATTCGCTAATGTAAGAGCAAGAGCAGCTGCACTCCTACTAGGGCAAGTTAACTACCTAGATCGCGTCCCGTGTGACTAATGTTTGTCAAATCTACATCGGGCGTGGTGCGCCTGCATAGTTACGCTTTGTTTCTCAGCGCTTGAACGTTCATTGATGTGATTCTCTTGTGCGTTCAGCGCGGCTGCTTGTAATACGGTCGTTCGCACTTCAGGTAAACGTGGTCGACCACGTTTGCGTCGCGTAGAAAAAGGACTGGCTTAGCCACCTTTCGAAGGAACCGGCGTGGTATTGGTTCTCCCTGATGCGGTCGCGTGCTGCTGTTGCTGCTTGCCGGACGCCTTCAGCATTTTTTCGGCTCGCTTTGTCTGTGCGTCTGCGCGTGCTCGCGCTCGGCTTGATTTGTGTGCGTGCGCTCGGCTCGCTGTGTGTGTGTGCGCGTGCGTGCGTGCGTGCGTGCGTGCGTGCGTTCAGTACATGCCGGTTTGTATGGGCCGGCGTGTTTGCGCGTGTCTAGTGCGTACGTGTTTTGTGAGTGTGTTGTCTGTGGGTCGCTGTGTGTGCGTGCACGTGTTAGCGTGTCTGCCTGCATGCATGTATGTGTGCTTGTTTGTGTTCATCAATGTGCGCGTGTGCGCTTTTGTGTCTGCGCTTTGAGAGTGCGTATACCTGTGTGTGCGTGTGGGTGCGTTTTGTGTGCGTGCGTATGTATTGCATGAGGCCAGTAGAGTTTTACTCGCAATGAAACTCTTCCGATTTGGTGCAGCGAGTGTTCCCGCCTGAAAGCCGAGTTTGGTTTCAAGCCACCCTGGACAACTGCTGTATGAGGCGCCGTTTCTCGGGAGGACCAGTGGGAAGGTGTCAAGTATACGCTTCGTCCTTTTTCCTCCCATGCCCTGATGAATCGATATCCTTGTTTTTTTATTGTGAAAGGAACGTTACATCCAGAGCATAAATAAATGATTAAGAAATCTGGTAGTGTATTTCGCCATTACAATAATTCCGATCTTAAAGACGTGGATTTCCTATTAGCCCACATTTCTTTTGATGCAGACAACCGCTGAAATTGTTAGCGGCAGGTTATTCGAGACGTTTTACGTATATAGCAGTTGTCTTCAGGAGCTTTAATGATTTTTGAAAATTTGAAGTGTTGTGCTTTAGAGGTATCATATACAAGCTTAAGGTCTCCGGGTAATTTGCATGCCCTTCGAGAGCTGTCGCCTACAGCCCTATTGAAATTCGCAACTACAGTTTGGAGCACTGGGGAAGCTAGAAGGCTTGTCCTGGCTCTCGAGAAAGTGTTTAAGCTGGAGGTGTAGGTTGAGGAGTTTGGGGTTGGTAACACAAAGGATTTTTTATGCCTTAGCAGTAGGAGTGACACAGGATAAAAAAAATATATGTGTGTCAAGCACAGGAAGCTGCTCATGTGGTAGAAGCATGTGTGTGCGTGTGTGTGTGTGCGCCCATGCATGCGTGCGTGTGTGTGAATTATCCTCAAAAGGGAGTGTGTGTGTAAGTGAGCTACTTCATTGCTGGTCTGTTTGCCAAGAATTGGCAAGAAAACACAATAATCAGTTTAACTTGAAATAATAAACTTCAAAGCATACTGGCGTACTGGCGACAGCAGCATACAAGCATGCAGCTGTGTGACAATCTTAATGCATGACTGCAACATCTGGAAGGAGGCTTGCTTCTTCAGTAAGCAGCACAAAGTCCATATTCTTGGCTTTTCTCGTGCAAACCAAAACGAGGCTCATTGCCAATGATCTTGTCTTTTGCTCTAATAGCATTTGTTTATCTTGTACTTAGAGCGTCGTTTCTCGCAGGTCATGCAGATGGTAGCAGCAATTTCACAATGCCCAGCCTTGGCGCCCCCCATCAAGAGCAAGCCACTTGCGTTCGCCTTCAGACAGATGGTTAATGTCTTCTTGAAAGCGGTTGAGAAGACAACATTGTAAGTAGATATAGTTGTGTAGTGTAATATAATAAGTCAAGTTATAATTTAAAACTCAGGCTCCTTGGCCGCCTAAGCTTGATATGATGTGCAGTTGTCTGTGGTTGTAAATATTGCCGATGGTACAGTGCATACTGCAGGTATGACTGCTGATCCAAAGTATACATTTGCATTTGCTTGATGGTCTTTCATAATGAGGATTTTCTTTGTGCAAGAATATCGCAGAATGCCGGGGCATTGTAGCATCATATTCTTTATTGTGCATTCACTGCTAATTTCGTATGACCTTCCTGCTACCAATTTATTTGCAGGAAAGGAATATTTGTTTACTCTCTGCAATGAGCTTGTTATTTGCTCATTGCATTACACTCTTCTACCTTTAATTTATTCCCATATAATTATCAAAACCTTAACATTTCAGCTGTTTTTATTTTGAATACAATATCAAAATCAAAATGCACCGGATTGCAATCTAGACTGCAAGGGATCTGAAGAAATTACAAGAAACCAGGACCTCTCGGGAGCGTTAAAAAAACGTTTCCGCAGGTAATGCGCCTAATTGTACTGAGCTAGCTGCTCACGAAAATTGCAAGCATATTTCATTTCACATAGTTTTGCAGGATATATAGCAGGCCTATCATAGTCTCTGAGCACAACCTTACCTCATTTGCATCATGAAAATGTCTCATGCTTAATTTGGGACAAGTTTTGAAAAATGAATGTATCATAATTTTGAAACTACACAAAGTATCGGTTGAGGCTAGACAGTTTTCAAACGACTTGACCATGTTGAACTTAGCCATTACAGGACGGAAAAAAACATGCACAGGAGCACTCATTCAATGAAATGTGATGCTTGTGGTTATTTTCCACATGCAAAATGTACTTTTAAGCGAGAGGGCAGGTAGCCAATTTACAACCATTGTGACTCATGCGGGTAGTAGCAACACAGGATGAGAAATGGTTGTGTCTGAGGTTCATTGAATATGTGAAAACTCATATACAGTACCCCCCCCCCCCCCCCTATGAGGGGTAACCGTGCAATATGGTTTGGGCAAGACGATTGTTCTAGGAGACAAGAAATTTCAGGCTCTAGTTGAGAGGCTACAGAAAGAAGGACCATGTAAATAGTCACAGATTAACATAAACTGCATTGGAGTGGCATCACAGTTTAGAGCATGAAGTGGGAGCATGAGGAAGGATCATAAGTTTAAATAAGGGAATACTACTTGTCAGTGCATTGCCAAGCTAAGCCATTGAAAGAAGGGGGCGTGCTCTAAGAAAAATAGTTGACAACACATGCTAAATTTTCGAGGAAAGTATGCCAAAATGCCAATTCTTACTAAATTAGTAAATAAGAAATACACGATAAATTTTAGGATGCAGAAAGTGTCTAATAAACTGCATTGGAGAGTTGGATATTGTTGGGCTGGATGCATGTATTGCAGGGCAAATGAGAATGCCAGTGGGGATTCCCTCATTTTCATTTTGTGTGCACTCTGTAAAACAATTCTCTTTGTCTCCTAGTGTAATAATGTTGTGTAAAAACAGTCATTTTTTAATGCCTTGTGCATTTCACTCTTAATGTGCCATATCCCGTAAGCTTCTCACCTGCAGTACTTATAAAGTGTAATGCAGATATATTGCAGATTTCATAATGTCAATTTTGTATTAAGGTCACATACACACTCTTGGACAAATGTCTGTTGTTGAGAGATGTCATTGGTAGTCTTTAAACTTTATTCACTCTTATTTTCTATGGTGAAAAGGCTACTGTAAATTTATGTTTTTGCTGCTGTATGTGCCTTGTGTTCACAATGACATAGTGGTTTAGCATTCACAGTAACATGCAATTCCTTAATTTGCAAAATAGAAACTTCTACCTTTCACTTGTCTTGCCCAGTTGCCTGAGCGGTGCATTCTGCCGTCACATTAATTAAGTTTGTTACTTTGAGGAGCTTGTTGCTTTATCAAATTTTCCGCAAAGTACATGTGTAATTGCACGGACTGAATTCTCATGATTCTCTTCTTATTTTGCTAATGCAGGATGCAAGATTCCAGCAATGCCATGCGCTGCATTTATTGGTCAAGATGCTCAGAGAATGGAGTCCCTGCACCTCGTGGTTAACCGTGAACATTTCTTTTTCTTTTGGAAAGCTAAAGGCCATTTGCTGCATCACTTGCATTTTTGCAGCTCAGATGTGTACTATATTTTTCTAATTTTGAATCAATATTGGCTGTTCAGTATAAAAAATGACGTACAGCGTGAAGGACAAGGACTGCGAGAGACACACTCTACTGACTTTCAACAATATTTTATTGCGTTGCCACATTGTGTGTGTATACACAGAGGGGTCATGCGCAGAAAATGAAAGCCAGCCACAAGGGGTGTTCTAACAGCAAGTCATTGTAAAAAGAACATGGTCACTTGAAAAAAAAAAACATCACAATTTCTATCTGTTTAGATACAAAATTTCACTAGGGGTCAGCGTGATAGAGGGGGCACTAACGCACACACTACCCAATTTTCTGGTGAAATCAGCTTCAATAATTTACCGGGTGAGCTGTGTCTCGCTAAAACTTCCGTATCTTAAAGAGGGGCATGCAGCCGCAGTCCCGGCAATGAATGCCCAAGTGGCCTTGAACAGTGTTAGTGACGTTGTTATAGTGCTCTCTTAAACGATCATTTAGGCGCCTGCCTGTCTGTCCCATATATTTACTGCCTCAAAATGGGAATTTGGGAAACCACATTCGTTGCACACATCGCAAAACGTTTTCTGTGCCCGGCAGAGCAACAACTCTGACGTGATTTAAGCACGTTTACACACTTACAGAGCCTTGCCAGCTTTTCCGGGGCTGAGAAAAGGACTGATTTCTGCAGGTTCCCTAATATTTTTTAGCCTATGGGAGACATCATGAACATACGGTAGCACTGCAAACCTGTGTCTTTCAACCGGCTGGTTCCTTGACCGAGCGCGCTCATCATGTTTTGTGCACTTCAGAAGCTGTTCCGCTATGGCTGAAATTAAGGCCAAAGGGTAGCCAACCCAAGAAAGGCAATCAGCCTGTGCACCAACGCTATGTTGCATCTCGTGTGAGCAAGATTTATTGAGGCTGTTAAGGAGGCAAAGCTTTACAATATCGCATTTGACTTTGTTGGACAGACAGGCAGGCGTCTGTCCAACAAACATGTTGGACAGACGCCTGCCAGGCGATGTGTTTAGGCAACACATTGCCTAAACAATCATTTAGGAGAGCACGATAACAACGTCCATAACACTGCTGAAGGCCACTTCGGCATCCATTGCTGGGACTGCGGCTGCGTGCCCCTCTTTGAAGGTACGGAAGCTTTAGCGAGACACGGGTCATCCGGGAAACTATAGAAGCAGATTTCACTAGAAAACTGGTTAGTGTGTGCATTAGTGACCCCTCTGTCGTGCTGACCCCTAGTGAAGTCTTGTATCTCAACAGATAGAAATTCTAATGTTTATTTTTTTCAAAGGACGATGTTCTTAATAGAGTCACTTGCTGTTAGACACCCCTTGTGACTCATATTCTGCGCATGCCCGCTTTTGTACAAATAGACGTGATGTGGCAACGTAATTAAATATTGTTGGAAGTCACCGCAGTCTGTCATCTCTCACAGTTCTTGTCATTCAAGCTGTACGTAATTTTATCTCATTAATTGCAAACTATCCTAAGAAACTACCCTTGTTCAGTATAATTATGTTTGATACGACCATTTGCTGGCAAATGTTAACAGTGTGATATTTAACTTGAACTTTTGCATGACTGCCTATGCCTGTGTTCTTTTAGTAACCAGAGTATGGCTAATTTATTAAACCATATTTGCTAATTTGCATGCTCACATGCTATAGCATGCCTTAATCTTGAATTACTGCATCTAAGTGCAAATAATTTAGAAATTTACTATGTATTTTAAAACACTGTCCGCATTTTGTGCTCAGCAAAATCGTTTAATCAACAGTGGTTTGTTTTTATCAGGCCTCCTACTGCACTTTGCACCCAGGCACTAGTAGATGTGGAATATGCACTCTTTTGATTTATAGTAAGAAAAGAACCTATTTTCAAACTACATATTGTATATGTACCAGTGCCTTAGAGTTACAAAACAAAAATTTATAGAAACTGGTATTGTAGTTAGAAAAACCGCTACACAGCACCTTTAGCCCAGAGAACTCTCGTTTCACAAAAGAGGACAAACTATGTAGGCACTAAAAAATTCTACGTATTTTTTGTGCTCAAGTAATCTTGTTGGAAATAGAAAATTAGCAATAAGGCTCCTGACATAAACCTCACTTAAAGCATGTCTATGCTTGGAAAGTATTGTTTCAGTCTGAAAAATGTTGGCCAGTTATGCTTTACATCGACTTTCGAAACTTTTCATAATGCTTTGCGATTACATTAGTGTACAAAATAACAGGTGTCTTTCTTGTGCGTTTGCTCTGCATTTCAATTGCTTCCCTAATTCACCTTTGCAATATGCCTTTTTTTAAGGCATCAAAACTTGAATTTTCGTTCACTGGAGCCTAATACTAAAAATTTATTCCTTTATGTGACCCAAAACACTGCGAATCAACCCAGGCTCTTTCAGTGCCGCTATACATAGTTTCTTCTCTAATAACAGATTTGATCAATACATATATTTTAGGTACCTTTGTGGGGAATGTACATGTTCTTGCACTTACCGATGTGTTTGGTGATTGTGCATGTTTATATTTCATGTGATTTATGTATATGTTGTACTCTGTATTGCAGCATGCAATAAATATATTTGCGTTTTCTTGAAAATGCAGCACATGTCTTGCCAGTCTGTGTTGCATGTTATTTGGATATGGAAATTGTGATAACCTTGGTGTTGATATACATGCTCAAAAGTGTCAAGTTTGCTAGGTTGTATTTGTGCAGCGAAGACAGGTTTTCCAATATACACCATGAATTACTAGTATGTAATGTGATCCACACGTATAGGTGTTGTGTATGCCAATCGAAGCTTCAAGGCCGGCTGTTCGACATTGCGTTTGGTAGCCGAACTTGAACCTTCTGGCACACGCAATAGTTGCGCGTGGATCGCTGTACATAGTAGTAATTGAAGGCGTGTACTGCCGAATCTGCCTTCCATACACGCTAGAAATAAAAGCGTGTACACCCTTCCAACACCCACACAGATGGGTGTTAATTTGGACGAGCACCCTTACACCCTAAATTTATTTTGCTGGACACCCTTCCTTTAGGGTGCTATAGTGGCACCCCAACTGTAGGGTGTAGACAACAGCACCCTTAGGGTGTTCGTCTGGCGACAAACTGATTTACACCCTTAAGGGTGTTAAAATGTTTAGTGTGTACTGACATTGCAGTCTTTTCTTCGGCGAAAAGCTTTCGTTGGCCCTCTAGCTCGTTTTCGTGGTCGTTGGTTAGTGGCCGGAGATTGTTGGTCGGAAGTCGTCGCCTTGCGCGGCACGTTTCTTACCCAGAGCCACTTGTTGCAGCGCTGTGATACACATGAGCCGTCCGTGCCGCCAAATATGCGCTGGTTAACAACTCTGTTTCTTACGTAATTATGCATTGAAACAACAAACACTACTAAGAGATACTCACTGCAAACGAATGCATGTCGCCAAGCACACTATTTCTTTATTAAAGCGAATAGCCTCTTTTTTTTTTTAAGCGTGCGGTTATGCGCTTACTGTGACAATAATCGCCGATGGTTCCTGGCCAAATTTCTAAAGCGAATAGCTTTCTTTAGCTCTTTCAGCCGTTTTGGTGGCTGTTCCGTGGTAGGTCGGTCGGTGGTGGTAGGTCAGTCGTCGGTGGTCTGATTCGGAAAGGAAAACTGGGGTGTTCACTTACATTGACAAGCATCGTCAATATTTTCTCTATATATTATTTTGTGATTTTGGGGGGTGTGCGCAACTCACGTAATGACTGCGATCGAAGAGTCTAACAACCAATATTATGCGTTAGGAAAGACACAATGACAGATATGGTGGAATACACCCTGTGAATAATAAAAAGGGCATGCCACATTAGAGATGCCTTTTGCTCGTTTATAACATTAGAACATAGCAGCTTGGAGGCTGTGTAGCGATATACGATTCTTCACTCTTTATGTACCGCGCGTCGTACTGCGAACGCCGCAGATGGCGCGAAGGCAATAGAAGCGATAAATATTTAATGCTGCAGGCAGCAAATAAAACAAGTTCCCAACCAGTTGCCTAATCCTTTCTCTATTTCTAGTGCAAGTGCCCTGGGCAGCGTATATATTCCGGCGTTGTCATTGGATTACATATTTTACAAGCCCCCCTGGTGGCCAGGCAATTATTCATGCTCTATTTGCGTGTCTCTGATGATGTATTGTAGTCTGGCCGCCAGTTATGATGAAATAAAAATGAGTAATGGACCCAGCTTCCGGGTACGCGACCAATCCAAACGAGTCGTAATTTTGTTTGCGGTCCAAAATACACGCAACTAGCTGGATCATCTGGCAACGCACGCATAGTCTGGATCTGAGTCAACATAAAGTGCAATCACATTGCTTTATATTTTACTCTGGTAGACACCATTTGATTTTGCTATAAGCACGAGGTCAGAAAAACCAGGCAACACAACACGATGTTGCTCCTAATAGAGTAAAATGAAGTGTTGCTTTTTATAGTTTTTCGGGGAAATACCGGTGTATGTAGAGGGCGCGGGCTACTGCTCTTCAGTGAAAAAGGATATTCTTTTTGTCACGTAGAAGTGCATTCGCATAATAAGCGCTCTCTCTTATGAGGCTGCTAAATCATCTTTTTTTTTCTTATAGAAGCTTCGCCTATAAATTTGTAAATGTATTTTGGCGTTGGTCGGTTCCTAACTACCATCAGTTGCACTTCGCTCCTCGAAGAGGCAGGACGTGTGTCGAGTGATCTCCTGAACAACACTTTGCAATGTAGTGAGCTTGGTTTGAGTCATGGATCCGGGACCTCAAAGAGAGGTGACGTAATGCTAACGTTTTTCTTTCGCATTTACCACTAAATCTCCACTGCGTTCTTCTTCTTGACTAATATACTGCATCCAGCTGACCATATTACCGGCCGGCATATGCATGATCCTGCTCTCCGGTAATTTAATATTACGCGATTTCATCACACTGTTCCGGATTTCAAGATTCCGGCCCAAGAATTGGATAACATTCAATGACCTAAACAAGGGGAGCCTAATATGCATGCAGGAGTTTCCTGCATGTTTAATATGCACGCGTTCAATAGAAGAACAATATGCAGAAGGCAAGGTTTATGTTCAATAGCCTGGCAATCGTATTCAAATTCATGATCACCAGTCAGCCTCAGGAGTAGGTTCACGAGTGTGTTCATCTAGGTCAATCATTCACAGGAGACCGTGATCATGACTAGGATATTTAAACAAGAATAACAATAAGGTGGAATTCTTACGGCAGGCATTGCCAAATCCTCACTTGAGGCTTTCCACTGCCATAAAAAAGAAAAGTGCACAATCATTGCATTATACCGGCGCTGGCACATGGGGCATAAACTTGGGAGGTTAACAAAGAAGCTCGAGAATAAGTTAATTATCGCAAAAAGCGCGATTGTGCAGAAAATCTTAGGCGCAACGTTAACTGACAGGAAGAGAGCGTGAATATGGAAGCAGATAGCGATAGCCGATATTCTAGCTGCCAGCAAAAACACTGGAGCTTGGCAGGCCATGTAATGGATGGAGCAGGTAGCTGGTGGGCCATTAGAGCTACAGAATGGGTGCCGACGGAACGGAGGCGCTGTCCAGGACGGCCAAAAATTAAGTGGTGTGTTGAAATTAGGAAATTTGCACGCACGAGTTTGGATCAGCTACCGCAAGAAAGGGGTAAATGGAGATGGCTGGGAGAGGCCTTCGTCCTGCAGTGAACACAAAGGAAGGATGATGATGATGCTGACGACGTCGATGATTATGATGATGTTGATGATGATAATGACGACGATTATGATGCTGTTGATGATGATGATGATGAAATACGGAATACACAACATGAACCATCGAAGCGTTAAGGACAATGAACTCTTCCATCGTCTGCTCGATACCATACGTGCACCTACGTTTGTCGAGGCCAGAGTTAGAGGGAGACAAGGACATGGCGTGTCCGGGCCTTGTTTCTGCAAGTGTGCGTGCGGTCGCTGTGAAAATGCGTCGCCACCAGAGTCTTTGACATGACACTATGTTCTTTTAATTAATGAAGCTATCGCGACCAGTCTGGAGAAGGGCGCCACGCTTTATTGCCAGAATTTAAAACTGAAAAAGTTCACTCTAGCCGTATGCTATCATTCATACTTCGTGAAAGCATTCCTCGTAGGCATGGAAAGCTAATGCAATAGTAAATTTAGCCTTCCAAATTGTTGTCTACACTCCTTTGAAGTGAGAGCTGAGTGTGCGTGTTTACGTTAATTTGTTAATTCATTCCTATTCCCTCTCGACCGCCTCCTGGGCTGAAGTTTTGTGTTGTTTTACTGATTAGTTAGACTGGCTTAATATACTAGGCGTGTACATACTAGGGAAGAACGTGGGCTCTTAGCATGTCCCCCATGTGTCTGTCATTCCTGTGATGAAAGTACATTTCTAGAACATTTATTTATAAAATTCGGAGGAACAAAATTGTAAGAACCACAACGTCAACTTTGCTGGAATTTCCAAGCCGTCCTTTCCTTTGTTGCTAACGAATTGGCTTTTAGCCACAGGAATGTTTGTGATGCCTCTTACAATTTTTTGTGCGATACCAAAACAACTGAATGCTAAAATTTTCTGTTTCATGTTCCCTTTGTAATTCACTATTTTATATCGTGTAATATCTAGACGCAATAGCTTAATATCTATACCAGATTCATTTTGTTTCCAGGAGCTCCAATTACCAGCTGCCGCTTTGATTGAAACTATATTTCTCAAAATAAGTAGTTATTGAGTACTTGCACCGCCAAATTTATGGTTAATCCCCAACAGTATGTTGAGCCAGGTTACTGATGACGAACAGCAACAGTGCATGCATATACGTGCATCTGTAATATGGGCATTTAGGTTTAACGCAGTGAGCAATTGGAGCAATTGCTTTATGAATTAGTTTCGATTCAGGGGGCACATATGGAACACTGTCACGACTACCACAAAACACCTTTATCAAGAAAATTTCATTCACAGCTAAATTCACATCTTATTACGTCCACAGTTCTGGAAACTTATGGAGGATCAAACTGATTCTCCCCATTATTCTCTTGCGCATCACAGTGCCTCGAGGGTTTGCTTTATTTTTGTGTTCGCACGTGCGTGTGTGCGTTACACACAAAGTAACAGAGAGGCGCCTTCGTAACCAAGTGGGTACTGGTTACCTGTAAAGACGTTTTTATTCCTTTCTCAAAAACACAAACAGTGAGTTTCGAACCGCGTTTGGAGTGCAGTAGAGTACGCATTTAGGCCGGTTGGTTTATGATTACGGGCAGAAAACAGTGCTAAACAACAGGACCAAGAGAGGGGCACAGATCATAGCGCTTACTAACAACCAAGTGTCTTTATTCTTTCATTCAGCATATATATACTCTACCATTATCACGGAGCACAAAAAACAACAGAAATTCAGCATGCGCCGATGCAATAAATTTTAATCAATGATATAGAAAGGCTATCTCCTTCGGGAGGAGCGAAATAGAGGGGAAGCTTACACAAGCTTCGTCGCTGTTACGCAGGTGAACGGCTTCACATTCGATCCATTATTCATGTGAGCAGGCAAACACTTTATTGAAGATTGATGCATTCTTTGGTGTAGAGCTCATTTGTTTTATTCAAGGAGCGGTTTGTTGTTCAAGAAGCGTGCCGCTTAGAACTTACCTTGTAAGCTGCAAGATAAAAAAATCGAAAGTTACAGAATACCTTCGACGCTTCATTGTGTTTTATGAGCGCAAGAAAAACGGCAATGCGAACGTTGACATCAAACTGGCGTCAAAGTCGTCATGATCATTCCACGTCTCGTACCAAACTATGCGAGCATCTATCTACATAGTCGAGATTTATCTTACGACTAATATTTCAAATCAATGACGAGCATTCTGTGACTCTGCTTTCAAAATGAATTTCTAAACAATTAGACATATACACTCTGAAGCCACGCGTTCACGAAGTTCACGCATTCTCAAGCGTTAAGGCTTACATAATTTGTCAGTTAAATATATTGCACAATTTTACGTGCTAACAACGAGCTGTTTTTGTAACCAAAAGGGATAAGCGAAATGCAAATAATGCCTAAACTAATTAAAACATCATATCTTAAGAGAATAGGGGAGGTAAAGTCTACAAGTTGTTGCTGTATATGTTTGCCAGTCTCACTGTCTTTTTTGCATATCGTTCTTTGACGCGTTTGACTGTACGAGGAGAGAACTCGGAAGTGTCATCTGTCGTTACTGAGGTCACGCCTACTATTTAATACAAACTCCATGGTACAAATTTCCGTGGTAAGCTTCTTGCGTGGTTCCAGGATTGCTTCAAGGGCCGTTGCATGGCTTTACACATTGTAGATGTGCCAAAAGGAAGCGTTTCTCAATATTACACTGGAAATGAAAGAGAAAAATATTTCCTTTCATGAACATTTCTCCAACTTACGGGGCTCCGCATAACAGGTTTGCGAAAATTACGTTGGAGTAACTAAGCGTGTTGACTAATCGAATGCTCATAACAGCGTTTCGCAGTAATTGGATCGACAGAATGAAAAAGTTTGTGAAGCCTAGGATGTTTTTCTCTTTATTCTAGCCCGGTTAAAAAAGCTTTACTTTATAGTTAACTCTCTGAGTCTGTTCTTCGCTAGAACTTAGACAACGATCACAGTTTTACTTGATACCGTTTCAGAAACTACTAACGCTGCATGTAAGTAGTTATCGTAGCATCAATGAGCCCGCTAAGTAATAGATAAAGAGATAAATGTGAGTGATGACATGGAAACAATGAATCTTTCGAGGTATTGTTCTTGTCTCTCACTGCATTCCACGACTACAGTTTTTAAACCCCGATTTTATCCGTACTCCTTTTCTCATTATTCCATTTAGTACACCGTGCCTAGAAGTTCTTGAATTTACTTACCTAGCAGTTTTTACTTTTAGCAATCTAAAGTTCCAGGTGAAGGCTACGGAATTATTTTTTATTTCGGAACTTTGTACAAAGGCATGAACTATTAAATATGCAAATGTAGGCAAGTTTCGATGTACATCAATAGTTCTCGATGGTTGGTCTCATAGGGGCAAAAATCATAGTCTGGTGGTCTAGTGGGGTGAAGGCCCACTGTTTGCAGGTAGTGCCATCGTATCTAGTTTATGCAAGCACATGTGCACAAACGGTGTTTGCTTGTAACCGCGGGCAATTGAGTTGGTAAATATGGGCAGGTACTCCCAAATCACCCTTGGAGGTGTTGTGGCCAGGCGTAAGTGACCGATTAGGTGAATGTCGACCCCACACGGAGTCTGCGCAACACCATCTCCACAACACCGCCAGAAAGTTGGATAAAATGTCATATTTTCAAATGCCGGGGCAAATGTAGGCTGATTCACCGTAAATAAATTTCTTAAAAATTTCTAGGACATCAACTTGAAAAAAGAATTCATTCATAGTCCAAAGCTAACTTTCACATGACGGTTCCTTACTTCGACGAAGAAATGGTGGCTGGGAGTTCTCTACGACAAAGGCCGTAACACCTAAAAAGCCTCAGTAGTGCCTACTATTAGGTGTTTAAACGCCAGCTGTATTGATGGTCCAGTTTGCGAAATCGCTGACTTAACGGTGATATTTCACAAGTGTCCAGGTTTTATTATTCAGTGCAGCTAAAAACAAGATAACTGTAGATGAACAGACTTCGCGAAAGCGAATTGGCTGTTTCTTTAATCTGTTTACGCTGCACATGCTGTGAAAAAGAAAAAAAAACAGACAATGAAAAGAAAGCCGTCCCTAGGAAATTACGGTAACTCCAACGACGCTGCAGTACCATGGAGCGTCCCAGTTTATTATTCTCGACTGTCCTGCTGCAGAATAACGAGTCTCGAGGGACGAAGTGTGGGAAAAAAAATGCATGCAGGTACACGCACTGTGGAAATTTACGTAAGCGTAGCTTTCTGTGCTGTTAGCTTTCATTCACGATAATTAGCGGTGATGTTGACAGCGAATTCTTAATGTCTTCAGTGTTTAGGCCAAGACCAGAGTGGTGAGATGATGATAAACATTACCCTGCGTGTACGATTGCTGTTTGTCTGCGTAGTACACAGAGGAGACAGCGAGACGTGTTTGCTTGAGGCACAGCGGGCACAGAAGTGTTGATTTGACGGTCGACCGCTTCCGTAATGTCGCCTGAACTCTACAGTGTATTAATGCAGATTTGCGTCTGGACGCTGTGGGTCAGTTGTCCGTCTGACAAAAATAAAATAGAAATAGCAAAAACGTACTGTATCGTACCTTGAGCTCAAGTTCATCCAGCTTGCCCGGAACCATTGTCATGTCTAGCAGTAGCATTTCCTCGCCATCTCAAGTCACATTTGGGCTTTCCCACCCTCCCCCATGTATGGTAAATTCGAACGAAGAATGACAATGCTGTCATTCACTCGTTTCGTGACTTCGTCCCTACTGCCAATCTTCTGCCCCCTCTTTGTACTTCCTCTCTTCCATTCTACCTCCCCTCTGAACAGTTGCACGTTAGTACAAAGGTTGGTAGAACGGTAGTACAAACTAGTTTCTCTCGTCGCCTTTCATATCTGCCACGTTCCAGCCATATATATGCACGCTCTGAATTACCTGCAGAAGCGGCGTGCAAGACAGCCACAGCAGCAGCATCACCAGTGAAAAAGTTGAAGAAAGAGACAAATAAAGCGTGGCTGTAATAAAACGAAAAATGCGAATTTATCGTGCGCGAGTTGTAGCGAAAAAAAGAACCACTGATATAGAGCTAGCTGGTATCTTCAGGCAAAGCAATCAAAAGAACGATTGTCGGCTGGGTCACGAATGAACCCTCTTCTTCTTGCTAGGAGCAGCCGCGTGTCATCTTCAGATCCCATTTATAGGGAGTCATTCCCTGTCTACCTCGTCGCTTTTTCCGTACACAATACTCCCTTGAGCCCAAATAATTAAGAAAAAAGCAAGGAGAAAGCAACAAAAGAAGCAAATGCCCGTGGTTTCGCCATTGCCAAGAAAACGCGCCTGCGTGCATCTCTGCCGTAGAACTGCTATGTCGCGCAATGGAACGGATGGCACGCTGCGAAGCAGAGACCGCAATGAGTTTCCCTCTCCAAACTAAGGGAAGCCTTTTGAGCAGCCCTTTTCCGAACACAGGCTGGCATGAGAAAGCATTAGATAAGGCGTTCCGAAGCCATAAAGGCTCGCATGCCAACGCGGAGGTAATGGAAGGAAAACAGCGACGACACTGCTCTCCTAACACAAACGTCAAGTAGCTGCAAGGTGGAAGAGATCGAGGCGATAGGCGGAACCATTTCGGAGCCATAGTCGGCCTAATGCAAGAGCACCTACCTAATTGTGGTTCCTCAAAGAACAGCACAAGGAAATCGAGGGGTTAACCCGCATTTGCCTCGGGGGTCCTGTTATTCATGCCTCAGTATGGGCCTCGCTTTGGGCCTTCTCTACCACAATCCGCTGGCTGCGTCCGCAGCGGTATACTGTGTATGGAACAAGGTAAACAAATGAGTCGGCATTGTGGATTCTTTCTTACTGGCCACACTCAAGACGCCTGCTAGAGTTCATCGTCTTTGTAGCCCTCAGCCTCCAAGATGTCGATCAATGGCCTATACAGCACCACCTCGTGCGCTGTGGTTTGTGTTGGTGCAACATATCTTTGTGGTCACGTGTGTCACGTGAGGGGTGCAGCGGTGGCGTAGAGGTAGAACACCCGCCTCGCGTGCAAGATGTCCGTGGTTCGAATCCCGGTGCCGGAAATTTTTCACCGGATTAAAAAAAAAACCAATCCGCATGTTGATAAAATTGCATAAACAGGCCTGGAGTGTGGCCTGATCCCGGTGACCAGAACCGGTAACGCACTCCCTCACCAGAGCAGGATTGGCCACCCTGGTGCAGTACATGGCCACAACCTCCTATATGAACAACACAATCAAACCCCGGCCCTCAGTCCCCAGCAGCTGCGAAGCAACTGACCACGGCGGCGGTCAGACCTGCGACGCTGCAGAGGTTGCTAAGAATCACTGGCTCCGGGCAGGCCGCCATTTGAATATGAACCTGGCAACGTTTAACGCTAGAACGTTATCTAGTGAGGCGAGTCTAGCAGTGCTATTGGAGGAATTAGAGGGCAGTAAATGGGATATAATAGGGCTCAGTGAAGTTAGGAGGCCAAAAGAAGCATATACAGTACTAAAAAGCGGGCACGTCCTGTGCTACCGGGGCTTAGCAAAGAGAAGGGAACTAGGCGTCGGATTCCTGATTAATAAGAATATAGCTGGTAACATACAGGAATTCTATAGCATTAACGAGAGGGTGGCAGGTCTTGTTGTGAAACTTAATAAGAGATACAAAATGAAAATTGTACAGGTCTACGCCCCTACATCCAGTCATGATGACCAGGAAGTCGAAAGCTTCTATGAAGACGTGGAATCGGCGATGGGTGGAGTGAAAACTAAATACACTATACTAATGGGTGACTTTAATGCCAAGGTAGGCAAAAAGCAGGCTGGAGACAAGGCAGTGGGGGAATATGGCATAGGCACTAGGAATATCAGGGGGGAGTTATTAGTAGAGTTTGCGGAACAGAATAATATGAGGATAATGAATACCTTCTTCCGCAAGCGGGATAGCCGAAAGTGGACGTGGAGGGGCCCGAATGGCGAGACTAGAAATGAAATAGACTTCATACTCTGCGCTAACCCTGGCATCATACAAGATGTGGACGTGCTCGGCAAGGTGCGCTGCAGTGACCACACGATGGTAAGAACTCGAATTAGCCTAGACCTGAGAAGGGAACGGAAGAAACTGGTACATAAGAAGCCGATCAATGAGTTAGCAGTAAGAGGGAAAATAGAGGAATTCCAGATCAAGCTTCAGAACAGGTATTCGGCTTTAACTCAGGAAGAGGACCTTAGTGTTGAAGCAATGAACGACAATCTTGTGGACATCATTAAGGAGTGTGCAATGGAAGTCGGTGGTAACTCCGTTAGGCAGGATACCAGTAAACTATCGCAGGAGACGAAAGATCTCACCAAGAAACGCCAATGTATGAAAGCCTCTAACCCTACAGCTAGAATAGAACTGGCAGAACTTTCGAAATTAATCAACAAGCGTAAGACAGCTGACATAAGGAAGTATAATATGGATAGAATTGAACATGCTCTCAGGAACGGAGGAAGCCTAAAAACAGTGAAGAAGAAACTAGGAATTGGCAAGAATCAGATGTATGCGTTAAGAGACAAAGCCGGCAATATCATTACTAATATGGATGAGATAGTACAAGTGGCTGAGGAGTTCTATAGAGATTTATACAGTACCAGTGCCACCCACGACAATAATGAAAGAGAAAATAGTCTAGAGGAATTCGAAATCCCACAAGTAACGCCGGAAGAAGTAAAGAAAGCCTTGTGAGATATGCAAAGGGGGAAGGCAGCTGGGGAGGATCAGGTAACAGCAGATTTACTGAAGGATGGTGGGCAGATTGTTCTAGAGAAACTGGCCACCCTATATACCCAATGCCGCATAACGTCGAGCGTACCGGAATCTTGGAAAAACGCTAACATAATCCTAATCCATAAGAAAGGGGACGCCAAAGACTTGAAAAATTATAGACCGATCAGCTTACTGTCCGTTGCCCAGAAACTATTTACTAAGGTAATCGCAAATAGAATCAGGAACACCTTAGACTTCTGTCAAGCAAAGGACCAGGCAGGATTCCGTAAAGGCTACTCAACAATAGATCATATTCACACTATCAATCAGGTGATAGAGAAATGTGCGGAATACAACCAACCCTTATATATAGCTTTCATTGATTACGAGAAAGCATTTGATTCTGTCGAAACCTCAGCAGTCATGGAGGCATTATGGAATCAGGGTGTAGACGAGCCATATGTAAAAATACTGAAAAATATCTATAGCGACTCCACAGCCACCGTAGTCCTCCATAAAGAAAGCAACAAAATCCCAATAAAGAAAGGCGTTAGGCAGGGAGATACGATCTCTCCAATGCTATTCACAGCGTGTTTACAGGAGGTATTCAGAGACCTGGATTGGGAAGAAATGGGGATAAAAGTTAATGGAGAATACCTTAGTAACTTGCGATTCGCTGATGATATTGCCTTGCTTAGTAACTCAGGGGACCAACTGCAATGCATGCTCACTGACCTGGATAGGCAAAGCAGAAGAGTGGGTCTAAAAATTAATCTGCAGAAAACTAAAGTAATGTTTAACAGTCTCGGAAGAGAACAGCAGTTTACAATAGGCAGCGAGGCACTGGAAGTCGTAAGGGAATACATCTACTTAGGGCAGGTAGTGACTGCGGATCCGGATCATGAGACAGAAATAATCAGAAGAATAAGAATGGGCTGGGGTGCGTTTGGCAGGCATTCTCAGATCATGAACAGCAGGTTGCCATTATCCCTCAAAAGAAAAGTGTTTAATAGCTGTGTCTTACCAGTACTTACCTACGGGGCAGAAACCTGGAGGCTTACGAAAAGGGTTCTACTCAAATTGAGGACGACGCAACGAGCTATGGAAAGAAGAATGATAGGTGTAACGTTAAGGGATAAGAAAAGAGCAGATTGGGTGAGGGAACAAACGCGAGTTAATGACATCTTAGTTGAAATCAAGAAAAAGAAATGGGCATGGGCAGGACATGTAATGAGGAGGGAAGATAACCGATGGTCATTAAGGGTTACGGACTGGATTCCAAGGGAAGGGAAGCGTAGTAGGGGACGGCAGAAAGTTAGGTGGGCGGATGAGATTAAGAAATTTGCAGGGTCGGCATGGCCCCAATTAGTACATGACCGGGGTTGTTGGAGAAATATGGGAGAGGCCTTTGCCCTGCAGTGGGCGTAACCAGGCTGATGATGATGATGATGATGATGATGATGATGATGATGTGTCATGCTTGCGTGTCGCTCCATTTGTTTTCGTTTAGCCCTCGAAGCATCAGCATATGAGTGCACCAATGGCCAACGGCCACTGCCAACGAGAAAATGAAAGAGAGAAGAGCAAGTGGGCACTCGCCACCTGGTTCCTACATTTGAAACTGCAGTAACATGATTTACTCAGTCGAGCCCAACGCCGAGTAGAGAAAAGTCGAGATATGACCTTGCCGTATACACTAGTCGGCACTGAACAACATTTATAATACTTCTGCAGCCTTCCCACGCTTTTGTTTTAAATTTTGTTTTACATCGCATTCTTTAGCCACATCCTCAGCATTTTTTTTCTTTTTTCTTTTTGCCTCATCCATCGTACACACATCAGCTGATTGTTTTAAGCTGTAGTTTTCTTGGCACGTCATATGTTTCCCACGTAAAACTCTATAGCGCCTTTACCTTCGCCTCATGCCTTTTATGCGAGGTGGCTAGGTTGCTTTCTCGAATTGATGGCTCAGTACAAGCTGTTGCCCCCAAAAATAAATAAAAAAATCAAGAAGGAACTCATGTTGCTCCTAATGGCGATTTTGACCCCGAGTGCACACCACAAAACTGGGATGCTCCACCCATTAGGCTACTGACACACGCATAATTCTATTGTGAGATTGATTCCGATGGTGCGTGGGATAAGCGTGTTTTTATTCACATTTTTTGTGTTTTGTCTTTCATTTTCGCTTGCTCTGTGTTTGTCTAAAGGGCAGGCCTATCCACGAGGCTTGCTCATGCCTGGAGTGAGCACTACAGATGCGAATATTATTGCTCCATAAAGGCTTGTGCTACGTGAGTTTTGCAAGCATGTGGGGTTTTGCAGATCTGCGGGGTTTTTGTGTTGTGAAATCAACCAGCTGATGCAGGGATTTCGGAAGTCGTTTCATTTCATATCGACTGATTAACGTCATCACGTAAAGCCGAGAACTGTTCAACCCCATGAGTGCAACGTCTCTACAGAGAAACACCATTTTACTTAAACTGGCGAAGGTCTGCTCTAATATATTGGATGGACACTTTCTTCCCGTCTGACTGCCTCAAATGTAGTCTTTTCGGGATGCATGAGAGTAAGGCGGTTATATGGCCATTGAGACGGATGGCGCTTCGTGCTGTTGGATGGCGGGTGCCTCTCATCCGTGTCATAAATATATGTCCAGTCGCGAGTTGCCACGTCCAGTGTTGCCAAAGAAATAGTAGGCTTAGCTAGCTTATGTTGCAACCACCTATTACGATTGGTCCATCTTGGCGATAACGTGCAAACGTGGGTCATGTTTTGGGTCACGGAAGGAGCACGAGTAGGAAAACTATTGTAATGAAATTGTTAATCACGTTCGGCCGTGATGTTGGGTGTACTCGCTCATTCGGGCACCCACTTAACATGCACAACTTGATCGTATATCAAAAGTGTGCGCGTTTATGGGCAGCTGCTCAAATATACATAATGCGAAACACTAAAACAGTGTTTCGCAGATGACAGTGCGCAAGATTCATGAGCTCATATAAATTTGTCTTTTCATTTCACGTATAACGGCACAATAGGAAAACAACAAGGGCGTCGGGGATTTTAGCGGGATAAATTTTGTCAAATGTTTCACTAAGGTGACTGTTTGGGCATGTTCGTAGGGCATGAATGCAGCTTTTCGTCCTGGTCTAGTGCGCAGAAAGCTGCATTCACATCGAACTTTTCTCAGCTATCCAAACTTGCGCTTCCTTGTTTCGGTGCTATAGCAACCGAACAAAACAGGTTACAATGGTGCACCACGCAGTTCTCACTAAACGCGTTATTGAAGTCCGCGCTGTAACTGCTTTTACATTCTGAAGTAAATGATCAGGTATCGCATACACTTGCGCGCAGCTAAATGAGAGGTGCTATATAGAAACCTGTCATATATGGTTAGAAGATTTCTTGGCTGATGCTCTAGAGTTCTCGAAAGGCAAGATCTCTCGAGTACGTGGGCTTGCGTTCATCGACAGTACGAAAAGCTGCAGGAGCATTCCCGCTGCGCAGAAGCTGAATATGGATGCAAAATCATCTCTGACAGCGAATCGTGGCCTTACGGTTTTCCTGTGTCCGTTTTTTCTTCATAGGTCTTATTGCAGTATGCGTGCCTTCTTTATAAAAAGAAGTGAACTAATTAACCTTGCTTTTTTGTATCATTTTACGCATGCATATTCCATGCCTGCCTAGCTACCTCATCTGCCGTTTTCTCTCCCAGCTACAGCCATTAAGCAAAAAATATTTTTGACTATATAATATAACATGCTTTTGGGCATGTTCCCTTTCTTTATTTTTCCCTCGTTAACAAATATCCTCAGTGAGCCAACTACAAGTCGGCATCAAGCAGGAAAGAGGTAGGGCCGGGAGGCGACTTTACAAATGCTAGTATGTACAGCGGGGCGTGGCACTTCCGGAGACGCCGGACGTTTGTGAGCATGCGCGAGTAAGAGCGAGCGCGAAATAGAAAATGAGGGGGCTTTTGATCCTTGAACATGTGACTCTGCCTAGGAACTACGGAGAAGTTTCTTAGGGCGTGTTTTATGCGTTTGTTCTTAGGCATGCCGGCATTGTGGAGTGGGGTAGAGTTTGTTTACGCTCGGACGCTGGTGCCGGCGTCGTGAACGTGGTGGAGCAGTGGGCGCAGACGCCACATTTGGCGACCGCGGTGTCGGAGAGACTGTCTCTTAGCTGCGGCGCTCGTGCTAAGTCAATCGTGCCGGATCATAGTTTTCTCGCACCTTACGGCGATGTACCTTGAAAATAACGTCACAGATGTTTCTGTGGGAGAAATAGGGACCGTCGTAGAGGCCAGGCCGCATATAATGAAAAACTAGACGGTGGATTCGATGGGGGCGAAATGCGAAAACACCCGTGTGCTTAGATTTAGGTGCACGTTAAAGAACCCCAGGTGGTCAAAATTTCCGGAGTCCTCCACTACGGCGTGCCTCATAATCAGAAAGTGGTTTTGGCACGTAAAACCCCAAATATTATTATATTATTATAGACGGCGGATCGCCTTAGCAACCGCGGTTAAACGCAAGTGGCTGAAAGGCCGCCGGTGATGCTCGGCGCCCCTGCAACCACTATGAGAATACGTCGCGCTACCGTAACGCATCTTACGCTAACCTAACCTAACCTAACGTTAACGTAACCAAACGTGGCCGAGAAGAAAAGCCAATCCTCACGGCGTAACTGCGGTGAGAATACGGCGCGCCACCCTGACGCCTTTCTCGCTAAACTAACCTAACGTTAACCTAACCTAACGTGGCCGAGACGCAAGGACCAAAAGCCACACGGCGTAACCACTGTGATATTACGCCGCGCCACGCTAACACCTTTTACGCTAACCTAACCTAACCTAAGGTAACCTCAACACAACCTAACCGGACGTGGGCGAGACGCAAAGCCAATAATCCTCACGGCCTGACATCAGGCAGTGGAGTTCAACCGCGGTTGCAACGGCGCTATGCGTCTACTTCACTCAAAGCGGACCACTCAAGCATGTTCTTATAAGTCGCGGACAGCAGCATACAAAAAAGCATGCCAAGAGCGAAGATACTGCAGCAGGAGAGCAGGCCGGGCATTATTCCGCCCCTGCTGCTCCCCTGGAAAATATCAGTGATGTTTTTTTTTCAATATAGAGTACCGTAAAGGGCAAGAAAGGTTTTATCCGGCATTATTGACTCAGAACCAGCGCGGCAGATGCGACAAAGTCTGTCCGACGTACCTTCAGACAGAGGGATCACCAAATGGTGCGTCCGTGCACTGCCTCACCACGCGGGCAGCCAGCATCGGTGCCTAAACAAACTCGACCACACTCCGCAATGCCGGCACGCCTAGGGGATAAATGCATTCAACACGAGCAAAGAAACTTCGACGTAGTGGCTAGGCAAAGTCACATACTCCAGGAGAAAAAGCCCCTAGATTTGCTCTCTCGGGCCCGCTCTTAGCCGCGCTTGCGCAGAAACGTCCGGCGCCTCTGAAAGGTCCACGCCCCGCTGTACTTACTGGCAATTGTAAAGATGAGGCCGGCAGCAGGTCAAGCTATATATATATATATATATATATATATATATATATATATATATATATATATATATATATATATATATATATATATATAGTTTGGCTGCCCACCATTAATGGTAAACAACGATCACAGGTAGGTTTTATGTGTTATGTGCAAAGAAAGAACTAGAACGACTCCACGACCAAGATAACCATGTCGGGAATCTCATTCTTTGGAAGAGTTACCTGCTGAGCTAGTTGGTGATCTTGCACAATAAAAGAATTTTGCGCCAGTTCTGTCGCGCCTACTCTGATAAGACTTCTTACTCCATGTTGCCTTGTACGCGTGCGCGTGCGCGGTGTTTTGCAGGGCTAAATATGTCGAGTGCTTTCAGCCTCATTAAACAGTTGAAGTAGCGCACGTGGTGTCGTCGTCTTTCTTGTGTGTGTTGTTTTTGGGGAAAAATCTTTTTAGTATGAAATCTAATTCGCTTCCGGAAAACCATACACGTGCCGATAGCGGCTGTTGTTCTCCTGGGCCACAGATGGTCGCACTCCCGTGCTGCGCTGCCACGAGGCACTGCGCCGAAGTGCGAAGTATCACGAAGACCACCGGAGCCAGTGAACTAGGAATGAATGGTAGGAAAAAATCCCATGGCAAGGCAGCAGCTTTCCCTCTTAAAAAAAAATGAAGTTAGTGCAACAAGAGCACTTTCCCGAAGTGACCAGTGACACTCGGTAGCAAGGTGAATTAATGGTAATTGACTACGGTCCAAAGGACCCATCGCTGAGAGAAGGCGACGAGATGTACTTCGAAGAACCGAACGAACTAAGAAGGTTGGATTTTCCCTAGAGGAAGAGGATGGCAACGGGGTGAAGATGTTGAAAAACGTTAGCGGCCTCGCAGAAGGCAATAAGAATCAGCAGTCGGCCGCCCACTGCGGTCTGCTCTCTCGTTGTCTTGCAAGGAACAATCCGTACCCGAAACGAGTGGCACTGCATCGTTTATGCAGCCCCGCCACCATTTTCCCCAGCATCTTCTACACCGCGGCATCCTTTGTCACAATTATTCCCCTTCCGAGAGTGCAACGGCGCGATGCCTCCAATTCCCGATTCGTCTTTCTGGTGCAGCGAACACCGCTGCGCTGGTGGGGCTTTACGGTGTTAAAGAGCGGCGAGGACAGAAAATGTGCCAGGCGCATAGTGGATAGAAGGAAACAGGGGCCGAGAGTAAGACACACAGTGCTAAAGGAAAACCACATAAGGTGACGGTCTGCCGCCTCACACATTACCATCAGTGCCGCTATTCCGATCCTCATGAGTCTGAAAGGAGAGCTTCGAACATTAGCATTTTTCTCCGCAGTGCGCTTGCATCCCGAAGGAGACTCATTTAGCAGCGGCGTTTCTTGCTGCGTGACTTCATATCTTCACTTTCTTCCTCGCCTAAAAAGTTTCGATAATACTCCTAGAACCTCCCTATGCATATCACTGCTACTGTCCTGGTGATACCATTTGCTTTTTTTTTTTTTAATGCGAGGATAAATGGCGGTGCTTATAGCAAGGACGCCTTCAGAATATTTTCTTTTACAGAGGTAAGGCAGAGAAAGCGTTACCAGTGCGTAAAATTTTATGCTACTTATTGCTGGCTTAGCTAGTTCATAGTCTCAAAACAAGGTCAATGATCCGGGATGTAAAGTCAAGTAGCGAGGAAGAAGCGAGCATTGCCTTGTTAGTCGTTTCTACTCGGTCCTCGTCTTAAGTTTGCACTCATTTGCATTTGTTGTACAGCATGTGGCAATTGAGGCACGCAGAAACGACCACTACACTCGTTCACTCTTTGTCGCTGTGCCATGCGCTTTCTCTCGGCAAGATGAGGGAAATATAATCGAGCCGTTTATTTCCATACTGCATACGGAAGCCACATGTTAAAACATCAGTTTTCATAGTGCCTGAACGAATAGCAACCGTTCCTCCATCCTTCCATTAGCTTGTCCTCCGCTTGGGCTTCAACTGCGTCTGGGAATATATATATATATATATATATATATATATATATATATATATATATATATATATATATATATATATACAACAGTACTGGACACACTTTTATTGTATTTTCATGGAAAAATAAAGAATTTGAATACATATATGCCCAGAAGCAGTCCATGAGGTGTCCACGAAAAAGGTGTAGCGTACTTAAATCAACAAGTTGTGCATGCGCTGCCAGTATGTCTCTGCCGCTGTTCATTAAAAGTCTTTGACGCTAAAGTGGGTAACTAAGTATAAGTCATGGGAATATGCCACTCTACAATGACAAAAATGGTCCCTTTATATTTATTCGATGCTGTGTGTAGCCGTACCCAAGTTCAAAGGGAATCCTCAAGGACAGCCTTCACAGGCTTTACTAGGTTGCCCTACTAACGCACTGGGCATGCGGCCGCTTTAAAATAACGTCTTTTATGACGTTTCATTTCACACTGTTACCTACCCGGTGAGGCATCTACAGCGGCCAATATTGGCGGGAAGTCCATTGGCCCGATAGTTGGCAGTCAACTCTGCAACTTGAATAGTTGGCTGAACTAACACGCGAAATGAACAACAATCTGGGTTGAGGAAAGGAAAGCAGCCATGGCTGGTGTAGACAGTCCATCAAAAAAGAAAAAAAAAAGAAAATATGAAGACTGGCGAAGGAAATTTTTTCGCAGATACCTAAAGGAAGAAAAAAAAAACACCTTCTATACGACGTAATTTTCTGTAGAAATACCAGTCAGAGCTTGAGATCAAAGGGCAGCATTAGCCGGTGTGGAAAGTCCATCTAAACTACGACACAGGAAGAAAGTTAGTTCACGAATATTGAGATGGAACGTCACAAATGCATTTTCTACGTCGTATCAAATATTCACCGAACGAATACATGAGAAAACAACAGCCGAGGTTTAGAAACAAAGGGTAGCATGAGCCGGCGCGTAAAGTTAATCAGAGTTATGATGGACGAAGAAATATGTTTCACAAACAGTAAAACGGGAGACAAGAAACCCCCTTTTATGTAATTTGAAGTGTCCATTGCACGAACAGGCGAAAAAAAATTACTGCCGGGCATTAAATCAAAGGGCGACATTGGCGTTGTGGAAAGTCCGTTAAAACTATGATTGACGAAAAAAATTTGTATCACAAATACTGAAATGGGACACAAAGACCCCTCTCTGTTTAGCATGATATATCAGCCGAAACAACTCGCCAGAAGAGTAGAACCGGGGCTTAGAATTGTATGGGCCGGCTTGGAAATTCCATAAAAACTATCATAGACGAAGGAAACTGTTCAAGAAATACTCAAATGGAAGAGCAAAATCCTGCTTGCATATAGCATGAAATGTCCCATGCACTACCAGATTACGCAGAAAGCAAATGTGCACAAGGTCGGGGTAGTCTTCACATCAGAATGGTTAAATGAACGCTACATTTATTTACAGCGTGTCTCAGCAGCGCTTGAAGACGATATACTTTCTTTAATTCTTGTGCATGCAATCCTTTCTAGCACAAATTTAGTTGCCTTCTGGCCACGGCCGATGGGCTGTTGACCTTGAAGGTTTAATTTGAAAGAAGTGAGGTTTTGACGGTAACTTGCTTATGAGCCATGCGTGATTCGAGCAATAGTCCTGTGTTAAAACTAAAATTTAAAGTACGTTTTCTAAGACTCCTTTGTGTAACATCAATTTTTGTCTCCTGCTACATAAAGGACGGTTACCGTTGAGATCGTACCATACTCGAAGAACTGAACGGCCACATATGCCTTAGGTAAGTACTGCTGACGGTAACATAGTTTGTTAGAAAATACTTTTGAATGACCTTCTTTCGTGTGTTACAGAGCAATGGTAATAAGTAGGCCGTAATGCTTAGTCAGCAAAATGAAACAATGAAGTTAATATTTGTTGAGCGGCAGCGCTAGCAACAGTTGCCGTAAGGAGAGACTGCAGAAAGACGACGCGTACGCGTTAAGTAGACCAGACTATTACTGTCACTCGCAAAGCACACCTATAGTTCACTTAGATTGGCATTATGCCCTAGTTTTTTACTCTTAACTAATGCAGCCTATTTGGCGTTAGAGAACGGCCGTAACACCACTGCCACGACGACTAGCATAGCTTTCGGCGTGTGATCGGTGGTCGTTTCGAAGCCAAACATTGTCTGAGCTGGCGGTCAAAGCGTCTGAGTAGCGACTTCATGTTGCGGAAGGATGCCGGCCTTAGCGCAAGTAGTGACGTGAAAGATTTGTGCGACAATTTGCTATGAGTCAGGGGAGGCGGAATGGCAGCTAAGTGGGTGCCACAGTGGACATCGTAACCGGCATAACCAGCACTGTGCCATCCTGAGTGCCGCTAACATCGTCTCATTACTCATGGCGTGTTTGTATAGGCCATGCGATAATATGCTGCCGCTGGCAGATGGTGATAGAGTAGGATTATGCGATCCAGCCATTCCTTCAGTTCTGTTTATTAGGTTAGGGGAGGCGCTAATTTCATCGGTATGACGTTTCGCCGGATGACGGTGCCTCGGGCAGTGATGCCTCACGCCCACCGCCGGCCGATATTTCTGCTGCATAACACTCTGTGCATGCCATCGTCGTCGTCGACACCCAGCGCTGACAAGCGACATGAATAATGAACATGGCACCTACTGTCGGTGGGAGAAGGAGTCTGAATGTCGTCGTGCTAAAATACATCTTGCAGCAGCTGAAACATTTATCCTTGGCATTACGTTGCTGCGGAATGTAGTCAGGAGCACCAGTGGCAAACAGATTATATGAGGCGCGTATGTACGAGACTTGGAGACAAGATGCACTGGCCAACTTTGCTGGTATGGCGTTCCACTTGAAACAGCCTCTGACGTCTTGAGAAATGGACCTGCGCGAACTATACCTCGTCACTTTATTACACTTCTCTTTCTCTGGAAACAAAGAACTTCTAATTTGTAGGCACGCACATTTCAGCCTTTCTATATTGCGTCGCAAAGATGAAACAATAACGCAGAGGGTTAATTAGATTGCGCACTCATATTTATCTCCACCTATATTCAACGGGAACGCTTTTCTTACACTTTACTAACAAGTATTTGGTTCGATTCTGCGTCTTTTTGTAACTTAGGCAATCGCTTATCGAAGAGAAAGTGCAACGATTGCAATTTTATCATGGGTCAACAAATGCATTGAAGCATACTGTACAAAACTTCAGATGTGAGAAAGTCGTTCAGAGCCTGCGTAGAAAGCTGGAAGCACATGATTTTGTTTAACGCTTCCGGCGCAATCGGCTGCTACGCGAAAAAGTCTAAACTTGCATATACTCGCTTCTTACACCAAAACAACTTAAACTTGAATATTTATAATATCTGAGACCATATGAAACTCCCTCTCTTCGGGGAGGCTTCCTGTGCTTGCAGCCTTTTTGTGGCATTCAAATCTGCGGCACTGAAAAGAACAGATTTCTTTAGTTATGTAAAATATAACGTCAACTGAAATTTAAAAGTACCCTGATTCAGCGCATTAAATTACTGAAGCCGAAATTTCCCTCGCTGGTTAAAGCACATCTCTGGGGCAAGCGTTTGAACACAATGCCATCAATGATGAAATCCTCCTAAAAGAAGTGGCGAAGACTGCCGTTTTTCTCACGCGTGACATCCACCTTTATAAGCAACTGGCGTGAGCTCGATACTTCTCACTGGGTATGAAAAAAGTATGCATATGCTTTGTGGCAACGAGATGAGGTGGTATAAATTTTCCCCAAATACGCGAACGTAGAGGCATGAAAGCGGGACTGACAACCCTTCCTCTATAATATGCTGCCTATAAGCGCCGAGCAGTGCAGACGTGGAAGCATCGGCTCCGTCTCTTTTTCCATGCTCCGCTCGCCAATTTTGAGAGTACAACGAAAAGAAGCATACCACTGGATCCACGAAGCGACGGCGAATCGACTGACACCAAGATTCGAGGTGGGGCTCCTATTTTCACAATTTTACAGAACCTTTTCTGCTCCTAGACGCCGACTTGAGCTTAGCGGAGCTAAGCTTAGTGAGGAGTAGGGCCCTTGTTGGGCCTAGTAAGCCCACCTGCCCGCAGGCATGGCGGATACAAGCATGGGAGATGAAGATTTTTCTGGAAATGAAAGAAACAATGGTCAGGAAGACTTCGGCTGGCAAGTCGTGGCTGGCCGAAGATCACGAGCTAGCACAAAGGCTGTGGATGAGGAGAGCACATTGCCACGCAGTCAGCGAGATCATGGCGCCAAGAAAACCGCCGTCGGTGGAATGATTAAGAATCGGGTTATCAGAGCTTCGAGAATGCCTCAACTGCCTGAGGAGCACAGCAAGATCATTATACGGCCTCGAGGAGGGCTCAATTTGAACAAGGTGAGCACCACCACGATTGGTTCTGCAGTCATTGAGGCGTCCGGCCTAACGGAAGACGAGGCCCGTGAAGATGTTGTCTGCCCAAACTTCACTCAAAATATCATCGTAGTCAGCACACCTAAGGCCGAACATGCTGCGAAGTACGTCAGAATCAAGTCTTTCAAGATCATGGCAGCGGAATACGAGGTAAATGCATACGAAGCGGCACCACATGCCACATGCAAAGGCGTCATCCGAAGAGTGGACACCAGAGACTCCCAAGCTATGATAACAAGAAACATCGTGCATGACTTGAACCCGCTTGCGCTGGCTGCTAAGCGCATCAAGACGTCGGAATCGGTCATAGTACTTTTCGATGGACTCAAAGTGCCCAATTTTGTCAGGTATGGATCCACACTAGTGAGATGCTACCTTTACAGGAAGCAATTCGACATCTGCTTCACCTGCGGAAGGGTCGGGCACCGCTCTGATGTGTGTCCAACACCTGACTTTGTTCAGTGCAGAGGTTGTGGAACTCGCAACCCAGGAGATGAACATGTGTGTGTACCTAGGTGTAAATTTTGTGACGGCGATCACCCTACCGGCGACAAATTTTGTAAGAAAAGATTTCAAGTCCCTTACGTCGTACGACTCCGTCGAAGAGAGCGCAACAGGACTCGGTCGTCAACAAGAGCGCAGTCGGAGGCGCATCAGCTGGCGCCCAACCATCGCCCCGAGGACAGGGAGCACTCACGCTCCAGGAGTCGCACCAGATCCAGGCATCGTTCGCTATCCAGGGAGAGAAGGCGCTCCAAGTCAAGGGACGCGCAGGTGCACTTCGTGCAAAGAGACTCAATCCCTGGCGAGAAGACGACGCCAGGAACCACCTGGGCTGACAAAGTCAAAGGTATGGCGAGGGTTGCTGGGGGCGCCTCGGCGGCTGTGGGTGATGACAATGATGCCAGAATAGAGCAATTAATTAAAGAAGTAGCCTCTTTAAGAAAAGCTAATGAAGAATTCACCAGGCAGGTAGTAGAGCTTCGTAAAAAAGAGCAGTCAAGCCCTGCTAGTGTAGAGATAGATAGACCTGTGAGCAAAAGCAACGATCCAGGGGAATCCAGCTCCGCTGCCCCTAAAAAGAGAGCGGTGAGTTCCGAGGGTGATTCAGTCTTCTCAGCCCTCAGTGAAATAAAAGAGGCAATTAAAGCGTTAAGAGAGACAGTTGAAACGACCAACTTTAAAGTGGACAAATTGTGGAAATGGAGGCTAACGGCAGAGAAAAGACTTAGGAAAATGGAGGCACGAGGGGATGACGACGATGAGTATCTGCCATCGGAGGCGGATAGTATAAAGTCCATTCCTGGATTGTCGGGGGCCATCACAAAGAGGAAAATAGCAGGTAATAGAAAGGCATCCTCACCTAATAACAATGGACAGTAATCATGGATTTAACGTGTGGCAATGGAATTGTCGTGGGTTCCAACACAAAAAAGCAGCACTGCAACAGGTGATCAGGTCATCTGAGGCCAGGCCAAAGGTAATTATGCTGCAGGAAACCTTAGCGGACGAAATTATGCTCACTGGGTACAAAGTTATATGTAGAGACAAAAGAATGGGGAGGGGGTTGGCGACTCTCATTGACAAAAAGTTGCCGTACATTGAGCATGAGATTCACCTTAGACATTCCAGGTTTGAATTTATTCTAGTTGAGATTATACTTAAAAGAAACAGAGGTAAGACGCAAAGCATTTTCTGCTTGAATATTTACAGCAGTCCTAACGACATGAGACAAAGGTTTAGAGCACTCTTCAACAAGGTGCTTTCGGTTGCCAAAAACTCCCCTCTCATTATTGGAGGGGACTTTAATGCTCCCTATCATACATGGGGATACGCTTGGAACACAAAGAAGGGAGAGGAGCTATGGAGTCTTGCCATGGATCTGGGATTATGCTTGATTACTGATCCTGCGTATCCCACCCGTTGTGGCACTTCCACAAGCAGGGACTCCACGCCAGATCTTACTTTTGTGAACAATTCAAGAGGAGCCAATTGGGAAAATTCAAACTTGGATCTCGGAAGCGATCATTACATCATACACATAACCATACGCATACCGAGACAGGAAACAAGAATCTTCAAATTCACTGATTGGGATCACTTCAGAAAAATTAGGGCGAACAGAGGGACAGTGGGGCCTCCACATGCCGAGCAGGAGCCCCTTCAGACATGGGTCATCCAGCTCAGAGAGGACGTCGAGGAGGCCACTAAAGAAATCAGGACAGAGGAAAATATTGAAGCTATGGACAGCAGGCTGGCGCATCTGATTGAGGCCAAACAGGCTATATTACAGAGATGGAAAACGCAGAGACTTAACAGAAGGCTAAGAAAAAAAATAGCGCAATTAAACAGAGAAATTGATGATCATTCGAAGACCCTCGTGAAGCAACAGTGGGATGAGATCTGTAATTCGGCTGATGGTAGACTCAAACATGGAGGTAGCTGGAACCTCCTCAAGCACTTGCTCAACGAGAATGAAACAAGGACAAGCAAGAGAACAGCTATAGCTAAGTTGGTTCATCAGGAAAGCCAAGATAAAACAGAGAGGGATATCATGGATAGTCTCGCAGCCAAATATCTCCCACTTAAACAACCAAACGAAGGAGAGGAGAGCCCCGAGTATACGGGAGGCATATGTGAAGAACTTGACCGGGACTTCACTGAGAGTGAAGTGAGGGCCGCTCTTCATAGTCTTAATGGTAGATCGGCGGCTGGACCTGACGGAATAACTAACAAGATGTTAAGAAATCTAGATGATGCATCAATCTATTATCTAACTGAACACTTCAATGAATGTTGGAGAAAAGGGGTATACTCAGAGGAATGGAGGGTGGCCAATACTATCCTCATACCAAAGCCAGGCAAAAAACTCACTCTAGACAACCTCCGTCCTATTTCCTTAACGTCATGTCTAGGCAAAGCTATGGAACATGTCATTCTAAATCGACTCACGAAATACGTTGAGCAGAACGAGATCCTCCCATACAACTTGATCGGCTTTCGTCCAGGGCTGTCAACTCAGGATGCTATGCTGCTGATCAAACATCAACTTATACAGGCTAGCCCAGCGCATACGAAAGCTCTTTTGGGATTGGATGTGGAAAAAGCTTTTGATCGTATAAAGCATAAGGCAATACTTGACGTTCTCTCGGAGATGGGTTTGGGTAAGAGACTTTTTAACATGATTAAGGACTTTCTTAGAAATAGAACTGCACAACTCATGCTGGGTGAGCTTAAATCAGAAGCTAAGAATTTGGGAAATAGGGGCACTCCACAAGGGGCTGTACTCTCACCCATGCTATTCAATTTAGCAATGTCCAAGGTTGCAAGAAATCTGGAGAAAATTGAGGGTATACGTTATGTGATATATGCCGACGACATAACCATATGGAGTGCCAAGGGCAATATAGGACAGACAGAGAACAGATTACAGGAAAGTTTATACGTTGTAGAGAACACACTGAAAGCCATGGGGTTGAAATGCTCGGCAGCCAAATCAGAACTCTTAGTCATTAAACATTGCAGAAAAGGTCGTAAACCAAGAGGTTACATTCCGGAAGATGAGCCAAGAGTGTGCTTATATACTCATGAAGGATCCGCAATCAGGCTAGTTGAAAAAATTAAGGTTCTTGGGTATCACATAGACGGAAACAATACTAACTACAGAACAATACAACATATCTCGAATAAAACAGATGAGGTCATTAGGTTACTAAGGAGAATTACCAATAGACACAGAGGCCTGGGAGAAGACAGCGCTTTAAGGATAATACATGCCTTTGCTCTCTGTCACTTCACTTATGTAGCTGGATTATTCAAATGGAAGCAGGCAGAACTTAACAAACTTAATGTGATGCTCAGGAAGCTCGTTAAAGTAGCCCTAGGTATACCCAGTAACGCTGCAACCGACAAACTCATGAGTCTAGGGGTGCACAATACAATGCAAGAAATTGCGGAGGCCCAACAGCTAGCGCAACACGAAAGATTGACAAAGTCACGAGCTGGCAGGAACATATTACAGGCAATAGGTGCAGAACTGAATACATCGAGGAGTCCAATAGAGGCTGAAGTAGAATTAATGACTGAAGTTAGGAGCAAGATCAGAACCAACCCTCTCCCCAAAAACATGCATCCAGAATATAATGTCGAAAGGAGAAAGGCAAGAGCTAAAGCACTCTTGAAGGAAATAGAGCAGCAGAACCAACTGGCAGCTATAGTTGATGCCGCCTGGGTGAACGGTAAAGAAGCATATACGGCCATTGTCTCAAATTATCAAGGGAAGGTGCAAGACGCTCTCACAATTTTTACCAAGGACCCCACGGTGGCGGAACAAGCGGCAATTGCTCTAGCCATTAGGAGTAATAAGTGGGCCTTCATTTACAGTGATTCGAAAACCGCTGTAAAGTGTTTTGATAAAGGCTACGTAGCTGGAGTTGCAGCTAAACTTTTTGAAAACATTGTGATTATGACAACTGAAATCCGATGGTTTCCTGCGCATATGGGGAAAGTGGACGAGACTCGGGTAAACCTCAATGAGGTTGCTCATGACTTGGCACGAGGACTTGCTAACCGTGACAGTCACAACCGAGCCGTTCACCATCAAGCGAAGGAATCCAGAGATCATTTATTAACATACAATGATGTTACCAAACATTACTATTTAGGACGCAGACAATTCCCATTGCCACATTCAAAACTGAACAGGGCTCAGGCAGTCTCACTGCGCTTATTGCAAACGGGTACATATCCCACACCGTACACCATTAATAAAATATATCCAGAGAGGGAGATTAAGATGGAATGCAATGATTGTAATGGCATCATTGGAATCAGACATATGCTGGCGGGACATTGTTTCAGGACCAACTAAGGGCAGTCCAGAGGGCCCATGATGTCGCTGAAAGGCTTGGCCTGACAGTGCCAACGTGGGAGCGGCCCGCCTTGGCTTGAGAAGTCGAGCCTCCGGACCTCAGTACAATAAAAGTTTTCACACACACACACACACACGAGTCTCGTTATATGCAGCAAGCAAAAGAAAATGATGTGAACCTCGCCACATAAATTGATACATATTTAGTAAAGCGTCACGAAGACGCCATTGATTTTGGGCTATAGCACCTGCGCAAAGAACTGTCTGTTTTTCCCGCAGAATTCCACATAACTGCAGCCGCTGCCGGAAGGAACAAGAAAAAGAAGCCGCGCGACATAAGACGAAATTTTTGTAAGCGAAATAATTTATGCCCAGTTTCCATTTCCGCCACAATCAAAGCCGACGCTTTGTTGGCTACAGGCTTAACCTTGCTTATGTTGTTTATTTGATATTCGGTTATTGAGGTTCTATTCATGGAATTATTTCTTATTATTGATATTTCTTTTATTTACTAAAAAAGAAAGAGAAGTCATAATATTGAACCGGCGAAGAGCATACTTATGGCTGCAAGGCTCATCCACGAGGAGGGGTGAATCTCACTGCAGTAGCCGCCTTGGCGACATACTTCGAATTTCGGTCTTCTCACCCCAGCCCGACGTGTTATTCTTCTCACTGATGCAACATTCTATGGGCTCTCGCGGTGCGCTGCTGTCTGCACTCCTGTAACGTGAGATGGCGTCATCAAGAAGTCATTTAAGACATCAGGCGAATGTCCGGTTTGTGGCGCGGAGAAGAGGGGGAGGTCGGAAGACGTGTGAGCCTGGTAAGCGCATGGCTAGAGCATTGGGGAATTGAGGCGGGAAAATAATTTACGACAAAGAGCACATGACAGCCTCTGTCTCCCAGAGCACGCTGAGCTCACGGCGAAGTTCGAAATATGTGCCTTGAAAAACACTAGAAAAAAAAAACTGCCTAGTAATGAAGGTGAGAGCATCATTGAAAGTCTTTAAGAAGGAAGGAATGAACCGGAATGGTTCATCTAATAGACTTGTCGGGAAATGAAATTTTGAAACAGAGGGGAAAGCTTAGAATTTTTTAGTTTTGTTAACGCGTTCTTTTCGTTCATTAAAATAGGTCTGTGAATCTTATTAGGGAAGGGAAACAAATAACGTTCGCCTTAAAAATGTTTCAAGTAATCCACGGTATGGTAATAGCAGATGACCAATAAAAGGTGCAAGGATGCGTGAACGTTTTGTGTCTTATTGAAAAAAAGAAAACAATTCGAAGAACTAAATTCTAGAAAGGCGTTATTTAGTAAATGCAGTAAAACCAGTTATGTTTTATGTAAAGGTATTATTTTGACGAGTAAGTTTGATATTCGTACGCATTTCTCCTGAAGTAATCGTTATCCTAGACATATAGTTCTGCGGAAACTCGCAAGGTGGAAAGAAGTAATTAAAACAGGGAAAATCAGACATCCACCCGTTCGTAGCAATTGCTACAAAGGAAACCCATACGGGTTCCTCGAAAGAAAAGCCTCAGAGTTGAAGAAAAACTTGTCCTGGTCCGGCACTCGAACCCGGGACCACCACTTCCCTTAGCTTCGTGTGTTGTCGACAAATTAGACTTCTCCCTGCCCTCTGCTAGCCTCGTGGTTAGCTCAGACCGTAGAGCGGCTGCTCCGGAAAGGCGGTGGTCCCGGGTTTGAGTCCTGGACCAGGGCGAATTTTTTTTCAACTCTGAGGCTTTTCTTTCGAGGAACCCTTTTTAGCAATTGCTACGAACGGGTGGATGTCTGATTTTTCCTTTATTAATCATCGTTATCCTTGTGCCTCCTTTAGGGATCGGCTTGCTTGCTGGAATCACTTAAACTAAATATGTTACGCTGCGGTAGCGACGGTCCTAGGGCGCTTCAACTTTCTCTTGCTCTTAATATGAATGCGGAAGTTGGGGAAGAACGGTCCTTTGTGTTATATCTTCACGGCTATCCACTTCTCTCTAGACGGACTTAAACGATAGCGGTAACCCACACAGGCGAGAATTTCAGCGCATACCCTCAGCGTTTGGTTGATAGTTGGATGATATATGTTTTAATTCTCCTTGCATCTTCATCTTGACTCAAAAAGCACTTCGTGAGACGTGTGGATAATAAATAGTTGAGGTAAGTTTCGCATGTCTGCTAACACGTGCTGTGAAAAATTCATTCTGCAGTACTACTTCATATGCAACGCGTGTAAATATTTGAGCGCGCACTATAGACGTAAACATGACAACTATTTGAAAACTCACAGTAGCAGTGGATATGATCCAACACAGCCAACTGATGCCAAAAAGGTGAAACCAGTGCACAGTGGTTGTTCACCACAGGCCAATAACAGCAGTCGATTTCGTAAATAATCTAAACAAATCCGAAAACAAGTGACGGTGCGCTGCGCGACCGCCAAGGAATAGAATCCCAATTTTTATAAAGGTGTTACATCTGAATAGAAAAGAAATGAACGGTAGAAAATTCAGGGGCTATGCGCATGGTGGAAGGCCTCCTTGAAAGAGAAGCTCGCGAGACCGTTAGGTGCAGTTGCAGTATATGTAAACAGTATCGAAGGCCAAAGAGAGAGAAAAACAAAGTTAGACAGGCGAGAGGGTTCTGAGCTTCCTGCGTAGGAGTGAGATTTGCATACTATAAGAAGACGACAAAAAGTATGAGATGCTCGGATCTTATTCGAAAATTGAGGATGCAGCGGTGCCACTCCGGCACTTCCTTGAGAGAACCTACCGGAACAACCACAATATAGAAGGCGTGTAGTGGTGCATTATTCATAGAGATTCACTCTCGGCTCACCGCAGTTACCGGCACGAATTCTTCTCCGACTACAGGGAGTAGGATTTTGTATTTGCTTTACCCACCAGGTGCCTATCTCATGTAGTGGATGACCATCGCAAGTGGAACCACAATATACTCGTCTTGAAGCCGACACACTCTGCATGGAGCGTGGGAGAGGGATTGCAGAGTGTATCGAGACAAGTTACTGCTTTCGCTTTCTTTTTCCCATTGTTTACAACTTTCATCAACGAAACTACTCTCTAGGTATGTCGCTATAAATTTCAAATTATACTGAAACAGAGTGCGCGCATTCACATGAACAATGCGACCACGTCGTGATTCTTAGCTTCTAGAGCTCTTCGTCTCCCCGATGCCTCGTGCAATCTCGAGGTCTTGAGGAATGGTAGTCCACGTTGAGAACAAAATACATTGGAATGATAGTAACCATGGTTGTGTTGTAGTTGTACGGCGCGTAGCTCGGTCTCCGAAATCTGAGATTATTTTGTAGCTGTATTTCAAAGCAGGGACGTCGTGTAATTGCATTAGCGGCGTTTTCGAATTGATGTCAATTACGACTTTTTTTGAGATGCAACAAGATATCGTACTGAAAAATTAGTTAGTTGCGATGAAAGGCGTAGTTTTGTCATGTTTTTTTGTCTGTTTCAAACAAACTATATTCGAGATGCCCTTGTGACGGCCCTTTTCTAGCGTACCCATTATAGTCGGCACATTTTCACTCAGACACAACAAGCAACAATTTTTAACTTTTGACAGTAGATAGGAGCAATAAACTGGGCTTGTCCTCTACTTCCGTTTCTGCGTCAATCTGTTAGGTTATGCAGCGGCCAGCGAGCTGTCGTCATTGTGTCCTCATGCACTGTTCTCTCCCGCAGCTTCCTCCTTAGCATACAGTGATATGAAACGGACCTTTTCCCACCGCCACCACTGGGCATCATATTGGATCTATTGAGGCAATGCGTAGCTGGAACGCTACATTCTCCATTCAGAAACGCTCCTTTAGCACAGGCGCTTTCCTTTATGTATTTCCTCTCCCTTTTGCGCACTAAGTCCAGTAGCTAAATCAGATCGTGAGCTCAGCCTTTCGAAGCTCCTTACACGTAAAGAGTTGTTTTATTAGCCAGCCTATAGTATGTACAACTCGCTTCAAGAGCAAGCGGTCTTCAGGAATGGGTTTTACGGTGAAAGGACGCCTCACATAAGTGTTTGTACATTATTGTTCTTCCAATGGTGTGTTCTAGCCTACAAAAAAAAGAAGCATTGCATAGATTTACTCAGACGTCATTTAGAAGGAACCATAACTCAAATGAATTATGTGGTATGGAACGTATGTGGCCCAATTTTCTGTATATTCGACAGTCCCATGTTACCATAGCATCAGTGCGTCAACCATATATATTATCATAATCTCTGTGCAGTGTTCCAATTTTTTGCGTTGAATGTGGAGCAAGGAGAGAACTTGGGCAACAGTAAGCATTAAGAAGGCAGCAAATTAACATTCAGTACACGTGTGCTAGGTTTCTCCTCAAAACCAGCGAGCTGATATGCTTTTACTGAACCGGTGTCCAGCTGATCTCTCTGTCGAGTGTAGGGATGTCCTTAACGTAGCTGTAATTTTATACATGGCTGGCCTAGCTCTTCAGACACTCCCGACACGCCACACATAATACCTCAAGTCAATAATCACTACCCCTTTTGTGTTTATTCATTTCCCTTGCTCCACGTTCTCTCTGTAGCAGTCGATTACAAGTGCGGCGGTGTCGTGAAAGTAAATGGTATTCTTGTTCTTCATATCGGTTAGCGGATTATTAATAGGTACTCTCGCGTATGATGGCCAGCGTCGATAGCGTCATCAGGTTTTCAAAAAATACCTTCAGCAAAGTGTGAACCGCTGTTGAAGAAGCGAATCATAGAACTATGCGCGCGGCTGCAACCACGCACCGTCGGGCTCAGCAGACCGCCATACCCAGAGCATCCCAAGCCCCAGATAGCCGTCGACGGCGCATGGACAGTTCAGTTCGTTCTCGTGAAAACGGCTTAAAGAGACTTCGGTGCCAAGACCTTCTAGTGCACGCTGCCCTAAATGGAGCATCTATGGCGCTGCTACTCTAGCTTATGCTGTGACGGTGCTGCGTGTGTAATACAGGCCTGGGATTTTTTTGCGATGGTCGGGGATAGGTGGTGGTAGGACTTTCATACGCGATACAAAGGCGCTGATGCAAATGTAATATCGAGAAACCCTATTAAGAGGCTCGACGGTCGCCGATCGCCACGTATAGCCCTTTGAGACAGAAGTGCTATCGGGCGAGTTCTCTAGGGCACCTTAAGCTTTAGATGCCATGGTGGAAAGCTTGGGAAAGACAGCCCTCCTCTTTTTCTGCCGCCTTAGTTTCGTGTGGGGTTATCGGGAGAGGAGCATGACAGCCTCAGTCCAGGCCAGTGCTCGCGCCGATAGAGCTATTACAAGCATGACAAATCCGCTTATATGTGTAGTGATCGCATAGATATGCTGGTTGACAGCTACATTTTCTACTAAGTTATGTAATGAAGCAACTAACGGGACTTAAATATCGTCACTGCAACAATAAAAATAATTGCGTATCCCATCGTCTTTATTTCATCGTCGTCATTCGAACATCGCCATACCTTTGTCGTCATGTCGCAGTCTTAACGCCGCCTTCGTCATACAGTTATCGTTATACTATTGGCTGTTCCCTTATATGAAAAATTATGGTCGATGATATCTGCCGAATTTTCTTTATATTTGGCTCCTGGTGACAACCACGTGAAGCATGTGAAATGTAAGAGGATATAGCTTGGTTATTTGGCTTTTCACATTTCAGTCCATCCAGTGTGGCCAATCTGCGATCATGGGTAGGAGCTGAACAATACCTGAAGATTCGACTTGGGTTGTTACATTACGTTAAAGGGGGGCGGCAGTGATTTTCCAACAAGGTATCATCGGAACTGCATGTACTGTATGTAAGAATGACTCATGGAGTACAGGCCAGTGCACTTAAGTAACTTGTTCTTACGGATTCGGCATATGCAACTTCTAGTTGGGCAAAATTACAAACCACGGCACACGATAATGACAATTATGATGCCGAAATAATGCCACTTTGTCGGTAACCAACAACTCGCTGCCCTTTACTACCTCGTGAAGCAGCAGTAACTCGGCAACTCAGAAAATACTTGAGCTCTTATCTGCCAGCACAGTTGTGAAAAATTCAGCTCTTTTAAGCTCGATGAAGCATTTGAAGAAATCTAACTCTACGTAACAAAAAAGAAAAAGAAACGGGAGCGATGTGAGCGTTTTGTTCTCGCGCACGTTCATTGTATCAAATATGACGAGAACAATGAAAATTTACGTAGCACTTCTATTCTTATTCGCAATACGCAGCGGAAAAATTAAGAAATATGCATGCAGTTATATTTCTTATGGGAGATACACAACTACTTTGTTCACGGGTTTCTAAGTGAAACTGTGGACTACTTTTCCAGGCAACAAGTTTATGAAATGTGGCCCACGCAAACATAACAGAAAAGGAATCAAATTGAGCAGTCCTAGCGATTTCCCGACTCACTTTGTGCGGCCATGAATGGAACGGGTGTCAATAGCCTGAGCCACGACGTGCACAGTCGTCACACTCGTCAACATCAAAATACTTGTCCGTCGGCTGTGTGTGACGGGAACATGCACCAGTACAAATCCTACTCTACGTCATCCCCCATTCACCACCTCTACGACAGGGAGTGGTTTCTCCCCGAATTTGTCTATGTTGGTTGACACGCCACGTCCTGACAGGGCCTGCTACCAGGGAGCCAGAGAGAATGAGACTGCCGGGATGGTGGAGGGATTAAGAAAGCCAGCGAGACTCCAAGTGAAGACACATCTCTGCCCTTGCGTGCAGGAGCACACACGCCAAACGTGTCTGTAATTTTTTTTTTGTCCTGAAGCGCACTGCTCACCCATAATGATTTATTAAATTATAATTTTATTAACCTAAGTTATTGTTTTTACATCACCTCATCTTCCCGGCCAAACCCTCTCCGATGGTAAACCTGGTTCTTGCTCCAAGCAGACGCTATTGAACAACGCCGAAATCCCGTCACTGTACCAAGTGGTGACAGTCGTAAAAGCGGTCACTGGCACGGAGCGATGCTCTCATAAGCCCTGCTGGTATTTATTCTCCAATCGCGCATGTACAAACTCGAAATAGCCTGTACTTGCGATTGTATAAAGTAAAAGCAAGTTTCTAAAGGTTTTTAAGGTCCAATACCGGCGTCAGGAAGAAATGAAAAAAAAAGAATATATCATTTAGGAAAACACAATCAGGGAGACCTAGTGGCATTCAGGAGAAGAAACAGAAAACGCACTAGTTCTCACAAACAAATGGAAGGCGTTAGCAGAGGAGAATGAGCAAGAATAACAGAAGTCAATGAGGGTCTAACAAAATTATTTCAGAGGCCACAGTTGAAGCCCGAGGTGAGGCTCCAAAACAGGGAGCACACGAGGTCCATCGAGCATAATAAAGAAATGACAAAGCATGAAAGTCTGCAACCCCAGAGATCAGGTGAAATTGACGAGAGAGAAAGAAATTCAACCATACGAAATGCAGAGACGTCGGCCTCAGGCACATTCCTCTAGCCAGCTACTCTGCACCCGTCTCACCTGTGCGTGACGTTACTGCTCTGGACGACCAGTCGTATAGATGTGGAGTGGGTGCAACGTAGGCTCCTTTTAAACGACATCCGAAACAGAAATTCGAGTTCCCTGGTGGTGACATTCGATTGCGGCTGGGGGCTAGTAGTCTTACGTAAAAAATAAAAATTATTTGAGAACAATTTCATATTCTTGCAACCACCCCTGCTACCCAACTCCACTCGCGTAGAGTGTTGTCAAGAAAAATGAACGAAACCTGCTGACGAAATTGCTTTGGTTGTTGAAATCAGTGCCGCTAGAAAACTGGCACTGCCTGACGACGTCGTTACATCAAATAAAAAAAAGAAATACACAGAAAAAGAATTGTGCGTGCATGGCATGAATTGATGAAAAGGGAATAATAAAGGAAGCTTGAAGCACAAAAGCGAAGATATAAGTGCCATTGCTGTGGCCACGCATCACATAAACGTATGTGTTTTTTTGTAGACGCATACCGCTAGAAATAAGGCCGGTTTCCTTATCTTTGCTGGTAGCGCTAGGGCGCAGTTTATGGTATGGCCCTGTTGAGCTATCATTTTCAGTTTTCATGGCGGCGAAGTTACGAATATTTTGAGCGAGTTTTGCCTGTTTCTTTCGCAGTTCTCTTTCACAAGCGGGGAAGCACTGCCTAAGAACAAAATTCGCTGTGAATCCTAAACCAACATCAAATTTATCGGGCTCTTCTTTTTACCACTTGAACGAAAGATTCAACCCTAACAAACTGCAAGTTCATCCCCTCACGGAAGTTCAGCGGTTATATGCTTTCTTTAGTGCCGAATCGTGTGTTTTCTTCAATGATGCCTGGATCTCACAGGGCAATAAGTGTCTGTTACAAACACTACCTAGACGTTTGAAGTAAAAAAGGATAACTACCAATTTTTTGAGAAAATGTACAGGCAGCAAAAAACATCACGCTGCCTGGAAATGCATCAGGGAGTCTGTATTTATCCGAAAACTTATTTTCACCAGTTAAGCTGCTTGCTTATGTTGATATGAGCTCCTTTTATTATATCGACAGAAAGTTTTCATCTAGCACAAAGAAAGGAAGTTTCCTCTTCTAAAGCTTCCATCTGCGGCTCAACAAGAGAGAAAGGTTATTTAGATTTTATTTCATGGGAGCGAACAGACGGCCCAACCAGAAAGCGACTTCGTTAGTTCGTTTACGCGCCACAGAACTTCACTTCTCCCCACTCATCAAATTTAAGCTCGAGGGCCTATGCCCGGCATAGCACGAAAATTGAAGCTTCGTTAAGTATGTCAAAGCAGGTGCACTGAGATTTTGTTAAATCAGACGCCGGAAAAAAAAAAGAAGTAACGTATTGTTGATATGCACTGTGGCTCGAAAAGCTTGCCCGGAATGCCATGAGAGCGGCTATGGGACTTTAAGGAAGGAAGCAAGGAAAAAAAATGAAAGAACAAGCAAATAAGGAGGCACTGCAAATAGAGAGAGATAGAGAAAGAGAGCGAGAGAGAGAAAAGAAACAGATACAGGCAGAAAGAAATTCTCTTTCTTGCTTATATAGCGCTTGAGACGTCTTCATAAGACCCTGCAAATGGGGAATACTTTGTCCCGGCATTGGCAACGTGGATAATGCGCAAAGTGAGCGAAACAGACATAATGATGGAATAAAAATGCACCATAATTACGACAATCCGTAATGCGAAATTTGAGCGCAGCTGTGTACGTGTTTTCATTTCTCGATATAATGAGGAAAGAAATTTGACGCCGAAATCACAACACCGACTGGCAGTAGTACGCCAGTGTCGTAAGCGCCTTCGCAGACGGAAAGGCCGCATCGGAATGCTGGCATGCTGAGCGCCATCAGAGCCAGCTATGCGTCAAGAGGCGGAACGAAATCCTCTTATATAGAGGACAGCGTGCTTCAATAGTGAAGTCACATTATCAAGTAGGTATTTATGTAACATGATTCTTGTATGCTAAGCTATATATGGCAGCAATAAGCCGAGAGTGTGGACTTGTTGCTACAGCTAACTACACGTGGATCTCACAGAGTCACAAGAAAAAACACCCAAATCAGCTCAGACTGGCAGAGCAAACTTAAATATCTGAATGCGACCATATTTGGGGCGAAAGGCTGATCTGTAGCTAAAAAAATTCACGCAGGAACTGCTCTGGGAGTTCTCTAAGCACGCGTAAGGCCTGTGCCACTTGCTCATTTACACGCAGCCTGATATCATTGTCAATGTTCTGAAACTTAATTCGGCCAGTACAAACGACAGCATTGCAGTGGCACGAACTGCTGAGCATGGCGGCGCAAGGTCCATTGATGACGCAATCAAAATACTGCAGGTGGCGGCGTCAACTACGCTGACGGCGTTCCGATCATTATAAGCTGTTATCGCTTTATAGTGCCTTATCCATCCGCGTGGAAGCATTCTTCGCCGTGATAAATCGTTCTCCAGCCGCGGCTGCGTGCGGCGCAGCTGTGCAGACCATATCTTGAAAGCGATATGCGCTACGGACATAGAGTGCCGACTGCTGATAGCTTCGCGGCCCAAAGACGGGCGAGCCCATTTCTTTAAAAGGGTTGGGACACCAAATTTTGAGGCTATAAAAAGCATGTTGCAGGCTTCTTCGGTATGCAAGGACACCCCGAACGAGGTATCGGACGCTGCAAACATTTCAAAATAATTTTAATTCAGCTCCAAAAAGTCATTAAAAACTCCTTCTCGTAGTCGAGACCCATCGCTAGCGCGGCAGCTACTACGTCACAGAGGAGGAACGAAAATATTGACGTCATAGCACACCAGCACAAAAACGTGACGTATGATGAGTAGCGATGAAATGCCGATTACGGAGCCTGCTGAGCCGAGCGATCAAGTGTCCACTATGACCGAGCTACAGGCATATAGAAATCCTTTCTTAATGCAAAGAAGGGGTAAGGCGTGCAGACACGGACACAGGAGGAGAGAAGTGGACAACACGAACGCCGCACGGCGGCCCACGAATGGCAAACTGCGTGCGGCAAGTTGCCGTGCCGACGGGCCTTTGCACGTTTGAGTGTAAAACAGTAGCCGGCCGACTCCGAAAGGGACCAGGATATGCGGCGTTCGTGTTGTCCGCTTCTCTCCTCGCATAGTCGCATAGTTCGGCAGCTCGGAGCGGTCTCTCCTTCGCTTGGCCTTTCTCAGTGTGAAGGCCCGTCCACGTTACCGGCACGGAAACTCGCCGCACGCCGTTTGCCGTTCGCGGGCCCCCGTGCGACGGTGGTTTTGCTTGCGAACGGCGAGATTTCCTAGCCGTAGAGAGCACGGGCCCGGGACCCATTTGTGCGGCAGCCGTACGGCGAAGCGGCCAATCAGCGTCCGAGGAGTGGTCACTCTGTGCACCGACGGCAGCTTCACCGCCTCTGATCGTTCGGCGCCGCCGATATCGTGGCTAGGCCTTTTCCGGTTCACTTCGAAGCTAACGCTAACGGCGCTTCGGAATGAATCACCGACTCTCACAAGCCGCAATATTTTCTTACCGTTGTTGTCGCTCTTCGCAATAATTATAATAATTGCGACATGCACTTCGAATCGCCAGTTGACCTCTGCTGGCAGAGCACGCGTATGCGCGAGCAGACGACGCAGCATAGTTTTACGTCACTATTTTTGTGGCCCACGTGACCAAGCCATGTTGCGTTTCCTCCTCTGTGACGTCATAGCATCCCCCCGGAGCCCAGAAACCGAAACCGAAATCGCTCGGTATAATAATGTGATTATTAAATTATTTATCGGATATATATGAATCCCGCTGTGTGTATCGTGCTCCCTGAAGCATGACGCAACGTTTGAATCAACAAACGCATGAACGAAAATTTTGATGTCTCCACCCCTTTAAAGCGATCTGCGAATCGGACAGAGCGCGGCTTGGGCTGAGAGCTTCGTGAGCGCTGTGTTCGCGTTTCTTCGTGTTATAAAAATTAAGGGGTTTCGCAAGCCAAAACCGCACCCGCCGTGGTTGCTCAGTGGCTATGGTGTTGGGCTGCTGAGCACGAGGTCGCGGGATCGAATCCCGGCTACGGCGGCCGCATTTCGATGGGGGCGAAATGCGAAAACACCCGTGTGCTTAGATTTAGGTGCACGTTAAAGAACCCCAGGTGGTCAAAATTTCCGGAGTCCTCCACTACGGCGTGCCTCATAATCAGAAAGTGGTTTTGGCACGTAAACCCCCCCCCCCCCCCAAAAAAAAAGGCCAAAACCGCGATGTGATTATGAGGCACGTCCCAGTGGGGTTCTTCGGAAATTTGGATCACCTGGGGTTATTCAACGGGCGTCAAAGTATACGGGTGCTTTCGTATCTCTCCCCCATTGAAATGAAGTCACCGTGGTCGGGATTCAATCCCGTGACCTCGTGTTTTGCAGCCCAACACGCGTCGAAGTGACAGGCAGTGCAAATGTAAAGTCGCTCTCTGCGGCGGGCTCCATCTCGAAAGCGATCGTCTGACGTGACGGATGGTTTTTCTCATTAGGTAAGCATGTAAATGCTTACGCATTAAAAATTAAAGCTCAATATTCAATGCACAGCATTGACTTGTGCTTTAGCAACTTTGCCAAGGTACAGGGCTACATAGGAGACGCAAAGCCGCCAATCACAGAAAGACTTCAGGACCCTCAAAGACCCTCAGTCTGAATTGGCGGTGTTTTGTTATTTCGCCTTTAGTTTACATCTCGAAGTGACTCGTATTCCGCCTGCCCCGAATTCGTTATTAGCGGAAAACCTGGCATCAGATGAGTGAAAATAGCGTTTTTCATTTCTTACTTGTCTAACACAGGAGCGAAGGCTCGAATCGCCCTCCTGCTATAGCATATGCCGATGATCATAGTGTTTAGGATGTTTTGTTTTTTCTACTTTATTCGTGTATAGCTTGGCGCTTGCCTCTTTGGATCGCCGCAGCTCCGCAGTGGCTTTCATCAAGCGTGCAGATTTTCCATTTCATTCATCTTGGAGTGCTTTCTGAAGAATTCATTTAGGACGTTCGGAGAAATGGCATTCTGGATCCAAATAAAAGGAGGCAAAGAGGCATGGAAACCGAGGTACTGTAGTTTGGTGATGAGAAAGAAAAAATAGATGCCAGAAAAGGATAAATGACCATGAGCAGTACTGTGCCTAAGCGCAGTTTCGACTGCAAATTCTCACACGTGCGCCTCCGACAAGTTCCACAAAGGAAAGCGCGTTACATTTGCGTGTAGGATTGATCGATGAAAGTACTTAGCAAAAAAAAAAGGAACATGCTGTGATGGTTCACTCGCTACCGCTCACTTTATACGAACGCGACGAAATGAACGACGCAACGAGACGGGAAAAAATTTGCACAATTCAATACTACTTCTTTGAGATTCACTTTTCTTTCCGTTGATTTTACGGGGGGCGGAGAAGCTCGTTAGGATAAAAGCCAGCTTCACTCGCCTAACGATATTTACGAAGAAGCGCGGTGCAGTGGGATTGCGAAAGGGAGTTTATCGATGCGAAAGACATATATGGCCAACAACTGGGGCAGAATCTTCGAAAAAATGAGACAGAACCCTGTGAGCCTTGTTAAAACCTCTATTTTCCACCCTCCATCCGGAACCCATAGTCGTTTTTCCAGATATATAGTAACTGTGTTGTACCACATAATTAAGAAGATTCGCACTACTAGTGATTACAACCCATATAGGCATTGGTGCCGTATGAGTTGGTTTCTGCTCACGTCACAGGATACGAGATGAGCTCATGGTGTGCAACTCGGGAGCAATGTTCTTATTGCTCAATCAAGACCAATCAATTTAACATTTCTTGATACCGTTTCCACCTCAATGCGTTACAACGCGCCATTGTCTTCCACTGGTGCATGGGGAGGCTATGGAATGTGTTTTGAGCTTCTATATAACCGTGGTGAATCAGTCCGTCTCATTTTCTGTGTTCCTATTTTCCATGTACAGAGCTGCGAGGCTTCCTTTATTCAGTCAAATTGCAATTTCGGGCTGCTGATAATCCGGAATTTTTAAAAGCTTTACATTTGCAATATATCCCACTTGCGTATTTATTTTATTTTCTCTTCTTGGCTACTGTATCTCAGACTAACATTCTAATCCCGAGAGTTTTTTTTTATCCATTTCTGATGTTTATATTTCTTTCCGGCTCCAAACTATACAATTGCATAATTTTTATCACATATACTGAAATTACGCAAGGCTAATTTCTTTGCGTATTCTGCAAAACGTCCATTGAGATCACTCAGGCAAATCTTCGTCATAGCGTTACACTGATGAATGCAGCACAAAGTTTATATGCAGTAAGTGTTAACTCTCATAAAGTTCGTGCTGAATGGTTTTTGTTTACTCTGCCCGTTTACTTGTACCGCAGTATTTTCCGCAGAGATTTGGGCAAATTTATCCACCATAATAAAGCTTTATCTCAGTGATGTTAATGTGATAATAGAAACCGATGGTCTGTGTGTCGACGTTAGTTTCCCTTAAAGTGGTTTCCTTAACATTGCATGTTTTTCCCGCATTCGCTTCACTTTGTTTGGCCCTGTAGTTACACACGGCTGCCAGGGTACGTACGGGCATTCCTGAATGATCTATCTGGCATTCTCGTATGCTCGCGCGAGCCTGACGAATGCTTTCTGTTTCTAGCCCTTTGCTTTCTACGCAAAATGTGGTAAGCTAGGTCGGCTTGTAACCAGTGGAGTCGGCCAATCCCAACAACAATCATAATATTAGTAACTATGTCCAGCCACTGACACAGTTCTTTGGCTGAAAGAACATAGGGACTAGCCGTTGGTAATTTGTTTTGAACTACTGAGAGCTTGTCCCGTCCAGAGCTGCCTTAGTCTTGCATAGAGAAGTTTCGGTCTCGGCGATAGAAAGGCCATACTTAATTCATTAGGGAATACGAAAATGAAATTGTGTACGGAACAAGCCGCTACTTTATAATTAGAGTGTCTGTAATAGACCCCAGATTTATTTTTAACCCATGAACGAGAGAGAGAGAGAGAAACGAAGAGAGTAATGTCGGGAGGTTAACAAAGGACGTGCCCGGTTGGCTACCCTGCACTTGACGAAGGGGAAAAGGGAAGAACACATAAGTAGATAAAAGAAAAAATAATAGTCAGTCATTCACAGTCAGTCGGAGAGGAATCTCCACTGTCACAAGCGTTCAGACAATCCAGTGTCCATCAAGAAGCGCAGAAGGGTTTTTGTGGCCTTTTGCATGCAAGAATACAAAGGTAAGGTCCAAGGATCTTTTCTTCTGATAGCACTCTATTATCTAGCACGCGGAGTGTCGCTTGTGAAGTGCGTCATTGACTGTTAAAGGATGATCAGTGACACAGAAGCTGCTCCAGAGTCTCATCGCAGCTGCACAAACTGCACGCCGGACTGTTGGCCTTTTCTATCAGGAATGAATAGGAAATGGAACAAGACACGTTCTTTTGCAGTGCTGCGTTTGGCCCATTGTTTACTGAAGCACTTCTGCAAACGTCATATTGCCCTAATAATTTTCCGTATCAATGTGATGTAAAATCAACTACTTCGTACGCAAAAACCGGCTTAGTGGCCAGTGCTTGTGACATCGGAGAAAGCAGAGGAAGGCATCGGCAAACACCATTTAGCGCAAACTTGTACCGTCTTCCTTTTCAGAAGTACTGTATTACTCACTACAGAATGCCGCAATGCATTAAGTTTTCATAATTCTCTTCGGCGATGTTAAAAGGCCAACTGCACAGACCTTTCTTGACTTCCACCTTTGAAGAGATGTTATACCTACTAACTTTGGCCAAACGGCGACTGGTACAACACTGTGCCAGCATGGATCGCCATTTTTTTTGTGCCAGGAGCTCTGTCGAAAGTGCTTCTGTGGAGGAACCTGACTGTGGACAAAGGCTTCTCCGTGTTGCTCTGATATCCTCGGCGCCGCACCGAGATTATGCCGGCAAATGCATGAACAGTGTTCAGAAACTGCATTTGTTAAAGATGGCGACATGCTGGGCCATGACTTTATAGCGATGCCATTCGCTCGATTCTATGCCACTCTTATCACCTGCCTTTTATGGCCGGCTATATATACTGATATCGCGGGAGGAGCGTCGCACTGACCACGACCGAAGGGCTAAAAGTGCCAAATGATATAGCCCGAGAAAAGGCACCGCTACAAAATCACCGCCCTGTCATTATATATTGATGTTGACCATCGCGACCGAGTGTTTAACAAGCTGTTTTGTAATGTGATGCTCATCACTTGCACTGTATTTAGCACTGCGGAACACCTAGAAGGTTGGTATGGAAATCGCAAGAGCGGGAAAGAGATAGAAGGACTGCAGTTTATAGCTGAGGTCTTTCGCCTGAGCTGCTAAGCGCAAGCCATTCTTTTATTGTCTGACATAGTGTAGCAGCTCAAATACGGTTAGACACGTTTAAGACGTCACTTTCGTTGTGCTTTCGTTAGCTTAGCATATAGGCCTACACTTGAAAATAATCGCAAACTCAGCGCAATCGCTGGTTTAACTTCGTGCTGTGCTCTAGCCTTACAACAGAATGTGCGTCACACTAGTGTGGCTTTACGCGGGAGAGCACTTCCTGTGAAAATGGAAGTATCGCGGAGAGTAATCAATCCACAATACGGTCTGTGATAGGAATTCTGGTAGTTCAGCATTATGACAAATCATGTCAATGTTATCGACATCCATCGCTTACTCTTTTATAGCACAGTGACCTCCTTTCACTTTGTCAGCTCTACTTTCGCAGAACTTATGCGCACATATATCCTTCATCCCTCTTGCCCTAGTCCTTGCGTGGTATTTGTTTGTTTACTTACGTCCTATATTTCCATCGTTCGCAGAAACTTCCTAGGAGTTATAGGAACACAGCGAAGTGTATATGCCACCACAGGGAACAGGCAACCTTCTTCGATTGCGCGCTAGTGGTAGCATCACATGTGGCGATAGATTAAGTATTTCTAGAAAAGACGATCGCATGGTGGAATGGACATATACCAAGGCATGGTGGCAAACACAGAACTTTAGTTATCTGATATGGCCTTGCTAGTTGATATTCTATTGCAGTAATAATTGGTTGGGTCGAAGGAATACTCGCAAATGTTTCTTTTGTTGTTGTTGTTAAAAGCAACTTTGAAATCGATGACACAGAGCCAACTCGCCATCGAGAACTGTATATCTATGAGAAATTTTTGAAATTTAGGTTGTTGGCCCCGGCTTCCGCGTTTTGATAGGGGCGAAATGCGAAAACAGCCGTGGTACTTATATTTAGGTGCACATAAAAGAACCCCAGGTGGTCCGAATTTCCGGAGTCCCCAACCATGGCACGCCTCATAGTCGGATCATGGTTTTGGCACGTAAAACTCCCCAAATGTTTTAAATTTTTGTCGCCTGCCATTGAGCCTCTTCATAAACTCCAGAAAACATGAATGCAAAAACAAGAAGGGGGCTGACCGATGTAGTAGTGCACTGTCGTATAAAAGTTGCAAACGGGAACTAGGTGCCTCGGAAAGGGCTCGCCAATGTTTCGGTAGGAGGACCTATCTTTATTTGACGAAGATAGGTCCTCCTACGGAAACGTTGGCAAGCCTTTCGCAGGCACCTAATTGCTGTTTGTAGCACTTATGCGAAAGACAAATGAAGTTTCCCCATTGCTTCGCCCCGAAATAAATAACCTAATCTTGCTTCATTCAAGCAATGTTCCTTTTTTTTCACTAACTATACCACAAATAATGTTGTTAGTTTGGACTATAATTTCAAATCTAATATCCGTACATGATATTGTGATAATTATTGCAGTATGTAGGCAATGGGCGTGATTTGTAATCGTGCATTTCCTTTTGATGTCAGTGTTAAAGCAGAAAATTATGGCCAAACAGTTGCTTTTCATCGAAGTCGCGCGTCCTTAGCGGCTACTACATGGCACTACTAGGGCCATCAAATTTTGTTATTCTGCCTGCTTAAAGTATACTGCAATGGGGTCGTTGCAGCATATCATCGATTTGCGTTCTCGTTTTCTGTCTTATTAACTGCCTCACTTAAACACACACACACACACACACACACACACACACACACACACACACACACACACACACACGCACACGCACGCACACACACACGCACACACGCACACACACACAAACACACGCACACGCGCACGCACACACACGCACACACACACACACACACGCGCGCACGCACGCGCACGCACACGCACGCGCACGCACGCACGCACACGCGCACGCACATGCACACGCACATGCACATGCACACGCACGCTTGCACATGCACACGCCCGCACGCATAAAATGTCGAATGCCATTGGAAATCACACAGGCAGGGTTCATGCAGGTTGCTCAATTTCAGTAAGCGTGAGCGCACACTTTCGCAGCAAGGAATTTTCGCTGTAGATAAATGATCCTCATTAAGAGACGCGAACCGCACAACTTTGGGTCAATAGACGCACACCGGGAAGCACACGTATTCATCCACCGCTCGTTAGGCTTTCCCGCTGATCAGACATGTTCCGTTCTAGTCGCGACAGCTCCGAGCGACAGACGAGGCTCACTGGGTGCATCCATCGCAATTAGACTTGACAGCGCTGCATCGCTAAGTCTTTCACCCTATCTTTAATGACGATGTCAAGATCAGAAAAATGTGTGATCAAACTGGAGGAGCGCCTGTCGACTGCTTTAAATTTCCAAGATCGCCTCGTGTCACCCAACGCATGACTAAGTGGTGTTATGCTTGCAGTTTATCCGAAGAGTTCCCCGCACAGAGTTGTCTAAGTGTGCGAATGACAAGTTAGGTGGGAGGCTAGCGGCCAACTTGTTTTTTTCTTGTCGCATATTCAACGGCTTGGCGAACCATATTTGCCGGGCATTTTATAATCAGTTCGCCTGAACCCATAGCCAGTGAGGGAGCCATTACATGTACTTTTCTCCCTGTGTCTGTTGGCAGAGCCTGAGGTAACGTGAATAATGCATAAGTTAACTTCTCTGCATAAGTCTGCTGCTTACATAACTTTGTGGCAGATTTAAATGCTCCACATTCCTTGTTCTAAGGCTTCTCTAGAAACATAAAACTCAACGACTAAGGGATAGTTTCTTCTTATAATGTACGGAGACTTACAAATAGGACACAACAAATGAGGTTTTCTTCAAAGAGGGTTCATGCAATAACGTCTAGTAGTGTGCTTGAAATTCCCTAAAAACAATATAACAATGTCAAGCAGATATCGTGCAGAAAATTTATTAACAGTTTAAACACACGACGTCCTAAGCAACATTTAAATACATGACTGAAGGTAATGATACTGTGAAGTGGGTGGCAACTGACTTCTTCGCAAGTCCGCAAAGTGAGGAAAAGATTATGAAAGAAAAAATTGTCATCCATTGAACTTGTACGACGAAACTACAAATGAGACCTGCTCAGGTTTTTGAAGAAGCAAGCTTAGCAGTTGAAGAAAAATTCATCCTGGTGTGGGATATCAGTCCTCAACTAACGTCTTTCTGGGGCACTCGTAATGGCCTCTGAGCTCACTAGGAGACCAGCAGCTCGCAGATCAAGGGCGAATGACAAGTCGAAGCACAGAGACACAAATATGGCAAATCAGTTTTCCGGAAGCCTGCACGGTGGAGGAAAAATGATGAAAGGGAAATTTTCTTCCGGACAAGGACGAATTTTTCTTCAACTACAAAGCTTTTATTCGCATTTACCCGCATATGGTTTCTTTGTAGCTTCTTGGTACAGGTTGGATGGATGACTCATTCCTCTTGCATTATTTTTTCTGTACCTTGCGGGCTTCCGCAGAACTGATTTCACATAACCAGTGTCAAAAATCAATGTGGTTGAGTTGTTCAATTATTCGCCCTGGCTTGTGCCATCTGCTTGCCCCCTTGTTAGCACAGATGGTACTGCGACTGCTATGAAATGACTTTAGTCTCGGGTTGAAACGCCGGACAACGACCAATTTTCCTTCAACTTCGAAGCTTTCTCATAGAAAATCCTGAATAGGTATCCTGTGTAGATTTGTGCTAGAAGTTGGGTGGACGACAATTTTTTCTTTCATGCTAAATGGTTAAAAACGGATGAAATGAAAACTTATTTACCATATATATACATATCTCAAAGCATGTACTTTCGCTAAAGATATAGCTATTATCATTAAAACCGTATCTTGACTGTTACATGCGATGATCCATGTGCCATACTTCATTGGAGGCAGGTTCAGGTCTTCAATTGTCGCTTGAGGCATATTATAGCCGACTTTTCTGTATGCTTTATAAATGCACACTATGATGGTATGCAATGACGTGAAAACACTGTTAAGCAAGAGAATCCTAAGATTACAGGAGAAAGTTCCACAGCGTACTGAATACTAAGTTAAATAAAGATATGAATTCAATAATTGTGCATAACATCAATATACACGCGCGAGCGGAGCTCTAGCAAGACGGAATCAATCAAGGAGTAAGTGTACGTTGTTGTCTTTTAAGGCTCGTCAGGAGTATAAAATTATAAGAGCGAAACAAAAGCAGCTGCTTCAAACGAATGCGGTCTCCTTGAAGGAAATGTGGGCTTCAGTTACTCGTCCTGGTAAAGAGATTGTGAAAGAACAGAGGAAAGTAGGCAAGGAAGGATAACCAGACACATGTCTGGATTGTTACCCTGCACTAGGGAAGGAAAGCTGTGTGAGGAAGCCAGCGCCCAGAGGCGGCTGTAAACACGTTAAAAGGAAACAGTATGACAGCAGTAAAGCGACCGGACAGTGGCGGTCAGTCCGGCGATGTGAACAAGCTAGCATTTTATTTTATATGTGTGAGAGAGAGAGAGAGAGGGCTCTTTATTAGAAAAACAGAGAATTTTGCCGGCGCGTATATAACCGCTGGCATGCTACTCTGTATAGGGATGGGGAATGGGATTAAAAGATTCCAGATAAGAGTGGGAGAAAAAGAAGGATAAAAATAAATATGAAATGTCCGACTGGACCTGATACTAATTTTTACAGGTGACATGGCGGGTAAATTTAGGCTTTTGTATAGGAAGGATGCAATTCTTAAAGCTTTCCTATTTGACCAATTTCTGTCAGGTATTGGAACAATAAATCCAAAACCCGTCGCTGTTTCGAAGGGCCGGGCATTGGACCTAAGATGGTCGGTAACGTTAACGGTTCGGGGCAAATCATGTCCATTTGGTGCTCAAAAAATTGTCTCTCGTCGCGGTACGCGGGGCATTCTAGTAATACGTGCTCAATTGTCTCTATGTTGCGACAGTTATCACAGTATGGGCTAGTGGTAAGTCCTATGCGGTACAGATAATTGTTCGTGTATGCCACGTTCAGTCGAAGACGATGGTATAATGTCTCTAAGTGTCGAGGAAGTGGTCGTGGAATTTTCGGTCTCATTTCTGGGTCAATGTAACGTAGGAAGTTGTCTTGGTGAAGCGGCAGATTCAAGATGCGGTGTTTTTCTTGATAGGCATATTTTTTTGCCATGGTTGAAGCGTCGGCTTTTGTAAAATATGTTCTTCTGAATTTGCGGTATTGGAGTCCATTTCTGGCAGCTTCGTCCGCTCTTTCATTTCCCGAAATGCCGGCATGGCCAGGTATCCACTGGAACTTTATGCAATGCCCAGCAATCTTAGCCCTGTGGTGAAGATAAGCAATGTCAAATGCTGCTGGTTGATTATTGCAACGCTTGTGCCGGTTCCATATACTTTGTAGGGCTGCTTTTGAGTCTGTGAATATCACCCATGTCTTTGTCGGCTGCTGTCGAAGTATATACACAAGGGCCGCCTTAATGCCATAGAGCTCCGCTGAAGTAGATGATGTCGCTCGCTCAAGACGAAACGAGAATCGTTGTCCTGTAGAGGGAACAAAAAGTCCGCATGATGAACGATGTGGAGTTGTAGAGCCATCTGTGAAAATGTGCGTTGCGGCTGCGTATTCTTTGTGCATATATTCTAAAGCTATCTGATAAGTCGCTGCTTGAGGCATTTTCTTTTTCGCACTGATTCCAGGTATGTATGGCACGATTTCCAGTGGGGACAGTGTCCATGGTGAAATGTTTCGCGGCATAATTTGTGACGCCTGAGCAGGAATCGAAATAGATATGCTTCCGACGGCCTGCCCAAAGCTGGATGTAGCACGGGTTCTGGAAATATACTTTAAAAAGTGATTCTTCGTATGAATGACGTGGCGGAGGTGTATCCGAAGTGTCTCCTGCGAACATAGCACTTCCAGAGGCAGGCATCCGGCTTCTGCTACAGTCCCTGAGCGGGACGACCCCTTCGGAAGGCCAAGACATACGCGAAGGCAGTTGTTTCGTGCTGCCTCGAGTTTTCTCTTGCTTGTGGGAGACACTTTGTGCAGGATCGGGAGGTAGTATCGTAGTGTTCCGTCGACGTAGGCCTTATGGAGGAGCACCATTGATCGACAGTTGCTGCCCCACTGTGATCCGGCTAAAAATCGGAATACGTGCGACGCCGAGGAAATCTTCTCACTCAATTTTTTCACTTGGGGCGACCATGTGAGGTTCCTATCGATCGTCACTCCAAGAAACCTTTGCGTCTTGACGTATGGAAGGGCGCGACCACCCAACACTAGTGGGTATTTTTCCATACGCCTCCGCGTGAAAGCCATGGCAAAGCTTTTGTCGGGGGACAATTTCAGACCCCTTGGATTTAGGTAGGCCGATATATTTGCTAGCGCTCTCTGGAGGCGTTGTTGGGTGGTACTGCGGGAACGCGCCGCACTCCAAATGTAGATGTCGTCCGCATACAGTGTGATTTTGACGCCAGGGGGCAGGTTTCTTTTCAGATGGATGAGGACTAAATTAAATAATATCGGGCTTAACAGAGCTCCTTGTGGCACTCCCTTCTCGACGGCATAAAGCGCTGTGGGGCCATCCGGGGTACACATGAAAAGTCGGCGTCCTTGAAGATAGTCTGCAATCCATGCGTAGAGCCGTCCTCCAAGACCAAGAGTTTCCAAAGCGTCAAGAATCGCTGTATGATAGACCGAATCATATGCTGCATGAATGTCTAAAAATAATGCAGTAGGTATGTTTCCAGAGACCAATTCCTCTTCAAGTGATGAAACCAAGGCAATGACATTATCAATTGCGGATCTATTTTGCCGGAAGCCATTCATTTCCTCCGGGTAAACTTTTGCAGTTTCCAGGAACCAATTTAGTCGTTTGTAGATCATTTTTTCGAATAGCTTCCCTACGCAGCTAAGCAGAGATATGGGTCTGAAGGAGGCGTAATTCGTTGGCTGCTTTGATGGTTTCAATATAGGAATCACTTTCGCAAGCTTCCATTCCGTAGGAACCTCCCCAGTTATCCATGAGGCGTTGTAGTACTCCAGAAGGCGTAGGCGAGATGTGTGGCATAGTTTTGCAAGCGCTTCATAACTCACGCCGTCATGGCCAGGTGATGATCGCTTGTTTACGTCGCTGATTGCTGCCGTGAGCTCTTCGATGGTGAATGGTAATTCTAAGTCAGGAAGGGTAGCTCGAGGTGGACTAGGCTGACGACTTGCAATTTGCCGCAAAGGTTGTGCCCCGTTGGAAAGGAGCCTGCAGTACTGCTCTGCCACCTCTTTCAGGGATGCGCGCTCATGTAATGAGAGGGCGATAAAAGGATAAAGCTGTTGCGGCTCTTTGCGAATGCCTCTGACGACTCGCCAGATTTTGCTCAGCGGTTGTCGTATGTCCAGTGTCCCACAAAAGTCCCTCCACCTTTTTCGGTCCAGTTTGGTGAGGTAGCGTCGTATATGCCTTTGTGCCCGTCGACAAGTTCTGAGGTCTTCGATATTCTTAGTACGTAGAGCCTTCCTTTCGGCACGCCTTCGAATGGCACATAACCTTTCAAATTCCTCGTCGTTTGTTGGTACATTACAATGCTTAGTGGCAGAGCGGGTACTTTGTTTGAGGCAATGAGCTGTTGTCGGTATTATTTCTGTATTTGTAGTCGAGGCTGTGATTCCTTTGTCTACGGCTCCTGTGTAAGCTTCCCAGTCTACCGACTTCAGTTTCACTTTTCTGGGCGACGTCCGAAAATGAAGGGCAGAGATTAGGATCGGGTAGTGATCACTACCTCGAGTCTCGAAATCTGTACACCATCCGAACATCGGGGCCACTTGACTTGATACGAATGTGATGTCAATGCAGCTAACAGTCGTCGGATTTTTCAGGTACGTTATGCTGCCATCGTTCAAGGGATCTATATTGTATTTTGCAAAAAGCTTCGCCAGCTTGGCACCCCGACCACATGTATGTGAACTGCCCCAGATCTCGTTATGTGCGTTGAAATCGCCACAAATAATATGTGGCGACTGAGTGTTTGTCAACAAGTTTTCCAATCTGGTCACGTCGAAAGGTGATCCTGGTTCCAAGTAGACGCCGATTAGGGTAAACACTTTGGATGCAATCACTGTGGTTGCGCAAATATATTCGTTCTTGTCATGTGGTGTTACGTCAATCGCAGAGGCAGGTATGTCGTTGCGAAATCCAACGAGCAGTCGGCTAATTCCATTTTGTCGCCTTGAATGATGAAAATAATACCCCTTTATCCTAAAGTGCTCGTCGACGCGAGACTCGGAAATGACTAAAAAAGGGAATCGGTACACTCGCGTAAGATGCCTAAAGTCTGCTAACTTCGAGCGCAATCCGCGAGCGTTCCACTGGAATATAGTACATGTGCGGAAGTGTTTGTTGATTGTTGGCGAAGCCATCGTTGCTACTGCGAAGAATCACGGCTTTGCGCCGTGAAAGAAGACGACACTAGCGGTTCCAAAGCCAGGATGGCCTCTACTTCAGGGATGCTCTTAAACGATGGGCTGGCACGGAGAATAGCCTTGAGTGCGGCGAACATCATGGGAATCAGCACACTTGATATCTCATTTGCAGTGCTACCATCTAACGACCTTTCTTGGTTCTTCCTGTTCTTCTGCTGTGACCTTGAGGACACTTGTTGCTGTCGTGGGGTTGAGGTTATATCACTTGAGGGCATTGATGGATTCGTTGCAGTTGAAGGCCTTTGCTGGTTTTCTTTCACGACTGAGGCGTAGGACTTTTTCAAAGTCGTGTCGCTGCGCTGCACCGTGTCGTGGTGCTTTTGGTTTGTAGATGTATACATCACATCCGGATTCGGTGGTGGTTCTCGTCGTTTGCGTACTTTTCCTTGGATTTGCTCCATAGTCCGTGCAAGAGTGGCTGATTTCTTTTTAGGACACCCTCCGTATGACGCAGCATGCTCAGCTCCACAGTTTGCACACCGAGGCTGGGAACGTGACGTGCACTCCTTATGCGTATGTGGACCAGCGCATATCTTGCAGCGGATGGGGCCTTTACAATATTTCGCTATATGTCCGTGTCTTTGACATCTGAAACATTGAGTAGCAGACCCCATGTATTCCGTCACGGGATAACTGCAGAATCCAAGCGACACTCGGTTTGGTAAAGGGGCGTTCTTAGCGAATTCCAGGATGACCGAGCGTCTTCGGGTTTCCGTTACTACGCCATCTTCGTTAGGGACGTAGAAAACTTGCCTTTTAGCAGATATGACGCCTTGTTCGCTCAAATAATCCTTGAGGTTGTCATCTGAGTACTCAACAGGAACGTCCTGTATCCTCCCGTACGTGGCAGAGTAGGAGTATGGAACTCGAGCTTCTACAGGAATGCCCGATAGATCTGTCACTGTGAGGAGACGATTGGCTGCGGGAAGTGTAGACACTGTCACCATGAGGCTTCCATCCTTGTTGAGACGGTGGCTGAGTATCTTTTCTTGGGCTGTTGTCACGACCGCAGAAGCCAAAAGATTTGGGTTTACTTTCCATAAGCTGCTGTCAGGCTGAGTTGGCTTGAATATAACAGGAACACCTGCGGCTCTTTTCTTTTTGTAAGAGACAACAGTGAAGGCTGTCTGATCCATCTCTTCGTTGTCTCCTGCAGATTCTCTTGTGTCGATGTCATCTTCACGTAGCCTTTTCCTTGCTTGTTCATCTTCTCCGTGGTCTACAGAAGCAACGTGCTGACCTGATTGCTGATTGCTTGCGACGGATGCCATCAGAGCATCACGAAGGGCGGCCGACGGCGGAGGCTCGCCTCGCTGCTTCGGTCCGGTGCGCTTCGGGAGCCGCTTGCTGTGCTTCTCTCGCAGGACGGTGACCCCCAGACCGGCGTTCGGTGAAAGAGGTGCACAAAGAGTAAAAAGGAGCTCTACACTTGCTAAAAAGGACTTAAAATTACAGACGGGCGTTCGGAAGCGAGCCTATCACTCGTCGTCTTCGTCTTCCTTTATATGTGCCGAACTGTACAAATGCAGTTTCTAAGCATTCTCGATGCCTTAACCTTTATTATGGGCCGTAGTTAACGACACTGGCTTACGTGCTTACAATAAAGTCTTTTTTTTTGTTAGCACGTTCGTAAGGTGTTGTGAAGGCGATTGAGCCGTAAAACGACTGCATGGTCCTGCAGAGGTGCCCTGATTATCCTGACTCCACTTTTCTTCTTCTTTTTGCGTAAGAGGCTGTAAAAACGGCAGTTTGTCAGCAACGAAACTTAGAAAAAGGTCATCCAGCTTGCATTGTTGGGATTCTTTCCACTCCCTTCTGTCCCACCTTAGTCCTGCGCTCTCTCGGGTACCTTCACTTACACCCAATTTCGGAGTTAGACAAACGGCTCGAAATCAAATTTATGACCCTGCAATCCCGGTTTACGGTCTATTGTTTGGGGTTCCTAATTTCCTGTGCGCAGACGGATACTGAAAATTTGGCGCAACACCAGCCATTGGTAGCAGTTCGCACAGTAGCTGCTTCTCTTCTTGACTGCGCCAGATTCACACACAAACGGATTCGGAACGCCATAAGAAACTGCGCTGTCGAGATTGCCCTTGGGCACCCAAACGTTTTTCTTTCTCGCTGCAATAACTTTCGGCTTGAACAGCAATTTTGGCATCCCAGCCTAATGTTTAAGCCATGGTAGCTGGCAGAGCGTTAGCGCTCTTTATTTCATGGCTATGTAGTGTAGTATAAATCCTGGAACAATTTGCGAAGGAAAGAATAAGACAGAAAGGTGAGTCACAGCAATTAGGAACTTGTCACAACGGTGAGAGCCTTTTTGGTGTTCCTGCAGTGGTTTATCGTTCTTTTTCTTAGAACGTCGCATTTTGTTATTGTCATCACTATGAGAAGAAAAACAAGTCATTGGGTTTTCTACGGGAATAGTGGAGTAATTCAGTGTTCATACCAGTACAAATGGTCACTTTTATTATTCAGCAGGTTCGTTCAGGAACTCATCTACTCCAGGTATAGAGAGGCAGTCAAGATTGCCAACAACCCATGTGTACGAGTTCTGTTGCTCATCAAACAGAAAATAAAACATTGAGACTTTTTTGTGTTTGTAGGTTAGAGCCACACGGGTTTTCGCAGCAGCAGCATTCGTAACGCCTTCAAGTGTGCTAAGTCGGTGAGCTCTTAAACGAACAACAAATCATCTTTAATATCATCAGGCAGTACTGCTTATTTTTATTTATTTTGTATGCCCTCGTAAACGCTATTTTTCGATACAAATGAATACTGCGGGTAGCCGGAGACTGTATAAAGATTCCCAATATATCTAGTCGAAAAAGCTGTCGTTCTTTTAACAACTTTGTATGCAGAAGCTTATGAAAATTGCCATAGCATAGTGCTTCAATAGATGCCCGAACACAATACCATATTAGGAAATGAATCGCCAAATAGAAAAATAAAATTGGCGGATCCTATGCTAATGAAGAAATCGGTGTGAAACAAACCTCATGGTGACGTTTATGCAAATGGCAAAGTAAATGTTGTGGGAACGTAACGCTAATGGCAGAAATGCTTGCAGAAAATTAGGGAAGTGAAGAATTATATTAGGCAAAAAAAAATGGTATAGACGGAAATATGATATAAGGCTTAGCCAAAGGTCAGGTATATGTAACGCGAGGACGCAAATGTTTAGATGCTGGCGCAGAAATGCAGATTAAATGGACACACCAATTTAGGGAGCGGCCTATGTTGTGATCTTATCTTGTACATCTCTGTTGCCTATTTCTTCACTTCCTTACTCTGGTAATCGTTCAAGAATACTGACGGCAATCGAATGGCAGCGCTATAATGATGACAAAATGATGACCATGGAACGATGATGGCCCGACTACAAAGGCATGACCACCACGGAATGACCACAGTTGCCTAAGGATGAATGCATGCTGAGAATTGCATAATTACGAAGACGTCACGACTGCATGCGAAAATGGAAGGTCGACGAAAGAGTGACGAGACAACGGAATAATGATATTTAAATGACGACAATGGAATTGCAACCGAGGAGTGATGACGACAAACTTAGAAATAAAGGCAAAAGACAACGGCATAATGAATACGACGAAACCGCAACTACGGAATGACCACAGCTGCGTGACGATGATGGCATGCTAACGAATGCAAGGTTACAAAGGCGTCACTACAGCATGTGAGGTAGGAGCGATGGCGATGGAGTAGCACAATGCAAGGGCGACAATTGAATGACGACATTGGAAGAAAAATGACTGAATGCGTGAAAACGACAGAGTGGCGATTGCAGACGATCACGACGGAACTACGACGGGAGTGATGAGGAGAGTGGGGGAAACATTGTGGCGATGATTGACAACAGTGGACCAATGACGATGTAAGCTCGAAGGCCTCGGGACCACGGATGGACCACAATGGCATGGTGATAGAAGGATGACGACTGAGTAATGAAAACAGAGTGAGTAACAACGATATAATGAAGGCTGAACAATGACAATGGAACCACGACTGGAGTGAGAAGTTGAGAGTAACGCAGACAGAGTGATGCTGCCGGAACGATGATAATGCAACCACGAAGATTTCAGGACTCCGGCATCACCATTACGGAATGACGATAGCAGTGTGTCATCAACGACAAGCCAACGGCTCCGTGATAAAAATGGAGTAATGATTGCACGACGCCGTCAAAATGACAGAATGTAAATAGACAGTTTAATTTAGCGTTCGCAACCGAACCTAAAAGCATTACGTAGGTAAAGAAATAGTGTGGTCCTCACTGCGTATGCTCGCAACGTTATTGGGTTTCTGCGGTTTACGCGCGCTATGACAACGTACATTATTTGACGAGTTTAACGTCAGTAATGTTTACTGACGCAAGAAATAGCGTTGTCGAACATGGCGGCACCCATGGCTCCCGCTTCAGCGTGAATTTTCGAGAAGGCTACGCTCTCACTCGCGTTGATCGCCAATAACTGTTCAAATGAGCTTTCGCTTTCTCTAAACTAACCTGAAAGGTTAATTATGAGCGCATAGCACGTCTATTTTCTCAAATCGTACGGCGATTCTGGCGTCCGTACGCCTAACGAGACGCGTCCACACAGCAACAGCAGGATGGTTGCTAATGGACCGTCTTGGCTGGGATACGTTTGGCAGGAGGCACTAGACGGCGCCCTGTTTTATAACGTTTTCTTTACATTTGTGTTTCTCTAGGGCAAACTAATAGGCTTGCAAGGACACGCACCATAACGTCCCGAAAAGGTGCTTACGTTTAACGTACGTAAGGAAACAAATGCTATTCTAAAACTGTCTAATCTCGTGATGAGAAAGTGAATGGCGGCATGTGACGAACGAAAGATGACAAGGAAATAAATGTGATGAAATGACGATGGAGTGACGATGATAGACTATATGTGATATCTGGTCGCCACTGTACCTGGATGAGGACGAAATTTTGACGACGGCGTGACGATGAAAGCGTGTTAGTGTCGTAGGTCACGTCGGCGCTTGCGTACATCATCTGCCACCCCCGTCCGCGTCGCTTCGCACTATATTCGATGCTGGTCTGCACTATACCTAGGGCGGCAATCGCGCAAGACTGCAGCTATCAGGCCACAGCCAGCGCTCGACAAATAGCTAGAGGCACATAATCAGTGACCCAAGTTGTAAAATAGGCGAGACAGGAGCAGCCAGCAGCCGAAAAGTGGAGAGAAGAGGCAAAAAAAAATTTCGCTTTAAAATAAAGATTACCAATGCAGTTTCCTTGTTACTCGATGTTTGTGCATTGAAGATGCCATAACGGCAATACTCACTAATGAAATCTGGCACGCCTACGGACTGCAATGGACTTATCATAATCCTCACCAAGACTCCTTCTTCACGCTGGATCGAGGTTTATGGTTCAGGATTCCACCGAGAACAAGATGAAGTCACAAAACTTTCATGTCCGGAATAAGATTCTGTGTGTCCTTCATATCAAGGTGACTAAACAACATAATCCGAGAAGATAGCCGATACTGCCCTGCTTTTAAGTGACATGGGCCTCGACTTTCTACTCTTAGCAGCGTTTTTCAGGTGCTTGTGTAATATATATTTTTAAAGCACAAAGCATGTTTACTCACTCCCCACGTACGTAGTTTACTGTACTTTTTATCCTTGTCGGTGGAAGAAGACGAAGTGTTTTTATACAGTGCTGTTCTTTTTAGCTCTGGTTTATTTCTGGGAAAATTTAAGTGCATCCGCTGACCCTCGCTCCCTGCTCGGTCGTGATGGAAGTGAACCCCGCCGCACGTCTGCGGGGGACGGTGGCATCAGCTGCGGCCGCCTCCAGTAAGCGGATTGGTCAACAGAGCGACAGGGACAGCGATGACACCCATGTTTGCTCTCTCAGCAGTGAGGACCCTTCCGATGACGTCTGCAGAGCCGCAGAGCGAAGAGAAGGAACAACCAGGACATCTTTATCGTCAAGCACGCAAACGGTAAGGCACACGCAGACGCCAGTACTATATTTGTGCCCGTGCATCCCTCCCTCAACATGAAGCTACTTAACAGGCAATCTGTGCCGATGTCACTGGAAGCCCTGGTTCCAAATGAAATATCGGACATCCGAGTGAACACCCGAAAATATCTACTGGTGGTTGATGTTCAGCATGCGGTTGCTATGACCACTCTACGCAGCGTAACGGACCTCGACAGCATTCAGGTGCGCTCTTACATCCCTCTGGGATCTGACGTAGTCACCGGCGTTATCTACGACGTGGACATCACCATCCTTAACAAAGATTTGCCGATTCTTATCAAGCCAGCAAATGATGAGGTCATTGTTGATGTTATTCAGCTAGGCAGTGCACGCTGCAGGAAGATTGTATTCAAGTGTAAATATATACCCTCGCATGCTAAGGTGGGACACTTCAGACATACAGTACAGCCTTTCATTCCAAAACCTCTTCAATGCCACATATGCATGAAACTGGGACACGTGAGCAATGTCTGTGAAAATCAGGCCGCATGCCCCGCTGCACCGAGCCTCACACTGCACATAAGTGTGGCGTGACTGTAATCAAGTGTTCCAACTGCGGCGGGTCATATGAAGCTTCATTGAAGAATTGCCGGCATATGAATAAGGAAATGGCCATCTTAAAATTGATGGTGAAAGATGATTCATCTTATCGCGAAGCCACTGATAAAATCAGCAAGAGACGTTCCCGTCGCCGACACTTTTAAAGGAAGGCGCTTGCCTCAGCAACGCGCATGCTACTTCTTACAACACTTCAATCTCTGCCGCGCGGGCCGGGCACTGTGGAAACGACCACGAAGAACAAAGCCACGGAAAAGACCACATCTGCCGAATCTTGGCCATCCCTACCAAAACGACAGCATTCACCCACAGCATCACAGCAAACTTTTGCTGGGCAACCCCTGACGTCTGCTGTCGGTGATTTGTGCAACCAAGCGAGGCAGGTGGCTGTAATGCTACAATCGCTAATTAACACAATCCGCATCATACTGAGCAAGGTGCAAATACAAGCAGCTCCAAGTGCTCTGCAAATGCTGGATGCACTAAAGCCAGTGCTTGCTAACATCGTTTAAGCACCATGCCTCGACAAATAGTCCCCGTCCTCACTGAAGTTAAAAGTGCATTCATTTTGCAATGGAATGCAAAAGGTCTAAGGACCCGTATAGCTAACTTTCGCCCATTCAATTTTTCAAACCCATACTGGTCATTGGCGAACCAGATGCATCAACTCCACTCAGACTGATCGGTTACGAATCTTTCGTCTCGTTCATGTGCAGAGCGGGCACGAAAGTAATCATCGCGATCTGCTCAGACTTTACATATGTCGCTAATGCGGTAGAGCTTCATGACGACAACCAATATGTCTGCCTGCATCCCAAAAAGAAGGCTGTGTCAGTTACACTAATTGGAACCTACATGTCTCCAGCGGGTCACTTTGACAGCAAACGAGTTAAAAAATATTATTAATGAACAAATTGCCCTTGGGTTATCACAGGTGACTGTAACGCGCATCATCAGCTATGGGGACGCACCAAACGTTACTCCAGAGGCAGGAGTCTTGCCTCCTTTGCTGCCAACCATGATATGTGCTGTGTGAATGACCGCAGTCCTACATTTCTGCGAGGCATGACCTATAGTAGCGACTAGGACCTAAATTTATTGTCACGACGCTTTGCCTCGAGCGTCCAATGGCTTACGGACATAGAACCGCATGGAAGCGACCAATTACTCCAACATACATTAGTGTGCAGATTAGTGTAGTTGAGCAACGCTCCTCTACTGCCTTGCGTACAGTTTATTGGTCAAGGTTTAAGAAGCATATGAATGACGCATGTCGGGAAGACCTTTCACACACTATCGAAGACGCAATCTGCTCGCATACTAGGTCAGCAAAGCGAACAGACTTGGACATTGAACTGGAGAAACTGCGCGCGGCACACCAACAGGCGGAGAGATGGTATCGGGATACGAAGTCCATTTTGAATCTGAGGGCTTCACGATGCATACGAAAGAAAGTCCAGTGTCATACGCATAAATTGGAAGACAAGCGATGGAAAACGTTCTGTCAGTCGCTTGATCGCCGAAAATTGCTCTCGGACATTTGGAGAACGGTTAAGGGTCCTCGCTCATGTCCGAGTCAAAGGAAGCCCTTTGCTGCTCTGGTCCTCTACCAACTCCGCTCGCAACTTCAAATGTCTGAAGATTTCTGTGCACGGGTTGCTGGTTCCTTGGCCATCATTACTGACGCAGCACTGAATGACATCCCTGAAGCACGTGTACCAGAAATGAACGTGCTATTTTAACTTGAAGAGTTCAATGCTGCATTGACGACGTGCAGGCGTTCTTCCTCACCAGGACCAGATGGCATCACGTAGGCTCCCCTATGCCACCTTGGACATGAAGCACCTGGTGAGCTACTCAACTACTACAATGAGTCTTGACGCAACGGCGTCGTTCCCAAACAGTGGAAATCAAGCCGCTTGATCCCCATTCTCACAACCTGGAAAGTTTCCGCTTGAGCTCTCATCCTATCGTCCGATTGCGCTTTCGAGCTGCGTCAGCAAAGTGATGAAAAGAACGATTCTCGCTCGCGTGAAATGGTACCTAGAGTGATTCAAACCCACGATTCGGAAGCCATGGGGGCCTTTCGTGGAGGTCTTTCATCCATCGACAACGTCGTTTACATCGTAACCTTGGTCCAAGAACAAAAAAGCCTCAAGCGCCTATCAGTCGCACTTTTTCTAGATATAAAAGAAGCATACGACAACGGCGCCCATGAAGCCATACTGAACTCACTTGAGGCTATTGGAGTTGGTGGCCCGACGTTTCAATGGTTACGGGTCCCTTTGAGTGATAGGTGCTTTTTAATACAGACAAGACGGCCCAACTTCAAACCACTACATTTGCCGTGATGTACCACAGGGTGGAGTATTGAGCCCTATTTTGTTTAACCTTGCCCTGGTAGGACTAGTGGAGTACTTACAGCAGACAGTCCATGCCTTAATATACGCCGACGACATTTGCATCGGGGTCACTGCGGTGACTCGTCCTCAGGTACGAGCCAGGCTTCAGCGAGTGGCAACAATGACGGCGTCTTATCTCCGAGAAGAAGGTCTCAGTGTGTTTACTAAAAAGTGTGTATCGGTTGGTTTCACGTGCAAACAAATGTCATTGTATCCTGTTTCAACCGATGGTCAAGCTGCATCCTATGTCAAAAGGCATCGCTTTCTGGGCGTCATCATTGACCGCAACCTCTCATGGAGCTCTCACTGCGTCTATCTGAAGAAGTTAGTTGCCATTGCTCAGGTCTTCAAATTTCTCTGCGAGAAAAACTGGGCTACCCCAGTTCATTCTATGATGCAGCTGTACAGGGTATCGTTTCTTTGGACTCCTACGTTACAGTCTACCAGTGTTGTCAAATGCATGCAAAATGAGCTTTCGCGCTTTGCAGAGCATACAATGTCAAGCACTACGCACGTGTTTCGGGCTTTCTCAGTACATCTAAACAGCAGCAAGAATTTCCATCGCGAGAGACCATAGGATCCAGACACACATAGCTGCCGACCCTCTCAGAGCGCCCATTCACCATTTGTGAAGGATCCGAGACCATCATTTAGCCTCCCTACCAGCTGGGAGACCTCAAGCGACCTTTTCAACACTGATTAGCGCTCAGCAACAGTGCAAACTGTCACCTCTTACACGTGCGGCAAAGCCTTCATTTCTCGTGTGGTACCTGGGACAGCCTCAAGTGAATTTTGCTATTCCCGCAATTACAAAGAAAGTCTATCACCCATCGCCAGCTCTTAAGCAACTGACGATCCTATCACTGCACGAGACGTATCATGACCGCCTACGTATATAAACCGACGTTTCGACCTCACCTACCAGCTCAACTGCAGCATTCGTCGTTTCAGCTTAGCAGCTTAGAGCTAGATTCAAGTTGTCACACATGACTAAATCTACGTCGGCAGAACTTGTAGATCTTGATGCCGCTATGACGTGAGTCACGGAGGAGCCGACAGAGAAATGAGTCGTATTTTGTTACTCTAAGGCATCTCTTCACAGTATCAACTCTGCAGTACATCACAGAACCTACGAGAAGATGATATCCGACATCAGGGAAGTACACCACCATGCTCTGGAAAAAGGGCACGACATTATCTTTCAATGGATTCTTGCTGACTGTGGCATCATCGGCAACAACCTTGCTGACAAGGCTGCGCGGTCAGTCCATGAAGACATCCAGATACGCCCAATACCCTTGGTGAAGAGGGATGCTGCCAGGGAACTTCGCCTACTTGCACGCAAGAAGTCGCAAGATTTCTGGAGTTCAAGTGCCCTAAATTGCCGAATAAATAAACTGGAGCCAACGCTACGGCTACAACTGCCATGTAGCCTTTCCCGCAGCGAAACAACCTTGTTGTGCCCATTGTGGCTGGGAGTCGCGTTCACGAACGCGTACTCCTGTCGTATGCGAATGGCCGAGAGCCCGGTGTGCGACTCCTGTGGATGCGAGGAAACCATCGAGCATCTATTGTGTACCTGCCCTTGCTACGACGTACAACGCATCTCTCTGCGGACGACTTTAAACCGACTGGACTCAATACCGTTGTCCGAGTCAAAGATACTTGGACCGTGGCCACACTCGTCACCGGCACGAAAAGCGATTCATGCACTAGTACATTACTTGAAGTGCACCGGCTTAAGAGGCCGTTTATAGTCTCCCTGTGCATCCCCTGACATGCACACAGTTCTTACTCTTTCCCTTTTTCCTCTTTCTATTCCCCATTCCCCCACCCCAGTGTAATGTAGCAAACCGTGTGTTCGCCTGGTTGAGCTCCCTGCCTTTCCTGTCCTTGCTTTCTCTCTCTCTCACTTCATCGTCGTCGACGCTTTCTCTATGTGCTTTTGTCATCCGAGTCACCCCTGACGCTATGAGGCGTAGCAGGGACCAATGCAAGTTTGTTATGAGCAACTCCGAGTCTTTGTCATTTATAGTTTCTCTCTGTTCTCTTTAGATAGGTCCAAATTTGCTTCTTTTACAATATCAATTGCATTTGTACATGATAACCACGTAACGGACGAAATATAGGCATTTTGGTACCCTTTTCAACTCATCTTCAACATTTCCAGAAGAGCTACTTGCAGTAGCGTTCTAAATGCAACCCAAAACTGGAGCTACGAGTACAGGGAAAAAAAACACGTTCCGTTTGTAACGGACATAAAAGCGAATAATAAGGATGTAATAAAGCTAACCTAACCAAATAACTTCCACCACTCGTTTCGAAAGTAGAGAATTCACCTCTGCTGTCCGCCGAAAGACAAGCGTGATTCCGTATTTGCTTTGTTTGTTTTTGTTTGTTGGTTTGTGTGTTTGGAAAATAGTTAGGTGACACCTATGGCTTGGAAACTCCTTGGTTTTTTCCGAACAATCAAACTGAGCTTAAAATAAATGTTAACAGAATAAAAAAGTCACAGTTTCGCGCGAAAGGCGAACCATAGAGTGCGATAGCAAAGGCATAGACCGCTATACGAAATAAGGATAGTAGTTTTATTGCCCGTGTAAACTTACAGACATTCTCTTATCTAAATTGATAAGCATGGTGTCAGCGCGCATAGGAATACATGAACACATCACACTCGATGACCGCGAACATTCTCTGTCAAAGCACTGGAGTGAGGAAGCCCGGCAGCAGCAGCGAGCAAAGTGACTTTCGTGCTGTGTATCGCTTCAGCACTAACTAAGCGGTGAGAACGGAGCACGCATAAAGATAGGAGGTGCCGTGGCACCTAGACTCATCCCTCGACGCAGATCGCTTTCATGAGAGGGTGGGTGCAGCCACGCAATGCGCAGTTGCTACCGGTGTACAACGCCGTCCCCTCCCTCCGGCGCCAAGCGCGCGACGGAAGACGGCGCGTTTTCTCCCCACTTTCCTCCCTTGTACGCGCGAGATTGAGCCATGATGGTGTTCTCCCCTTGCGCGCTTTCACTCGCACCTACAGAATGCGGCGCGCTCCGACGGTGTTATCGCCCTTGGAATTTTTACGGAACGCTATGACGACGTGGACGCCGCCGGCAAAAATACGCCTGGAGTATCCATATAATTACTATTGCAATAATGCACTGAAGCAGACAGTTAGGCTGGCACCCCTCGATCTACAATTTGTAACGCACGTCGAGCTATTTAATCCTTTACTCTCTTGGAGAAGACATGTTACGAGCCTTTTAAACGAGAACAGCGAAACAAATGGAATATTTCAATATCAAAACAAAGCTAGAAGAAATGTGCAAAGCTTAACCTCAACCTCAAGGAAGCTATGTCAGCGTAGCCTAAACTAGGCTCGATCCTTATCCCCAGCTGCAAATGGGGCTTTCTGTGATCTGGAGGGCAGGGAGCTGGATTTATGCGGCCGTAACACGCAGCTGCGGCTAACACATTATTCACGCAAATAACAGCTTGGACCTCAAAAATGAGGGAGGAGGAGGGGGAGGTGGTTCCTTAGAAAGCCGCATCGTTTAAGATGCCTCATCGTTTAAGATGCCTCTCAATGCCTTCCCTTAGAAAAAGCAGTGCGTCACCACGGAAGCTCTTCCCAACCCCCAAACTGAGGCGTTCGATAACTGAGGCCAGGCTTCTCCGCTCTTACCACGCCAAAACTTTACACCAAAGCTGAGGCCGACCCGAAAAGTGAGAGGCCACCCTGTTTTAATGGTCTGAAAAACTGATCACACTAGGTTCGCCCTTCAATGGTAATTATGAGTTGAAATGTCATTCGTAACACTTTTTGGGTTCGTGGAGAGAGACGTTGGTATATATTTGGTGCCAGTACATTTGGGTTTAGTAGACATGACCCTTTGTTTGCATACAAGGCGAACATTTGTGATCTATAGACATCACTTTGTTTTTTGGTACCAATAGCGAGATAAGCTATGTATAGAGATACACGAGATAAGCTATGCATAGCAATGCTGAAAAAAAGTGCTTCTTGGCCTGCTTGTAATTAGGAATGAAAACACTAGCGGCTTTGGGAGTGCGATAACGATTCTGTTGGGACGCTGCGCCAGCTCCAACTATCTATTGCTGACACAAGCATCTGAAGAGATTAGAACTCGCTACGCAGTAAAAATGAAACTCTGATGTCCCCCGGAAGAACAAGATTCATGTAGCGGAGCTTACTGAACTTCTCACATTTCCCTATGTGAGCTTGGATATTAGGGCCTAGTGATAAACGGTAAAGTATCCATCTGAGCTCTCTTTGAATGCTGTTTCAAGTCGAGAGTTACGGTAAAGAAATGACAATAAGCTACCCTGCTCCTTAAAAAAACTGATAAAATTTCTTGCAACACTTCGGAACCCTACTACAAACTGTTAGACACTCGGTCCAGTAGTCGTAATGTTCCAGCAGTAGCTACAGCGGCCCATTAATCACAATTTTAGGCACGCAGAGAGACATCCATCGTCTGTGCGCCTTGTGCCACCGTGAAGATACAAGGAACCAGTGCATAGTCCTCAACGTTGTTCGCTTGTTGGATCCTTGTTCATGACCTGAACATACAGCCGAGACACTGTGTCATGTTATGTATCCATTGCACGCAATGTACACCATTATCACATTTTGCTTCTTATTTTCTTTTAGTATCCTTCGGTGAAAATAAATCTGAGCCGATATTGTTTATTACTCTGTCTTTCCATTTTATTCTATATGCATCTCTCTGGCACCATGTTCCCCGGGACCGCCACAGTGTCCCTCAACACTCACTGCGCAATTTTGGGACGTTAAACACAACAAGTAGGAAAGATACCCTTACATATAAAACAAAGCTTCATAAAAAAGAATTTCTCTTTCTGTAGACGTTTTATTGCCTTTATATCAGACAACAAATATACAACTGGGTACCATACACTATTTTTCAGCGGTACTTAACAAATGTTGATACTCCACACCACATCCTGAAGCTAAACAGATTCCACGAGGCGCAAATAATATGTATCCGTGTAAACATACTCAGCTGATATTAAGCGACGAAGAGTTTTGACAGCGATGTACATCAGGTATGGATAACGGGCCGCTGTTTATGGTGTAATTGAAACCTTAGCTACAGGACAAGAGTACCCGCCAAATTGCTGGAAATAGTTTTCCCTTTTAGCAAATACATATTAATGTTTATCACATATTTCGCCTCATTACTACTGTTGAACATTAATACCTAAATATTTTCATGACGCAGTTCTTGCACCTTAATTATCAGGATCGGCATTTCTTTCATTTATTTTCTGCTCAAGTCATACATATCTCTCTTTAGAACGGCGTGATGCTTCCTCGCGAGTATCCTTTCGAAGAACGCTTAAAGCAGCTGTGAATATTCCAGTTAAAGATGCAGTAGACGCAACGCACCCTGCTGGAGCCTATATACAGGGAAGCTTTCCGTAATTGATTAAGAAATGCTGAGACACGTGTTTGCGTTTATTTATTGTGAGTGCAAAGTGAAACCGAATGTTTGATTTATGTTTGCGAAGAATTGAATGTTCTTATGAAGGAAACCAGCGTTATAGGACTTGAAAGAGGCTAGCTGGCTTTCTGTGCTATTAGTTTGGGGTACCCGATCGCTCCTTGGAGGCGCAGATTCGACCGTCCACGTAGTTAGGCGCCGCAACGCACGTGCAAAGTGAGACCGTCTACTCCAGTGCTCTCCTTACCGTCTTATTGTGTCTCTACGTGTCGCGGCTTAATCGTCCTCTCCACTAGCGGCCAGTGCCCTGCACCCGCAGGCCGGCTTCCCCTCTCTACCTTCTACTGCTGCAGGCCAAGTAATGTGAACCATCGCTCTTAGATACCGGCACCCTCCTGCGTTCGAGTGTGAGCTATTCAGTGAGAATGCATGAGCAGCAGCAACAGGCGGTAGCCATGGTCAGCAAGTGAGGCGCAGGAGGTTTGACAAGAATGCTTCGCTTTAAAAAGATACATAAGTCAGGACCTACTCCGGATGCGGTTGTTCGGAGGAAGTTGAACAACTCTTCACACGGAAAGGCGAAAATGAAATAATTTAGTTCTTTTTCGCTTGTTATTTATTTTGGCTTATAAGAAATTGGTTAAAGAAATAGTAAGAGCATAAAACAGCACGGTCAGTAACACCGTCGAAGTAAATGTTGTGAACTGATGTCGTAAAGCAGCTGAATCCTACAATTTTTCTCCCCTCTTAAGTTCTAGTAATGTGTTTTTCTTCGCACATGCAGGCGTCCTCCGCATGGCTCGTCCTATTCTGTGATGTCTAAAAAGTTATGAAAGCTTCATTATAGAGATCCATGATAATAGTTTTTGTAGGAACCGAGTAGTTCCTAATTACGACTGCCTTGCCTAGAGCAACTATAATAACAATGCAGATGTTCCTTCTATTTTAACTTACTGTCTTTCTTATGTTAGTTAGTGTAATGATATTAGCTAAAATTATTGTAGCACGCAGTTGAAGCTGCAAACGTGTGCACCCCAAACCAAACTATGATATTTCTGGTACAATTTTCTCTCCGTTCTACTCTGTTCTCATGTCTAGTTGTGTTCTTAGCCCAACCAAAACAACGACGAGGACCCCAAAAACATACTAGTGATCGTTTCTTGGGCTATGAAGGGGCACACCAAAAGCAAGTATAACGTAGTAGGCTTAAAGCAGAAACCGTTCAAACGGCAGGTATGTACCCTACATGGCGTTTAAGGTGAAAGAAATAAAAGTAAAAAAACAGAAAGAGCAAATGCTGCGAGATCTCAACTAAACGCACAGCATGATATAGACATTCGCACCGGCCCTATTTTAAAGCTTAGATTAGAGCGATAACCGTGTTTTAGATGTGGGATCTGTCTGGTAACAGCGGTTTCATAACATTTGTCTATGAGGCCTATCTAAAGTTGGGCGGTGTAACGTGGTTTACGAAAAGTTGTGCTAGATGGGATATCAAGGACAGATTGATAACATGTATGTGTTCGATGGTTTCCTGACATCCATAATGGTCGTACTTTGGCCAATAATAAAGGCCACTTAAAATTGGCAACAAAACGCATACTTAAGCTACACTTCCAGACGTAGGCAGCGTTTACTTCCTTCTAATTGTAGGCTTCACTTCCGATTCCTGCTGCAGCAGTGAAACAATCGCAGTAAAATGATCGCAGTGTCCGAGGCTTTTTGTTATCATTTGTAACTATAACAAAGGCTCTAAGACACATAGACGGAAAGTAGACACAATCTTTGAGGCCAACAGAAAGACTATCCTATCTTGCAAGCGAGTAGACGAAGTTATGGGACCGTTGGTACCTCGCAAAAGAATTGCAACCCGCCAGCCCTCCCCCCCCCCTTTTTTTTGAAAAGAAAGAAAGAAAGCACATGCATGACCTTGTGTGGAAATAGGCATACATATTTGAAGATTCTCAGTAGTTTTGAGGACGCAGATAAACCCTAAAACTGAAAAAAAGTACGTAGGCGGATTTAGTGCCATAGGGGTGATAATGAAGCAAGTACGCTGAAGAAGGAGTATCCAGACAAGGAGATCAACAAAACGTATCCTCTGTTCCCGACTAACGTGCCAATAAAACCACAAGACAAAAGCAAGACTACTGAAAAGTCGGATACATAGAAAAAAAAGATCAAGTTCAAAAAGGAGATGAGCACACCACAACAGCTCGCCAAGCGCGTGAAATTCTCGAAATTAGCGAAAGTTCGCGAGATTCTCGAGTCGGCACCTTTGATAAATGACAGAATAAACGACATGACCTGTACAATCTTTTTTTCGTGATGCTCTGCGGTTTGTTCTGTTCGTTCACACGAGTTTCAAAAGACTACTTTTCGGAGCTTTTTTTATTCTTGCGGAAGTGAATGCATGCGAACTGGCTCGGTATCTGGTATTCATAGGTCGCTGGTTTCTCGCTATTCTCCTTCGAGCTGCCTGGTAGCCCTCCTTTCCATAGATGTTGGGTGGGGCCTTCTTAGACAGTTTTTCAACTTCCTCTCACTTAGGACAAGGCATGATCAGTGTGCACAGCAGAATAGAGCCCTAGATGAAGCATGGTAGAATCTTCTCGAAGGAAGAAACGAAAGTAAAAAGAAGAGTTACCAACTGCACTCGCAAGAATTAACTAAAGCTTAAAAATGATGTAACCTAACCGGACGTGCCACCGGTTTAGTGGTTTTAGAACAAGCTTGTTCATTCCAAAGTAGCCGGTAGGAGTGGCGCTTCGACTCATGTTGAAGCACTTGACGTACTCAATGCCGCTTGTGTGGCTTGCACAAATGAAACCTTTGTCGTGAAAATCGAGCAGGAGAACCACTATATTTTGCTAATCTGAAATAACTCCAATGAGAACGAATCACTTTCCTGAAGTAACAACTCGTGTTCTGGGTGGGGAGCCACTACATCAATGAGATGTGCTCATGGCCACGGGGTACACTTCAGAGGTCCCATGTGGAAAGTGTTGAGTGATTGATTTCGAGAGGTTAAACTCAGAGAACATAAGCGGGGTTTCTTTCGGAGGCCATATGGCCATATGATTTGGGTCAGTTTTCGGCCCCATAAGTTTTTAATAATCCATTAGTGGTGCCAGAATTAGTACTCACAATATTGCCTCGATGTCACCGACGGCGGCCTCATTTTCTTGCAGTGCAAGAATCACACGGGGAAATGTACGGACACACACACGGCCCTCTGTATGTTTCTTGTTAACCCAGGGCAGTGTGTGACTCATTTGCATTATTCAACCTAGTCGGATTTTTGCCCTTGTTTCATTTGTGATTAGCAACCGCGAAATTCAATTGGGAGCCGTTGGCACGAAAGGAAAAAGAAAAGGAGTCGTTAGGTCACTTTGGCTATTAGCGCACGACCATTACAACGTACTACTTCAGAATTATTCTCTTCTGTGCAGAAGGACAAGGTGTCTGTCGTTTTTGTTCTTCCTGCTTCCACGGAGAACGCAGGTACACATTTGGTTCATGCGGTAAAGGTACAATGCACGCAGTACAGAAGACAGAGAGAAACAGAAAAGGGTGGTCGCTTATCTCTCACATTACTGGCCTCGCAGAACCTGAAACGGTACAGCTTACCCCCGTTGATATACCGCAGACTTCTAGTTACTGCTTCCACTATTGCTTTTACGCCCAGTTACAGATTCTCTCTGCAGGATGTTGTTCCTTTACCAGAATGCCTCCTAGTGCCAAAAAAAAAAAGTCGCGTAGCTTCACCTCTGCGGCTCTACCACTTGAGTCCTGCTTAGCTTTGCACTACATATGATGGCGCCGCCATTATTATTTAGAGAGATGACAGCTAAAAGCAGAGTAGTGTGCTTGCGCGTCTTTTTTTTTACCGTGCAGTAAGTTGTTATTTCCGGCAGCGTCGCAATGATGCGGCAGTCTCCTCCAACGAGGTGATGGTGGGCTGCCCGTCTGCCATCGGCGGGAGGCTGGTACTTTTCGAACTGCAGATGTGGTTAATAAAATCGACCGGAGGCCGGTGACTGTACAACGCCTTCTAGATATAACTGATACCTTCCTTGCGTTGTGCGTGACGTCACGCTCGTCACTTTTCCTAGTCCACCGGCAGTAGACAAGCTACCGGCCTAGGAGTGCGTGTTCTTGTGGTCGTAGCATGTCGTGCCTACAGTGTGCTACCTCGGCTTGGGAAGAATGGGCGCGATTTTGTGGTCACTGTGTGATTGTGCTACTGCTTTGTGAAACGTGACAGAGGTGCAGACATGCTTGATTTGAGCCACGCTGTTTAAGTGTTGCCATATGATGGTGTGTGCAAAAATGCCGCGCAACCTACCCCAACGAGCCGCAGCTTCCCGTGCACTTCGTCCCTAAGACAAAACGCCACCATCGTAAGTTATTGCGGGCAACACCGTGAACGGCATACAAAATCATGAGCTCTATACAGAGGCAGGTGAAATTATTTCTAACAGCTTTTTGATAGCTAAATCGGCAATTACATTTAAAAAGACAACGTGCTGTTGTCCGCGGGCCAGGCTATTGTGAGCTTTTCTCTAGAGCGTATCTCTCGGCAGTTTCCCGCAAGAAATAAAATAATAGTAAATAAAGATGAGCATGTATCTCTGCTTCATCCTTCTGGCCACTGCCTGTCTGCAGCGTTCTGAACGAGGTTTCCGAGAACTGTGCGCTGTTTTGTTGAGCGTCGAAAGTGCTATGACTGCTTAGTCATTCTTGTACCCACGGCCTAAAAGGCACATTTTCTTGCTGCTTCACTGCAGTGTAATTTACGAAAGGAAAAGAATTGTTTTATTTCACTCCATATCATGCCATGATTTATACTGCTAGTCATGTTTCCATGAACAAATTTTCCGTGATTGCAGAGTAGATGGGGACTAAGCGCCCGACTAATAATTTTGTTTACTCGAATGTATGTGCTAAGCACTTCAAAAAGTGGATCAGGTGCAATACCCCAACGCCAACAAATTCCCAGACGCCCTTGAGTCGCATCTTGCAGCATTGCGTTGATTTCCCACGTAACAAATAAAAATCATATCTTTATTTTCGTCGGCCGACAACGGAAAGTAAAGGTTTCATACTATTTTGTGTTTGCTAGCGCAAGGGCATTCGGAAGAACATGAGCCCTAGACTAGCTGGATTTACAGCTCGTCCTGTTCCATTTATTCCGAGCTTTAGTCTGTCCAACGCGGCACATTACCAAGGAGACGTCGCGACTGAGCACCTACAAAAGAAAGGAAGTATAAGCAGGCGAAAAAAGTATAATCACTCGCGGCACAAAAAAAAGAGAAAGAAACAAAGCCGCCGTGGAACATCGCCAACTGCGATAGTGACGTCTGCGATAGAGAAGTCTGCGATAGTGACTATGATATTGACGTTACCGTTGGAGCAAGCAGGCTTTGTTATATCTAGGATGTGTTGGACGGTAGCGTGCGCTTTGGCGTTTGCACAAAAACAGCGTCTACAAGAGCGATGCAGTTTCTTCCCCGAGAAAGCATCCGAAAACTTCACACTATTATAGACCAGTTCCTAGGGGCAAGTTCTTGCGACGAGCATCGGCGTTGTTCTTCGTCACCGAGTGAGCGAGCACAGCGAAAAATGAAAGCGAACGCGGAGCGCTGCGGGAGATCAGAGAATTGAGCGCAAGGAGGAACGCGGAGGACGAGACTACAGTGAAAGCATGAGGCAGAAAGTGGAGGAGGAAAGTATGGCGAAAGGGTGAGGAGGAAAGCAGAGTGCCGCATTAGACAACGAGATGGTGCCACAGTATTCGTAATCTGATTGTACGCGCGAAGCGAATTCGGCAGTACTTTTTCGAAGACACGCGGGCACTAGTGATTGCACTGGAAACTTCTACTAGTAATGTATAAAAGCCGACGCGCTTGACCCGCAGATCATAATTTCGACGATCGCCGACTCTGCTCGTCGGTTCGTTGTGTTTCAGCGTTACCTGTTTTGTAACGCTTCGCTCAATTTGCAACGTGCAGCACGAGACAGGTTGTCCGAACCAGCCAATATATCGCGAAATGAAAACACGTACATAGCTGTGCGCAAGTTTCGCATTAGTGAGTATCGTAATTGACGGTGAATTTTTTTTTTTCTGAAGAGAATGCTTCATAAAAAGGGGCCAACTCCCATCCGACTTATTGATATACATGAAAAATGCAGACATGCTTTTATGGAGGAGCCTCTGAGCCGATTAGTATGAAAGTTGTTGCCTTTGAGAAAGAAACCTAAATTTCAGTGACTCTTGGAAGCGAATTTGTTACTAACGCCTGGAAGCAGGTTACGTCATTCCTGTCGCTGTCCGTTTTCCGCACCATACAAGCTTACAAGACACGTGTCAGAGCATTAAGAGTGCTTCAAAATTAAACGAAATCAGGGATTTTAAGTGCCGGAACTAATAATGGGATTGTGAGGCACGCCTTCGGGAGGGGCTCAGGATTAATTTCTACCAGCTCGCCAGGCATTTTAACGTGCACCTAAATCTAAGTAACCGGTCATCTGTGCATTTCGCCGCCATCTAAATGCGGCCACATTTGCCTCGAGTCGGTAATGTGACCTCGCAAAACAACACCACATCCACTAAACCACCACGGCGTGCAAACTGAATGTTACTAGCAGGAATGTGGCCGTGTTGATTAGGGCAAGTTAGATGTGTGGGAAAGCTTGACTAGTGATTTTCGCACATAATTCTTAGCATACATTGTTTTCCGTATAGTACCTTGCCATTTTATGTGCTTTCAGCGTTCAGCGTGACATACGAGTGATTGGACAGTTCCTTAACTCAGCATTTTGCCATCACTATAGGGCAACTTGCCCGAATGGGTCACAACCCGCATTTGTGGCACCATCTGTAGCTCATAAAAGATAACAAAATTAACCAAAAATTTCCAAGAATACGCGTTTCTTGTGTCAATGGTAAAACGAACTTTATTGCTCTCTGTTCTAAGCAGCATTGTTAACGAAGTGGCCAATGATGCAGTAAGATGGGGCTATTAACATATTTATGTCGTTTCACCTCATTTCATACGCCTGTGAATACATAATACTGTATATATGCAACTTCAACCGCTGGATTGCATGAAGCTACTTGAAATTGAACCTTCTTGATGACTTCTCGTCCTCAAAAGCCTTCAGAAGTGCACTTGTGAAAAAGTATATATTGATGAGGAAAGTTAAATACTATTTCTTATAGTTAAAGAGTCCCTGTCTACCTTTCTCTTCCTACCGCCGTACAAGGTGAGGTCATGATTCTTGAAGTATTTCAAGATTGTTTACTTTTGCAGGCAGCCGCCACCATTTGCTACGCACGTTTAAAAATATAAGGCACGGAGGAGCATGTTATTATCCTTTGATAATTGAAGAAGACACTGCTTGTGAAGAAGCTGGTGTTCATTGTAGAGATGGTGGCAAGGTTTCTAGGTTTATGCAAATAAATCAGCGTCCAGATGCAACCCTGCCTTATAACTTATAAAGCCAACCTTTCCAACATGCCTAAAATGCTACAATATTAGCAATATTGGCTCTACGTAACCCGCCGTGGGCATTGCTTAATGGTATGGTGTCGCGCTGTTCAGCACGAGGTCATGGGATGAAATCCGGCTTCGGCGGCCTCATTTCAACACCCGTGTGCTTAGGTTTAGGTGCACCTTAAAGAAACCCAGGTGGTCAAAATTAATGCGGGGTCCCCCATCACGGCGTGCCTTATAATCAGATCATGGTTTGCTGGCACGTAACCCCCCCCCCCCCCCCTTTTATTTTGTTCTACGTAGCAGCTGTATTTGGAAGACGCGTGAACTGGTGTGCGATGTGATGACTGCTTGCTTCCTTGAGGCGTTGACATTCGTTAAGGACGTTGGCGATGGTGGGGAAGCTATTATACACGAGAAAATCAAAAGCGCCGTCCACTATGCCCTTTAGTACGTGGTTCAGTTTGTCTTCTTCTGACATCCTCTGACAAATGGCAAGAACGTCCCGTATGTATGCCACATATGATTCAGCCGACGTCTGGACGTGGGACACACGTTCCTTATGCGCAGCTCACTGACAGACAACAGATTTGCCGAACAACTCACGGAGTTTTTGCTTGCATTGCTCCCAGCTCGTCAGTCCGTCGTCGTAGTTTCGAAACCAGGCCCGTGGCGCTTCGTTCAGGTAGAAATTATGTTGGCCAGCATAATAGTTTGCAGGCATGTGTTATGGGCGCTGACGCGCTCGAATATTTGGAGCCATTCATTGACATCAAGATTGTCGGCCCTGGAAAGCCCTCCTGGGTCGCGCGGCTGGGGCAAGATGACTGTAGGCGTCGTGGCAGCCATTGCTTCTGTCTGCATGGTCGCTGTGCCTGCACCAGCTCCATCGGTCCTCATGTTGTAAATGGCCATGTTACGTCCACTTCGAAGCTCCGTCGTGCACAGCAGTACCCAGGACTTCCATCAGATATTTTGCAGAGAGAAAAAGCAAGATGGGAAACGTATTTACAGTATGTAAAATAGGTTAAAGTAATTGATGAAGACGAGTTCACAGCAGTCTAGTGACTAAAACGTCGTCTTCTTCCACCACAAGCTCGTGCTCACCTTCCTCAACGTTGCGCAGAGCAGTGCAACACTATCATGAGCCGAATTCTGAAGTTTATCCTTTGTATGAACTGTGGTCGCGCTAATGTCCCGTTCAATGCGAAAACTAGCTTGCCGTTCTTTGTACGAAATTCTCCGGTGTTTGCACTGCATTGGGAATACGAGCCGTTGTTTTTTTTTTACATTCAGGTTATTCATTATTTGCTTTTCTTTAACTGTCTATGTTTCCCCTATACACTCACTCCTGCTATGACGCATCTTTTCATTTTATTTTGGTGGAAATATGGTGATTTGCTGTATATGCAAAGTATTAACATGCACGCATTTCTGTTTTATTTTGTATGTGTTTCTGTATATGAGCGCGTTTTTCTTTTCTTTTTTCTTTTTTCATGACAGATACGGAGAGCCGCGAGGCTGCGAGTAGGCTTGATGGCGTGACTGCGTTGTAGTACTCTGTATATGCGCATACTGCAAAGGCAATAGAGTTTCTGGCTTAGCCTTTCATCGCTGCCGGAGTAACGCATTAAAATTTAAAAGAAAGTGCGTGTACACTGTATTGAACGACGAGTGGGATTGTGTTATTGCGTGCAAGAAGACTTTGGGAGTCCGCCCTGGCTGCTTTCTTTCTGATGGTGCTGCTTCCGGCAGAAGTGAAACAACAATAATAAAATAAATGTGCGCCAAAGCATTGGTCAAAAACGAAAAGCGCAAATAACCTAAGCCTTTTCGCGCTCATGACGCTTCGTGGAAAGGGTGAGGAGTGCAGCTGTGCCGCTTCCATGAATTCGTTATGCAGTCTTTTGATGAGTCAGCGTATTTAAGCACCCGTGAATATTATCGGGCAAGTAGTACGAAAAGGTGCACACCGTGCCAATTTCTCGTCTGCTTCCTTCATCACAGCTCGCGCTTTGAGGCGCCGCGTTAGACTGCACTATATGCGGGAGCGGCCCACTTAGCCCAGTGCGTTCCTCGTAGGAGCTTACGCTTGATAGAAACTGTGGGAAGTTGTGCGCATTTCATGATCGCACAATTTAATCAAGTTTTAACATTTCTACGGCGAAGTACAAATTCCACCGTTTCTTAACCCAACTCACATGAGATAACTTTATGTACGTATGATTGCATAACCCGTAGTGGCTGATGACGTCACAGTACATGTTTCTCTCGCTTACACTCGTCCGCTAATCATATATAACCCGACAATCGCCCTGATGTAGGGTCGTGTCAAACGAGCACCAAAAATTAAACCATTGACGTGATACCATCGTCTACAATGTGATCGTCGTCGTGCTGCTGCTGTCCCATACACGTGCGACCCACTCGAACTACTACTCAATATACAGGAACATGTTGCCCCACCTAAGATCGCTTTGTGGAAACGCGAACAATGCTGGATAGTCAGGTACCGGCAAAATGCTTCGCATAGCATAGATTCCCACAGTGTGTAGGATCTGCGGATTTTTGCAACGAAGCCGTACATGGCTAGGATATGTCTGAGGTCGCACATGCACTCTCGTTCATCTTAGGTCGTGAATTTTGAATGCATACTCATGTTGGGTTGATGCTCTGTCGGTGGCACTTTTGTGTTGGTGTCTCAGTATATAGGTGCTTGTTTCTCAAAACAAAAATCAGTTGGTAGACAGCGCTTGTCTACGTCGTCCTTTTTTGTCCTCCGTCTATGTATGCGCTGTAATTGACGATTGATACCATGGAATACCAACTAGCCCGTACCCAAACCTTGCTTCAAGTCTTCGACAATGTAGTTGCAGATTATACCAGAACTTTTACTTCTTTTTTAAGCAGAGCCAGAAAAACAAGAATAATCTCCGTCATGCACGAGCTCTACTATACTTTTTAGGGCAAAGCCACAACCTCTTATTGGATAATCTGCATTTGGTAATTCCGCTAGTACGAATAAATAATTAAACAGGACTGTTGAGTACTGTCACTACACGAGGGCTGCAACTTCATATTTGTACTATCTTGCTTATAAAAAGCGCACTTCTTCTTCCAATGAAAACATAGAATATTTAGTTGGAAGAATGATAAAATCTCTGACGTAGCTTTTTACAAGACATAATCTTAAAAACTGCTATTTTGAGTTTTGTCGGCGAGATGTGAAAGAAGAGCTGAAAGCTGTATTGAATTTATCATGCCAAAGCCCCCGATGAATATGCAATAGCACTAATACTTCCAAGAAAGTAAGTGCCCTGCGAACTTTGTGAGATGAAAAAGTAATAAAAATACCTTATAGCCGTACCAACCGGCACGGCTTTTGGTCATAATGCAGTGCTCACTTTTCTACCCGCTTACTATATTTTCATCTGCCACGCTCGCGTGCCATTCTTCAGATAATATTGTTAGACAAAAATTTCTGTCCGAACCGTAAATACAAGTGATGTCTCTGTATTTACACAGCTTTGTTCTCACACGCGCTCGAAGTGATTGCTTATCGCAACTAAAACTGCCTTGTTATCACACTAAAAAATCCGTCTTCTTTATGGATACAAACATATTTAAGGATACAGGGAGATCTCTGTTCTTCATGGATACCATACTTTTGGGAAACACCTAGCACGAAGCGCCTGCTAGCCTCACATGGAGAAAGAATACGTTAAACGACGGCTCACACGCTTCAACTATAGTGAAAAAAACAAAAAAACTCACGCAATCAAAATTGCCGAAATACCCATTGTTTATCAGCGTTCGCTTGAACCACTTTTTACTAATGCTCCTGGTGAAGATGCTTATACCTCAGTAGGCGCTGTGACCGCAAAAGAGCAATATGCGATTGGGCAGTGAACTATTGACAAATTTAAAAAAAAGCTGGCATTGTTTTTCCAATAAAACAGCAAGGCTACGAAGCCTCCAAAATGAAGGCTCATTAGTGAATGCGAGAGAGTAAGAGTAATGGTCCATGGCGAAGATACTACGCCAAACTAATTTGCATTTTTTCTTCTTGTTCTCGTTATTCATTACTGCACTCACTAAAGCCACCTTCCGACTGAATCACGAAAGCGATAGACTAACGACGCAAAATGACGCATGATGCGTGCACGAGGCGAATCCAGCGGTTCTATACTACAGCTTCCTGGAGATACAAAACGCCGTACATTGTTCCCCACGCCCCCAAGGAAACAAGTGGATCCATGCTAGCCAACCAGCGCGGGAATTCAGATTCATACAGGGGCAAAAAAACTAAACGCAGATGGAGAGCTGTCTACCCATACAAGGGCCTAATTAGATTCGACTACCCTATCATCCATATAATTTATGACGGTGCGCATGTCTTTAATTCAGCAGTTATATTTGTTATATCAAGCGTAGATGGAGAGGAGAGGCGTGTGGCAGGTAGAATGAATGCGCGCAAATTACCGTGCGCATTTTCAGCTCACCGTTAAACTCATGCGTTCGCACAACAATTTGTTTAAGAGAACAATAGTCGTTCGGGGAAAAAGCGCTTCCGTGATCTCGCAGAGAAGCCCAATTTGTACAATGCAGCAAGAAAATTATATAGTTGCACAGCTAAGAACACACAACGTTAAAATGTGGGATTGTGCGTCCGTAAGAAATTAAAAAAAAGTAATTTAGCCAGAAGAAGCGCGTTGATCGAGGCATACAATGAACGTCACTACATTAAAATATCACTAGCCTCTAATTAATTTTCTTCTTGTGGTCGACGCTGAAACAGTCATAGGGAGAGAAGGAGTGTGTGAGTGAACCTTTTAAGTTTGGAGATAACAATATTTTAAACACACTTGGGGCCTTATAACGTAAAACTATTCCAATATGTTTTATTTCAATCTCCCGACGTCAAATTTGCGCAACCACCGACGCAAGCATCGGACGGTGACCAGCAGAGTTGTCTGAACAGACCAATCAAACGCTCTCCTCGTTTATAGGATTTCACTGTTTGCGCTAAAAACTCTCATTAAAAACGAATAATATTGTCTACATTGAGCGGCTTGTCTTATCTAATTGGCTGACAAGAGGCGAGGAGTACGTTCAAGTGGAGAGGGATTCATCAAAACTTCAGAACTGAAAGTTGGGCGAGTTGGTTTGGTTTCACCTTAAAGAAGGGCCTGTGGAAAAGCTTACATAGGACAAACAAATCGATGCCTAAATACAAGGATCCAGGAACATGCACTCAATGTAAAGAATGGCACTGGTTCACATTTGGCAGTTCATCGCCGCTTAAGGTTGTGTAAACACGTTTTTGATCAAACTGAGATTTTGAACAGGCACAGAACGCAAAAAAAACAAGAGAAGTAATGGAAGCTTTTTAGATGTTTTTGGACTGTGACGGATACACCAGTCAACCTTCGATAGCACTGTCACAGGCAAAAGTGTCTTACCTTCCGGGTTTTCTGCAAATCAGTTCTTGATTAGCCAGCTTTGCTGTTGCCACGTGTACGTTATCTCAGTTTTCTCGTGCACATGAGAGGGTGCTTGCTCTCTTTTCAGCATAGTTTTGTATTTATTCTGTTTATTTGGAAATAAACTGTTAATTGCGAGTAGAGCCCGTGTTTCTCTTTCCTCGTCTACGTCTTTTCACGCACTTTTTCGTTAAGAAGGATAGAGATTTGTTGGGGCCGAGCCAGTGCAATGAAAAGCGATAACTGCATGAGGAGGGTGATTCGGGCGTCTGCGATTGGTGCGCTGTCCCTTATTTAGCTTGAGCTGGCTGGTCGACAATCGCGGCGGCATGCAACGGAATTGCCGCAATCAAAGCAGTTTCTTTTGCGTTATGCTTTTTCATTGTTATTTTGTTTACGTACTACACTGTTGTAAGTTCATGTTTGTTTCTGTTACGTATAGTGTTACAATGATGTATGCACATGTTTTGTTGTGTTCTTAATTGCTAATTGGCAGTTGTAATTTACGTTGTTGTATGTACCCACTCCTGCTTGGGCCCGAATAGGGCCTGCAGTATTTGTAAATAAATAAATAAATAAATAAAAAACGGATCCTCAGCAGAGAAGAGTTGGCAGAGCGAGGTCATAAACGTGCGAAAATTGCTACATAACGTTACGCGGCCGCGCAAGAAGTTTTATTGTAGGCAAATAAATCGGTGTTGTCCAGGAGGTGCGAGTACCCGGTGCCTGAGCGATCGGCGGCATCCGTCTTTCTTTTCCTTTCAGAACGGGGCAGCCTGCGGCTACTCAGATAAGAATTCAGTTTTCTTCGGCATATTAATGCATCTTTAACGCGTAGATGTCACTTTGACGCGTTGAGTTTTCGCGGTTTTGTGATGTATCATGATAGGCAGGTGAAGTGGGTGCAGCCCGAAAACTTTTGACCAATAGCCAAGGTCTAATTGCAAAAAGTCGTTGAATCAGAAATTATTTTTCTTTTGTTTGGTTCAGTCATGCATAATAAGTGTGCCCGCGTCATATCAGCTATCGCTGTTTTCTTGACGTCGTATGGCAGACGTCGGGGGTGGTTCAAAGACAGAAGTTCAGAAACAATTCATGAAACAGTTCAGTTCATGACAGAAACAGTTGATGACAGAAGTGGGGGTGGTTCAAAAACGTTTTTGAACAGTCGCGGAGGGCTGATTGCAGAATTGGTGTAGAAAAGTTTGAAATAGTTTTACGTTATAACACCCTTGGTTAAGCGCTGAGCAAAAGCTTGACTTACTCAAGTTCCAATAATGAACTTGATTTACATGTGACATGGAAGCGAACAAAGGGTTTTAATCACACGAACCAACGTAGTCTTTACTGTGCAGAAGCAAACATATTCGAGATCTTAAAAAAATACTTTCAATACTTAGGTTTTTAAGCGCCACATATCCTGCAACACAGGAATGACTGGTTTTATTCTTTCACATCTTGAATCCATAAAGCACTGTATTTTTTTTAAAAAAAGGTAATCAATACGTGGCAACCTGAAAGCTGGCGTCATGGAGGCTCCTTGTTGACCTTTTCCACACGTTTAGGTCCCGTAATGGCAGAGCACCTGGGGGAGATTGGGAATGCACTCATTAGCATTGGTGTTTTCACGGCAGTAAGTTTGGTCTGCCTCGCACGAATGCGGTGGAGTCTCTTTGGCAAGGCAGCCTGTGGGAATCAGGGGAAGGGTTGGGGGGGGCTAAAACCACGCCTACTAATATTTTATACACAGGTAAAAATGATAAAGTTATTTCAGGTCGAGCTGAACGAAACGAAGCTAAATGAGACCAAGTAACGCACCTCATCTAGTAGTTCAATCATATTGATGGTGTACAGGGTTTTGCATAAGCGACCGCTGTGTCATCAGTCAGGACTTGACGCCGCCTCCACGCTGCGATGACAGGTGTTCTCTGAAGCACAAATGTGTGAGAGATTCCGTAGACGTGTCGTCTTTGCAGTCTTTGCTTATTTTGATGCTGTTGTTTGGTCCTTTTCAACGCATTCTTTGTTTGTTTCGAGGCTGCGCCCTTTCACCGTAGTTTGCCGCATATTTATTGCCTAAATTATTTTTAACCTGCCGTGGTTGCATAGTAGCTATGGTGCTGGGCAACTAGGCACAAAGTAGCGGGATCACATCCAGGCCAAGGTGGCTGCATTTCGGTGGGGCCAAAATGCTAAAACACCTCTGCACTTAGATTTAGGTGCATGTTAAAAAATCCCAGGTGGTCCAAATTTTCGGAGTCCCTCATTACGGCGTGCCTCATAATCCAATCATGGTTTCGGCACGTGAAACCCCATAATTGTTTAAAAAATTACCGACGATTACGTTACTTCCTAATGCGAAATTTGAGCGCAGCAAATAAGCTGTTTCACCTTTTCGATAGATTGAGGCAAAGAAATCGAGCAACACATGTATGCGCTATCACAGAATTTTTTTTTATTTTTCACACGTATTCCTTTAACAAAGACTGCACTAACAGTTCTTGACAGTCATGAAGGAAGCTTTGTGGTCGGAGAAATAGACTGATATATGTTCGACTTGGTACACCAATGCTTGATTCTCAAAGACGAGATCTATACAAGTGCCTCGCGAGGTTGTCACAGCCGTGGGACGCGTTACGAGCGAGAGGAACGGGATGTTCTCCCGCATAAGTGTTAGGAAATTGCTGTTTGTCTTTATGTCAACATTAAAGTCCCCCACTACTAACATCGGTGTGGATCGATGGACGGTTAATGCGAGTTGCAGGAAGTGCACGACGTCTTTCGTGAGTGCGGTAGCGGACTCACGAAAGCGGTATCAGTCGGTCGCTGCTAGCGCTGGGGGGATGAAAGGGGGGCGGAGCTGGTTACGACGCCGACGACAACGCCGACGACGACGCGAAACCCAGGAACGGACGCCAAAGAGCCATTTGTGTAGCCAGCCCTCCTCCACAGTCTCTCCTCCTCCCTTCCATCATCCTCCCTCGCCCGGAGAGCCGACAGCGCGCATGCGCGGCGGCGGAGCAGATTCGTCGGCGAGCTGGTTACGAGGCCGACGACGACGCGAAACCCAGGAACGGACGCCAAAGAGCCATTTGTGTAGCCAGCCCTCCTCTACAGTCTCTCCTCCTCCCTCGCCCGGAGAGCCGACAGCGCGCATGCGCGGCGGCGGCGGAGCAGATTCGTCGGCGAGCTGGTTACGAGGCCGACGACAACGCCGACAACGACGACGCGAAACCCAGGAACGGACGCCAAAGAGCTGCGCTCTAAAATTATTTTTAATGTGTAACCTCCCCCCCTCCGTTACGACGCAGCCTACAATCCGCGTTACAAAGTTCAAGCCAACGCTACCATCCTTAGCTCTGGTATTGTGGCTATTCTAAACAAAAATTTTCAAAAGCGACGATATAACTTTTGTATAGGAGAAGGTAGAAAGAGTGGCGTAGATGGGCGCTTGCCTGGTTTTACAGGTATACGTGGAATTCATAATCAAAATGGCCGAACGTCGTAGTAAGGCAATGACTTCTGTTGTTGCTGTTGTTTTAACTTGGTGACTGATACCTAGTCTTGACAGCATTGCTTAGGTGACTGAGTGACCGGAGGAATAAAATAAGATGCGTATAGCAAAACAAACAAAAAGAAAGAAAGAAAGAAAGAAAGAAAGAAAGAAAGAAAGAAAGAAAGAAAGAAAGAAAGAAAGAAAGAAAGGAAGGGGTGGTATAGAATTTATGGCAAGGAATGACTTGTATACTATTCTTTATCACATTACGTGTAGCGTTAAATGAAGGTGGCTGCATGCAGCTGTGCTTAATTCTAGTTTTCATATGTCAACGTTTCTGTAATTTTTCACGCTTTCGACGCTGTGTCCTTAATCTCTCGTTTCTGTGTTGTTATATACTTGCAAAGAAACTGGGTCATCGAACGGTAGAAGCTCTAATTTTCTTTTATATTTCACTTAGGTGATGTTTTCTTTTTTTTGTTGCAATGCAATCGCTTAAATCGTGCATCCACTGATGGAATCCTGGCCCGAAGTCTCACTGCAACATTGTTGCTTCGCCTTTCCTGCTTCTTCTTCCATTAGCTCTACGCGTCGGCGCAGCTGTTTATTGGTTTTCATGGGGCAGTGCTGTTTGTGTTTTCCCAATGAAAGGTTGCACCATCAAGACTTCATTTAAGATATGGAGGAAACCTTGGGAACAGGGATAGAACGAAAAATGGACGTCATTGTGGCGAGTGGTGCCCTGGCATTGGCTCAGCAACGCAGAAACGTCATTTGTGGCCTAGGGTAAATATCAGGAAGATATCCTACCGAAGCGTGACGCTGGGAACCTTCGTCACACCGTATCGATGAAAATGAAAAGCGGTTAACACACCTTACTTTGAACGCTGCTGAAGATAGCACATGGGTAGAAGTTCTCGGGAACAAAAACAGATAGCGCCGGGAAAGGTTAGTTACTTCGCAGGCACAATTTTAATATAAGAAAATAAAAATATTGTTCTGAATATTTCGTCATTCCATCGTTTTTGTTAGTCAGCTAAAAGAGACTTGCTTTCCCACTGTTGCAACCAGTTGTAGAAAGGCTGAGCCGCAGCACCAAGAGCAGCAGCTATGAGCTGTGGAACAAGGTTCACAAGGATTTTAATGTACTTTTACTGTGGGAGCTACTCACCTCTTTATTGCCAGCTACCTTTACAATACATTGTTGTTACCATCTCCTATGCACAAAAATTGAACTGAAGTAAAGGTCATGTGTGCAAGCAAAGTACTAGTGGAATGGACTATCACTAGGAGTAAGAGTGTGCATAAAACCATGCTTGGGACAATGGGAGTATACGGCCGAGAGGCATAGGTAAGAAAAACCTGATGCTGTGAAGTGCCTAGCGGGTCTTCCTAGAACGGTATCAGCGATATAGTATTTAGTAAGGGGCTCTAGTTGGAAAAAAAGAATTTGGTAGTAAGTGGCTCTCACACGCAGAAAACTTCAACCATGACACGCACGTGAAAATGTGAGAATATAAAAAGAAAAGAAAAACGATGGTAGAAGAGCGAGAAAAAAATAAAATAAGAGGATCAGGTTGGCTAGAAACGAATGCTTAAACAGTGGTAGTCCCTCCACTATATATACTGTCCTCTCTTGCTTGTGCATGCTTTTCTCTTCCCTTCGACGTCGGCCATGACTGGGCCCTTGTTCTAATTTTGGTAACCGCCACGTGCGGTCTCAAATTTTTCGCGCGAAAAATGAAAAGGGAAGGTCTGAATTAGAAAACTTGAAAGTCGTTGTTGCTATTGCTATGAATCATCTTTTGTTTTTCGTATTTATTGTCATTGACAATTTTATGTGATACAGTTATATTGTGCTTTTATGTCCGGATCCTCTGTCTCGCATCCTATTTCGACGCTGCCAATTCTGTACCTCGACAAAACAAAATATTGCGCATTTGTTTGGTGAAGCTGGACGCGAAGATGTCGCTTGCGGGAAAGATCCACACTGCAGCGGTGACACGAAGCATAGTGATTTTTTCCCAGGTAAGAACAATGCTATCCATGCTCAGCGGCATTAGAACTCACAATGGGAGATTCTCATTCGCGCTGGGCCGTTCTTGTTCATTTTCTTTTGTCTTTTGTCTTTTATTTTGCAGTTTTTCGCTGCTTGACCGCGAAAAAAGTCCAGAACACTCCTGCTTTTCTGGTGATAACAGGGCAGTTTATGATTAATGGCGTCAGAGTTATCGTCCGCCGGTGTGTATAGCTTTCTTTTGTTGCTCCCCTCATCAGCCTTTGCATCTGTTTTTCAGTTAACACAGCGGCAGTTTGCGCGACTGTAAGGCGCCTTTCTTCAAGAACTATATGCACCGTCTTAGATTGTTTGCCGTCTAGAGAGTGCAATGCATTGAAGCATGGTTTTATGGCGCCGATGTACCGAGATACTTTAACGCTAGAATACATTGGAAGCACACGGAACTCTTTTTGTTCGGAAGCAATGACTTGCTCCTTGCTAAGCTAGGTTTTGAGCAGTGCTCTCACCTCCAAACGTAATATGTACATATTCATAATACGCACATATTATGTACAAGCTTTCTTGAATTCATAAATTCTAACAAGTGTAATAGTTTATGGGTGGTAAATGGGGTTGCCCTATAGCCTGTTCCATTACATCACGAGGGTGTTACAACAGTGTATGGTGCGGTGGATAGGTCATGCACTTTCTTGCTACCCTTAAGAGGCATTTATGACAACTGTTTATCTACTGTTGTTTCTACAATAGCTCAGCAACCCGGCACACTATGCGCTGCGCTGACCTGTAAGCTGACCACGCAAAAGGTCGTGCCATGAACGTTGCGTACAGCAATCCCGGTGACATTTTCTGCACTTTGCATGCTGTTTCGTTACTTGTGACGATCCGGTGTAAGGCGACGGAAAGGCAGAAATCCCCACCATCGTTCTATCGTCAATGATAATCTTGTAGCCGCTTATGGGAAAAATGTTTTTCGCATAAATAGTTTCGTTTTACGTATGCTGTTAGACACGTCTTCATTTGTCTGCATGGTGCCGAGGAAGCTATCACCTTGTCTTTTTCCTCCTGCATGTGAGTGCGTGCTAAGGCACATCTACTTGTGACTCTTAAAACTGCTTCCTGAAGCTAGCAATCACTTTCAAACTAGTAGCAATGTTACAGGTGCGGTGATCTCATTCTTCTTTTATATTCTTGTGTTGCTTCGTTATAGGAAAATCGGTTTGCCATATAGCGAGCCCAAAAATGGTTAAGAGAGTCTCTTGAATTGCTCCGGCATTATTTTGTTTGTTTTTTTTTCTGCGCATTTCTCGCTCTCCTTATCTTTTCTCAGCTTCGACGCCTCACGCCGTCATCATTATCTTTCTTTTTTTATATATCACACTGGATCGGCTACAAGTTTATAACATAGGCGGTTAAAGAAGAGAAAAGAAGTAGAGAGAGCTCAATAAAGTTGGCGAGTTTTGAAGCACGTGAAAGTAACGTAGAATAGAACATTTCGAAAAAGAGCAAACTTTGTTAGATGGAGGCAATGTAAAATGAGCGAGTCACTTCAAACGAACGGACGTCAGATCCTTCAACACCCATTCAATTACGAGTAAAGAAATGTTGAAACAAGCTCAGCGTGACATTTGGAAGGGGAACGCCAGTTTGTGCTAGCGATCGAAATGGGCTTTACATTATAAACACCTATTTGTGAACATTGAATGGAGTACCAATTTTAACCAGGACAACGTCATTCTGGGTTAACAAGGTTGTGTAGTGTGTCAGTGCTTTGAACACAGGCGTTGCTGAAAAATGTTTCACCGAGCGAAAACTCTATGTTGTCCAAACGTAGCCACTTTATCTGTGTTAAAGGGGGATTCTACTTTTCATGGTCATTGGTTACCGACAAGCAATAGGAAAGATAAATTTTTTGAAACCGATCATTGTAGAATGATCCTTTGGTCTCATTACCAATAACTTTCGTTTATATCGAACTTAGTGGCGTCTGTCTTGGTTCGTATTCAGGACTCGTCCTTTCGCATTTTCTTCCGAATTCTTTTTCTTGATGCTTAAGTATAATTCATCCAGATTTAGTTTTGTGATTACTATTTGTTATTTCCCCTTTCGGGCTCCCCACATTTCACACTCTCTGAGGTTTCAGTGAGATTGCACTTTCGGGCTCCAGTGTTGGAAACCAATCAACCAGCAACATTTAAACCATATTTACTCAATGTGAAGTCTCACGCAACTATGATTATTTTTCTTGTGGAAAGAGTAGAGGTGCGCGAGATCGAAAGTTCAAAAAGCCACACGAGCGCTTCTGCTGTGCCTCAAGACGATGGACTCCAGCGACCGACTGTGGTCCGCTGTGCCTTCTCTAGCGCATGTGATTGATCTGTAGTCTTGTCTTCTATCTCTATCTCTCTCTATCTCTGTTTCACTCCTTCATCCCGTCTACATATGTAGCATAGCTAATGCGACAAAGTCTGGTTAGCAACCTTACCTTTTGTTCCTTCTCTTTATCGCTGTTTGTTGTTTATAAGGTGTGAAGGATTGACTTACGCTCCTAAATCGGGAGACGTAGATACCGATTTTAGTCAAAATCAAGAACGAATCGATGAATATGTAAGGCTCTCAGCGGACTATTCATGCCTAAATATCTCCCGTTCGGCGCATCACATTCAAAATGGCCAACAAGCTTGTGTAATGTACACTTGGTTCTAACAAAGGGCGTGCCGTCTTTTGCACATGTGTACACAATATTCAGACTTCATTCTTTTTGCGCTTGAACGGAAGGTTAGCTGAAATGAAAAATCTTGTGATATTCGTAATGAAAATAGTTCGGTAACGCGAAATACATCGTAACCTGCCACGGCAATCAATGATTTGGTGAAACTACCCGGACAAACACCTGCTGCTGCTTCTACGCAAGGCAGTGCAGGAGGAAAAGGTAAATGGGTGATCGGGAAAAATACGATGCTCCGGTATTAGCCTGTTGACAATAATGACTGACCTCTCTCGGATGTAGTGTTGTACCAAATGCAGACTAGGTGTAAGAGCGTTTCGGTTGGTAACTTTTCAGTGAGCGGAAGGACCCATCATATAGAATGGAGGAGCAACTAAACTCAATGACAGTTGACAGGGGGAATAATTCCGCTAGGTGTGCTAACATTCTCACGTTTTCGACGCCATACAGGCGAAAAGAACACTCGGAGATTTACAAACGCCTTGTGGTTGCCAATCTTTAGCTCTGTCGTCTTTGTTGCACTTTCTTCGTTCAGAACGAGGCGAATGGAGCAAAGCTACCTAAAAAGGACCAAGCACACTTCAGGATGACTCCAAAACAAGGTTAACGCTCAATGAGCGACCAGCGTGTTCAGTAATGGCTACCAGAGACATCAGAAAAAATCAGCAGGCAAGTTCGCACAGTTGCAAACACTAAGCATCTTCACCTTCCCAGCTTCCTTCGTATTGGTAGTGACTTTTCAGATGAAATTATGATGCCGGCTTATTGTGCCTTCTGCAAACAGGTGACATATGACGTGATCGTAAGCGTTGTAGTGGTTATGTTCACCGTTACCAGCACCTGCTGGTTGTGGTATGATGCGATGATTACTGACGCTCTGCCCTTTTATGTAATCGCGGTCATGCCTGATGACACTGCCTGCACATAAGTGAACGCAACCAACACCCAATGTGTCTATTCTTGCTGGCGTTACTATGATGCCTGTTTCAGCTTTCCTGTTTGCTCCAGCTTGCTCAGCAGCTATGTAGCGGTTTACGCTACATAGCTGAATGTTTGAGTAGCATAGCTGAATAGTTGAATGACAGAAAAAGAAGGCACCTGTTTGAATGTCGCAGTGTAACGAGGCTTCAAGTCCAGCGTAGCCTCACATTAGGCGTTAGTATTTAGCACCACCACATTCATGAAGTTAGTGCCAGAAAATATCTGTGAACTCCCTTCTTTCTCGCGTCATTCGTACACCCCTACGAACATCTTCTGTTGTCAGCGACTGTTGGTCTGCGCGATGTCATCATTCGCACATTGGTATTCAATGAACATTTATGCATGTAGTGTATTCGCATGTTTTTTAGCACAAAAATGTGTTTTAACGCTATTCTCGGTAATATCGTGGTGAAAAAAGAAACGCTGTATTCAATTTTAACTGCACAACACGTGTTACTCGAGTAAAGCAATAGGTGGCGCTGAGTAGAATCGTCACTGATACCCACCGTGAAGGCGGCCTAACATCCAATACAGTTTCTTATGGGCACATGACGGGACGGTCATCTTGTGCAAAAGTCTGTTGTGTAGTTACCTTATCGTTGAGCACACCGGTGTGCAATTTGGCCATCTCGCAATAGATCTTCTAGTTAATTTACAGTGATGCTTTTTTTATTGCGAACTCTGCAACATTCCTGTGACCTTGGCTGCGGATGTTGGGGCTGTCTTGGTGGCCAAAAAGCTTTTTAAAAAAAATTGAATTGAAGCACGATGGTGCAATCAAACCTCAGCCCCCAGCACCATAACCTGATGATCTTTAGCGCCAGTGACATCGACGCGATCGACCTTATAGCCGAGCTCTTGGCGATGATCGCCACGGATGTCAGATCGCGTAACATAGCGGTGCGAGAGCACATGCGCGCAGGCCCCTTTCCTTTGCGCAAAATACGCAGGGACGAAGTGGTCAAATTTAAAGCATTTGATTGAACGCTTCATGAAAGCTTCACTTTGCATAGGTTCCAAGATGTGCGTTACATCTGAATGATATTTTATCACAACACAGGCTCCATTCAGCACCAGTTCAAATTGCTAACAAAAGCTGACCATGCTACAGCAATTGCTGTTGAGGCACCTATGTAGGCACTCACATAAGTGGTTTTTTTAGAGGTGCGCTTATTGACAATTCACTGTGCTGAGCTATCGGAGAGCTGCATGTTTCGAAAAGCGCGGCAAAGATTTCAGGCTCTTAGTTCATTTAGCTCTGGGTGAATGCAGCAGCAGTTATTCTGCTCCATTGTTCTTTTTTTATTCGTTAACCACTGATCAAAAATGTATGCAAGTGGGCGTGAATCAGCTCTCCTTGCAGCTTTGACATGCTCGTTCATTTCTCTATCGTTATGAACAATCAGTATTCATGGAACACGCATGACTCCTGTTGAGAACTCGGAAGCACGTTCTCTCCTACGCATTTCTGTACCACAGTGATGTGAAGACGACTTAACGCCTGCAGCATACACCAATAAGATGACAGCTACTCCACTACTGATTACCCATCATCCTCTCCTTTGTAACTGGATACGCAAAAAGTAGAACTGCTCTCAATGGAAATAATCTTCAGGCCGACCATTGCAGTAACACTGCCGCGCCTGGCAGAAAAGAGAAGAACAATATTTGTCCTCTCACCATGAACAATGGTAAAAGATTTGAGCACGTTTTGGGGATTATGCGATTTGATCTCACTTGCACCGCGGTAGCTTAGCGGCTATGGCGCGGCACTGCTGAGATCGAGGCCACCAATTCTTATGCCTGCCGCGGCGGCCGCTTTCTCTATGGGGGCAAAATGCACAGATGCGAGAATTCTTAGGTTTAAGTACATGGTGAAGGATCCGAGGTGTTCAAAATTAATCCGGAGTCACACACTTAGGCCTGCCTCAAAAATGAAACCATGGTTTTGGCACGTAAAACCAATTAATTTAATGATATGTCTTCCTATCCGATGTGCACAATAGTCTGGACGCTTCCATTAATGTTATTATTGCCACCGCTGTGGGTTAGGATATCTTTATAGCGTACTTTATGTTGGGCTTGGCTCTGCACTCCTCTTTGATCTCTATGTAAACAGTCTGTAGCGATACAAAAACCGGGGGCCACGTTGCCTCGTCAATGTCGGAAGAGCCGTACTTCTAGCCGCAACAATTTCAGTTCATTATCTTGCAGTGGCAAAGCCGAAAGCTGTTGTAAGAATACAGTTTCATACTACAGACTCGGGTTTTGTTACGTAGCACTGTAGACTCTGAAAAGTAAGATGCATGGCATTCACAAGTTGCAAATGTCGAACATAAAGCTATAGCCAAAGAGCTTTGTTTTCTTTCTTTACGTCACAATGAGCTTTCGTCATCGCCGTCGGATTTTCACAGCGTCGCAGCCGAAGAAAGCGTAAATTATACTTTTGTATTCCTCTACCTTTGAAGAAACCACCATGCTGAATATCTTTATTATTTTATTTTTATTCAAAAACCTCACAACCTCCAGCAGTGGTAATGTGTGAAGGGGAATTATACAATATATAGTGCAAGCATTGTGAAGAATGGGAAAAGAAAAGGAGAATATGAGACGTATACTAAAGTACCTAGAACGAGGTGGCGTTACATAATAGTTAGCGGAACATGATACACACTACCGGAATGCCTGATGACATGCACAATGTAAGGGTATATCGTTTAAGTCCGTCAAATTTTGCAAAAGTAATGTAAGGGTACATCTCTTGACATTGCCGAATCAAAGTTAGCGAGAAGCGTGTACATAATTAAGGAAAAATCATTGAAAGCAACTGGTCTTGAAAAGATAGTGGTTACTTCGCGACAAAATTTAACAGGGTCATGAATGTGGACAACATTTTCAGGGAGACTATTTCATAGTTCAGTTGCTAGTGGTAACGCTGACGAATTGACAGCGTTTGTGAGCCTAAGGGACGCTTGAAGGAGCGGTAGTTGTGTAAACGCAGAGACGTTCGTTGCCGTTCGGAGAGAGGGAGGGCGGTTGGTGCCGACGGTTTAGTTTATGAAATAAGCGGACTGGAGCAATCTTTCTGCCTGATTTTAAGGAGGATAAGGACAGATAAGATATAGTGTTATTAACACTGGAATGACGGCTGTCTTTGGCGATGAAACCCATGGCACGATTTTGAACGCGTTCAAGAGCGTAGATTATATAGGTTGATGAGGAGATTATATAGCAAATTGATGACGCGTATTAAAGTTGTGGATGGACGAATATTAGATGTGTTAGTTATTTGGTCGAAGTAGGAGCGTCGTGAAGGTTTCGTTTAAGGTAGCCGAGGTGGCGTGATGTCTGTGCTGCGATATTATCTATGTTGGCTGTCCAAGAAAATTTGGGTGAAAGATGCGCGCCAAAGTACTTGTAAGACATTGTGCGCACTACGTGGCGGTTATTAAGAATGTATACATAGTTAGATGCTGAAGCTGATTTATTGCTAGTGAAGGTCATTACTTTACACTTATCAGTAATAAGAGACATTTGGAAGCATGAGCACCAATTAGTTACGAGATCCAGGCCCTGTTGGAGAGCGAGATGACCAGCTGAAGAAGAGATTTTACGGTAAATTGCGCAATCGTTTGCGAAAAGTCGCATGTTAGAGTAGATACCGGCTGGCAGATCATTAATGTAAATTCACAATAACAAGGGACGCATACACTACCCTGGAGGACGCCGGAGGTGACATCACTAAGAGGACATGAGAAGGAATCAGTAACGGTGTATTGTTTACGGAAGGAAAGAAAATTTCTCACCCAGGATAAAGTTAAGGAATCTAAATTAAGAGACGGAAGTTTACATATTAGACGACAATGCTGGCAACTATATTAGCTGGCATGCCGTCAGCTTGTTGCTAGGTAACGCAAGAAAAATAAGTCGTGAAGCATGATTTCATTTATACGCAAAATGTTTAGTTTTAGCGGGAAAGAATAGAAAAATAAAACGTTGTCAGGAAGTTCATATCACATTAATTTTTTTCGATGCTTGCGTCAACTAAAGGACGAGATTAACATTAGCCGCGACGTGTTTCCTGTTGCCAGTTTTGGCCGAGTATCTACTCTTGTTGTATTTGTATCTCAATGCATGTACGCTGACTTGTACATTCGCATTCGATCGACGGTGAGCTTGCATGTGGCATTTTTTTATTTTGCAAACTCCAGTAGCTTTCTTGTAGCTACATGCGTTTGCAGAGAGAAATTCTCGCGTATTTCTTATAGACTATCTTTTAGCTTGAAACCCTTTTCTATCACATGCTGTTTATTTTTGAAAAAATACAAACATTGTGATGATATGCATTGATTTTGTCGTGTAATCGACCCAGGCGCTGCGCTCGGTCGATTTGGGGTGACGCTAACGAGATGTCAAGGTGTTTCAAGCACAAATCAATTGCAAGGCCCACAGATGTATACCAAGATTCTGACAGGTTCTCGGGTATTGAAAACAATAAACAGTTTTAATGACGCATTCTGTTTTCGGCATCGTAACAACGTTGTGGGATAGGTTTCAGTTTGCCAAAAAAGGTATGTGTACTATCTGCTGATTCGATCGATGCCGCGATGCGGTTCGTTTTGAAGACAACGGCGTCGGCTTCGATGCCACGTACTCGATCCGAGGGCTGTTGAAGTTCCAGGTCAACGGAAGCTTGCCGCTGCTTAAGCGCTTCCAAGTATTTCGAAATGGCTCTGACCGGCTTCAATCCGTTCAACTGTCTCTGAAACCTTAGGAAGTGTTTAACTCGTGTCGGGTCGGAGGTTAGTTTCAACGTCTCCTTAGAGGATTAGGAGTAGGTTACATAAATAATACGTAAGGTTATACTTGGACCATTCAAAAACATAGGATAAATCATCGGGGTACAATGTCACTAAAATAAATTTCTTTGAGCTTTGGATAAATGAGCAACATTCCAAGTAACTTGCCTGGAACAGTGAAAAGGCTAAGCGCTGCATTCCAGCAATGGCATCGAGCCCCTGTAAATCTACTGCTGTAGGTTTTCCGCACAAGCCACCAAAAAAAAAGAAACAATGCTTGGTTTAGATTGGATGCTTCCGGCTTCCGTGTAGGGAATTACCGGATGTCATGGCCTGTTTTGATAATTAAAAATTTTCCCCGCAGGGGCGTCTGCGTCAGCAGGCGTTTGGTGTGTTGCGACACCACGGACCCGAGCACACGAGGGTTGGAACCTCCCGCGTGTAGCCGTGCGCGGCTTAGCCGTGTCTGGGGAAAAGGGGATCCTGGGGGCTGAGCCGATGCTGGGTGTTCGGACCTTTAAGGCCCCCCGGCGGAGGCAACACACCCCTTTGGCCTCTGCTTCACATAGACGGCACCCCCGGACTGACCCACCCGGGGGAAATCGGACAGTCGCCTTTTCCTGTCCTCCTCTACGATCTTCGTCTCTCTCTGTCGCCTTTTTCATCTTTCCTGTCTTCTCTTCACTTCTCTTAACTTCCTTATTTCCTGGCGGCAAGGGTTAACCTTGTGTAATATATCCAGTCTTGGGTATATATATATTAGGTTATAGTGGGAACGTACCGCTGGCGTACGCAGAATAGAATTTTTTCTAATCCTGTGACGTCCCCAGGTTGGGCTCCGAGGTGGGCGGCGGGCATTCCTACCGAATATAGTAATCCCATATATGGCTTCAAATTTCCCCACACTCCCTGATCGCTCCCTGAAAAGGGGGCGCACCGATGAAACCTTCAACTTTCTCTTCAAACCAAAAGAAATATTTCCCAAGTACCACGTAATACACAGTCAACACGAAACCAAGACAGTCCGTACAATATCCCCGTTTGTGGTCGCAAAATGCCTGACAGAAGCAATCGGCTCTGGTTACAAAGTAACTAAGATGGGAAGCGGCGACCTTCTTCTAGAAGTGCGTGACAAGCTCCAATACAGCAAACTGACGAAACTTGTTGCGTTTGGTGACATTCCTGTATCTGTGGGCCCCCACCGGTCTATGAACACCGTGCGTGGTGTCATTTCTGATGACGACCTCCTTGATCTTAGTGAGAGCGAGCTGTTGGAAGGATGGCAAGACCAAAACGTGGTAAAGGTGCAACGAATTAAGTTAAAGCGTGACGACAAGGAAATTCCAACAAAGCATCTAATAATAACATTTGGAACAAGTGAGCTACCTGATTCATTAGAGACGGGATATTGTAAACTACGCGTACGACCGTACATTCCCAATCCGCGCCGATGCTTCAAGTGTCAGCGTTTTGGGCATGGGTCTCAGAGCTGCCGAGGGCGTGCCACTTGTGCAAAATGTGCATCTAAAGACCACACTTCAGACAACTGTTCTTCCACAACCCACTGCGCTAACTGTGACGGAGACCACCCCGCTTATTCACGATCGTGCCCGTCATGGAAGAAAGAAAAACAAATAATCGAACTGAAGGTAAAACTAAACATCTCTTTTCCAGAAGCGCGCAAGCGTTTTAGTGTCCACAACCAATCGAATCCGTCCTACAGTGATGTGACGCGCCGGGGGGCAGCGCCACATCCTCTGGCGGCCGCGCAAGTCACACAGAGTGTGACGGCGGTTACGCCATCAGCCCCCCTGGCGGGAGCAGCCACTGCTCCTCCGCCCCCTACCACGAAGGGCCAGCAGACTTCCGAGCCTGCCGGTCCTAGGGCCACTGCTCGTGCGGACAGGCCCGAAAAACCCCCGCGCGTGCCCGCTGAGCGGGCGTCATCCAGCGCCTCTGACGAGGCGATGGATGTAACAAAAACTTCTCCGGCGTCTCAGACGCCGAAGGAACGGCGTTGCTCCCTGGAGCGCGCCAAGAAAAAAGAAATACCCCGCATCAAGGGGCCTGGAAAGGTCCCTTGAGCCAACCTAATCCATATCTCTTTACACATAAAACACTTTCACCATAAAACACTTTCAATATGGCCACACAGGTAATGCATTGGAATGTGAGAGGTCTAATACATAATCTTGACGACATTAAGGAACTCCTTCGCAAGTTTAATCCAAGGGTGCTGTGTGTGCAAGAGACACACCTCAATCTTTCACATACTAACTTTCTCAAACAGTACGCCATTTACCGCAAAGATCGCAGTGACGCCTACGCCTCGTCAGGCGGTGTTGCTATTATAGTTGATAAGGGTATCGCCTGTAAGCATTTACACCTGCAAACGCCCCTTGAGGCAGTGGCAATCAGAGCCGTGCTATTTGATAAGCTAGTTACTGTTTGCTCTCTCTACATTCCTCCGAGCCATCAACTTTCCAGAACAGAATTTGAGAGCTTTATTGCAGAACTCCCAGAACCTTACATTCTAGTAGGCGATTTAAATGCACACAACACCCTCTGGGGAGGTTCTCGTTGTGATACGAGAGGGCGCTTATTAGAAAACTTCCTTTTATCTTCCAATGCATGCATACTAAACAAGAAAGAACCCACATTCTACAGCGTGGCCAACAAAACGTTCTCATCCATTGACTTAAGCATAACATCAAGTACATTAGTGCCATACCTGGAGTGGAACGTGATCAAAAATCCATATGGGAGTGACCATTTCCCAATTGTTTTAAAATTAACAAAAAGCGATAAGTTTTCTCCACATCTGCCCCGTTGGAAGGTCGACTGTGCTGACTGGAAACGATACAGAGAGCTGACACATTTGACCTTGGATGACATCTGTACTCTCTCAATCGATGATAGAGTGTCATATTTGACGGCGTTTATAACAGAAGCTGCATCAATATGTATCCCTCAAACGAATGGATCACCCTCTAAACGACGCATTCCTTGGTGGAATGAGCAGTGTAAGGAAGCCTGCAAAAATCAAAATAAGGCTGGGAGTCGCCTTCGCGACTGCCCAACTACCGAGAACTTGATTAGCTTCAAGAAAATAAAATCAGAAGGTAGAAGAACGCGCCGCTTTGCCAAAAGGGAAAGTTGGCAGAAATACATCTCTAGTATTAATTCATATACAGACGAAAGAAAAGCCTGGAACAGAGTAAACAAAATAAAAGGCCGCGAAACTCATCCTCTACCATTAGTAAACGCACAAACAGGTACTCTTGAGGACCAGGCTGACTGTCTAGGAGCACATTTCGAGCACATTTCCAGTACATCTCATTACACAGATACATTCCTAAAATTCCGGCGACAAGCGGAACAGATGACTCTGGGTGGGAAAGGCACATCCCATGAAGTATACAATCGTCCATTTGGAATGGCTGAGTTCCAAGCCTCACTGAACTGTTGCAACAAGTCCGCTCCAGGAAGTGACAGAATAATGTATGAGATGATCAGACACTTACACCCCGAAACCCAAAAAACACTACTGTCACTCTTCAATTCCATGTTCTCTGCCGGATACATTCCTTCTGTCTGGAAAGAAGCAATCGTAATCCCTATTCTCAAAGAGGGCAAGGACCCTTTCTCACCCAACAGTTATAGACCTATAGCTCTCACTAGTTGTCTATGCAAATTATTTGAGAAGATGATTAACCGTCGCCTCATCCATTTCCTTGAAAGCAACAAAATACTTGATCCCTTTCAGTGCGGTTTTAGGGAGCGTAGATCTACAACAGATCACCTTGTCCGCATCGAGACAAATATCAGTGATGCCTTTGTCCACAAACAATTCTTCCTATCAGTATTTCTTGATATGGAAAAGGCATACGACACAACCTGGCGCTTTGGGATCCTCCGTGACCTGTCTGAAATGGGAGTTCGAGGCAACTTGCTGAACGTGATTCATAGTTACCTCTCCAATCGGACGTTCCGTGTTAGAGTTGGTAACGTTCTGTCTCGTCCATTTACGCAAGAGGCTGGTGTTCCACAAGGTGGTGTGCTGAGCTGCACTCTTTTTATTGTAAAAATGAACGCGATCCAGACTGCCATACCACATACTATGTTTTATTCCGTATATGTGGATGACATCCAGATAGGTTTCAAATCATGTAACATAAGTATCTGCGAGCGACTAGATCTAAATGGAGAACGGCTATCTGTGAGCCATGAACACAAATTTCTAGGAATCCTTTTAGACAGTAAGCTGACTTTTGTACCACACTTGAAGTATCTGAAATCAAAGTGCCTCAAATCTATGAACTTGCTGAAGCTCTTGTCACGTACATCTTGGGGAAGCGACAGGCGGTGCCTTTTAAAGCTCTACAAAAGCCTAATATTAACTTGCCTTGACTACGGAGCAATAGTCTACAATTCTGCCGGACCCAGTGCTCTGAAGATGCTTGATCCTATTCACCACTTAGGTATCCGCCTTGCTACAGGTGCCTTTAGGACTAGCCCTGTGCAAAGCCTCTACGTGGAGTCAAACGAATGGTCATTGCACTACCAAAGGACATATTTAACTTTATCCTACGCCCTTAAAGTTAGCTCAGATGTTAAACATCCTTGTCATTCCACTATATGCGACATGTCCACTGCTAGGCTGTTTCGTAACCGCCCAGCCACTAGGCCTCCTCTGTCCCTGCGGTTGGAAGCACTATCAGAAAAAACAGGGGTCCCTCTTTTACACAATGCCCTAATGGCTCCTACACGGCTTCCACCGCCTTGGGAGTGGCAGACTATCCAATGCGACATCTCTTTCTTAGAAATATCGAAACGAGCCCCGGAGGCACACATATATTCGCATTTTATGGAACTCAAGGAGAAGTATGCATGTGATGAATTTTACACAGATGCTTCGAAGTCTCCAGCTGGTGTTGCTTACGCAGCTCTGGGACCCTCACTTTCAACATCTGGACCACTAAACCCATACACCAGTATCTTTACAGCGGAAGCATACGCCATTCTTAAGGCTATTCAACACATACGGCTCAAAAATATCACTAAGGCTGTTGTATATACACACTCGTTAAGTGTGGTGAGAGCCCTAATTAGCTTACGAAAGCACAAGAACTCGGTTTTTAATAAGCTGTATAGCGTGTTATGCTCCGCATACATGTGCAACCAATCGATTATACTATGCTGGGTACCTGGCCATAAAGGCATAAAAGGCAACGTAGCTGCTGACGAAAAGGCTACGTCAGTGAGTTTTAACAACACAGATGGAAATATCCCCATTCCTGCAACAGACCTAAAGCCCCTTCTGCGCTGTAAATTAAGGAATCATTGGCAAGAAGAGTGGGATACACAAACATTGAATAAGTTACACATTATCAAACCAAAATTGCGGAATTGGATAGGTGGCAAAACAGCACGGTACAAGGAAGTAACTCTTTGCCGATTAAGGATAGGCCACACATACGGCACCCACTCCCATCTCTTGACTGGGGGCGATCTTCAAACTAGTGTCAAGTGCAGCAATAATCTCACTGTCCTGCATGCTCTTATTGAGTGCCCTGCAATAGAAACAGAAAGGAAAAAGTATTTCCCTGCTGCATATCGCGAGAATTTACCCCTTCACCCTGCATTTTTTCTTAGCGATGAACCTCTTTTTAATCTGGAAACAGTCTTAGAGTTTTTAGCCGAAACCGACACCCTGAAAATCATCTGGCCAGGCAACTTTTAAGCACACGACTATCAGCCCTGCATTCAAGGGCTCTCTTGAAACTCTGGTGTCAGTGTTATGTTTTATTGCATCCTCTTTTAACGAAAGCCCATTGCCATAGCCCACATCACATCCTAGTCACCGTCATTATTTTACCACCTATATATTCTACAGCACTTACAGCGTAAGTTTTTTAGGCCCTTTTACAGCCATATCACATCTACCATGATGAGTTCATTGTGCATGTCATCCACAATACATCGCCAACATTACCACATGTCATGGCGCTCTTTGGTCAAACCTGGCCCTTGCGCCATAAAACACCACATATCATCATAATTAAAAATTTTTATTCCCATCTTGTTTTTGCAAGCACGAAAAGCCGTTAAAACACTCATTTTCTACGAGCTGCCCTTTAGCACTCCAAAGGCTTTTAATCTTGGTTCCCGAGATTTGTTATAACCTGCTGCCAGAAATACCAGCTCCCATGTTTTAGAAGACTACCAGCCCTATTTCGTGAGGTTCATCTCCATACCAAGTTTATAATCATGCAGAACGTTTTGCCTATTCAAATGAATTCTCAATGTAGTTATGATAATATACCTTTTCTGTAACATAAGCAGGCATGAAAGTAAAATATTATTATTATCCGGTCATTGGGTTCTTTGCCACCTTTCGAAGATGATGCGCGTTACTTCTGGAGTTATGTGTTTACTAATTCACGTAAAAGAAAAGTTATATAAATTACCTGCAATTGCAGTTTACAGTCATGTGCCCCATTTTATTCTGCTCTGTTTTGTCTCATTATATTGCTGTAGTTCAAGAAACTTACATTGAACACCAAAAGAAAACAACGGCTCTTGTATAGACTGTGATCGCTGCGCCCACGAGCAAGCATGTTGTAATTGCGTGCCTCTACTCTTCTACGGAATCATTCGTGTTCGGTTGGCGAGTGCATCTAGTGTTGGCGAAGCTTTCCAGTGCACCAGAAAAAGCACCGGTGTGGCCATATACAACCTTGTATGTTCAACGCTTGGTTCTGGATAGTCAGGTCCCTGCATTTTGCTCGTGCCTCAGCTCACACAAATACATTTACACAAATCATTGTCAAAAAAAAGTACGTCGCGAGAGATGTTCTTAATCACCATTCGCAAAAAAATGCTATAACGGGAAAGCCATGAACTTGTTTATTGTTGTCATTTTAGGACTACGCCTGATCCCTTGAAGCAAAATTGCCTTGAGCAATTTTGCTTTCGACAGCGTGCACATGATTCGTAACATCACGTTGGCTATTTGGGCTTCTGTTTAGCCGAATTACACTGACTGAAAGATGTTTCGTCCAACACACCTACTAGACGCAACCACTGCATTCGTAGTGCTTCAATTTTTGAAACGTTATCGATCAGTGCATTGCAGCTTACCTTGTCACAATGTTAGCTAATCTGGAAACAAAAAAAAACGTCGGCCGAAGGAGACCTCGATTCTTTCTGTGGCCACGTAACAACGCAACTTATTATAGAAGGGTGTTATTGTGGCCTCAAACAGAGGGGATAGGTCACACTGGGAGTAAAAGTACGCAAAGCGGAAAATAAATAAGAGAACTTACAACCGAGAAGGAACATTGCGTTAGATAAGGGGAACAATATATATATATATATATATATATATATATATATATATATATATATATATATATATATAATGCATAACTGATCTTTAAATCTACCACAGTCGGCTGTCCTATAGCAGCGTAACATTCCGGGTGTTTTAATGAATTTCTTAAGAGCTCCTATTATGGAGCGGTGGCTTGTACCCGTCCCGACCTACTAAGTTACATGTAATAAATTAAATTTTTGGTAGTTTTGTAATTAATCTGTTACGTCTTTTGATCGGTAACACTCATTGCGGTTGAATAAATTTTTTTTTGCGGCAACAACTTGGATGTAACCAGTTACCTTATTCCAAAGATATGCTGGCTCGGCGAACGCAACTTTCAGTGATAAAATGCGACGGGAACGAAGCAGCAGTAAACTCGCCATCGTTCTTCGCAGCAGACTCGGCCATGCGCAAGTTCAGGCAAACGCGGGTGCTCGAGATTTGTTTCCTCATATTAACGCTGCACTGAATGTTGACCCACGATTCGAATGGGCGCTGGTATGCCACGACAGAGATGGCCACATCGCACGTTGATGCTGAAAAAATGAACTAGGGACGATTTGTTTTTGTTTTCAGACTTTTATTCGACCTACTGGAAGCGCTTTTTTTCCAGTCCCAGCAACAATGAATCGTTGCGCTTCATGGAAGACACAGGCAAGAAGATTGCGCCAGTGAGTAAAAACACTCTTGCTCTCAAGGTTCTTGCACGTCCTAACACCACCTTTCCCACCAGCGCGGATATTGAGCGAGTGCTGGTGACTTGACGAGAAAACGAGAAAAGTTACCCGAAGAAAGCTTTCACTGCCAGACAATCTGCGGAGCTAGTGAAAGAGCCAGACCAGCGCGTACTGTTCACTGTGTATGTGAACAATTATTGGGGGCTGGGAGGGAAATTACGTAAAAACAGTTGATTACATTTAATAATTGCTCAGTTAGTCTTCTAGGGCTTCGGTAACTACATTGAAATATATCTTTTAGTTAAGTACCTGTAATTCTATACAGCTTTTTTTTTTCTAACAAATGCAAGTCTGTACCCAACTTACACGATATTAAGGCATGACAGAAGCTGAACCTAATCCGACAATAATGCGTTCATCTGAATTTATTACAGCAAGTGCGTACACAAACACACACGCACGCACGCACACGCACACTCGCACGCACACACACACGCACGCAGGCACATGGACACAAAGAAAAAAAAAAGCTTATAGGAAGAAACAAAACACACTGTCAACAGTCTGAGCTCAAGCGTTCTCTGTTTAAATTGTTTTTCTTTCGTAGCGCCCTTGTGTTGCAAGCTTTTTGTTCATTTAAGATGTGCAGCTAATTTATTTTTCCACGTAACTTGCGCTCAATGAAAGCCTGAATGTTAATCAATATCTTATAAGAGGCCGTATTTGTATGGTTGAGAGGTTTAATAACAATGGAGCTTCAAAGGCTAGACCCCAAAAGCTTAAGACGAAAGCCTGCATGTCCGAAACCATTATTGCACCATTTATCCTCATTCCCCCAGCCACTCTATGTGTATTATGAGCCCTAAGTAATATTAAAATGTATGTAGAATTTAAGCCACACACTGGAAATTTTCCCACCTGTTCTGTGGCATTCTTTATTGGCGCATGAAGCCATACGTCTAATTTCTTACGAGCACAGTGATTATAGCCGAAGGCATCACGATCTAAAGTAAAAACAGAAGAAAGCAACTAAATTGAAAGCAGCAGATCACGATGACAAATTTTCTGCCATTAGGCCAAATGTGCTCCTGGAGGCGTCACCTTGATTGCTTCCCGTCGCCATTTAGGCTGCAAAGTGGCTAGCCTTCAAGCGAAGACAAATCATTTAATTTAAAATAGGCTCGAACGAGCTTTAATGGTTCATATATAACGTCGATGTAGTATTTAACGCATGCATAATGCAGGGAACAGTTCGGTTCTACACCATGTCGTACATTACTCGTATGGCGACAGCTGCCCTTTCCTTTTAAGCACAGGAGAAAATGTACGCTCGGCAGGTGATGCGAGGCGGTATTGAAAGTTTGAGAAGTGTCGTTAGTTATTTCGAGCCTTTTTTGTCGCTTTTTCTTGTGTGAGGCGGTGCAAAGAAATTTTAATTTTGAGCACCGTTCATTGGTTGGCTTTTGATGATGGAAGAGCTTCTACTTCGCAATATCCCATTTTGGTTTATAGAGAGCATGGATAATATTGTGTTAAATGTTTTTCGGTGTCCCTATAAAAACAGGAGGAATATTCGCTTCTAGAAAAACACGGACATGAAATATTTTGTTCCTTGTAAGGTTGAAGCACTGAACGATGATTTATGGCTTACCGTGACAAAACATTCTAAATAGCACGCTTTTAAGTAGATAATAACTCTCGAGATATTGTTCTTTCTGCTTACTTATAAAGTGATGGTTTATATTTTTAGACATGACATAAATGGAACTGTTTTTAATTACGGATTCATTTCCATGTTATTGACTGTTGAAACACATGGTCGCATTAAGGTAAGAACGAAAGCGGGCATTGTGAATATGTTCAAGCAGTTCACTGGTTGTGCATAAGAAAAAGTTAAATTTATATGTTAAATGTAAATGAATGACATTTAAATAAATACCAGATACATAAGTAAGGCGAAGAACAAAAGGACTAAGGGACCATGATATAGGTTGTGGCTGTATGTTGCTGATAGTTTCTATGCCGAAAATATAGCTCAGAAAAAAAGGCTAATGATTTCGCTTAAGTTTGCTTCCTCATCGTAAGAGCATATATGTAGAAAAAAAGGAGCATCAGGCATTGACCTGCTACTACGTTTCGTAATCTACAGCGTTTGCTGCAGCCTAGCACATTGCTTTAAAGATTTTGAACTTAGCAATTCCTTGCTTAATTTGGCGCTTACTGACCCAAACGACGAGACATCACAATTTTATTTCGACAATACAACATGAATCCGTGAACAGAGCTTGATCGTCATTTTAGATTGTCGGGGGTGGGGGCGAATATAGAGAGACATATTGCACTTGCTCCGCCTTATGCGCGTGTGGATTTCTAGAGAAGGACATCGAGTCCCGTGTGGACTGACGAGCGAATTTGACGCCGAGTTCACGTGAGCGCCACTACATGACAAAAAAAAAACAAGTAAACACAAAGATGTTCGTCTGCAGAGCGGGAGAATGCTTCTGTCGCAGGAAATGAGTTCAGATCCAAAGGAATCGCCAAAGTTCGCTCTCAGTTTTCGTATCACTGCATGTCACCATGCTTCGATCACTGAATGAATAATTAGTTGTGTGTGGAGACGCCGGTGACAGAATAGTTGCAAACATTGCCCCTTCCATTCAAATAAATCACTCGCACTCAGTTTTAATTAATGGAGAGCAGCTGTGAGAGTGACAGAGATATGATTGGGATGAGGAAGGCGAAGAGGTTCGCAAGAAGATAAATATCTAGTTTGCTACCCTGTACTTGTGAAGCGGGAGGGGAGACAGAAAGGTAACAAAAGAAAGCACACAGAGATAGAGGGAGATGCCGGCTGATGCGTTCTTCTTACCAGAAGGCGATGAGAATGCTGCTAAAGTTCCTCCAATGAAGCGACCTAGTTGAACGACTGTGAGACTCCCGCATTTTTTTATTTGTTCGTGTTAGAGAGACGACAGTGAAAGAAAACACGGACAGGAAAGGCAGGGACGTCAATCAGAAGAGCATCCAGTTTGCTACCCTACACGGGGGCTGGAGGAAAGGGGAATAGCAAGAGCAAAAAAGGGAGAGAGAAAGCACTGAGTGCGTATGTGAAAGACACTATACACAGGGACACTATAAGTGGTCTCTTAAGCCGGTGCACTTCAAGTGTTGCACTTGTGCGCGAATCGCTTTTCGAGCAGAGCCATTCAAAATAATACCAGCAGTGCATCAGAACTTTTTAAGTTGTATTATTCAAGCGAAGGAAACTTACTTGCTAAAAATCACCGCAATTTCTGTGTACACATTCATATCGGAGTAATTTTAGGTTATATGGCATGCTGTACTGTCACACCGTATGCTTCAATTAAGTTCTCGTATTCTGTAACAGTAGGTCCCCTTACACCCTTGTGACATAGAGCTTTTTCCTTCATAATCACGTGCCTATTTATCAATTTGTACACGTATTAGAAAAAAAAAATTAGAACGGTACGAAGTAAACCTGCAAAGAGACCTGACCCAGTTTAAACGTATATGAGTGCTTTTTAATAGACCTTCTTTCTTCCTTTCCTTGAGATTTCTTTGACTTACGTTTTATGTAGTTGGCTAAGATAGCGCCACCGCCGCCCGTCCTCGAGCTTTTCCTAATAAGTTAATATGATCGATTACTGCCTGTAAGCAAGGCCGTAGCTCTGTCGTCTGTATTGTCAACAAATGCTGCATAATGAAGACCAGCAGGATGACATAATAGGGGGAGCGCTATAGCTTGATGGAATCCAATCACACGAATCTTGAACGCTGTTATTTATGGCTGGTACGATGTGATTAAATGGCGCCTGTCCAACCTGCTGCCACCTCCTCAATTATGCTTTGGCACAGAGGCGGAGCTTGGGGCTGAAAAGCTGTGGTCACGATATCGAGCAACTTCTACTGACACCTTTCGGCACCACCTGCGCTGGCGAGAGTTGTCATCAATATAACCAACGTTCGATGGCTTTATAGAACTTTTTTTTCATGGATACCTATTTGGGGCTTGAACTTATTCGGCATCGCGCTCTTCACTTTTGCGCACCAACGTCAACATCATCGGGGCTGCTGGCTGCTCGAGAAGCCTATTTATCTGCTCGTGATACCTTTGACTTCACCTGGAGAGAGAGAAAGCAAGGACAGGAAAGGCAGGGAGGTAAACCAGAAGAGTATCCGGTTTGCTACCCTACACTTGGGGGGGGGGAAAGGGGTATAGAAAGAAGAAGAAAGGGAGAGAGTTAGCACAGAGTACGTGTGGGAGGGACACTATGCACAGGGACACTATAAACGGTCTCTTAAACCGCTGTACCTAAAGTATTGCAGTAATGCACAATTCGGTTTTCTTCTGGAAATAAGAAAAAAGACTGAGGGTGATGAAATTAGCATTATTTACCCGAGTTCTAAACATTTCTTGTCTGGCAGCTCTATTTACGAGCGGTTACCGGACGGGAACTGATTGCGGGTCTATCCTGAAAAGAGGGTAGCTTAGCTGAGTGTTTCTTTCGAGAAAGGACAGCTCTCCAAACTGCAATGCAATAGTGGAAAAATCTCAGGAAATGCATCGTAACTAACGGGAGAGTAGTAAGCGAGAATGTGATTTCAACGAGGTGTTAGTAGCTCAGCCTCAGTAGCATTTTGAGCGCAGGCAAGCGTTTATCTACACTCTGCTAGTCACAGCGCAAAACGTAGACAAGCGACGAGACAAGAAGACACCACAAGCGCCGACTTTCAACAATGTTTATTCCGAAAGAAACACGGCTTCTTATAGCCATTGCCCCCACGTGTCGCAGTCACGTGATCGCACATCATGCGAAACATGCACTTTTTCTTTTTTGCACGCAAGATAGTGGTTGCACATGCAAAAGCTCAAGTTCTTTTTTTGTCAGTAACAAGGACGGCGTGCTAACGCACTGGTCACGAAGTCTGGTAATCTCGGCTGCCTCAATTATCTCCCGGACCAGCTGGTCATTGTGTTTCTTCAGCACTTTACAGTGTCTGAATTCTGCGGCGCAATCTTTTGAGAGGCAATCCCTGATATGGATGCCTAGATTCCTGTTAGCCTGCTCGACGCTAAGTATGTGTTCCTTTAGTCTTTAATTTGTGCATCTCGAAGTTTGCCCTATATAACTTTTTCCACATTTCAGAGGTATTGAATACACCATGGCTTCTGTGCGCTCCACAAAACGATTCTGGTGATTTATCGTGCACCCTTCCTGGTTTATCGGCTCTTCAGCGTTGACGCGTCGGCAGAGGCTTTTTAGTTTTTGCGGGGCAGTAAGCACTACATTAACTCCAGCTTTGCGCCCAATCTTTTTCAAGCGGTGAGATAAGTTGTGCACGTATGGCATGGCCACGGTTCGTCGCTTTTCTTTCATTTTTGGCTTCTCGCCACCTGGCTCGCCATGGGCACGCTCGAGTTTAAGTCCTTGCTCATTTTTTCTGCAACGGACACGAGAAGGTGCGACGGGTAACCAGACCTAGTAAGACGGTCAACCTGCCGACGAAAACTTTGTTCCGTTGCGTGGACGCACGATTTTTTTAGCGCATTTGTTAGACAAAGGTTTGCAATTGCTCTCTTCACCATTTTGAATGCGCTGATTCGAATGGCAGTTGCGCCTTGTCGCCTCTAGGTTCATAGGCCCAGCAGACCTTCCCTTTGGAGAGCTCGAGTCTGAGATCAAGGAATCTCAAAGACCCTTGCGTGGGGACCTCATGGGTAACAGCAAGCGGCTGAAGCGCATGACTAAAGCATGTTACTGCCTCCGAAACTGCGTCATCTGAATTCGTGCCAGAGCCATCACATACAACCAAGTAATCGTCAACATACCGAAAGACTCCCCGGACGCTTGTTCTGGTTAGGGCGTTCTGAAGTAATCTATCTTTCTGGGCAAGAAACAAATCGCTAAGTGCCTGCGCAATACATGACCCTATACAGACGGCGCGTCTCTGGAGGTACACATTCCCTTCCCACGTAACATAAGTGGACTTCAAATATACAGAAAGAAGTTCCAGGAACCCACCAGTTGAAACCCCGGAGGCATTCTGAAAAGCAACAGCACCGTGTGCATCTATACATTTTTTTCACGCACTCCAAAATTTCATGTTGGGGGATCGAATAATATAAATCTTTAACGTCTACATAGCATGCTGCAAAGTCAGTACTAGAATTGTCTTTTAAAAACCTTATTACATCATCTGAGGATTTCACCTGGAAAGGATCGTCAACAGTTAGTAGCTTTATTTTTTCTTGCAAAAGCAGGACAATCGTTTTCTGCCAAGTGCCCTTGTCAGATACTATAACCCGCAGGGGCCACTCAGGTTTATCCGTTTTTATAGTGAAAAACATGTCAAGGGATGATTTTTTGCTAGTTTCGATGCTACGCACAAGGCGGTCGAGCTTGAGATTTCCACATAGCTTCTTTGCAGCTGACTTTGCTTTTCGCAGAACAGACTTTTCATGACTGTTAAAAACAGAACTTATGGCCTCTAACGCCTTATATTGGTAGACGTCTTTCGGAATCACAGCGAAGCCCCCCTCTTTGTCAGAAGTAAGCAACGAGAAGGAATGTTCTGTCAAATACGTCACCACTTGTCGCACAGGTAGGCTCTTCGTGCCCATTTTGCAACGGGCGACCACGTCGACTCCATCGGACAAGCACCTGGCACTTTCACACTCTGGCCCTGCGTGCGCAACTCGTCGCACCATTTCCAGTAGTTCCGGTGTAGAAGTCCTCGGCTCGACGGCAAATTTCGGTCCATGACGTAGAACCTCCAGGATCGAGTGAGGCAGAGCCTCACTTGAGGCAGCCGAGATTACCAGACTTCGTGACCAATGCGTTAGCACACCGTCCTTGTTACTGACAAAAAAAGAACTTGAGCTTTTGCATGTGCAACCACTATCTTGAGTGCAAAAAAGAAAAAGTGCATGTCTCACATGATGTGCGATCACCTGACTGCGACACGTGTGGGCAATGGTTATAAGAAGCCATGTTTCTTTCGGAATAAAGTTTTTGGAAGTCAGCGCTTGTGGTGTCTTCTTGTCTCGTCTCTTGTCTACATTTTGCGCTGTTACTAGCAGGATGGAAAACCAACAATCCCAAGCTGCTATTCTAGAGAAATACGTTTATATCGAATGTTGTTCGTAGCTGTAACCAAACACGTACTTTAGAAGTCTCTCTCTCTCTCTCAGAGTAGCGTGCAATGATGTTTGATGAAGGGAAACGTCACCCTTCGTAAAATGCATTACAGTGCCTCAGCATAACTAAAGTGGTTTGTCAGTAAGTGTCGTATTGCACATTGGTTACAAATGTATACATAAGGCCAAACAATGCATAATTATTGTATTGGTCACAAAGGGCTCAGTATGGCTGCAAGGTTGAGCGCTGACTAACAGAATATTTAGTGATACTTCATTTGCATAGCACCAACAGCTTACGATACACCAACCTTTCAACTGATTAAGCTGCTTTACGGAAGTCGTAAAATGTAAGGCTGAAACAAACTCGTCGTTATGCGTTTACTTGCACACCATGACCATCACCGAATTGTACATCTATCCACTAATTAACGTAAATCTCGCCAGGTTATAATAGTGTCCACTTGCGTCCACGCTAGAACAACGTGGGATTCTCACTAATTTTCGTCCGCTAGGGCATTGTCATGGAATAATGTCCTCCATACTAGTTCTGAAAACCAACACGCCGTATAACTATGTACAGACCACAGTGCAAGACCAGTCACATCCCCTCTTTTTCGGTCCAGACATTGTTTCACAAACGATTCTGTACTTCTTTACGAAGTGTTAAAGACAGGCTCTTCTCATATAGATGCTCGTTCCTTTAAACATGAGCAGGATAATGGAGAAAAGTGCACTTCGATAGTCCGAAGCGCTAGTTGAGCTTATGGTGTGTAGCAAAACTTTGTCAATTGAGAAAAAGGTTGTGATAGCGGGAGAGGTGAAATATATGGTAGGGAAGTTGACCAGAACGGTAAATTTGATTTGATACTTGACACTGCGGGACGCAGAAAGTAGAGATTAAAGGATAATTAGAGAAAACCAGAGAAAAGCATAGAGCACCGGCACACGACAGTTGAGGAGTTCAGGAGAGTGCGGTCAGGACAGGATGACCGCACACGATCATCGCACACGATCACGCGCATACATTGAACGCCCATTAGGGCTAAAGTCGTTTCAGTTGGTTCAACATCCGTCTGGACATCGGCTTGTGCTACAGAATATAAACCATCGATTTCTACATGTGTTCCACTTCGGAAGGTGACCCTGCTGCAGAGCAAGCACACATTAGCCAGCGTATACTCGAAGCGATGCGACAGACTTGGGGCCGCGCGTTCTCGCCTTCCTGCGTGGCAACGCTTTCCTCGCAGCATACTTGAAGTGACATCCCCTTATTTCATAATATGAGGCAGTATGATAGAAGCAAGTTAGGGTAATCTCCAATGCTAGCAGAAACCAACGGGCATCGGAAATATGGCTAACAATTTGCTCTTCTTTTCTTCCCTACTCAATTGCCAGTGTAACCTCCTTGTCGTTACAGAGATCAGTGAAAGTGGGGTGGTAAAGATAACTTACCCATGTGAGGGTACTTGCTTACATTGGAATATGAAGGCGTTTGTTATTTCATGTTGATACACGTCAGCATTTAATAATGTGATAACCGCTATTCTCCAGGTGAAAAAGCCAAGGATCAATTTTCATTGCTGATGTGATTTTTGAATGCTTGTTAGGTGCGCTACTTGGTTTTACAGATGTAACAAATGAACACAATCTAGAGGCATATTCTGAACTCTTTTCAGCTCTCTCATAGTTTACACAACACCTCGAACTCCCCACGTACGAGATAGCAAGGTCGACAAAGTATAGTTAAATTACCACCCTTTCCTTGACTCTCTTCGTTGTTTTCTTTCTTTTAGTGAGCTGAATTCGCCGCTACTAAAAAATGGGCCTCCAAAAATATCCGCCAGCGCAACGTGGCCGAGAATGGCAGAATTCATTCAGAACTGTTGTTGGCATATCCACACAGTGTAACGTTGGCCAGAAAAAAATGAGTGGCGTTCTTATTAAGGGAGGAGGAGGAGGAGAAATGGACAGAAAGACAGGGAGGTTAGCCAGTTCTCATATCGGCTGGCTTACCCTGTGCTGGGTAAAAAGGGTAAGGGGAATAAAATATACCAGAAAAGAGATATTGCAAAAATGAATAAGGAAGGAAGAGCAAAAACAAAAGAGAAAACGGAAAGGTGAATACGGCACTGCTTAAAGTCTGTCTCTAAGACCAGTCCTCCACAAGAAGCGCAACAGCACTTTCAAAGTCTTCTGCGCTGAGGACGGTCTCGGCCAGTGTCCCAGGACTTTTTACTCCGACAAAGGGCGTTTGTCAAGGCTCCTAGCGCTCTTGAAAGTTCTTTCCTGGGCGCACTGAAGCGGGGATACTTACAGAGAAGGTGGACGATTAAGGGATGTAATAAAAATGAACCGGTGTAGAAAACAATGTAAAGAAAGCTGAGGAGCAGACTCTGTTGATCAAATAATCTCAAGTACATCGACTCTTGAGGCCGTCAAAGAACACTCAGCACACTCCGTGAGCTTTTAGACCATTTATGGATGTTCCAATATATCTGCCTGGCGTAGACGCGACGCGGCAACACAACGGAATTTGATCAGTGGGCTACTCGCCAGCTTCCGTAGCTGGTAATCTAAACTGTTTCAGACAAGTGCAGCCGACACATCACTCACTCGTATCCATCTTTCCATCTTGAAGCACTTTGCTCGAATGCCTTTTCACAATCTTCCGTGTATAAATTACTTCTCTCCTGCCTTATTCTGCGAAAACGATCGCTTTTCTCATGATCCCCTTATTACTTTTATTTCCTCGTAATCCCTTTCCTCGATCTCGCGCATTTAGGCCACGAGAGTTTAGAAAACCGTTAGAGAGCATAAGCAACAATAATATAGGTTAGCCTTTCAGGACGTTGCGAGGCTGGTTACTCATCACGTACTTAAATTACACACGTCGAACCATGAAACGCTAGAGCGCTTCTTTTTCGTTCTTTTAATTCTGTGCATCTCCCAACTCGATGTGTTTATTTGCAGGCATCGATGTCTGCCATAGAGAATGCAAGGAAGAGCGAAGAATTGTTGCTCGGGTATTGGCGAAGTTGAAACATAACTGACCTGATAGCGTCACCACTCAAGCATCCACTTTGCCCGATGTCGCTGATCCTCAAGCGATTGAGATGAAACTGCACTTTTTGGAAACTCCCATAATTTCGTCAAGCTCCATTCACTCACCAACGCCTTGATCATGCTACTTCGTATTTTCTTATTTTATATAATTTCCTATTTTGTAGCATTTACACTTTTTCTGGGGCGTTGCATATTCAGAGTTCTTATTTCCACTAAAATAGTTATCCATAGCATCAGGGTGCTTCAATAATTTTTTTTTTCCTGGTCCGAAAGCTTCATCTAAAGTTTGATATAGAGAAAGAAAGTGCTACGAGAGCTGCTGGCTTAAGTAGAGGAGCGTGAATCAGCCTCAATGGGACAGCCGCGGCGCGGCGCGATTGCGCGAATTGCACGAATTAAGCGAAGCACAAAGACACCTCACGGACATTTATTTTAGCATGTTCGCAGACTGAAGAAGAAACGCTAACTTGAGTGAACTTACTTTAGCTCGTCATACAAATGTGCTTAAATTGAACACCGCAGCGTTATATGATAGGCCTTTACCCACCAAGTCTAATGCTCGGGCAAAATGTTCCAGTGAGCTCTGTAGCGTGATAGTGACAAACAGCGCGCTTCCTATAGCGTGTCACTAGTATAGTAGTATTCTAGTATAGTACTTGTATGGCGTGTCGCCGACATCCCATCGAAAGCCTAGTATCTCGCACATTAAGCTTTCTCTGTAAAAGTCCTGGTAGTAAATAAAGTGTACGTGCTCTTTCTAAGCTGCGTATGCGTAGGTTACAATGGAAATTCTTACTTTCAGTCGGAAGAGCTAATTTTGCCCGTTCATTCATTCATTCATTCATTCATTCATTCATTCATTCATTCATTCATTCATTCATTCATTCATTCATTCATTCATTCATTCATTCGGGAATTCAATTTATTCGGTAAATGTTTTGAATAAACCTTCAAGGAAACGAGAGCGCTCGTGTCGTTTCTAGTTTTTCCTTGTCTCCGGCATTTCGCACTCCTAATCATGAAGCCTATCTTTCAGGTGTGCCAGCTAACGTTATCTAAGCGGTTCAACTGCAGCAAAAATTTTAAAAACACAATGCAAGATACCATCTCAAGACATGACGTTCGGTCACCACAGCTATGGAACCCTAACACCATAGGGTTCATACCTGCATCCTACACCGCCAATGTTTAATATTTCCTTGAGCAGCTCGGCTTACTTTAGCTGGAACCACACAGTATACACATACACAGGGTGTTTCACGCAACTTGAACCAATAATGCACGAATGAATGGTTAACTGCAGCTGAGACTAGTGGCATATGGTTTGCCCTATCGTGGCGCTCTTTAGAGTTTACTTTTTATATACCACTTAATTCGTTAATTGACTAAAATAAATTATGCAAAATCCTATTTTCACTTTCGGGCCAAATTCCTTTCGTTGCCAATTTTTCCATTTTTTTTGCGGCAACGTACATGCTGCGCAGCGAAGTTTTTTTTTTGCGTTTACAGAATGCCTGGGAAATATGAAATAAAACCACGTGACAGCGCTCGTGCGCTGTCGCATTGCAGCGCTCTAAACCGTGCGTCGTAGTTATCGCTTATCAGGGACGACGGCACTTCCTTTCCGCGTACCACTTCCAGAGATGTTGAAGCCCTATAAAACCGATGCCTAGAGCCAAGGCCGCTCACTTCGCCACGGTCTGCGCACGCTGTTCTTTCGCAAGAAGCGTGGTTGAGAGCGCTGCAATGTCACAGCGCATGAGCAGTCATGTGGCTTTATTTCCTATGTCGAGGCTTTCATAAAACACCTAAGAAAAAGATCACCACGCAGCATGTACACTGCCAAAATAAAATTGGATTGGTCGTTTCTGAATCCCTTCTACAACGCAACGAAACGCACTGGGTCCTAAAGTGAACATTAAAAATTCTGCGTAATTATTCTTAGTAGATAACTAATTAAGCGGAATATAAGAAATATTCTAAGGAGCGCCACACGAGGGGAAACCATATGCTGTTGGTTTCATTCAGCTGCGGCTAACCACGTTTTTTTTTAAAGTTATTGGTTCAAGTAACGTGAAACGTCCTGTGTGTTGTTGTTTAGCCTTAGACAAGAAACCCGGCAGGCTTGAAAGATAATAGAAATCACTAGCAACAAAACGTTTGCGGCCACTGTGAACACGTCTGCAAAAATACCATCTTCGGCATCAAAATGCTTTTTCCACCTGAGAACAAGCTGTGTCATGTGTCAGGGAGAGACACAATAAACAATAAATTTGCTTTCCTCCAAGCAATTGCATATATATATATATATATATATATATATATATATATATATATATATATATATATATATATATATATATATATATATATATATATATGAACACTGCTCCTTGGTCTACGACGATATTATGTAACTACTTGCATGGTAGTTTACAAGCATTTAGGAATGGCTGCAGCACTGTTACTGCATTATGTTTTCTTCTTTGCCAACTCTATGTAAAGTGTAAGCTGGCGATGCACCTGGAGTTTGGGTATGGTTATACTGGATGCTCCGAAGTTGAATACACCGAATGACATTTGTTTTTCTTCCAGAAAGCCCTGAATAAGATAGAAGGGATGGAATTGTTTGCATAAATGACAAAATGCACAAGGAAAATAACTTTGGCATACAGTTCGTTTGTACTATATATGCAGCCGGCATTTCAGGACACAATTCAGCCTGCATCTGCCGTCGTGAAGTTTGTCCAAGCATATTCCTTTGCTTCGAAATGTAATTCGCAAAAAGTGCTTCCACGTGTTTGACCTCACTACGTAGAAGGCCGTTCAGCCGCTTAGCCTCACACGCAGCAGCATCATTGTCCGGAGCTCCACAAGTGCCACTCTACGTACGTGCTACGCCACTAACACCCATCTATCCTGAAATATATACGCACACACCCTATTTCTACCCTTTTATTCCTTGTTTTCGCTCTAAGTTGCCTCCAGCTTTGCAGTGGAGCTGCCAGGGGTAGAAAGCAAGCAAGAAGACTATACAAATTGGAAACGTTTCCCGGGATGGCGGGATGCCTGCAAATTTTATATGCGTGGCACCGAGAGATTTATTCTTCTCACGATACTCCATTTTTGGTACTTTTTTCGAACTGAGCAAACCTCATTTCATTTTAAATGGGCCAGCGTTGACCTCCCTGTATGCGCTCTGGCGGCGCCGTGCTGCCTTGAGGGAGTGACGTCCACGGGGGGAGGTGGGGCAGGAAACGCGTGAGAGCTCTGTACGGGGGCTGTTTGTCCCTACGCCCACAAAATGGGTTTGTGGAATGCCGCCGGTACTCAATTTTAGATATATACTCAATATACTCAAGATAAACTCAGTTTCAATATACACTGCTATTGGACAGACTTTTTTCTTAAATGGAAAGGACAAATTTTGTTCAAGTTTTATGGATGCATGCACTCAATTGAATATGTGCAAACAATTACGAGGTTGATGGTTTGTGTAGCGCATTGCGAAGTGTGTTATGTTAAGGCGTGCTGCGAGATAAGCATGGAAGAAGACATCCTGTTTAATTCTGAAACAGAGAATGAGTGCGACTTAAAAATAAACTGACTAATCTTTCTATTGTGACTTACTATACCTTTCAAATTGTTTAGCGTGTCCATAATCACCGTTCTGCATCAGGAAAGAAAATTCATAAGTCTGCGCGGCGCGCGCAGCACAGTCACAGCGCAAGCTGGGGAAGCGTCTTCATATGAGCTTTATTTTCGGCAGCACACACTAGAGTGTCTCCGTGGCGAAGTGTCTTTGCGTAGTTTTGACGAGAACGAACTGAACTGTCGGCCAGGCGTCAACAGCAACTTCAGCTTGTGCTGCTCTCTGCACAGCGGTCTGCTGAACCCGACGTTGCCTGATTACAGCCGCAGGCGTAGCTCTACGATTCACTTCAACAACGGTTCGTACCTTGTGAGGACGCGCGATGACACATACTCAGCAGTAAACACAGGTATACCGAGACTACGCGGCGCTCATGTAATATCCCTTGACGCGTGGCGCGGTATTATGCAACTGCCACATGTCGTGACACCTGGCGTAATACCACGCGATTGCAACACAAAGTTTGCAAGTAGCGACGCTACGCGGCACGCATCTCACATCGCGGTACTCCTAGCACGCTAGGATGAGTGTATAGGGCATGTTTCCGTAGGAGCTACCAAGTGCAAATGTGCTTATGTTATCAAAGATGACAAAGTTTTCTCACTCTGGTAGTATTGGCGACGATATACGTCGTTCTTGTATTGGGTCTGATGACAACGATTGTTGCACACGTTCATGGACATCGATAAAGACTTAAACTCGTACGTAGTGCCTGGATTTGTAGACTCCAAATGGCAACCTACAATGATGCTTTGTATGGGCAATCTAGGCTGCGAGTTTAGATAAATAAATGAGCATATGAATTACACGTATATGACAACACATGCATGCAGTGCCGTACAAATCCCAGAAAAACGGATCTGCATAACAGCATCGCTAAACTGACTGACATAACCCTACATTTCATATCCTGAGAATTTCAGTAATTGGTTCATGAGATAAATAACGTCGATGCACTACCATACGTCTTATTTAATATCAAGAAAAGGGACGACAGATGGAGTAGCAAACTGTGGGATGAAAGTTACAATCAGGAATAAGGTGTCTCACAAAGGCTGGCCTACACCTCGATAGGTGGGCCTATCCTTGTGAAAAGTCAAAGGCCTTTGACTAAGACAGACCAACCTGTCGAAACGTAAGCCAGCATTTCTGAGGCATCTGATCCTTGTATGTAACTTTTATGCTACATTATCTTTATTCAACACAGTTAACATATACAAAACTATATACATTTTGTATTAGCTCATGGTACTTTGATACTGTCTAAAATATACCCTCTATTAGAGATCGTGGAGAAATAGTTTAAGCTTAATATTGACACATTTATTCAGTTTTATTGAATGATTACCTATTGGAAACACTTTAAATCTTTGTATTCTTTATTATTACCTAGGAAGAAGTCTGGCCGTCACGAGAAAATGGCGACAAGTGAAGAAAAAATATTTTCATCTCAATAAGAAAAAAAAGATGGAGTAACTAGAATGACATACATGAACTAGGTTTTGGCACTACACAATACAAATGCGTAATCTACAAAGAGAAATTACGTTTCATCTGATAAAATTTGACAAGCAATTTCTATACATAGAACCCTGCAGTACTGGGTGAATTGATCAATATGATCTAGATAAATGTCATCTGTCAGCAAAGAGTTCGCACGAATGTATGTCATTGCAGAAGGTTAGAACTGCAATTTCGCGCTGTTTCACTGCTACCCCACCTTTTCTCATTTTTTTCCACTTTATAAAAGTACGTTTTGTAATCGACCGCGCCGATGTACCCGTGAAGTCTCGAAGGTACAGACAAATTTTGCCGTTTGCGCCGTCTTAACGTGCTCATTGCGAGTATGCTATAAAGTCCCTGAGCCCTTTCGAAACTCATCCAGGCAATTGTGCGATCACTATACTCGCCGCCAGGCAACATGATGTAACGGTGGGCGTTACAGGAGCAGAAAATGGAAAGGCAATGTCATTCTGTTTTGACACAAGGTTGCTATTGTGGATAAATTTCTGAGTTGAAAGGCTAGGGAGGCAGCACTTTAGATGCCTTTACACACTCATGCGATGGCATTACATCACCTCCTAGCAGAGTAAAGATATTTCCACATTATTAGCCCCAGACGAGACATGGAAGTTGCGCGCTATGATGTAGTTCTATTGATTTATACGCACCAGCGCACAGCTTTATAATAGAGAACGACCCGATCAGCGCTCAATAATCGGATTCGTAACTGTTCTCAGCGAAGCCGTCGAGTTTGTGAGTTGCGATGAAGGCGAGTGGAAGTCAGACGCCATTTCGTTCGCACACTATTGATTTGAGCAATTTACTTCGTTTTTCCTTTCGTGCGAACTTCCCTGAAGCAAGTAAACCTGAAATTACTGTTTTGTGCGCTCGGTTAGAAAGCACAAAATGGTCTCTTGCGAGAAAAGGGTTATGTCGAAGTGCGCGTTGAAACCACCGTATTGATGGCCATATCGGAAAAAAGAAAGAGAACGAGGCGTGAAGGCAATTGAATCGTCACGCCATAAATAAGCGCCCAGCGTCGCAACTTCAGAGCGAAACATTGCCTTAGCTTACACTTCGATCTTTGTTTCTCGCAAAGCGGGAGCCTTCGTGTTTGTTTCGGTGATTTATGGGCCTAATTTCACACAAACGCCGCTTCCTTCCCGAGCCGTATTCTTTGCAGATTAAGCAAAACAATTGAAAGTTTTCTTTAATGTCGCAAGCTTGATTTTCAGTATCATGCACGCTTTTCCGTAATCTCTTCTGGCTGCGCAGAAGTGCAATGTCCTCATTAGAGACCTATGTGAAACTACAGAAACTATTTGTTCGTTTGCTATATGGTAATCAGTGTAAAGGCGCATTTAATTATAGATTTAGTTCGACCCGTTAGCAGTGACTATTGGCGTATTGAAGAGTTTGCGCAAATGTAGCGCTTTAGGTATTGTTCGTGCTAAAAGTTTGAAATTCTTTTTGTCGGTTGTCCGTGGTCCCGCAATTCTTATTTATACAGTTATTCTTTAAACTTCATGAACTCCAAGTTCTAAGGCGAATACGCGGTCCTTCCATCGTTAGCTTAAGTCCCTCACAGCTTTAGCGGCAGCAAAGTAACTAAAGCTCACAAATACTTATAAAGAACGTACGTCCGCGTATACGAAAAATCATGAGCCATTGCACTCTCTGAAGGTGGCTGACCAACGAAGCTGTTTAGCACATGAAGCGGGGGTGACACAGAATTTTGAACAAAGGTACGAACTCATCTATTGTCTTGATGGTTGGTCATCATGAAGAAAGGTGCGCACATTTATTTGTTGTCTTGATCGGTGGTCATTAGTTCACTCGCAACAGTAATCGCATTCTTTGAGTATGTGAAATCGATGCACATACGCCGCTGGCTGATCGGTTGGGCCGGACCGGTGTGGTATCGCAAGGGATATGTCTGCAAAACGGAACGCGTAAACCGTTCCCTTTTTGGTGCCGAGACATTCACATTGAAACCACCGACAATGACATCAGGGGTATACTGACATCGCAGCTAGTTCACACAAAGTGAGTAGCCATGAACCTTAGTGGACTATAAGTCATTGCATTTTTTGCTTTCTTACGGGGGTATGAGCCATTGCTCACGGGAGTATCAGTCATTGCTCACGGCAGTGTGAGCCATTGCCGATGACAATTTTCAACAAGCTATTCTATTTTTTTATTTTTTTGCTGCTCATGACTCCCCCAGTATCTGCTGAGTCCTGTCTCTTGCGCAATGAATATCCAATATATTTACATTTTTCTTTCTTTGTTCTTATGTTGTGTGCTAAATCTTCCATCATGGCGTTTACTACTTCCCCCCCTCCTTTTATAGCATTTGTATAATGAATATACAGTGCATATGTGCTGCCTTGTTCACCTAAAGTTGACTACGTCCACGCCTACTTGAACTGTGTTCTCTTGAATATGTATCCTGCCCCTTTCCGTCAACAGCCTCATATGTCAGGCTAGCAGTATGTCAAATAAATAAAATGTATTGTATGCGTGATTAGAAAGAATTTAAGCACTCTTCACTTCATTTTTCTGAGTGCTTGTAGCCTCTGGCTTACGAGGCTATGAGCAGTTGCATTTTTTGCTTGTTTACGGGAGCATGAATGCTCACGGGAGTTGGATCCACTGATGATGATCGTTTTTGTTCACAGAGAAAAAAATCCACGGATCCCTAGCCATATACAGCCTCTCTGTAATATTTACTGGCGCATAAGTGTAGACACGCCTTGGTTGCTTAGTGGCTATGGTGTTGCGCTGCTAAGCACGAGGTCAGGATAAAATTCGTGCTACGGTAGCAATGTTTAATTTAAAGCGAGATGCGAAAACGCCCGTGTAATTAATTTAGGTGCCCGTTCAAAAGACCCTGAGAAGGTCGAAATAAATACTTAGCCACCATATCCCCCTACCTTCCTCCCCCCCCCCCATAGCAGCCCTGCGGCGTGCCTCATAATCAGATTGTAGTATTGAAACGTAAAACCACATGTATTTTTTTAAGTGGTGGAAGAAAATGGAGCTCTGTTAAGTGGAGCGCCATATGCTATTCCTGGCCACAGGGCATCATGGGCGCTCGAGTTGGCCGTGTGTTGACCTGTACAGCAAGGAAAATGTCGTTGTAGCGAAGCTTCCGTGGATGATCATAGATTCAAAACAGCGGTTCGTCAGTGGTTCATGGGGCTGAGCGCCAATTGTGCTACGAGGGAACAATGACTGGTGGCACAAGCAAATAAGGTCATGCCATATCCACTAAAAAGTTTTGAAGTGATTTTTATTGACACAGGCACGAAAATGATTTTGTTGACTTCCAATACGGGCAGTATCATTAAGTGTCCAGCAGCTCAACTCGATGCGCCCTTCACGTGTCAATACGTGCCTTCTATTGTATATTTATCAACTATATTTCTCAATTTTGTGGTACTTTTCCGAATTCTTGCACACAATGTCGTCTTTATTTTGTTTTCATCTGTTCATTGTATTTTTTATCGCATAACTATTTTATCCTATAACTATAAATTGCTCAGTGTGCTTTTCTTTATCTTTCTGTCTCACCCAATCCCTTCCCCAGTGCTGGGTAGCAACCCGGATATCTACCAGTTGAGCTGCTTGCCTTTTGGATCTCATTTATATCTGTGAGCCAGTACTCGAGCCTGAGGTTGTTCCTGGGTACATAAAATTGATTGATTGGTTGTTTAATTGATGATTATTACTTCAGAAACAGGCCTGGTTTGAGTGTGGAGCCACTTCATACACGGTCCATTATGAGCCATGCGTTTGCAAAAGTAGAGTGCTTCTAGTATTGCTCTATGATTGAATGGTCAATCGTGCTCTCATGTATAGAATCCCGAGTGGGCATTGCTGGTCGCAAGACCCCGTTCACTCTTGAGTGGTTTATCAAAGTTCACTCTCCTGCACAAATTACCGTGACTTCAAGATATACATGATCTACGCACATACGGTGGCAGTGCCGACGATAGTGATGATAATGTGATCAGTGAAAACGCCTATCAACGGATGGAAGTTTGCTGGCGTTTGCACTTCGCTGTCAGCAGTGCATCACTTACTAACTAAATGGCAAGGCTAGCTAAATGGCCACGAAAACGAAGGTATGTAAGAGCTCAAGCTCACGAGAAGTCTAGCAGAACTATTTTCGCCCTCATTATAAGATTGCTTATAACACGTGGTACCGCTTCTTCACATTCTGCGTTGAATAAAGAAGCAGAACTCCAATGACAAAAAAAAAGAAGTACCAACTTTCGCGTAATGCGTATGTAACAGCATAAGAAATTGGACAAAGAATATTTAGCATAGCATAGACAAATCCATAATTGTGAAATCAATATGACAACTTTTGCATTATGTTTCGATAAACATCAGAAATATCTCACTTTTGCTCAGCGAATAAGGAAGGACAAGCGTGTGAATGCATGCCTGGTATTATTGCTAACAGTTGTACTCAGTTCTTTCGTTTGTCGCTTTTACTTGCACGCAGCTCCCTTTCAATGCAAAGTAAAATACCTCGAATGCATACTGCTTCTGTGTGAGGAAAGTGCAACAATAAAGGAACCGCAAGAGAACGTACACAATGCTGCAATTGCCTAGCATTATTGCAAACATTTCGCCAAACAGTGGCCGTGTAACCAACAAAGCAATACCCCTATCGGTCGTATTGACTGGCGCAAGCGAGACGGCAGTACTCAAAGGCGCGGTTCCAATGGCTAAGGCACCTTGCCCTCGTACCTCGTGTTCTATACACGCCCTTCTTGCATGTTTATCTCGCTCTACCCTTGACGCCTCCGAGGGAAAATGCATTTTGGCTCTGAGTTACAAAGGCGACGAGCTAACGGAATATGTAAGAACGAGACATAAATATCTGTAAAGCAGCCAGTACACAAAAACCACGGATTTCAAGAGCGTAAGAGGAAGAAGCACTTCCATGTTTCCATGTCTGCTGTTTGGTGCGGTGTAGTGTATGGGCGAAGACCCGTGTGCAAAAGGCTTTCTCAGAGGGAACGGAAATAAGATCATGGAGCCTAGGGATTGCCTTCAGGCTCCCCATTCTTGTTCGAGCACCAGAAGCGCAAAAGTCCTTACTTCCATGGCTGGTTTTTAGTACTTTATTTCTAGGCTCCTCCTTAGAGAAATCCAACGTTGGGTGTTCGTGCTCCTAGGGTGGGGCAGTTTTATTCCTGCTTCTCCAATGGGAGTGGTTTAGGGCATGTACCGCCTTTTTTATCTTGTTCTGGGCTTCATCGGTAGCCTCGTTTCTGGTATCGCCGCCATAGTGTAGCCCCTTTCTCTCGTACAACACATGTTTAGCCACAAAAGATTTCTCAGAAAGGTTGCTGCAGGCGTTCGTCGAAGATTCAGCAATTCCGCATTTTCCTCCCGTATAACCACTGACGTGCTGAGTTGTTTGAATGTGTTCCTTTTGTACATCATCGATGTCATGCTGTCATAAAAAAAAATTTGAGGACAGCTAAGCCCTTCTGATGATTCGTGAATGCAAAAGCATTAATGTCGAATTCAACGCCGCTGTGTGGTCCTTCAAGATTTGCGCTGTACCATGGCGGTGTGTGCTGCCCGAGCCAGCAAGCAACAGCAGCCTGCGGTGTACACGCCGCATGGCTCCGACGTCCTCCACAACGAGGGACTGAAGAAGCAGCAGTGGCCACCAAGGCCGGCAGGCGCGCGCAGCAGCTAAGCCTAGTGGGGGTAAGATGGAGAGACACGGACTGCGCGCCCCGGCTTCCGAGAGCGAGGGCGATGTGGCGTTGCGGCTATGCCCTCCCAACGCAGCACCTGGCGCTTACGTGGGCGTAGGTGCACCCTTTCGCCCGCCCTGCTTCGTTGAAGCGCCCTCGTAACGTGGCGTCGCAGCCAATGGGAATTTAGATGCCGTTTGGATGCTATAGACCACAGGCGCCGGCTTTTTTGCTCTATGAGCCATTTGAGACTTTCGCATCAAAACACAGGAAACGTGCAGTTGCAGACTCATGCAGCTTACCTATCATATATCCCTTTTCAGTGACGGGAGCATATGCCTATCACTTATTATGAACTTGCCGACACATTCAAGCGGAAAGCTTCAGTATCCCACTGCAAACTTGTCTCCGCTAGAATGCCACAAGCCGCTGTGATCACTGAATACATAGCAACACATACCACAACACACTGCTAGAATCTATACAGACCGCAGGTCTTACAGTGCACACGCAATACATACCGAAGAATATTTCGTAACTCTTCATCGCAATAAATGCCCCGGCGTTTGATACAATGCAGAAGACGCGTATGCTGCAGTCTCAAAATAGCAGGTGGGAGCTCTCACAAGGATTAATAAGATTTTATTCGCTTATGGTCTTTTAAAAATGTTTAAACACCCAAAAGCTAGTTTTCATCTCTACAGACGCAATAACGCAATAATTGAAAACACACTAGCTATGCTGTAGATATAACAATTTAGTATTCTTCAGCGCCGCGTATATAGAGCAAAAATATATGGAGCTATGCTCTGGCCTAGAAAAATGCTACCGTTACCTGATCTCAATAGCTTTCCAACGACAATGGAAGAAGAAGAAAGGAAGAAATTGAAAGTTTAGTAAAATAGCCTGTGGAATGAATACGATAGAAATAGCAGTATAAAAGCATCCTACAATAGGTTGTGTGCTTTCTATTCTCAAGTCTAACTTAACAAGACTATTATAACTTCTAACCACTGAGTGGAAATGATGCTTCCTTATTTCATAAAGTTCAAATGAAAACATTCCTCAAGCCGCATTAAATATGCAAAACACAAATCCAGCCTCATACAGACCGATTCAAACACTCATGCGTGCATAATTTAGAAATTGTACACCAAGATGTTGAGAATTTAATCATCTCCGCCATAAATTACAAATACCTCATCTCACCCCAATCTTGCTGTGGTAGGGTATCTATAGCGTGCCGCATACGTTAGCCTCAGTAATTCCGGAACATATATTTGTCTAGTAAAAGCCAAGGCCAAATGCGAGGCCGTCGCAATTGATATTTTGTCGCCGATGCGCGTGCACTACCAAGCACCCGCTCGCATGCCGCTACTGGCTTGGCGCCTTCCTGCTCCATTCGCCTGTACAGGTGTGAACGCCGCAAATACACTTGGCTCGCGTGCGCTAGGGCGGGGTATGTGGCGCGTGCGCCTCTACTTGCAGATACAGCAAGGTGCTTTCGAGAGTATCAAGCCGAAGAGGTGTTGAAAAGTGCAAAGGCTCTGCAGAGATTTCAGAGGTATGCGATGCGTTCTGAAGCAGCTAGGCAGGAGGCGAAGCCACGGACTGACGAGAGACACGCGGCCGTGAAGCGCGAACAAGGAGAGAAGAAGTGCGCAGCCGAACATCAGCGGTACGCCAAGCGAACGGCCGTTGAACTGGCCTTCAAGGCGATGAGGCGCCGAGTGGAGGACGGGCACTTGCGGGAAGCAGATGTGGGCTTTGAAAATAACTTTCGAATGTAGTGCGGCGTGTAGCGTAAGCGATCGTATGCTTTCAGGCTGCCGTGGCCCGTGCATCTTGTGGGCGTTTCCCCTGGAGCACATGAGTTCGTTCAGACTTTACGCTACGCACAGCGATAAAATGCATTGACTATGACAATAAATGAAGATAGTTGCTGTAGTAATTTCTTCTACTTATCCTTAATACTTCGTATATACAGTGTGTCGGGTAAATATAAGGTTGCAAAAATGGTGTAACCATTGCGTCTTAAAACGTTGTCGTTCTGTAGACCATTGGTTAGGGTGGTATGCCTATAGTTCTAGTATGCATGGCCACTCATACGTATAAAGCTCCAAAGGTGTATGTTAATAATCTACCTTATTGCTATATGTCTTAAAACCTAATCTCTCAAGACCATAGATAGGTCGGCAAAATGACTGAAAGCGTCAGACTCACTCAAAAATTGTACTCTTTTCTTAGGGCACACTCAGGCACTCCGACTAATCAAAATTTTACTTAACGGGGCCCACTCGCACTCAGATTAACAAAGCCTTTATTCAACTTGGCTCACTCGGACTGCAACTCATTAGAATTAGACTCAACCTGCCTCACCCGCATTCGGCCATCCCCCAAGTCACACTCAGGCAGGTTATCTTCGCTTGGCTCTTACTCGTTCAGGCTTTCTTTTGAAGAACACAAATGAAATATGAAAGGACCTTCGTAAGTGAAAAGAGTTATAAAAATCTGGAAGAACCCATCTTATGATGAATGCTGACGTTAGTGCAATTAGCATTGAAACAACGCAACGTACTTTATGGAAAGCGACGAAACGCTTCATGTATGAGAAGTGTACGCAACCGGGCTTCTGTCTCCCCCTCTTCACCGGACTTACTGCGCCAACTAACGGCGCCGCAGCGGACAACTAACATGAAGCTTGCGTCGAAGTGGTTTGTTGAAGAGCAGCACATATCCAGTTACATATAGTAGTGGCCGAAGTAGGCATAAAAGACCGTTCGTTGAGTGGTACATACCTTGCGTTGGTCTCTCTCTCTCTCTCTTGGTATATATACATACATATATATATATATATATATATATATATATATATATATATATATATATATATATATATATATATATATATATATATATATATATATATATATATATATATATATATATATATATATATATGTATGTGTGTGTGGTGAGTCCCATGACACAGGCCCAAAACGGTTATGATGAGGATGCACAGATGAGAAGATGAAGCGTCTGAATAAAGCTTACACTAATTTCCCCACGCACGCATGCGGCCAGCCAGACCGAGACTTAGCCTTAGCCATGCAGGAAACGCCGGACGAATCGTTTGGAGCGCGACGCGTGAATGGTCTCCAAAGCACGATAACGACAGTCGGTCATAGAATAATTGGCTGACGGCAAGATATTAAAACTGACGCTGAGTACAGGAAGTCCTGTACCAAAATTAATGCGTGGGTACACGAAGGCAGCACGAAAAACTAAATGTGGTGAACCCATGTCCATGGATGTCCCATGGACATGGGACATCCATGGAAACCCATGTCCATGGAAACATCCATGGAACATGGAACATGAAACATCCATGAAACATCCATGGAACATCCATGGAAACCCATGTCCTCACGGATTCGCGTGCTGCAATTCGGGCTTACGAAAGCGGCAATGTACCGAAAGAGGTAGCGCATATATTACTAGCGAGCTCAAACGAGTGCAAACGGTGCCTCTCCTGGTTCCCCGCTCACATGGGGAAAGACATCCACCCGCAAAAACCCAACCTCAATGAAACGGCCCATGACCGTGCGCGAGAACTTGCCCGCCGCGACGGTCCCACGGCCTCCGAGGGGCTGGACATTCAGTTTAATGACCCGCTACTCACATACCAAGAAATCACCTCACACTATCGGAAAGGCAGAATGAAATACCCGCTCCCGCACGCCAAACTCGAGCGCGCGCAGGCGGCCTCGTTTCGAATGCTGCAAACGGACTCGTATCCGTCACGAGGCCTATTAAGCCACTACAATGCAGAAATCCCGGCAAATTGCCCAGACTGCCCAGAACCCTACTGCTCACTCTCGCACATGCTTTGGCAATGTACCGCGTTACCAGAGGGCCCTCTCTCCAGTGAGCCCGAATGGGAAGAAGCCCTCAAAAGCCCGGACCTCAAACTGCAATTCAAGGCCGTCCAGAGGGCCCAAGAACTGGCGGAGCGTCACCACGTTCCCGTCCCGACTTGGGCGTCGCCTACGGTTTCGGCCCAAGGAGCTCGCCGCGTGCGATCTCCGACGGCTTAGACCCCTCAGGACCTCAATAAAGTTCTTGACTGACTGACTGACTGGTGAAGGATGCCATCAGTGAAAAAACACGCAGTGCAAACACCGGATGGCTGACTAAGAACGGCATTAGCACAACGAAGGGGAGTGCCATTCTATGGTGTCTTCACCTTTCGCAAGCGAGAACAGTAAGCCAATACTATTAACGCGAAGCGATGCACCCGTGTCAACCAAGGCTTCAGTCCGTACACCTTTAATACACACCAAAAGGGTATTTGACAAGCGCTCCGGAGAAGTTTCAAGTTATCCAAAGGATGCAGATTTCCCTCGTAAAGCTGCGATATTTCGTTTTCCGGGTGGAGGTCCGAGCTCGAAGTAGCCGGTCGAAGGGGGAAAAAGGAGCGCCGCATTGGTGAGCGAGAGTGGTGACGCGGGAATGGCAATGATTTACTGCAGGTATGGGGAACGTCGTGGATAATTGTTGTAAGATCGCCGACGTTTGGGTACAAGGACCAGAAAACTCATCCTTTAAAATCCGGCATACTCTATTTCAGTAGTTTTGTTTGACCCCGCACCACCACCGCTTGTGAGACAACGTTGAAGCCATCCGACCGACTCTTTATTCTCTGGAGCAAGAGCCCCACGACACAGGCGAAAAACGGTGATGAAAAGTATGTACAGACGATACAATGAAGCCTATGAATAATAATATTTCTGTATATATATATATATATATATATATATATATATATATATATATATATATATATATATATATATATATATATATATATATATATATACTTTGTCGCATACCCACCGAACTAAATTCTTCGATAAAGGTTGTTCATTGAAGAGTGACTTTTGGGGTACAGCAAACATAAGAACACGCAAAAAAAAGTATTTTATGAAGTTGGTGCCAGTGATTTATATCATTTTTTTTTGTTTTCGGTTGGCATGCAAACGTCACTTGCTTTTCTATGCGATAGTCCCATCCAATGCTGATCCACAATCAAAAGAGCCACGAAAAGCTTCAATATGAACGGTGACTTCCATTAAAATGCATCAGACGGTATCTTGTTACAATCAGTTAACGGTTTTAACGCTGCCGATATGTCTCTCGATCACTAATCAATGTTTTCCTATGGAGCCTGATTCTTTGTAAGAATATGGTGGCTAAGAGCAAAGAATAATCATTCCAGACTATGGACCACAGAAACCATAGTCAAAAAAGTAAAGCTAGCTTTTAAGTTTTAGTGGAGTTTTCTCGGAATATTAAAGCTGGTGAAATCTCACTATCTCACCTTAGCAGTGTGTGAATATGCTTAAAATGTAGAACTTTGCATTCTGGTAATTATGTCTTAATTAAGATGCGAGGAAATTACTCTGTGACGGCAAACCATTCAGTTTATTCAGATGAAGGTGATGGAAAAAAGCAGCGCGTTTAAGCATTATATCAACCATAGAGCACACAGTACCAGAACCCTACTTATAGATCATATGGCGCTGCAGAGAAATAATGTTCAAAGCATCATAAGGTTGCCACTGGTAATGAGTAAGCGTAGAGTATTGGGATAATCATATGTACTGTCAATAATGAAAAGTACGATGGTGAGCTGCAAATTACTGTAAAAGGCCTCGTTAGTATAACGTTAACCAAATGAGTATCTCTAACGCCACAGACGGTTGGGTCATGTACGCATAAGGCTGCATAAGTATGTGCACTAAACATTCCGGTTAAATTAGGCAGCTACACTTTCATATTTCTAGTTATGACGTTGATATTAAATATGGAAACACATTTTGATCCATCTGTTGAAAATATTACATACAAGAGGTGAACAGTCACATAATTGTTTTCTTTTAAAATTCCTTTCTGTGTACGACATAGCAACAGAAGTGTGCGGTGAATAACTTTGAAAATAGAATGAAAAAGTGCTTGCATGACTCTGTACTCGATGGTTTTTGAATGGGTGCGACTTAAACGAGGGTAAACTTGCGAAACCGATCGTTTCGTGCTATGAAAATTTTCGACACTTGAGTCATTGGTGTGAACATAATAAAATATGATGGAAAAGTGCTTAATACTGGGTAAAATAAAGCGGAAGTTTCAAGAGTGGCATAATATAAGGCTCACATTACCATTCTTCCAATCTTCTCTGTCTTGTACTTGAGCGAAATATTTTTGACCATGCAAGGCCTCCGCATGTCGACATGCACCTACGCTCATAAGTTAACTGCTTTCTAATTCCGAACACTCGGGAAAGTAAACTTTCTAACCAAACCGTAAACACCGATGACACAATAGTCTGTGTACTACCGTACTGTGTGCGCATTAACGTATTACACACAGAAGGAAATTCCATGTGCCAGTGGTGATCACCATCAATGAGCAAAAAGGCTTCGTGCTTGGTAATTTCAGAAGCATAGCCTGATTCATCCATTACTGGAATGACCTTTCTTGCGCTCGGCACTCTGTGTTTCTTAGAAGCACATGGTGCACTTTGCAAGAACCATTACGCCTTCACTCCATTGCACTCCGCGGTCTAATGGACGCCATCTAGATTTCAAAGAAAAGGAAAAACCTGCAAAGACAACGAGGGCAATGTGTATGGTGCAGCTTGTGGCTTGTGTGCAGGCGAACTTGCACGACTGCTCAAGAAAGCGTGTCTTTAAACACTATTCGCTTAGCTCTTACACACGGCAGCTTTCTGAGAGCCTCATACAGTAAATTCACAATGACAAAAGCTAAGTAGGAGCAATAATGGCGAAAGTATCTTGGCGCCATTGGCGTTGTTATTGGAAAGCATGTTCCTTTTTAAGCATTGTAGCATGTCAAGTAAATAAAGTACGATGACAATAATTGCACGAATGGAGGCCGTAATGCTCTCACGCCTCGCGAGTGTTTGCGTAACGTTTGTTTGTCGTTCTGTGATCAATGGATATAGCAACCCAGCGCTTGCTCCGAAACTCATCCGAGAAGTGCTTCCCAAAAATGACGTCAGATCAACCCAAATTGCCCTTCAAGAAAGACAGCGGTCTCTACTTCGCAATGCTTTTCACATGACCTTTTGAACTTTCATTTTATCTACATGGCTGAATGTGTGCAAAGATAATGTGCTTACTTTGCGTAACCGTAGTCTGCACCGTGTACGCGCCTCCAAATGAGGGCACTCTAAATAGTTATGTATGTGAACACCATGTTATGTTTGCCTGCTTTAATTCCCTATGTCTGTAAGCGTCCTCGCCGCCTCCTCCCCTCTGTACAATCGTGGGTGTTGTGGGTATACGATAGAAAGAAACATAAAAATAAAATAGTGAACTGGCTGGACATCAAAGTATGCTACACACTTTTTCTCCGCATGGTCATTATGTAACTCCATTCCATTTCATTTGTGTTTTATAAGAAAGAGCGCGTACACATTTTTTCATCACGCATGAAAGGCGGAAAACCCGCCGTGGTTGCTCTAGCGGCTATGTTGTTGGGCTGCTATGAACGAGGTTACTTTTAGAAACGGTAGTTGAACGTCGATGCACACAAAAGGCTGGCGTCTGTAAGACCTATGCACAGACCAGGCAAAGAAGTGTGACTTTGATGACTGAAGCGTGACTGTAAGCGCCACGAGCGGTAGGTAGACTTAGTGGTCGGTATTTCCATAAATCGGCAAATTGCAGGAATTTAGTTGTACAGATGTTTCAATACGTTATTAACTTTGTCGTCGGTATTTACCTTTTTTATCGTGCGTTGAACCTCAGCCTTGTACTGACAGGACAGCGTTATACTTATTTGAAAGGCATCAATCTGCAGCGAGCTTGTGCAAACAAGAAACGACGTGGTGGCTTCAGTTTGCAAATGTCCTGGAGCAGTCCTCAAATTTCGAGAAGGAAGACGTGGTGAAACATTTGTATTAAAAGATTACAAGAAGAAAGAAACAAATGACGTCTCTTTTGTGCAGCTTCAGTTCATTTGGAGTGCTTCCGCCATTTCTTGTGGATATTGACAGGGTAAAACACAAGCGCAGGGACTTTTTTTCATTTCAAGCAAAAAGCAGTGTGCTTGCTGCACTATGAGACTTCGATCACTAGCGAACCGTGACTGGATTCGCAAAGTGAGTAGATCGACAGATGAAAGCAGGCGAGAGATTCGGCTGAGCAGAGCAGGGAAGCACGAGTGCGGCCAAGATTCTTATTTGCTATTGGAAATCGAAGGCAAACACACACGGCCGTGAAAGGCAGCACGTAAACGACCGGAGCCGGGTAAGCCTGTTCCTTCAGTATTACCTGCGGAATTTCTGTCACGTCGCTGGGGAGCTCTTGAGGAAATTGGAACAACATGAAAGTCGATAATGGACACAAGAGGCAATTCTGCAAAGAGGAAAGAGTAGGGAGAGAAGGTTCGAGGGACATGGAAGAGGGAGTTATCACGGAAGGATTGAACATTGCGCAAACAGGAAACAGCTGGGCTTACAAAAGAAACTAAAGCCTAAACTCTCGAGGCAATGATCATGCGGATGGGAACAGATTGTAGACCGAGATAGGACCTAACACAAAGCACTGATATTTCACCTCATTAAGGAAGCCACTTTAAATGAGTCCAAATGAGCTTCCACCAGTCGAGTTCTCATAATGAGAATGGGTGCCCAAATTACCGGCTTAGTGTTATGGTTCAGCAGAAAGTCACTTACACGTACCTGGATAATCGCACTAGGTAAACTTCAGTGCATAGGTGCGTACATCTACAGCCATCAGTGCTTCCTGGAAATGTCCTCTATCCACGCGAGACGCGTTTCTGTGTTCGGTTCCGGCAGTGAAGCAGAAACGACTTCACAAGGGCAAATAAGCTGTGCCACACAGTCAATCTGGCTGCACAGCTTCTATGGCACAGGACGCCTTTGATGTACTACTGATTCACTTGAACAAAAATGTTACAAAGTGAAGTACGCTTATTACAAATCGGCCAAACCTCGTCGATTTTTCCAAGTGCTGCCATGCTGGAAACTGTGAACTCGTTTCTTTTCACTTCCGGTGAAACTGAACCATTTATTTAATGTTGCACCTTGAGCTTGTTGGTAAGTCATATTGGTTCGTGGCGTACCTGACACAGAAGAAAAAAGTTACGAAAACATAGACAGGTCGCTCTTATTTTAATTGTTTATACCACGTGCCTAACCTGCTGCCGGCAACGCTGGTTAAGAAAGAAAGGGCTGCGAGGTAAGACGATGGGACCAACGATGTTTCTCACTTAGTTTAAAATTAGTTGCCTAAGTTTATAGCTGTTTGCATCAATGCGGAAGGTCAAACGTCTCATTGTCGATCGCATTCCAAAATATTATATTTATCACTTACGAGCTCGCTATATTTTTCTTCCAAGAAATGGTGCGCACCAAAAAATTTCGAGGATGCTTAAGCTTCGCCTTTCAGATCAAAGATTACTGTCTGCTTGTCACACTTTACGGAAACTGCAGCTTATATGTAACTACAATGCTTACAGCGAAACGCTGGCGGCGAATACTATGCACGACGGCGAGGTTTCTGGTAGAAGCGTGGCCTCCTTCATGGGCCGACCTTCTAATATTGTTTCGCACATTCAATATTTCATTCTGAAACAGAGCTTTCGCATCGCTTGAACACTTTTAATGAATGCGAAGCGTGAGACAGGCCCTCATAAAGGGAGATAACCCGCTGCCGTTGTGGTAGAAACCATTGAGACGTCGTAGCATCGTGAACCTGCCCGGTGGTCTCGTATTTGATCCCTTTCTTTGTCATACTTAGGAACTGTATTCGCCTGTTTCAACTTGCTAAGGTTTCATTCCTCAAGCGGATAATTTCTTACCCGGCTAGTTTTACGCTTGTCAGAGAGCAGGTTTTAAGATCCCTTTATAGAAAAAGTTATTTTAGTCAAGATGTCAAGGACGGATTTCAATTCACTTTGTCACTAAGAATGGCTCTGGTTTGTCTAGTTTTTTTTTTTAATTTCCAGAAGCAGCCTCCTGGCCTAGGGCATCTTTTGTACCTGTGATATTAATTTATCTGTTTCCTCGCATAGAGAAGTTTCTCTTGGGCTACCACCACCCTTACAGATACCGTAACATAGCAAAAATTGAAAACTGTTGAACTGACGTTTGGGATGACAACATAAGTAAAAATCAATCAAAGTAATAAGACGTTTTTGCTGCCTTTTAACTAGAGCAAAAGATAATTTCAAACAACAATACCCTATTTGAGACAGTGAAGAGCCACAAAAAAGCGAGACAATGTAGCGAGGTTAGGGTAAGGGATACGAATACACCATAATATTGAGAACCAAGACAAAAGCTTTCTTGCACGGAAGTTTCATGGCATAATACTGCAAAGGACCTTCTAATAAACTACCTATCACAAGTTTCGCATATTATATATTGATGAAGCCACTATGGTTGCTCAGTGGCTATGGTGTTGGGCTGCTGAGCACGAGGTCGCGGGGTCGAATCACGGCCACGGCGACCGCATTTCGATGGGGGCGAGATGCGAAAACACCCATGTACTTAGACTTAGGTGCACGTTAAAGAACTTCAGGTGGTCGAAATTTCCGGAGTCCTTCACTACGGCGTGCCTCATAATCAGAAAATGGTTTTGGCACGTAAAACCCCATTTCATTTTTAATTAATTTTATATATTTATGCCACAACGGTCGATCAAGGAATGGCTCATGCTGGATCCTATGTTTCCACAAGAAGAGGAAGAAAATCCTCCTTGTTAAAACATTCATTTCAGCCTGACACATCCCATGTTTGACTTAGCACCCATCTTTCCGTGAACCTCATTCTTGGTTGAATAATTATACCGCATATCACTCCATCCACCATATTTGGTACGTGAGACATTTAACTATGTTCTAGCATGAGCACTGGAAGTAACATTTCTGTGCAATTAAGTAACAAGTCATGAATGAGGGCACCAACATGAAATATGGATTCACATGCCGAGTAAATTTCTGGTATTCTTTCGCTTGCTTTTGAGCAAGCAGAAGGATGAAGGTCTGCCGCTGCCCCAGTGCGATCTGCCTTTTATTTGTTTGTGCAGCTAGATCTCATCAATTAGCCTACCGCGCACTACGAGAAGTGATTGCTAGCACCATACCTACACCACATTCGGCAAAATGTCTCAAATACTAAACACTTCTAATTTAGTACCGAACGCACAAGGTCGCCTCTGCGCCTTGCGTGCCACGTGCGCAAATATATAGCCCACTCAATCTGCACTTTTAGGCTACTTTATGTAAAAAAAACAAAGCTTTAAAGTCCGCACTGCACATTAATGAAACACTGTCATTCCATTATCTAAGACACGTGTTGGCCCATGTACTAACACGGCATGTACATCTCGCGAAGTCAAGGGAGTTTTAAACGTTCTCAGAGACATCTGTCTTTATGAGATACTTTAGTTTCCAGAGTGTTGGTCTTAATGAGATACCTTAGTTTCCTGAGCGTTGGGACGTGTTTGGGCATGTTGTATATCTTTGTCATGCACTGTGTTTATAATTTTGTTTTTCATAATATCCACTTAGAGAAGCAGGCTAGGCATGCACCAAGGCAAACCTCTTGAATAATTGTTGAAGATACCCCCCCCCCCCTCTCTTTCTCTCACTGGCATCAACTTGGCAGGAACAAGGAGGTGATTCTTTACCTCCATGAGTCTTTTACCACTCATCCCTGCGGCAGTCAGCTTGCCTCAGCTGTCTTATTTTGTAGCGCATACCTAGAAACAAACCCCAATTGAATCAAGCGGCATCTAGGGCACGATTCACTGGCGCGCACTGGGGCGCACCACTCCCGCGCTCTTGAATAAATTTGGGCACCGAGTGTAGACTGCCTGCATGCTCAGTGGCTATGGTGTTAGGCTGCTGAGCACGAGGTCGCGGGATCGAATCCCGGCCACGGCCGCCGCATTTCGATGGGGGCGAAATGCGAAAACACCCGTGTACTTAGATTTAGGTGCACGTTAAAGAACCCCAGGTGGTCGAAATTTCCGGAGTCCTCCACTACGGCGTGCCTCATAATCAGAAAGTGGTTTTGGCACGTAAAACCCCATAATTTTTGTAGACTGCCTGCGGAGAGTTTCGTACTTCTTCTCAGTGCCAGAGTCACCAAATTTACGCTTCTTAATAGTACGAACTGAACAGTGTCTAAATCACACAGAAGAACTCTAGGTCAAAGTAAGAATCAAGAGAACCATCACACACATCCTCATATGACTATAAAGAGATGAGCGCACGAAAAGAAGGAATTAGGAATCCAAGAATGGATATTCTCGTCTTATGTGCTTTTTTATTTGTTCCATGGTAAAGAAGCTGCGATCATTCTTTTTTTTTTTCAGGTCATGCACTGTACTGTAAGAGAGCTTAAACTAGTCTCGAAGACAATCCCAGATTGTACAGCTTGGAAACTAGCGTGTGAAATTGCGCAAAGGCTTAAGAGAGCTTAAACTAGCCTCGAAGACAATCCGAGATTGTACAACTTGGAAAATAGTGTGTTAAATTGCGCAAAAGCGATTCCCTTTGCTCTACGATTCCCACCCACGCATGCTGCATTCTCCTTCGAGCATGTTTCATCAGAAATCACGTCGTTTGCGTGCGAGAACTCATTCAACAGCGTTTAATTTATAGTGTGCTCCCTGCAAAAGGCCCACGGCAGAGTAGCGCTACGTTACGCTTGTGCTCTGGGTGTTTTTATAAGTGATGCAGCCCACTTTCCTTTGTTGTTGTTGCTATTGTTTTCGCTTCACAGATGCAGAGACCCACGGGAAACATTATTTTCACCCATGTACCCTGAAGTGTAGGTTGCAATTTTGTTCCTATATCGGTTCGAGTAGATGTGGAAGTAAGTGCGTTTTCGCGTGACTCCTGACGTGCGCCAGCGGATTGATCAGCTCGTCCAACTACTTTGCTTGTAAATAAGTTTATACCTAGCAAGCATAAAACGTGCGTATCTACATTTCACGTCCTCTCCTGAGCCACTCAGCGAAGTCAACTTTGGTTATTAAAGTTATGGCATGTTTTTGCATCTTCGCCACAATGGAACACATGGATATTTTCTTACTTCAAGTCCATTTTGGCTGACGGTACGAGCTGGTCATTCCTGATAATTTTGTGCCACAAGCCTACTGTAAAACATTCAAGCATAGCTAAAGCTGGTAAAGCTTAGAGCTAAAGAGTCCTGATTATGCATATATTGAGGGGGTGTCCCAAGGATGATCCAAAAAGTCTTCATCAGACGGTGAGAAAGTTCACTTGCGCAGTAAAAATTACAACTGTGCAAATTATGAAACCTCGTTTTATTTCATTAATGTACGTGTCTCGCGCGCATACGTGAAATTGAATTTACAGGTATCATATTAAATTTATTTTGTTTTACATACTGCAACTCTGTAGCAGGGCTATCAGGAGATAGTACATACAGTACAAAGAACAGTGTCCTTGAACATAGCCGTATAGAAAGCAATACAGTTCCGTGTGCAAAACAAATTTCTGGCTCTCCCATAGATGTAAACATGAAATGGCAACCGTCAAATCAGCTTGTTTGGCGATTATTCTTGCCACACTTTCAAAATTGGGTGTAGTACAGGTTCTCAACGGCATACCCCACCACACCTCCACTATACACCACAGCGCACCACGACATACTCTGCACTGGTCCATAAAAACGCTGCCCAGCTAGATGAAAAAAAAAGCGACTGAAAGCGCCATGACAGGCAGCGAAAGACGCCAGGGAAACCGAGCGCACTGCCCCACAAAAAGAAGAAAGGGCTTGAAGGGGGGCAAGCAAACGTCCCAGCAAATCTCTATTCTTGCTCCGTGACCCCGACGCAAGAGGTCATGTATTAGGCGCCACTGAGCGAAGGGATGGCTTCACGGAGAGTTTGTTTGCCAAGGCTGACTCTCTCCTAACTTTTCCCTTCCTCCATGAAGGCAAAGCAGCGCATCAGACGCATCCGGCGCCACGCCACACAGCGGCTCGGCGAGTGCAATAATAGATCCACAGTTCATATGGTTGAAGTGTTTGGTGCCCTGTATGTGGCTTTTGAACGTCGCTATTGGAAATCACAAATAAAGCTTCAGCGCACTTGAAGTTACAGCTTGAGTGATATTGTGAACAAACATTAGGAAGAACTAAAGAGCAATATGTTTTGCAATTTGTTTGGGCAGTAACTAGCGTATCTAATGCCCCGATTGTTGGATGTCATCCAGAGCCGTAGTAATGTGGTCCAGTACAAAAGGTTGGAGGCCAGAGACTGCATTTAAGTTTTGACTGGTTGCCTGTGTGATCTCATTTTGTTCTCGCAACTTTCCCGGATGTTCTTGTTTGAGTGCCCGGATAGTGGCTCTCTCTGTTGGCTCAAGGTCGTCTGAAAGTCGTGACAACGGGAGCTAAAAGCATCCCATGTTTAAAACAATAAAATGTATTACAACTTATTGCGTTAGTATTAGCCTGGTGTTCAGGTACTCGGTTTAGTAGGCTTATGATGCGTGAAAAGAGGCAGTACTAAAATTTCTTGAACAATAAATGAGATATACGTATATTGACTTTGCGGCTGTTATGATCGGGCCATAACTTAGTGGTGTGGTCTAGCGGCGTACTTTTTTGTGATGCTCGTACAATGGCTTGTGCTTGTCTACTTGCATTATTTGCTATTGTTATCAAACATAGCAGAGGAACAAAAAGTATTGCATAAGCAATGAGCTACGTTCACTCACACGCAGCTCATACGTACACGTATACATACACCAGGCGTGTTCTGAAATTCAAATGTAGAGCTTTATGTGCATATGGGTGGAAAAGTGCACCAATATATCATCTTTTAGGGCGGCACAAATGCTTGCTGAATATTACAAATACCTGTCCATTTGTACATATGCATGGCACCTATATATTTGTATTTGTACGTGTGTTGTTATACACAACAAACTGACGTATAACCGCACCACCATTTTGGTACAACACTTTTGTGTTTATAATACCTATAATATACGCATTGTTTTGACAGGACATCCACGCTGCTGCGCGTAGCTTTGCTAGTTTTACGGATACAAAATTTTTAAGAGTAGAATACCTCGAACTCGCGACGTTGCTAGCTATATTGCTGGAAAACTAAGACGGACAGGAGGTACTTCACAGTAGGTACTTTACACCGAAAACTGAAAGGCATTTGGGATATTTTTTCCACAGAAGATCGATGCAGACTTACGCATGCCAATATCGTGCAAAGAAAAAAAAGAACGCAAAGGGACAAAGAATTGTTGCACGCGTGTTGTCTTCACGGAGGAAGACTGATTATTAGCTCCCCACACTTGCGACAAGAACTGTGGAAAAAAGCTCCTGTGCATTAATCTCGACAGACGTTTGGTTACCACGAAGGTGAATGCGGAGATGAGGCGCTTTCGCATAGTCTCAAGGCTTCTCTTGCATAAATACTTTATAGATAAAGAGTGTTGTCGGGGAAGAATGCTGCTGAATGATCCCACCCCAACAGCATTTTCTTCAACATATAAGAATAGAGGCAGGATACAAAAAAATTTTAAAACCCATACGAATGCTATGTACCCCGCAGGGTAGACATCGGAAATGCGGGAGCTTTCCTGCAAAACCGCAAAAAGAAATGTGACGCACAAGCAAGCCATTGCTTCTCGCACTCAAAAAGGATCAAAGAACTCCGAGATGCGTCTGCAAGAATAAAAAGCCAGAGTCATCTGCATGCGTAGTGCAGTACAACAGCGACAGAATGAGAAAGCGAAGGTCGATACTAGGGATCCCAGTCCAATTTCCGTTCCTACTGAGAGTCGCGAGCACCCAGCGCGAACGATGACCTTCGCCACGGGAGAACAACTACCCAACTGCAGAATTTTGTCACAGCTTCGAAGCGATTAGTTTTTTATGATGAATAAATCTTCAGTTGTTGAGTTATATGCGTATAATTCAGCGCTACATTCGCTCATATTCCCTTCCTCGCTGCTTCTTTAGTTTGGCGCCTATACCTTCCGAATTTTGTGAAGCCTCTCTGAGCGGCATGAACGTACTACAGCGCTGGCGTGTAGAACGCGACCAAGTATCACGTACGCCCTGCGAATCACTTCATCAACGGTAGCGAACAAACATGTCGTCCATCTAGCATACAAACCGAAACCAGGTGCGCTAGGACACATAAACGCGCACACGCACTCACATTTAGACTCTTTCGAAAATCGCGCTTGTGATGCCTCCGCTAGAATTATCTGCAATCCATATTCGTGTTCTGAGAGTACAAAAATGATGATCACGAACCAGATAGGGATAATATTTTAGTATTTCCCCTTTTTCTTTGCTGCTTACCAGTCTCATTTCTGAAAACTAAAATGGTACTTTTAAATTTAGACACACTTTTAAACAAACCCACCATTCTGTTCGTATCACGTTCTCGCTCGTGCTCCATCAGAAACCAAGTTCCCTGCACCACGAATTTGTCATCCATTGACACTCTTGGTTTTCTTTTCAAGCTTCGGAAAAATATTGCATCAGAATAGAGCGCACGGCGTTTTAGAACAGACTCATGATTTACCATATGGAGACGCAAAAAAAGAATGGATGAAACAACTACTGTTATTCAAATGGCATTCCTATGGTTTCGTTGTCTCCGTCTTTTTGCACTATATATGAATCATTAAAGGGTTGAAAAAGTCAAATGTTTGTCCCCAACTGACAACTAGGGCCTTCGAAGTTTTCGTGGGTATGTTCACACAAAACCAACTGTGGCAGAATGTCGGCACTGGGTATAAGGAGACAGCAGATTCAAATTTAAGAGTAATAAATGGAAAAAGAGCTCTGAAGAAAAAAGTTGAACAGCCATCGCACACACTGTGGATAGCACGGTCAGTGCAGTCACAGACAAAAAGTTAGCCAAAGGTCCCTAGCACGTCGTACTTTATGGTTGTGTTGGGTCGCCGATTGTGTAGCTGGGGGTTGTATAGGTGCGGGTGAAAGCCGTGGTTTCATTGAAAGTTATGTGACAGGGAGTGCAGTGCGGTCCTATAAATGTCACCTGCCCGCTTTCGGCTCCTACGCAAGAAAGGCTGGGCTGCAGAAGTCACTGTCTTCTGGTGATATATTTTTTTCTCTGCGCTATTCACACCTCCTTGAACGTTTTCTCTCAGCTGACAGCATGCAGCTTCGCATGCTCGGGCAGCTTCAATGATGACCAAAGGAATCTGCTTTTTCTTCGTGGCTTTTACGACAAGCTGCTCCCTGAAAAGTTACAAGTACATATGTGCATATTCTCGTTCCACGGCACTCGTTTTTATATTTTTTACTTGCACTCTTTTCATGCATGTTCTATTCTTTTGCGGGCATACGGCCCGATTTCAAAGCGGTGGCGGCTGTTCTTGGGCAGTGGTTCAAAACAGATCCCATGTCAGTTCGACCAAAGCTTGAAATACTTCTTAAAAGAATTTCAACGTAACTAGAACCTTAGGTGAGTTTTCCGGGTTACACAATATTCACTTAAGTAGTCGTCAAGAAGTCAGGTACAATCACCGACAACTTAATGAATTATACCATTGCCGTCATAACTGAATAAATTCAGAGTGGAATTTGTAATTGCAAAATATGATGGCAGCGAGAGGTTTGTATAGTGTTACGAAAATTCTGCCTGCCAAACATCCCTCAGTAAATGTGTACGCTTATAAGGTGCGCTTCTACTGGCGTTCAGAATAATGCTTCTCATATAAAAAATGTCGATTTCCGTAAATTACATTTCACAACGAGCACTATGTCATTGCATTTCGTAATATGTCCTGAAGCATATTAAGGTGGCGCTTTCTTTGCCTACCATTTCATGGTTTGCCTGGGCAGGTGAGTCGGTCGATGGTCGGGTTCTCGCTTTACAGATCCGCATTCACATTAAAGAAATAAAATAACATAAAGCGCTCTTGCTGCCGGCAGTAGAACCTAGTCCAATACAGGATCATCCCGATGCCCCAACCATTAGGCTCAAAACCATGAAGGGTCACGGCAAGGACAAATTTTTCTTTGTACTCACTACCGAATGCTTACGCATTAAACGTGGTATGCCGTATACTTAAATACTATGACCTTTTGCCAAGGACGCGTTGGCGCGCAAATAAACACGAAGTGAAAAACGAGGTCAAAGGGAATCCACCAGAAGTTAAGACAAGCGGAGGGTTTTGTGTGGACAGTCCGCGAAAGTGATGTACGCAAAGCACGCAAAGCATGCGGCCGCATTCGGTATGTTTCTTTAAGCCTGCTGGTCTCGGTGATGGTGCTGATAGCGTCTCAGCCTTGAAGGTATACAATATGAACGATGTGCCGCGGGAGCTATCGCGAACAGAAAAGTGGGCGTCGGAAGATTTGGCCAACGTTTTTGAAGGTATTCCAGCTACCTATTGTTTTTATTTGATTTCTCCATTTGGGGCTCGCCAACTTGTCTCTTTTTTTCATATCTTTTCTATGCTGTCCATCTGTGCGACTGACTCACCGGAGCATACGAAAATGCGAAGCCTTCTGAGAGAGCACGGTGGCCCGCAGGGACATTTGTGACGATGAGGGGACCCACTGCGGTAACAGATAGCAGCGATGGTCGGAAGGGAAAGCTACGTGTCGCCCATGTTGAATAGTCGCTGGAAGCGCGAAGCGAATTGTCATTCTCGCCGTTTGTACTCGCGGGGGAGTGACTTCGCCACCGAATTTTTCTTACTTGCGTTTCGCTCCTCTTCTTTCGAGTCGTGAGAGGGAGCGACAGTACATCTCTTCTTCTTTTGTGATTTCGGGAGGAAATCTGATCTGATCTCCGTTTACATAGCGGCAGGAGAGACGACTGCCGCAGGCGATTCTACGCGAACCGGACTTTATTGATGTTAAAATTTTCCTTTAGTCATATGTCTAGCCTTCTGGTTATTTTGCTCGAATATAGTTTGCTTCAATATGCAGAACTTACTACCCGTTAACAAAGGACACTGCAGTTTGCCTGTCGCAGATATAATTTCGCGGTGTTGTTCACTTCTTTTTTGTTTCTCAAGCATGCCTACTGTGATTCTCTAGAGCGCTTACTTAGGTAAAGAATGTGATAGTGTGCACTGACGTTTAAACTGAAAAAAGTGTATAGCTTCCTAGTACTATAGTAATAACCCCTCTATTATTATAGGTTTGAATTTATTTCGCTCATTACAACCTTTCGCGCGACTTCGCAAACTTGGGACAATTTACTCCTACTTTTGTGGAACAAATCGCCTTCGCCTTCTTTCATCAATATTCGCGAATGTGGCTGCCGCACTCTCGGTGGCTCCCTCGTTTGCGACATGCAAATTTAAATAAAATGAAAGCTTCATGACGAGACACTGAAGAAGCGTCGGGACAGGAAGAAAGAATCGGGTCTAACATCGCGAAAGACATTAGGTTCCTTTGAACTTAACTTCGTGTCTTTTACCGCCTGTCTTTTACACCACGAGCTCCTTTTACTTTTCCTGCGCTTCGAATGTGCGTCGCGTACGCCTTTCAGAAATGGGCCTCATGACATAAATAATCGTCAAGGATGGTTTCTGCCTGAGTTTATTGCCTCACACGCCACGTTACACTGCCTCCACGTCGCCTGTCAGCAAGGAATTTCCTATTATTCCCTTTTATTCTTACCCTCAGTGTAGGGCAGCAAACCGGTTGCTTGTGTTGTTAGCCTTCATGCTCTCTCTCTCTCTCTCTGTCTGTGCAGCTGCGACGCGAAAGCTGCCGGAGAGCTGCTGCAACGCCGCCTGCGTGGGAGCTGTCACTAAGAGCAGCCGGCCACGACCACATTTGAACGCAGCAGCAGTTTGTGAGTGAGTGAGGGAACGGACACTTGTAATATCACCGAATATAATAGTACTGCAGAAGCGCATGAGAATCAAGAACCGTGGTAGCTTATATAGCTTCGCTTTCTTTGATGTATCAGTTGTCAGACTGGTACACGATTGCTCAAGATGTTTTACTCTGAAACGTAACTATCAATTATTAAAAAATAAAGTATAGCTTGCCCACACTTCGCACAAAAAAGATAAAGCCTTTTTTATGCGATGAGTTGAAACATATATACCCGGAATTCTAGAAAAGTTGTTTTGCTGCAATACAAGTTACCTTGCATATACCTTACTCGAATAGGCAGCAATTTGTTTGCGCGGTTTATCATAAACATTACCTCGTATTTTTGTTTCTTGCGTCGTGTTTAACTGCATTCGAGTTTCAAGTCAGCCGCGAGAGGTCCAAATTTATGAGTAATATGTGGGTATCGCGCCTGGGCAAGATAATCTTTTTTCACATTACATACAACAACGGCAGGTCTGAAGTGTGCCTCGCGTTCAACACACGCTCCATATCGACCGTGATATAACAATAGCATCTGCTAGGAAAATTTCCTTTGTTTAGTATCAGTGCTGTGAAGTCATACTGTCATTTTTTTTATTGCGAAATAAGTTATCCTCGAGGCACAAAAACGTCGTTGGTAGCGCCGTTGTCGCGCTGTCCCACTTGACAACTCATACTCGGATCATATGAAGAGTGTCGCTCGCTCATTTTTTCCTTTGTTCGGGCTGTTCTCTTACATTGACAATTATCGTCGATGATCCGGCCCAGTTTTCTTATTTGCAAATGCGTTCTTGTTATTTGTTTGTGATCTGAAAAAGAAATAATTAAAATATGCCATTAGGTGAACTTGATCCGTGTTGTAAACTACTTGTTAACAGCGCTTTACTCACGCAAAATGTAAGCATAGTTTTTATATGGGCAATAGTAAATGTGAGTGACTTACGGGCTGTTTATAGTGCATTTTAAGGCAAAGGGCTCACGTGGCTCGTTGGAATGGCCCATACACCCCTTCAGGTGATGTCTAATCGAGTGGCACAAAAATGATCATCAGCAGCAATGACTCATCGCCCCGTAAGCAAGCAAAACTGCAATGATTCCCACATTCATTGAAATCACCCATAGAAAACACAGAACAGCATACGCTTCATTAAAGAACAAGCTCAAAACAAGCATCCGAACCATCAATAAACCATTGCATACCCCTCTCGAAAGTATGCTACGGCCCTGGATGCTCGCCAAGGGAGAAACGAGATGCGACGTGCGAAGTGGTAGGAGCAAGGCGTTCGACTGCGATTGCCGCTTTTTTAATGTCATAGAGAAAGGGTCGTTTGTGAGATTCATACCACGCTACAAGAGTGCGGGAAGCGGCAGCTAAGCGTTGAAAACGAGCCGAAGAATCCAAACTACGAAGCGATCAATGCGACGATGCGAGATGGCAATGTATAGAGGAGGCCGAAGCTCGCAGACAACGGCTTGCCACATGGGTACTTCACACTGCGGCTTGTTATGTCTTGCAAGGTCAGACCCCTCCGATCGTATACCTTAATGTATTGCGAAGAGTGTATCCGGCTTTCAACGTCACGTGCTACAGGAGTGTAACATGCAGCCGAACTTTTTTGTTCCTTTTGTCTCATAAAACATGCTGTGCATTAGCAGATCTGCTACTATTTGTGAAACATTGTGTTGTTGTTGGCGTTTGCAGCACGTAAGCAGTGGTGTGGTGGTTTTTCAAGCCAACATCGATTGAACTATTGACAGTGTAGACGACCGTTTATCTTAAAGAGATAGCAGAAAAAAATTTATTTTACGCAGGGGAAGTCTTTAAGGTGACAGGAAAACCAGATGCGAAAAGCTCCGTCATACCATGCTATGCAGACTGGACAATTATATGTTTAGAATAGTACTCTGCTTTCGTCTCACTGTTTATATAAAATGATTTACCAGGCTCTCCAGAGGTGTAATGATTTTTGCAAAGTAAGCGCAGAAGCGGTGCGGAAAAAGAAATCCTGGACAGGAAAGACGCTCCACGTCTGCTTTTTTCACAACGCTTCTGCGCTCCGCTTTGCAAAAATCATGTCGAACCAACTAGCCCAACAGCTTCCACAGATGTAATGCCTGTTTCCAATCTATAAGCATTCAAAATTATGCTGCAGCAGGCTGCACGTTGTTTTCAAAACAGCATTAAAAAAGAGCGAGCTGTACGAACCGAAAAGCTTACCTGAAATATATGTCCGTTGTTTTCAATAGCGTCATAGGCAGTGTGAGCCATGCGAACTGAACGCGTAAACTGACGTGCACGAATTCTAGGTGCGTGAGAGAAAATGTCGAGAGAAGTGCGTGTAAGTTAGTTACTAAACAAAAATTGTGCAGAAGCGATGATGATGGTCAACGCAATCGAATAGCCCAAACGAGCGAGCGGGCGAGCGAACAAACGGACGAGTGAGTGACCCCACTCCCTTCCTTCCCGGCCCTACCCGCAAATTTAGGTTGCGTGAGAGCATTCATGAGCCCTTTCCCTCGGCGCACATCTGCAGCGCACAATGAGTCTAGAGTCTTCGGAACAATGGCAGCATAACACTTGCCCAAGCACAGTCGCCACAAGCTGACGCGCGCGGCGAAGGCTGTGGTGACAGGCTTACTTAACTGCCTTCTCCTCTGGTCACGTAATCGAGCTGCAGCGTCGCGAAATGCTGAATCGAAGACACTGCTTACGGAACGACGCCGTCCGGCGTGAGGCTCTCTTGTCGTCTCTTCTTTTCACGGGCGTTGGGAGCCGTGGCGAAAAAGCGCTCACATCACAGAGGCAGCTGTGACCTCGTCAACGGTACCAACAAGACACAATAATGTCACAGTCGGTAATGTGGAAAGAAGACGACGCTGACGGTGGTCTTAGCGACGACGAAGAAGTTTTTAGCAGTATCGATGCTCTACGCGTGTTGGCTCAGCCATTAAAAGCCACTTGTAAATAGACAAACGCTTCTTCCTTCCCGTAACATCATTGGTAGAGGTGCGGGGTAATCACTCGAGCAAGAGGGAGCTCCGCAGTGGACGTAACCTGGCCGCCATGTGATCCGAAGGAGAGAGTTCAACCGCGGCCCCGTCGTCGCCACCGACGGTCATCCTGGCCCAGCCTCGCGACCCTGGCATGTTTTTCGGGATTGACAACGTGGACGTCGATGACTGGTTACACAACAGGTGGGATAACACGCTTATGCTGGCTAATATAATATTCTACCTCAAGAAAACAGCACGGGTCTGGTTCGAAACACATCAAGAAGAGATTACTAGTTGGGACCAGTGTAAACAGAAGCTTAGAGATTTGTTCGGCAAACCCGTCGGCCGCCAACGTGCTGCGATGAAGGACCTTGGGACCCGTGTACAGACGTCCACTGAATCTTACGTGGCGTATATCCAGGACGTCCTCGCTCTTTGCCGCAAAGTAGATAACAATATGGCAGAGGCAGACAAGGTCAGCCACGCCTTAAAGGGCATCGCGGACGACGCGTTTAACCTGCTTGTTTATAAGAACATCACAACTGTCAACGAGATCATTAATGAATGTCGCCGCTTTGAAGACGCCAAGAGTCACCGCATAGTTGGGCAGTTTACGCGTCTACCTAATACCGCAGCTTCATCGACGTGCGAAGACATTTGTCCACCGCGTGAGCCCACCTCTTCCGAGAACGTCGTACGTATCGTTCGGCGAGAAATAGAAGAAGCGTCTCCTGCCACGCCAGTGACGCAGTGCTTTGACGATTCCCGGCCGCTTGTGTCCCTGATTCAGTCGGTCATTCGCCAAGAACTTGCCAATGTAGGTCTTCCATCCATCTGCTCCGCCAGCCGTCCTGACTTTGCTTCGTCTGCTGCCTCTGCCCCTGCTCCATGTAGCCAATACGGTCCATATCCGAGCTATCGCAACCCGGCCGAATGGCGCACCCATGACGATAGACCCATCTGCTTTTATTGTGGACGTCTCTCGCCACTGTCGAAGTTCCTGGCCAGCCCACTCTCGACCAAACTTTCCCGCCTACCGCCGCTCCCCACTGAATCCTCGCCCGCCATCACTCTCCACCGAGGTTGAAGACGCACCTGACAACGCTCGAGCGACCGCGACCAGCCGATCGCCATCACCCCATAGTCGCCGCCTCAGCTGCGTCGCTCTCCATCCCCAGCTTACCGTCGCCGCTCTCCGACGGGAAACTAACTGGAGCAGCTCCTGGAGGTGACGCTGCTCTAGAACACCGGCCTGAAATTCCTCTGCTGACCCTGCCTACTAATCGGAACCTTCTGGACGTGGACGTGGATGGTTTTCCCGTTACAGCACTCATCGACACTGGAGCCCAAATTTCCATCATGAGTGCGGAGCTTCCCGTAACAATATTAACGAATGCGAGAATCGCAGTCCTATACCTGCGCTGAGCGTGTAAGCACAACACAATCGCGAAAACGTGTGAGCCTTCGAGGTAATCGAACGAAGCTGCGCACGACGCAGAAGTTTCCGCCGGTTGCCCGTTGCTCTCGCGGTGGCCGAAAAAGTTGAAAAGTGTAAAGAGACGATGGGCCTCTTCGATTTTCCACTTCTGGCTGCCAGCGGGTTGCCAGAGCCTGTCAGAGCGTCTTCGTCTTCCTCGGATTGCTTCGCACACCACACCGCGCACTTCCGCCGGGCGTTCGTTTTACTCGGGCTGAACGGTTCTGGCTACCGGAGGGCTGCCAGAACCAGCCGGAACAATTTTGGTCTGGCTGCTCTCTGAAAGTTGTCTGGCTAGCATTTGACTAAAAGAACCGACGGGCGCCCGCCGCCATCTTTCTGGGGACTTGGCGGATTGCAACGCGGGCGTTTGAGGACTTAATTTTACCTCGCTCAGCCAACTGTCTACGGTCATCTTCTGATTTCCTTACTTCTAGCGTTATCTTATTAGGTGCAAATGCACCGTTCCGCATTGCGAGGTGGTGCGATACGAGCGGTTGTGAACCGTTTTAAGCTTTTGTGTGTGTATGTGTTCATGTCCGATGAAGGCTTCTTCCCGACGCTGATCAGCGCGCCGCGCTCTCATGCGCGCATGCTATTTGCATTGTGTACCGCGCAAGTTGTAGACGCTCACTCACACACATAGCAGTACATTTCGGTTCGTCTTTTTCTGGTGGTGTTACTTTTCACATATCTTTCGCGTGTATGCGGCGATATCTCCTTTATTAGAGTTAGCGAAGGCGTTGAAGCTAGCGCATGTTCGCTTCGTCCCTCCGTCGCATGCTTGGGTGGCAGCTCGAAAGTGATATGTTTTCGAACTGCAGGCCATTGACGCTAAAAACGCACTGGTTGAGTAATATAGGCACACGTACATTAGCTTATTGCTTTCTTGATAGCGACCAATATTGCTTTTCATGTGAAACTTTTCGCTGGTCACATGCGGCGCGCATTTTCATGCGCCATCCGCATGCCCAGCTACTTAGGGTCAAAATGCGATGCACTATCAGCCGAAACAAACTTTCTGAAATAGAATCCCAAGCAGGCCGGACGAAATTTATGCATATAAGACGTACCCGATATCCTGCTTTCTTATGTCTTGTCAAGTGATGATACAACACCAACATATCTATGCTGCTGGTGGGCGACGTGATCGCTGCGAGCCCGGATCTTCAAGCGATCGCTTTCGGGAATTCAACCATTTACGCGTGATTTCGCTTCTTTGCATCAGTCCCGTCGGAGTGCGTCTGTCGCGCTGCGCAAGGTGAGGTTAGCCCAGTGCACGTCCTATGCCGAGTCGCGCGAAGTCTCGTGAAAGTGATCGTATTCCTGAATGCAGCTATATATTTTCGGTCTGGCAACACATAAATGGGCCGACTATGCGTAGCGCGCGCTAGCCTCGCCAGGCTATGAATAAGTAGGGTGTTCTCGCTCCATTAGACGATTTGTCTACTTACGATGCCACTCGCATAGATGGGGAAAGGTCTATGTTTTTTTAACAGTTGTTGAGTAAAGCCTCTACAAAGGACAATCACAAGTATGTGTTCTCCTGGACCATTTTTTCACATTACTGCGGAATAAAGAACTTTTTTCATTGCAATAACTTATTGCACCGTGAGAGTTTTTCGTGGATATAGGATATGCACGTGCGGCGCCCGTAATTCCCGAAGTAGTCAAATGTATAGCAGACAATTGTTTACAAAGGTATATGGTGGACCTATGAGCATAAAGAAATATATTTCTTTAGCGCATCTATAGGTCAATAAAATTTTCATCAGGACAAGCCACAGAAAGCTCCCAGAAGCTATGTTAGTAATGTACTCGTCACTTATTACATAATCTGTAGACGTACTTCTAGTTTCGTTTAACGGATAGCCGAAATGACATTAGGTGGATGCTAAATCATTCTGCGATGTAAATATTCAGTGTTGTCCGAGCGAGGTTAAAGTGCTTCCCCATAGGAAGACATTTAACATGGCAAAGCATGATTTCAAGGAAGACCCTAAATGCCTTTGCGGAGGCGAGGTTGTTCTTATACCATCACGATGTCAGTGGTATACGGGCTGTGACTTGCAATATCAAGGTTACCATTAAAATTGCTGCTTCTCATATTTATTCTTGAGCAATAAAAGGGCGGACGAGCAGTGCTCTTCCAAATGCAAGTCTGTTCGCTTTCATGCTTAGTGTCTCATCCGGCTTGTTCTTTTTCGCTTTCTGGGTTCACGTGAAAAAGCAATTCTCTCGAGGGGAAATGCGGATGCAATCCGACAGGAATCACAGCGGAAGCAATGGCTTTCTGTGGGTGGGTTTTTACTTCAATCTTGCCATCTCGTCCGCATTGCGTCATTCGGCCTGGCTGCGCTGCTGCCGTTGTTTGGCTACGAACAACAAGGCTTTCATTGCTAGATTGCTGACCGGGTGCTGCCGTGACCGGCGCATGAGAGCCCGCGCTTCCTTGACTGATAGAACCAAACAGCAAGCAAAGCGCGACTAGGAGGTCGGTAGCCGTGCTCTGTGGATGTTTTATATTAGTACTGAAGTAGCGAGTGACTCGAGATTAAAGCAATAACGTGGTTCGTGAAATCGAAGGGCAATAACGGCAGGGAGACATGGACCAGTCATGCTGGGAGGAAGTCGCCAAGGCCTCGGCTTTTGTGCGGACCTGTTGTACCTGTTCGTGTTGTTGATGTGGTCAGTTTCGTTCTTTTTGATTCTTCGTTTTGCTTTTCTTTTGCAACATTTTTTTTGCGCGGGCGGGTAGCTGTTGCTGTCTGTCCTGTATTGTTTATGCAGGCGCCTCTGTTGACGTTACTTCTCAAATGTGGGACCGCGTTCTTTTTGTTCTTATTTTTTTCTTTGTGGAGAAACTGTGGATTTATTGTTTTCACGGGATATTGTTGTAGGCTTGTCCTACAATTTTAGGTGCGTGGCTGCTGGGGGACCACAGTAGAAGGAAGACACAGAAAACGATTATAGAAGGTGTTTCAAAAAGCCATACTGAGATGTAGAGATCAGCGTTATCTTTATTAGAAAGTGTAGCTTCTTTTAGGCGCTTCGTTAGTCACATAAATCTGTTTTTTTTTAAAGGTCAATATACAAGTTCATAGAGCGCCTTCCAAAAGCAATGAAAAGCATGAAGGAAGCTTGGCTCTAGATGTCATCGAGAAGCAATTGACTGGGAAACCAATGAGGTTGGCCTGGAAGAAACAATATTAACCCGAGAAATCAAGGAATCATGCACCGAGAAATCAAGGGGTCAATGTGAGAGATTCGCTGGTCAAAGCTATCCAACCAAGGTGCGTTCTGACATCTAGCGCCCCCCAAAAAACTTGCATTATTTATGTTCATTACACTGTATGGCCTTATGTTATCAGGAGTCAGAAATGCGCAAATTTTATATCAGTGATAGTGTTGATCGCCCATATGTCGCTGCGTAGCGTAATCTGAGAAGTACTGTGGGACATAGTACGCTGATGATGGCAATAAAAGGAAATTGAAGAAGCCCTAAAAAAAACGTTTTAGGAGAAAGAGTTGTTTTCCTTGACATCGCCCCTTCTTTGCACTTTCATTCAATCCACCATTTCATGCATAATAATAATAATATTTGGGGTTTTACGTGCCAAAACCACTTTCTGATTATGAGGCACGCCGTAGTGGAGGACTCCGGAAATTTTGACCACCTGGGGTTCTTTAACGTGCACCTAAATCTAAGCACACGGGTGTTTTCGCATTTCGCCTCCATCGAAATGCGGCCGCCGTGGCCGGGATTCGATCCCGCGACCTCGTGCTCAGCAGCCCAACACCATAGCCACTGAGCAACCACGGCGGGTCATTTCATGCATCACCGTCACAATTGTCTGCATAGTATTCTGGGCGCGAAGCAACCGCTATAATAATCTTTCGAAGGGCTCTCTTTTGTCGACAACAGGCACGTCAGACATATTTATGCGCTCGGCCATTTGTCGTCCCCATACTGCAAATTACACTGTTTAATATTGCGATTTTCCTAAGTACGTCAGAAATTAGGCAGTAGAAAGTAAGAAAGTATCGTGAAGGGGGAAGAGGTTGGTGAGAGCAATGCTTGAACTGTAAGTAAGTATAGTGGTAATATTTTGCTAAAATTTTAAGTGTTCCTTTTACAACACACAAAATATACAATGAATGTTGCAAAAAATTTTGGAGGAAGGGATAGATCAAATGAGCACTCAGAGAAGATTGTACCTTTAAAGAGCGTAGTTGCAGTTCGCGCTTTGCCACTTGCAGTACCGGGCAGCTCTGTCAATATCCTAGTCGGTCAGGCATGCGAATTTGTCCTCATTTAATTGGCTATCGCTCCTCTTTTCCGTTACCCTTCTCCCGAGCTCACCATCTGGAACATACGGAAGAAAGAGTGTTATCCACGATTTGAATAACCAGCAATCGCATGCAAATCCCATGGCGACGGCTCTCTCTGTAAGTCCGGCGTTCCAATGGCAGGAGAAAAAAGACTGCCGACAGATCGCGCAGAAAGCAAATGACGACATTTCATGTCATGTACGCTAGCCACAAGATTGTGGGGAGGCCGTGTAAGAGAACAGACTCTACTCGAAACGGTGACTGCATGCCTGTCTAACAACGCGCCGGTCAATATAAGAAAAAAAAATAAAGTAGAAGAACAGACCTGACGTATAACTGAATAAATGTAAGCGTCTAAGGAGGCAAAGTAAGAATTATTTGATGCTATGAAATGTGGTTTATGTTTTTTTTCTCTACTGGTGTTAGGCATTGTCACACGGGAGCTATATGAGCTTCGTGATGAGTTTTTTTCTGAAACAGTTGATTCATGAAAGACGTGTCTCAAACGTGCTATTTCAGCACTCCTGTTTCAGATTTCTTTTATTGTTTTGTGCACGTATATCTTTTTTTGTTCATTTCCTTGGTGTTTAGAATATGTTGCTACGTCCATTGTGAATTTAGTAACACTTCCTTACGTTACATTTTTAAATGAATATGTTTAGGTTTCTTAAAAGCACTATTTACTTCCTCCACAATGTGTTGTTACAAAAACAATAATTTAAGGAAAAGTATTAGAGGAAAAGCGAAAGATACACTATGTTATTTTGCATTTCTGTACTACCGCCAAATCTTTGTTTAAAAGTGAGAAACGTTTAGGAACTTTAGGTTTCGATTGAACATTATTCGTGCATTGCGTAAACATAAACACCACTATCAGTGCTAAATCTGAATCACGGAGTTGTTTTCATGTATTTTGGGTTATATGTAGATCATAATCTTCTAACAGTGGCACGTGCGCTGTATGTAGGCTCGGTATGCCAATGAGCAATTCTGTATTTGTAGCCCATTGTAAAATGGTACAAGTGGCAAGGATGAAACCAGGCTGACAAATTCTTGCTTATTGTTTGTGAGTCTAGTTTTGTTTTTCTGTCCTGTTGCACAATAAATGCCGATTTTGAATTGTCAGCATCATTTTTCTTTGTTATTACCTACCCGGGGGCAGCGCGACACGTAAGAGATGTATTCACTTCGCATTTCCGATAACACGGGTTATTGAACTGAATAAGTAATATAAACATGGCAAGCAGAAACGACATATTATCTCTTCTTTCTATTTTCTGTGACTGTAATTTTATTGCTAAAATATGAACATCCATCTATATACCTAGCATTAGAGTACTTCTCACAGTAACTGTGCAAATTCATCTCACTTATCCGCGAAGAAGTACTTAAAAGAAGCTGAATCGTCATGACCAAAATCATATTTCTAGTAATGGTTTAAACCTTGAGAAACTTCTGGCCACGACGGATAAACCTTGAGAAACTTCTGGCCTCGACGGATAACTGGAATAATATTTCAGCTTTGAAAGTATGGAAAGCAAATATTTATGAAGAAATTTCGATAACTGAATCCTTGCCATGGGACGTGAGCCGAGCACTCCTTACTAGTCCGCTACAAGGAGGTAAAAAAAAAGAAACCTGAGGATTGTTTGAAAATAATTTCGCCAAATACATTGCCACCAGAGAAGCTAAATGGCGAAGATACAAACGCATTCTATCACCAGCCTCCAGCACGGCCCCACGTCTATAAAGGAATTGCCTGGCACTAGCATCCATGCCTTCTCGTCTCCTTCGTAAAATTCAACCTCGTGCGGGCCCCTCGAATACGGTCGGCGATCATGACTAAAAGAAAAGTGAAAAGCACACCTCGCGTCCACACTGTGAAGCTGAGTCCGGTTTCAATTACGACTTGAGTTTAGCATTGCCACGACTACCAAGAAGACAGGTGGGTTTCCCACCATTGTGTACCCGGCCAGTCCGGATTTTCTCACTCGTGCACTCCCTCGAGTGAGAGAACGGTCAGTTGTTTGTCCAAGCCAAGTGGCGCCCTACTGATACAGCAGGAAAGAACGGCCACTACGTGACTCCAAGGCGAAATGTTGTTAGTTTTGTTTCGCTGGGGCTTCCTTGGCTCCCACCTTTTCCGCTACTGGAAGGAGGGAGATAGGTGTGTGGAGAAGGAGGTGGTGGAAATATGGACTTTGCTCTGCGCTGCTTCATTCTTTCGCATCGCTACTCGTGCCGCTCCATGCCGCGGTAATACCCTTCGTCGTTAATGGTCCAAGGCGCACAGGGGGATTGTTGCGAAGGCGCAGTAATTACTTCGCCCCTGGCACATCCTACATACGAGAAGCTGGTGCGGCGAACGCACTACACAAACACTGATGGCTGTGGTTACATTGCTCTTGCGTGTTTCCCTATTGTCTTGAGAATCAGAACGTGAGTTTATGCACATTTCTTTAGGTGCTAGTCCCACCTGGGACTTGCACAAAGAATCAGAGGATGAGTTATCAATGACGTCGCTTCCTGCAAACCTCCTTTTCATCTCCCATGATCAGTAATGTCATGCGTTGTTACCTAGAATATGCACTTGCGAAGAACTCGCCTGCTGGTTCCTCTTAAGCTAGGTAGGCTCTCGAACAACTCATACCAATTCTCTACGAAGTACACGTCATGGCTGCGCTCTCTGGTGGAGACGTGACATTGCCACACTGTACAGTTAAGTGATGTTTCTTTTTTACAAACTGTACTCATAGCTTGTAGCTAAACGTAGATCTGAAACAGCTCTTGAAACTTGGTAGAGCTGCCAAGTTTAATTTGGTGCTAAGGTACTAATTGTCAAATGTAGATATCCGGATGATTATCAGGGTAATTATGCAATGTTTCAGGTTATAGTGCGTCCGATCTGTGCGCCCCAATTTGCTAGAGATGGGCTGGAGAAATAGAATTTTTATGCGAAGCATATTACGAGAGCTCAACCCAGCTCCTCAGGCGCGGCGGTGTGGCCTTCAATACCACGTGACACCGTGACGTCACGACGGAGGAGAAACGGGGCTCCAACTCGCGCCGTCGCTCGCGGCGTCGCGGCGGTATATAAGCAGCTGCGCTTGCCTCTGCTAGACACTCACGAGGTGAGATGCCTCCTGGAGACAGCTGCTCGTTGGAATGAGAAGCGAAGGTTGCGGCGTGCTACAGAGACTGATTTTCTAGGTGGCTTTGGCTCAGCTCTTGCAAGACGGGCTGGGTGGGAATCGAACCAGGGTCTCCGGAGTGTGGGACGGAGACGCTACCACTGAGCCACGAGTACGATGCTTCAAAGCGGTACAAAAGCGCCTCTAGTGTATGTGGTGTTGCCTTAGAAACGAGCTGTTTCTAAGGCTCAGGAGTGCGTCGCTTGCTCAGACGCACATTTCGTTGCCGCGCCGAACGCTGCGTTGCTCGACGCTCACCGCGTCCAATGCGGGGCGCGTAGTCGCTGCGCCGTAGCCCATTGTCTTCCACCCCTTGGCGGGTCGACGGGAACGCTGTCGCGTTCCACTCTTGAAGGCGAAGCAGAGTAACGCGTGAGTGGTTTCTTCGTCTAGCCGAACTAAATATAACCAAGCAACAGCAGTTCACCAGGCTAAACAGTGGTTCAACAACTAAAATAAAGGCTAGTATGCTTCGCATCCTGGGCTTAACCTTAGCTAAGCCACAGCCATTTTTTTCTTGGTGTACACAATGTGCGGGCGTACTTATTTCGACCAAAACGCTGTAGTCCGGAATTCTAAGCAGAGCACGGATGATGATTCAAAATTTTACGTTATCTCGAATAGCGCGATATGAAAGTCTTCGCGATTCATTATACTTCGAAAGCCTTCTCTATAAGAGAGTGAAATAATGAGATAAAGAATAAGCACTCGGCCGAAAAAGAAGAGATTCGAAGAGGACTTGACGCTACATTGTGTCAATATGCTATAAGCCCCAGGACCAGCAGTTTTTGATGATCACTGCACGGTGGACTTGGGTTTCCAGCCGGTATCTGAATCGTGCTTTGTTACAGACTTTTTGATCGGGCCGGGTAACAGCATTCGGGGAAAGTCGTCAAAGATGGCTGTAGAGACAACGCGATGCCATGGAAGTGTACAAAATACACCCGGTTTTTACCTCCTGTTCACAGCCTTTTCTGCATCATGGCCTTGTAATTGTAAGGGCAGGCAACTCACGGAAAAAGAATGCCACAGTTACCATTCAATACGTAGCCCTTTTTGAGAGTATAAACGCAATGTAAGTGATTTCGAGCTCCGCAGATGAAGCGATGACGATGACGGGTGAAATGCATCTTGAGGCGATCAGCTCGTTCCACTTTCAAACAAACCCTGGCTCACACGTCGGCTGTTTTCGAGAAGTGGATTTCTGTCAAGAATGAATAACGATGTTTTCGTCACTCATTTTCTTTTGAAGGCCTGTTGTCACCATTGTTAGAATTGCATCGATGGACTTGAATATGATGCATGCGTTCAATTGCTCACCGTGCCTGAGTGGCCGCTGTGCTTTCAACCGCGAGAAACTTGTTGTGAGCAGGCGTTAAGAATCGGAATCGGAGTTAACACAGGAGCCGCCACTGCATGCGCTTTCATCAGCTCCTGACTATGAATGTAGGAAAGGGCGGCTATGTGGAAAAAACGGTGAGTTTACTTTGAATTGAGCTAGTTGGTACGCATTCATTTCGGTAACACAGTGGGCGCACAATGACATATAGAAGACTTCCACAAAGGACACGCTTGTGCATATCAAATGAGTGTTTCCTGATTAAGCTATATGTTGTTAGAGCACGCATTGTAGTTTTTATTTCTCGTGTGTCTTTTCTGTGCCCGTGTTTGTTAGCGCTGTGTTGAGGAAAGGGAAGTGAGAAGAGTGTGCACCCGGAAAGGGATCGCAGAAAATATTTTTTTTATCGTAAATACAGTGGAATGAACCGACGGACACCGAACCCGAATAAAGCATATGTGAAATGCAAAGCGAGTATTCAGCGTGATTATCAAAACAGCGGCTTTGTCCTCTCGTTCTTGAAAAGGCAGCAAGTAAGTGTTTGTGCTGGAACTAAAAGAAAGATAAATTGTCATACTTTTCCATTGCAATAGTGCGTGCGTGCATCACGAAATTCTACACAAGTGCAGGCACAACCCCAATCGTTACATATAGTCCGTTAGATATAGTTGTAGTAGCCGAAATCAAAATTATCATTCGAATGACTTACAGTTGAAACGAGCCTGAACATCTTACCAACGACAATTTTTGTGTTGACGTGCACCTATACTTATAATGACAGCTTTTTTGTGCTTTAACGCCTTGCAAATACATTATGGGGGGAGAAATCGCAGAGGATATTGCAAATATTCTCAAAATAGGTTCTAATTATGCAAGTCAATGTGACTTTCTGGAACCATGCTTACCATGTTGTTTATTTTGATGTTTCAGTTTTCTAATAATTGCGCGCTCCTTTCACCAATAGTACACTTGAATATTTATTTTTCAAATGTACTTAAATTTCATGGTTGGTCCTATAAGCAGTAGCTAAATAGTTCTACGCCTATTGCATAAGTCTGTGTGTCGGTTTGCACAAGCGGCTTTGCCTCAATGACTGCCTTGGCACGTCTATATAACCACTCTTTCTCCATCCTCTCTCTTGTTTTCACCATCTTTTCGTATGATTCCGTTTTGATGAACGTATAGGGTTAAGTTTCCCCGAGAGAAGTGGTGAGGTGAATTGTTTAAAAAGGATGATAGCAGATGCAGTTCGCTACCACGCTTTCTTACATCAAAATTATAACTTTGTCGGAAGAGAACACCTTATACGCAAAACCGCCCATCTATTACGTAACATACAATGGTAATTAGGGGATAGCATCTCAGAGAAGACGCTGAATTTTTTTTACATTAGGTTGCTGGTGCTAGCAAAAGAGAACCGCTGATAGTTTTGTCTGTTTGTGCGTTGTTATTAGTGATTTTACGTTTCATTCTTCCTCAATGGAAACTTTCTAGATAGTGAAGCCGCTTCATCGTCACTCTATTTATTATTTCAACATAATTGAGCTTAAATGTTGACTATACAGCCCACCGAGATTCAGAAAGGAGGCGCACAAAGGTAGGCTGCTCCTCAAAGCATCAAAAAAGAAAACGAGCTGGCACTCTTTGATTAATGATCCACGCGCTTATCACGGCTTCTGCATCTCGCGGTAATGACGTTAATCTCGCACCTAGATCATTTCATGAACCACCACAAATAAATGAAAGGCTCGCCTTTGTAGCGAACACAAATACTGCGCAAAACCCATCATTCCCTTAAAGTAATTTACTTTCAGGCTTCGCGATATATTTAAGGTGTCTCAGAGGTCACCTAAGCGCAAACAGTCGGTTGCAGCTTGGCATATATGATTTAGCTATAGCCACTTTCTGTGGATCTCTGTCTGCATTTAATTGGCGTGTACTTCACATGTGATTGTATCGTATTTACAATGTCACATTTATTTCTTTATTTGGGTACTCTCAAGGGCCGAGAGCATTACAGAGAGGAGTGGCGAGTACATATGTAGTCGTTGGCAATCTTGAATTTAATGGTGTCACAGATGGCAGCGATGGAGGCGGGAAGGTGGTTCCAGTCGTCGGCAGTGCGTGGTATAAATGAAAGTAAGAGTTGGAGTTGCGTGATGTTTTGTTTTGTGATCGACGTGAGGTGAAATGTAGAATAAGTGAAGGAACGACTCATACCTAAGAACGAGATTAGTGTGGTAAATTTTATGAAAGAAGCATAAAGGCATGAACTTACGACATACTGCAAGGTCTCGCAAACCGAGCGTCGGTTTTACTGATGATCCACTTGCATGACGTGCGGACTTTGATAAAATTAAATGCGTGTCCCTGTTCTGAAGTGCTTCAAGAGGACGTTTTAGATTAGCTTGACGGGGGTCCCAAATGGAGCAGGTATATTCGAGCTTGGGACATACCAATGTTTTATAAAGCTGTAACTTAACGGGAACGGTCTCACTGAAAAACTTGCGACGTAGGAAACGGAGCATGCGGTTAGCGTTATTAAATATATATTGGAGATGTTCATTCCACGAGAGCTTACTAGTGATATGTATACCATGATACTTGTAGGATACTACAGGGGCTAATGGTGCGTTATTGGTTGTATAGTTGAAAGCAACAGGGCAAGAGGAAGTCCGTAAGACACACATGTTTTTACATTCATTAATATGAAGGGTCATCAAAGAATCGGAGCACCAAGAAGATATGGCCGTATGGTCGGATTGCAGAGCAGCATGTGATGCGCGTTTGTGATGACGCGATATTGTACATATATGTATTGATATATACAATACAAATTCATTTAAAGCAATACAAGAGTTCTGGTGGATACTATAAGCTAAAAGCTGTTGGAAAAAAGCTTAACTGGGCGGATGATCCCTTACAAGGCATACATGGTGGTTGCATAAAGAATAGTACCATTGTTAGACATACAGAATAAATTAAACTTCATAAATGCATAATTACAAAATCAAAATGATATAGAGACGAAGGGAAAACATATTTGATACATCAGAAAAAAGAAATATATGTGTGTAATGGTTACAAAAAGCTTACACAATTCATTCTGATATAGAGACCAGATAACAGAGACTAATAGTAAACATATTCGGTACGCCAGAAGATAGAAATGTATGTGCGTAAGGGTTTCAAAAACGGTAACTTAAATGACTCTCAAAAGCCATAAACAATCAGTGATTGCATGATTACAAAATGCATTTGAAGTTCCTTGGATAAGGAAGTGTATAAACCTCGATAGTTATTTAAAATGTATGGTAAATTATGAGTGTAGGCAATATTTTTTAGGAAGCCACCGAACATACAACGTATCACTATTTCTTGTATTGGCAGAATTAATGCAGTAGACACTAAGAAATTTTCCAACGTAGTATTTCAGAAATAAAATGAATTTAGAAGGCGAAAAGTGCAGAACTATTCTATTTTGATAATTTTATGCTTTAAGGAAACTGGTCGTGTTGTCTCCAGAAAACCCATGTTGTCAATTTGCCGAATCATCTTCTTCTGCAAAGAAAAGTTTTTCACAGTACTCGTAGTAATGTAATCCTAGGACTGTTTCGGGTATGTATGTATGTATGTATGTATGTATGTATGTATGTATGTATGTATGTATGTATGTATGTATGTATGTATGTATGTATGTATGTATGTATGTATGTATGTATGTATGTATGTATGTATGTATGTATGTATGTATGTATGTATGTATGTATGTATGTATGTATGTATGTATGTATGTATGTATGTATGTATGTATGTATGTATGTATGTATGTATGTATGTATGTATGTATGTATGTATGTATGTATGTATGTATGTATGTATGTATGTATGTATGTATGTATGTATGTATGTATCTATGTATGTATGTATGTATGTATGTATGTATGTATGTATGTATGTATGTATGTATGTATGTATGTATGTATGTATGTATGTATGTATGTATGTATTTATGTATTGGGTTTTAAAGCGCATAAGGGACTTAGGCTATCATGCGCCAAACACAAGGTATAACTTATTTCAAAAATTGGGTATCCTCAGCGAGGTGCTTGTCCGGACAAGGCCTCTGAGGAGCCCAACAAACCAAATGAAGACCTCAGCCTTCTTCTCAGAACTGAGAAAATGGGTGAGGTGCATCATAAGATGCGTGAGAAAACCGGGTAATAATTTTTAAAATTAGTAGTTCTGTGATACGGTATATTTCGTTTAGGATCGCTGCGTCTTTCAAAAAAATAAAAACAGATGAAGTTTCTACTAGTTTCTACTGTGTATGTATGTATGTATGTATGTATGTATGTATGTATGTATGTATGTATGTATGTATGTATGTATGTATGTATGTATGTATGTATGTATGTATGTATGTATGTATGTATGTATGTATGTATGTATGCACGCATGTATGCATGTATGCATGCACGCACGCAGGCACGTGTGTATGTATGCATATATGACTGCATGGAAGTATTACCCATGTATGTAATGTAATATAATGTAAGCCGTATCTTGCTCTACCCACGCGTGTAGCTTTCATCGTCTTTCTTATTTGCTGTCAGCCACAATGATAAGTTGTATTTCAATGTTCAATAAAAGTGAAAATCCTCATCAAGAGAACTTCAAACATCTTTATCTGATCGTCGAGTAAACCTCATCGTTGCTATGATGGACGTATCAAGGAGAATTTGTTTTACAGAAGCACGTAACACAAGGTGCCTTTAAAGCGATTCTATTATAGTTTAAGTGTTATATTCCTTCATGTTCAATATTTTTGTAGGAAGTTGAATTTTTGGGTGCGCATTCAACAAACATACATGAGACTGCAAAAATTGTCCCCATATCAATCAAAGTACTTGTTGATATTGGTACGTTTTACAGATTATAAAACGCAATTCACTGATTGCTGTGAAGTGTAACTTATAACAACATTACATCAGTGGAGGTTATCATTAAACAGGGAAGCTAGTCTGCATTCGATTATGCCGAGCCATAATATATTATATGCGGCGAGCTTCTCGGTGCATACTGTATTTGACCCATGGTCTTGGTTGGCAACAGTTTCTACGCGAAAAGGAATAAGCAAATGCGTAGCTGGCAATAAACATCACTCTTCATTACAACATTGCGCTCAGCCTGCTCAAATGAATTGTCAGCCTTTGTTGATTAAAGGATAGCCAGGATGAATGTAGGCGTTTGGCTAAGGTATACTAAGCAATGTTAAAAAAATAGTGGCTCGGACATGCAAAGGCATAGAAACGCTATTTTCATCAAATGGCTTTATGTAAAGCGGGACAAATATACGTAACTGACGCTACTCTCTTCAGTAGGCAATGCGCTCCCTATACAATATGTGGAAAAGATAGCTCTTATTTTTATTTTCGCCTGACTAGTCGAAGTGCAAACTTGCTTTTTTTGCTGCTTAAGCAATAGCCCTTTATAGCGCCGCTCTACGTCTTGACACAAATGATTTTTAGAATAACGGCTCAAAATCAGAAGTGCTTCCATGCAGGGCCACCCAGTATCGAAATGTCATGCAGTGAAGAGGTAGCCATGAAGAGAGGAGTACAAGAAAACGAACCGCTCTTTCGACAGCAATAGAGATCTTCATTAGGGCAGCCGCTTTTAAAAGGTAAACTGTGTGCACGAAACATCACAAACGTATTTGCGAGCATTACTCTTTTTGCAGTCTTGATGTAACAGGAATTATTCTCTGTCACAGCAGGTGAAGTCACTTTGCATAAATTGCGGGCTAGAAGAATTGCCATTTGTTGGGGGTGTTGGTAAACTGACTTGCAAAGCATGTTTAGCGCAAGCTAACAAGGACAGAAGGGAGACGACACCACAATGCTGTAGTGCATTGTGGTGTCGCCTCCCTACTATCCTTGTTTGCTGGCGCTAAATACGCTTTCCAAGCTAGAAGAATTGCTTAAGTCTGGGTTCGCAGCTATCAAATATACATCACAGCACCTTTAGACAAGCAATCAATTGCTCCTAGCAACAACCGAACTAAAAGCTGCAGTATGGAGTTGCCTTCATTCCTTGGAAATGCACACAAGGGTGATTTCCACCAAAACCACCACCAAGCCACACGAGCCGGAAAAGAAAAAAAATTGCGACCAATCTTAACTGTGATCAGAAAACTGTGACCTGAATATTTATCCGTTTGGTTCTCTCTCAAGGTGTGTTCTTGCGTTTTCGTTTCTGCAAGGTAATGAGCTACGCTCGCTCCATCCCAAGATTATCGTTGACGTAGTACAGGCCAGAGCACTCGCGTCAATGAAAGAAGAGCTGGAACGGCCGAAAGTGTAGGGCCGGCTTTAATTGAAATCGATGGTGTCACCGCCAGGAAGTCGGAAGGATATCGTAGCTGATTGGACCAACCCGCACACTTCGGCTTACTTTCCATTACTTCTAGACAAACACCGCTTCAAACTTCCTAGACCGAGATGAGGAATCAGCTTGGCAGCGTTCTCCGTCAGCGGTAAACAATCCACCGGCACAGAGGCTGCGATGAGAACGACAGATGCATCATGCATGCAGCTTTGCGAGGAGAAGCGGCGCAATGCTCCGGAAACAGCTCCGGCCGCGAGATTACGAAGGCCGGGTATTCATTTCGAAGATGATTAGGATTTATGTTCCGTCGAATGCGAGCCCAGGAGGACACGCGAATGGCTGGGAGAACGCGAAGCGTGATGGGCGCTTCTGTATGGGCCAGACCAATAGGTTCAATGTTAGATGAACGAAACGGTCGTCAAGATACGAGTCCTGAGTTGTTGTTGAGGCGCCACAGTTCCTGCACAATTCGTCTTTCGAAATCAAGAATAACGTACAAAGAGGGAGCAGTATAGGCACGGGTTATAAAAGGTAAGACATGAAATACAAAAGAGAACTTTGTAAATCACCCCTCAGAGACCAACACAATACCGCCGAGAAGCTCGCTCGCAGAGGTGATCATGATGAACTTTGCATGGAACTTTTTTGCTTGATTTTCCTATCACTGACGCATAGGGAAAGAGGTACTGGTCTGCTTTGGTGGCCACGGTGATCGCGACGATCGCAAATGACTGCCTACCTCTGCCCCGTTTGCGGGAATTGAGGTCATGCCTTGTCACAAAGAGAACGACCTGCTCAGCAGCATCGCGTTCTTTATTCGTCACTTTGGCTATTCCGCATGACGGCTACGGCTTTTTGGTGACCCTGGCTTCTTTGCATTGTCTATTCGCTGTCCGAAATGAGGGCCAAGACACCATTTCTTCCGGTCTGTTTTACTTGCAACAAGCGACGTCCAGCTGTGGCCGAAATAAGTTTTTCCGAAATATGAAAATGTTTTGGGAGCTTGAGTTGCTACTCGTGTTATATCGAGGCAAAACGCAGCGAGATTCCTTTGCGTGCGATTCCCGAATCAAAGAGCAGTCACAGACAGTGTTTGACAATGCTATGCTGAAGGCGACGAAGATTGGAGACGTCCCAACTTCCATTATGTGTCCTTTTCTCCAGTTTCATTTCAAGCAGCGCCCCTCTTGCTGCGCACACTGTAAGAATCCTTCCGGAGCATGCTGAAATAAGTAAGACACGGTTCACCGAGATGGCGTAGAATTGCTACTTAAGTGCAGTGACGCATACCTTAATTTTGCCCCTACGTCTTGGGGCGAAATAAGTATTTAGTTCTGTTTGAGGTGCACCACTAATATAATAAAAATGAAGATAAAGTAAAAAAAGGTGAAATAAAAAAATTATCTGAGTATCTTCAAGTGACGGCAAACGACATTACATCGGTTCTGTCTAGCTACTTGGCATTCGCATATCTTTAAACTCTGGCTAAACTTAACTGTGACACCCTGTATACCAGCCTCGATTCCGTTATTGACAGCTGTTGTACGACGAGGTTACAGCGCTTTCCTGAATTGTTAAGCCCATCATCTAAGGCGCTATGGCCATGGTTGTCATCGTGCTTTTTCTACTATTACTATTCACATCCTCAGCAATGGAAGTCTTGATAACAATGAGCATAACAGCGGAAAGTAATTAAACTGCTTCAGGTGTCAAATAAAATTACGCTTGCGCAATCACCCTTCGCCTATGAGATGCTTCTGTTGCTTAGTACATGGGTGCATATTGTGTTTCCTGACAAAGAGCTGCAAGTATTTTCTTTTACGGCAGCGTTGAGGAAGAGCGAAAGTATTTCATGGAGGCTAGAGAGAATTATAGTCGCGTTTGGGTTTTTTGGGGGCACGAACATTGAAAGAGCCTGGACGAAAGTAAAAAAAAAATATATCCTCTGTAGTTTCACGCTTTCAAACCAAGGTATGATTATGAGCCACGCAGTAGCGGGGGACTTCAGATCAATTTTGGCCACCTGAGGTTCTTCAGGCTGCACCTAATGCACAGCGATGCACAACGATGGAACGATGCACAGAGGATAGGCGAATAGGAGGAAAATAGAAATGTGACGTGGGAAACAGACCCGAAGAAACTGAAGCAGGTGTCTAAAGTGAGTATTCCGTGTTAACTGACAAGCCTAAGTGTACCTTTTTATTCAACAAGTATTAATACTTGAATATCAATTATGTTTCCTAAGTCCTGTACAATGTCTTGTAAGCAACGCCAGTGCTTGAACAGAAGTTGGTTGCAGGATTCTGTCATAATCTTACAATTGCCTTGTAACGTTCTCCGCATTTTGTCGGCTTCCCACTAGAGCTCGCTCATGAAGTTTACCTTGTCAATCCTACACCCCCTCTGCCAATTGAAGTCGTACTTAATTTATTGAGCTTGTTGGTCCTTTTTTTTCTTTCTTCCACTCATTTTCTTTTCTCTTTTTTGCAAATCTGGCCCATGCTAAGCTGTGTATCTTGCTTTTTTTCTCCTCGCTTTGTTTATTACAGCAATGTTAATCTGCGCAGAGAAACCGTTGCTTCTTTATTTGTTTCCTCGTGTTCATTTGTGTTTACGAACAATATTACTTCGAACATACCTCTGGAGCGTAAACAAATTGGCTGTGAAATCATGGTAGTACATTAGAGTTTTTTATTATTGGCATTCATTTGACTGCAGCTAAAATTTGAAGAGAGGAATGCGTGAGCGGACATCATAAAGTGCGTAGTTGAGCAGCTGTCACCACTTTTGAAGTCACCGAAACGTTCACAGAGAAAAAAGAAAAGAAAACAAAAAGCCTCCGCGATGCGCCGTCACAACAAAAGTTGAAAATTTCCTCTTTGTTTAATCCGCTTCTTCGTCGGAGCCAGCGTCACATCGTACGTAGGTTATCATATAAATTATAGAAAAAAGTAACATCTCTTGTTTACATCACTTTTTTCTGAAAGTCAATTCATCCCAGCTTCTCCAAGGGAGTTTTAGTTTTCACAGTTTTTTCTACATGCGTCTCATCGTCCATGATTTTGAGTAAATCATAAAAAGATGACAAATCAATGACATTTACACCTAATTTCTAGTCAGATTGCCGTTTATACAGTAGAAGTTGGAGTGCGTTTTAAGCATGAAATGCTTTTAGCTCCCGTTATCGGAGACCTTAATGTAACCTTGAGAGAAAAGCCAGAGCCGCTATCCGGGAACTCAGGCGAGAACATCAGCGCAACCTTTCGAGAACAAAACGCGATCATCCGGACAACCAGTCATCACGTAAAATAACGCGGTCTCTGGCCCCAACCCTTTATACAGGACCCCATTAGGCATGCTCGTTACTGCACAAACAAGTTCAAAAAAATATTGCTTCCGAATTCTTCATAATGTCTGTTCACAGTATCACTCAAGCCGTAACTTCTAGTACGCTGAAGTTTTATTTTTCATTTCCAATAGGGGGGGGGGGCGGCAGGTTACGTTCCAAAAGGGGAATACAAGACCGTAGGATAGGACAGGAATAAACTTTATTTGTCCAAAGGTTATTGATGTTGGTGCCCGGGGCTAGGCCGTGTACACTTAGTTATCGTCTTCTGGCACTGAGCGCTGAACGCCAGTGGCCCGCTAGTTACGCGGCGTGGGTTTTGCGTCATCTCGAGAGATGGCACCCCGCTGCATGGCGCCTCCTTCAGGCGCTTCTAGCCGCCGTGGTGACATAGCTGTTATGTACCGCAATGCTAAGCCCGATGCCACGAGCTCTAATCTCGGCCCCGCTGGATGCATTTTGTTGGAGGCAAAATGCATAAAAACGGCCGTGTCCTGTACATTGGGGGGACGTTGAAGATCCCCCGGTGGTGAAAACAAATCCGGAGTCTCCTACTACGGTGTGCCTCAATATGTAATCGTGGTTTTAGCACGTAAAACGCGAGATTTATTCTTCTTCTGTCTGGGCAGTGTGCTCTGTCTCCATGGCGTCTTTCGCTGCCTGTCGTGTGGCCTTCAGCTGGTCTTCTTCTTCTAGCTGGGCAGCATCTGAGTGCACACTATGACTTGGGGTGGTGTGGTGTGGCGGGGTGTGCCGTTGCGAACATGCACTATACCCATTTTAAGGATGTGGCTAGTATCATCTCCAACCAATCTCTTTTGACGCTTGCGATTGTGTGCTTACATCTACTCTCGATTATGGGAGACCCAGCAATTTTACCATCTGTCTATCAAGAATTTCCTTTACCATACTTCAAGTGTCAACAAGATAACAGGTTACCGTGGGGCGGTTTTCCTCTTTCGTCATGATGGACTTAGTGTGTGAACCATTTTGGTGTTACATGATATTTTATGACACACCGGATAAAAGCTCAAAGATTAAGGTTTGATAATCACTGTAGCAATGTGCATTGTTGGACGACACACTTGATATATAAATGTCTGATTAAAGCAGCGCGTGCCGTTTTGTATATTCTTTAACACACTTTCAAGTAACTTTTGTGCAACCACCTTGTGCGAAATTATTCTTACGAAACTCCCGCTCAATTACGGATAACGAACATCATTCATCCTCGCCGCAACACACACACCAAACAAACGAGCTTGAAGGACCGTACACAAAGGAGTGAATTCAAACGAAAGCAAATTATCCCCCCCAGTGCAAGAATGACTGAAATAAAACGTTAAACAAGATGACAAGATGAGACGTAATCGAAGGTAAATCGCGTAAGTACTGAGTGAGAGTAAACACGTGAGGCCGCTCGAAGCGCAGCTCACGTACATTCAACCGTGCAATTCAGAATTGAGAGACAGTGAGTCAAACCTAAGGGGCAAGACAGTATGGAGAACATTTCCAGTTATGAAAATCCGGGTTGTCTTTACCACATCCAATTCACTAAGTTCCTTGTCAAAAACAAACGCTGCTAACCTGAAATGTCCTTGGCGTGGAAAGAAATGTGGTAGACGGGGACGCCCACGCTCGATTGCAGCTGTCTCTATTCGCCGAACGCCCGATTGCGCTTTTGCGAGGTGCTTATTCAGTCATTTTGTTAGTCGTTTTTGCGTGTGTTTTGAGATAAGTGGTGGGCGAAGAAACAACATCGCAGTGAAGTAAACAGAGGCCGGTTAGTCGACAGGCGAACTGACTGACCCATCGACCAATTCAGGAATCGCCCGAGAAAGCAGCCTCAAATTGAACCGGAAATCGTGCCTCACACCTCTACACATCGCCCTTAGGCGGAATATTGGAAGGTTGTGGAGCAGTCCCTTCTAGCGTGCCTGTCACATATGACATATCGACCAGCCAGGTGGATTTTCCACACCTGGGGTAACGGTGCCGTGGGCAAGAAAAAAGTCATGTTCCCGAATTGTTTATCTAGAGTGGCACGTTGACAGAATGCGAGTTCTGCATAGTTGGTTTCTTTATTACCGCAAGGTAAAGCCTAAGTTTACGAACAGAAGCCAAAGAAGGCGACACGACACATGACATTCACCTGACTATGACTTGATGGCCTTTGTTGCACGACAGACATGAGTAGCAGCGGTAGGACAAAAATTGTAGCTGAAGCCAACCTTTCTAGAATGGGACTTTTCTTATTAAGAGCAGCAACCGCTTTAGTCAGTTGTAAAGGAAAGCAGGCGCTGTCTCTAATAAATACAAGTCGTCTTGACAGCTTTAACGACTTTTCTTGTTCTACGCTGGTAACCACTTCAAATCTCCATTTTTCTGTCAACCGCTTTTTTGGTTCCAAACAGATGACAATGCGACACTGCCATGTGTCGTGTTGTGTCCTTCTTACCTATTGGTAAATTTATTGTGTAGGCTACCGTAATCGTCAAGCTGCTAGTTATCACACGCAGTTTCTGACACGCCTTTCATTTTTCTTCATTTAAGAAGCCTCTAAACATTTCGGTACTTCATATTTGCCGCGTACACATTCTGACAAGGTCGATTTCCGATCACGTGCATCCGCATAAGCGCCATCTTATCACCTTATTCGCTTGCTTGATAGGTAACGTTTTTACGTTTTCACTACCGTCTTTGTTTATTTGTCTCTTCAAGCATATTCTGTCTACACTAAGTTTTACCTGTCAAGAGCCAGGTTATTTCCCTGCTTTGCCAGCTCAATTTTCTTTGCCATGTTAGCGTTTAGAACTGAATTCAATGCCTATTTTCTTTAAATACACTGTTCCATGAAGTATACGACGGCCACCAAATGCCCCATTTACTTGTACAAAAGTTTTTATCTAATAAGTAATCGTTCGGTTTTTCCGTCTTTCAATGTATAGTTTGCTCTGTCGCAAAAATGCACAACGCTGTCTTTATTTTTTCTTAAACTAGTAAATCGCTGCTAATTTCGGCGACCGGTATTTCGTGATGGGCGTGTTACGATAAACGAACAGAGTGCAAGTACACTCGCAATCGACCTTATGCAACAAATGAATAAACATCTGTCATATCAGGTCATATTGCCTAGCATTACGCTGCCAATGGGGGTAAACCTTTGCCCTGGAAAACGTAAGCACTCACAGAAATGGCTGACCACCTGACGAGAGAAATTGAGAAGTTAACCAGGTCCAGCTACATTCAATATGGAAGTGCTACATACAGCAGCTACATGCCGTGAGACTTGGTAGAATACAACGCAACTTCAATGCGAAATTTGCATGCATCGATGCTACCAGTGGGCACGTCCCACCGCGTGACAAGTGACACAATTTTATGCTGATAATGCTGCCGATTATAATTTATTGGCATCCCCTTTGAAACGGGGCGGTGAAAAACAGTCACCTCACCTGGTTGATCTAATCAGGTATGCTATAAAACTGTTTTATTCGAATATTTTAATATACATATCCTCAATCTCCATTTTCTTCCTCAAGGCCATCTATACATTTCTTGGTCAATCTCCGATAGTGAGAAAGAGTCACATACTTGCCAGGAAACACAAACTATCCTGTACCGCTATCTATGCAACTGCCACATGCCGTGCCACCTGGTGTAATAATATGCAAGTGCAATGCAAAGTGAGCAGGTATTGACGCTACGCCACGCGCATCACGCATCGCGTGACAAGTGGCACGACACCATGCTATTCAATAATGATGGTGATGATTATGATGATTTATTGGCATCCCCTTTGAAACTGGATGGAGTCAGTCATACCATGCCTAATTTGATCAGGTATACCATATATTTTTTTTTTCATTTTAGCATTTTTATACGTCGACTTAACAAAACTTACCTGCGTTATGACGCGTGGCTAACGACATATTTGTCATGTTTTAGTTTTGTTTTGTTCCTTTCAGTTGCGGTTTCATACTTACAAAAACGCTTCATCTTCAGAAACAAGACACCACCGGGCAAATTCATAACTTCGTGGGCCCCCAGAATTTATGGTCGCTTAGCGCAAACAAAGAAAGAAGGAAGGGAACCAGCGATAAGCGACCATAATTTCTTATGGTCTACTGAGCAGCATGAATTGACTAGCCCAGCAACATGTAATTCTATATGCATAACCATTGCGCTTATAGAAGATGACCAAGGCAGCCGGGATCTGAAATAAGATGCGCATAAGAGCTAGAGGGTTGGATTGATTGATTGATTGATTCATTGATTGATTGATTGATTGATTGATTTATTGATTGATTGATTGATTGATTGATTGATTGATTGATTGATTGATTGATTGATTGATTGATCGATCGATCTATCGATCGATCGATCGCAGTCTAAATGAGGCCGTACCGCATGACTACGAAAAAGGGCGGCAGCAAATCTTTCTCTGCTGCCCATGTCCCGTGCATTACGTGCACGTCAAAGATCACCTGGTGGTAAAAATTTATCCGGAATCCCCAATTACGGCTTGCCTCACAATCAAATCGTGCTTTTGGCACGTGAAACTCAAAAATATATTTTGAGCGTTCTTTCCAACTGGCACAATAGCATTCTTGTTTCGTTTTTTTTATATGAGGATTTTCTCAAAGCGTAAATTGTTCACTGAAGTTAATAATGTTTTAGCAACGACTCATGAGTTACAGTTTCTGCTCACATGAATTTTTACCGTAGACCTAGGTGAAAATATAGTACATCGAGGAAACATGCTTAGATACGTCATTGAGTTAGCGCTTCATGTGCGCGTGTCTTACATAGAACATATGACCTGCCATTATTTTAAAAACTGAGCCACACTGCCAATCAGCCATACATATTATGGACCTTCTGGTTCCTCTGAGTTGCCGGAGAGACAAATCTTTCTTGAAATTACAAATTCCGGTTGTTTGGTGAATAAGAAATAATTTATTAACTAAGTAATTAAGTATTCAATTATTATTATTTTTAATTTAATTGGTGTAATAATGATAATTGCTTGAATAAATAATTACTTGATTAAATGCTTTCGAATACAGTCGTGGTTCGAAGCCATCGTCGCCAAGGAGCAGCGAACCACCTTTTAAGTGGAGATGGTGGTCGTGCCACCAGTTAATCTGGAAAGTACATAACCGCGAGGTTCCTTTCGAGGGGATGCTCACTACAGTCAGGTTTTGTAGATGATTCTCAGACTGCCATCACACAGCTTGGAAATTGGCTCTGTGGGATTGGTTTCTGTGGAAGTTTAATTACGGCGACAGTGAGTCGCTTGGGGGAAGAAACTGGATGGTGGGAGGTGGGGGGGGGGGTGCACCACAGCTGTTACCCAGCTTTCCGTCGTGTTCGCGAAGTGTCCGCGCTCACATGTCATCCAAACAAATTAGCCACAAGTTGTCAAAACTATAGCAGAATTGAATATCTCATAGGATGATAGCGAAACCTCATTATGGCTCAGTAATTTAGCTCCAGCGATTTACGTCGTCATCCTGGAATCGCTCACGGTGATTGTGCGCGATAGCGGGTAAGCGAATATTGCCTCCCTACCTTCGCTTCTCTCATGTCATGGTTTCCCGACACGCGTCTCAACTAATACATCCCTCGCGCTTTCACAAATGCGAGCATCATATGCAGATAGTCCACCCGACTTTTATCTAACAGAGTCAAAGGGAATTCTGACAACAATGGAGAGATTCTCAAAATGTGTACGTGTCTATCACCGTGCTGCAACAGTGTCGTTTGCAGCTGCATTAACGGACGAACCACCTCACCATGGCCTCTTATCTGCACGCGTGGCTGGAAAAGTTGTAGGCTCGTCGGATGCGGAGAAAAATTAGTGTCAGGAATGCAGAGTACATAAGAATTTGACTGCGGGCGAATTAGTCTTGCGGTCACAGATAAGTCGAAAAGCTTGCAGGAAACTGCAATTGTAGACCCGTCTGATTTAATCTCGGCTTCTGTTAGCTGTGCTGTGACTAACTCCGCATTCTACCACACCTAAAAACTGAAGCTCGGGTTGGGAAATTTCAGGCAGCTTTTGCAAGGACAGATCAACCTCCAGCAAGCCACATTTCTACTTTAATTTGTGTCTCCATGACGGCTCTGTTTTTTGTGGTAGCCCTAACAAACTACAATCGCGGTGATGCCACTCAAGATAATGTTGCAACAAAATCCTCTATAGAAAACGAACAGCAGATACTTCTCTACAGGCAAATTTCTGTACGATTTGTTCTGAAATTGAAGGAAAATCTTGTCTGTCCTTCACGTTAAATTTGATATGTCATTATATTTGAGCACAGAACCGTAGAATAAACCTCGAAGACATCAACCACGTGCACAGTACAAGCTGGTACCTGACTATTCACCCTCTAAATAAAGGCAAAGGAAAAGTCAGCTTACCATGTTTACACAGACCAGGTCATCCATCCCGTGTGTGTTTTGCATAGCGAAGCTGAGTTTGGCATTTTTACCACACTGCGCGATTCTACGGCATATATGGCGCAGTAAAAGGTTTGTAAGAACTCGGCGAAAGTATACTAGGGCAGTGCGTGGATTGTCAATGAAGGCCGATCGACGACGTGTCTTGTGTGGACACAAGTCTGCCATCTTGGATGCACTGCAAGTTGATTTGAATTGAATTCTGGGGTTTTACGTGTGAAACTACGCATTAATTATGCGGCGTGCCGTAGTGAGGGACTCTGGAATAACTTTTACCCTCAGGACAGCATTACCGTGCCACCAACGCACGGGACACGTACGGGGGTTTTTGCATTTCGCCACCTGCAATGCAATTCAGTTTGCAATGTGGCCGCCGCGGCCAGGATTTTAGCCCGCAACCTCGTGCTTAGTAGCGCCACTCAACAGTCACTAAGCCACCGCAGCGGGTCCCTGTAAATTGGAATACAAATTTAGTGCATATAAGATGAGGACATCCTAAGACAGATGAATAAGCAGACACTGCACTTGTACCTGTGTGCCGTCTTGTGTCCCTGTCTGTAGAGGCTAGATTATTCCAAGATGCCATATGAAGAAGCCCGAACTGCAACACAAGTTATGCTTAAAGGCTTATTCTTGTCATTAGGTGACCATATTACAAGAGAGATGGCAGATATAGATTCAGACATAAAAATACAGTAAGCTTGCGTTGCAGAATGTTCAAGAATATTAGAGGCGCCTTTTATTTCGAAGTAAGTCTTTAGTGATTCCAAGGCAGCCCTTTAGGGCATACAAAGCCCAATGCGCCACGGACCCAATCAACAACTGGCCTCAGAAACTCGGTGGATATATCATCGCCGCCGTGAGAAGGGACACAACATAATCTTTCCATGACTTCCAGGACATTGCATAATCAACCGGAATGACCATGCCGGCGAAGTCACCCGATCTGCACGTAAAAGTGGTCAAAGTGTCTTGATTCCGTTTTCGCGAATTAACGCTGCGGCGGGGCTGTGATTTATGTCCCGTGAATGTACTTTGCCCTTGTGGTACTCGAACATTTTCACCTTGTGTCGTTTGCGTTCGTTCTCTCTAGTCATACGGATGCACCTACTGCCTGAGTTACCACGACGTCAACAGACCATGCTGTACCGTCTCTGGCTTGGCGTTGCATTTACGGACTCATATGCTCTTCTTAATAGAATGGCCAACAACCTCACGTGCGACATGGAATGGCCAATAACCGCACGTGCGACACTTGCAACAGCGACGAGACGTTCGCACATAGTATCTGTGTCTGTCCGTGGTATAGTGCCCAGAGGCAAGTGATGTGCAGTGTACTGGACCATTTGGATGATTGTTCCCTATTAGAAGTCAACGCTTTAGCTCAGTGCTCCCAAAAAACACCCGTGCTGAAGGCTATAATTACTCGCGTTTTAAGGTTCCTGTGGTCTACGGGGTTTCACGATGGACATTAAGAGCACCGCCTCCTACCGCTCTGTAGTGTACGTGGATTGTTCATCCTCGTCTCTCTATCTCTCTTTATCTCTACCTTCCCCTTTCACTCGTTTTCTCCTTTACTGCCCTACTCCTTCCCCCCATGCAAAGTAGCCAACCGGAACTAGCTCTGGTTAACCTCCCGGCCTTTCTATGCATCTTCTTCTCTCTGTCTAAGCCCTTCACAGATGATATTATTGCAGCCTAAGGTATAGAACGCTACTATTCTTTTTTTTTAATAGGACATTGTCTATTCTACACCGTCTTGGTCGCTATTGCCCCTCGACGCCCCATACTAATGCTGGGACGTAGTGCATCACTTAATGACTTACGGAAGCGCTACTGTGCGCTACTATTCATCTGTGCTGTTACGTGAATTAACAAACAGGTCTGGGTCATATGGGCCACCGCTGACGAAAGTGAGAGAGTATAATCAAACAAACCTCATGTCTATTCTGTTCCACTCTGTGGGAGACACTGTATTATGGCGTTCACTGTTGATGCTATCTCGCTTATAAGTGACAGCGTAACAAACCTGATATTTCCTAAAATCGTTCACAAAAAGAAAAAGAAAACAAGCAACAACATATTCACCAATTCTCTGTGAACTGTGTGTAAACATATGAACATTGAACATTGGACATAAGCTTGATTGCGTGGTTTAAGATCTTGAAACTACGCATTGGGTTATAAGGCATGACGTAGTCGAAGGTTCGGAATAAGTTTTGACCACCTGGAGTTATTTAACATTTACAAAAATCAAAGTACAGGAAAACTATTTTTTTTGCGTTTTGTCACCATCTAAATGCGACTGCTGCTTCTAGAAATGGAACCCGTGACAAAGTGCTCAGCCGTTGAAAGCTATCGCCAATGAGTCAACGTGGTGAGGTCACACTCGCTGTTCATAAGTGCGAAGGAAATGCTTTAGCATAGCGCCAGGTGTTAGTTGACTGAGCCAGCTGTTGGAACACAAATCGAGACACCTTCGCTTAACATGCATAACTCGTATAGTCATTCCATACTGCTCAAATGAAAAAGTAAAGCTAAATTAAATGGGGTCCTTTCACTGCTTGCTCACGGGGAACTGCGCTTACGAAATTCCAGTCTAGCGTTGGCGAATCTCAGGGTCAGTAGTTTCGTATTCTGCATTATTATCACGACTGCTTTAAGCCAAAACGTGGAATTTCAGTACATTTTTTTCGTTATAACGCCCTGTCCGAATGCTTTAGTGCCCACATTTTCCCTCATTTTGTCTGTTTCTGTGTTCTTCCAACAGCCACCTCGAGCTGCGTAAAACATGCGGGCAAACGTTGCAGTCCATTTGTGCTCATACTGCAGGTTTAGGTTCAGGAATGATGAGTACGTATTTGATTGTAAGCCATAAAACGAGAATGGAACTGCCCTTTCTTGGAACCGATTTTCTGTAGCAGTGCTTGCTAAAGAGGACATTCAACATTGCACGAAGAGGCTATATTGTACTGGTGGCGAATATTACATTTGATCCGGGTGATGGAGGCGGAACAGAGGAAAAAAAACTATGCGAATGCGGCACAGATTAAAGGATAGCATCCCTCATAGCTTTCTCTATTTCTTTTATATAAACTTGTAACACACACACACACACACACAAACAGACATCAGACACTCAGGGGAAAAAATAAGAACGGAAATACGCCGCAGACGAAAGTGGCGTCCCTCATAGATTTCTTTATTTTTTCCTAGTTGCTTATAGCGCAAACAAGCCTATGCTTGTGCGGGCATGCATGTGCGCGGTATGTTTGTTTACAATGTCCTTCATCCCACACAGCGACGTTTGTCTTGTCAGGTTCTACGAATACACCGCAATACAAAAAAAGTGGCCCGTGTCCTATCTCAAGGCATCTTATGGGAAGTAGTCACGAATGCCAGCAGCGTGCCACGTTCCGCCTCAGAGACGGTTGCCATGCCTTTTTTGTGTGTCTTTCAAAGTACGCTGTTCTTTCGAAGAAGAAGCCTCTTTTGCATGTTTGGGATTAAGGGTGTCACACAGACTGCAAGAATAGTTCCTAGCATGCTGCACCACCCGACAATAAAAGGGAATCTTGCGTTCGTGCCGTCACGTTGAGGTAGATATGAAGCACGAACTTTAAAGCATCTACGTCAAACCCTTGGAATGGTGTTCAGAGTTTCCTCCCCTTCTGTCGTCCGTTGCTACAGAAAACAAGTTGGGGGGTGGAGCCGCTGTTTATGTAGCTTGCTAATGCTAGAGCTGTGTTTATTAACAAAACGAAGAGGCACGGTGATGCACCTGTAGCGTGTGTTTTCGCTTACACTGGCTGTAAATGAAGTAGAAATAGCTGGCTTATAGCGCCATTTCCTCCACGCCAGCTCCCCCTCATGAGTACAACCAGGGGAAAGCTTTCGTATGTACCAAGAGAATAAAACTTGTGAACAGTCATTTTATGTTTTCTAGCATATGATGTAGCTTGTACCGATCCCTGTATTCTTTGGGATCGGTACAAGCTAGTCCGTATGCCAGAAAATATTCACACTGTTCACAAGTCAATCAAATCAACTTTGTTTGGACATCCACATACGTATAGGGCGCATGATAAAAGCTCGAAGATGTGACTTGACGGAGCTTTTACTCTGCAAGTTATAAAACCTTGTTAAATTTAAGTACTAGCTCGGCGAAGTAAATCAATACATTTTGTAGAAAAAATTGACGTTTATAACATTTATGTGATTCAGCAGAACAAAAGTAGCAAGGAATGTCTCTGCAGGGAACATAGATGCTCGTACAAAAATAAAATAAAATATTATATATAAAATGAAATAAAATAAATAAGACTTGCTTACAAAGGGAAACTAAATCTAATGCAGGCTAGACTTCAACTATAGTTTCATGTTGAAATCACAGAAGATAATTGTTGCAGTGCCTCAGTGCGTGCGTTGTTTGTATACTCAGTAGGACGTAGCGTTTTGACTAAGTAGCTACCGAATCCCCGTTTTGTAATGGATGTAGCGTACCATGTACGTTTCCCTTACTATTTCGAACGCTTGAAAAGCCTTAGAGGGGGTTCGAAAATTCGAGTCATCTATACTGGCGTAGTCGGTCATATCCCAGGTGCGTCTTTGAAATGCAGAGGCTGACCAGAGACTCGTTCAATTTGAAATGTCAAAGCAGTTGGGGAAGAACCCATCTCACAATGACTGTCGACGTTAGTGCGGTTAGCACTCAAGCAATGCAGCGCCACACTGTATTGCTGAATACACTTTTATTTAGAAGCTGTCATGCTCATTCTGAGATTTCCGTTGCTTCGGTTGTAGACTATTTAACCTTGGTTAGGTGGCGCTACGGAGGCTGCCGAGCAGCGCGTCTCGCGAGAACAGACGAAGTCGCCAGGCAGAGCGGCAGTGCAGGCTGTACGTGCCGCGAGATAGTGACTTCAATGCCTTTGTCCGCACAAGGCTGCCGTTCCATGCTAGAATAGCCCCGAAAACTCGAAGGGCTGTGACAACCCTTAAAATTATCCACATTTTCGGGGCAGGTAGTAAGAAAACAGGAGACAAGCGTGCACCACTGCTTTTGCTTGCAGAGTCCAGTAAGTCGCGCTTGTTCGCTTTCGTATGACGATTTATTGGACGTTATCGCATGCCAAGTTTTTATCCGTGTCACTCAGTCAGTGGAAAACCCCGCAGGGGCGTCTGCGTGAGCAGGCGTTTGGTGTGTGGCGACACCACGGACCCGAGCACACGAGGGTTGGACCCTCCCGCGTGTAGCCGTGCGCGGCTTAGCCGTGTCCGGGGAAAAGGGGATCCTGGGGGTTGAGCCAATGCCGGGTGTTTGGACCTTTACGGCCCCTCGGCGGCGGCAACACACCCCTTTGGCCTCGGCTTCACGTAGACGGCACCCCCGGACTGAGCCACCCGGGGGAAATTGGCAGTCGCCTTTTCCTGTCCTCCTCTCCAATCTTCGTCTTTCTCTCTCGCCTTTTTCATCTTTCCTGTCTTCTCCTCACTTCTCCTCACTTCCTAATTTCCCGGCGGCAAGGGTTAACCTTGTGTAGCTAGCCAGCCTTGGCTATGCTGTATTTGGTTATAGCAGCGATGTACGGCTGGCGTTGGCAGGGTTTCTCTAGCAGCAACTTCTGTCACGTCCCCCTGTTGGGCTCCATGGTGGGTGGTCGGCATCGCGGCCGAAAACCCAACATTACTTATGGAACATGCTTTTCCTCAACTACCTGATCGCCCTCACAAACGAGGGCGCACCGAAGAAGTTTTTCAGTTTTTCGGACGCCAAGTCCACAATTTTCCCCGTTTTCATGTGATCCACGCAGAAAAACCAGCTAAGCAAGTGCGAACAATCTCCCCGTTCCTTGTATCTAAGTCTCTTACCGAAGTTTTTGGCCCAGGATAAAAGGTGTCAAGGATGGCTAGCGGTGACCTCCTCTTGGAGCTCCGCGACCTAAAACAATTTGAGCAACTGCCTAAACTTGTATCATTTGGGGAGACCCGAGTAGTAGTAACCCCGCATCGCACGATGAATACCTCCCGTGGCGTTGTCTCCGATGATGATTTGCTAGAGCTCACTGAGGCTGAACTGTTTGAGGGCTTCAGTGAACAAAATGTCATAAACGTCAAAAGAATCAAGATGAGGCGAGACGGTAAAGAAATTGCGACCAAACACATAATACTCACCTTCAATTCAAGTATCCTGCCCGAGTCAATTGAGGCCGGGTATATCAAGCTTCGTGTAAGACCGTACGTGCCAAATCCCTTGAGATGTTTCAAATGCCAGCGTTTCGGCCACAGCTCGCAGAGCTGCCGAGGCCGCCAGACATGTGCGAAATGTAGTGCCCTTGAACACGCCACTGAAGCATGTAATAACTCTCTCCACTGTGTGAACTGTGACGGGGATCACGCCGCGTACTCGCGGTCGTGCCCCTCCTGGAAGAAGGAAAAAGAAATAGTAACTATAAAAGTAAAAGAAAATATAACGTTCAAAGAGGCACGCAGGCGGGTAGCATACCTGCCAAAGAAAAGCTTTGCCGAAGTGGCGCGTCAGGGGGCAGCGTCACAACGGCCTCCGGCGACTGTCCGACCCACACGCAGTGAGTCGGCAGTTACGCCATCTGCCCCCACGGTGGTTGCAGCTAGCGCTGCTCCGCCAACCGAGGAAAAGGGGCCATCGACCCCGAAGGTGGGCGCAGCTGAGGCTGCCTCAACCTCCCAGGTCCCTTCCAGCGCTGGCAACGGCCGGCGCAGCCAAATCCCCCAGGGAACCCCATCGACCTCCGGGCTGGTGGGCGCAGGGGTCTTGCCCTCCAAGGCGAGACTCTCCCTGGTGACTTCTCGCTCGCAAGAGCAGGTGTCCGGCGCCTCACAAGAGGCAATGGACACTACACCTATCCTCCAGGGGCGCCAAGCGCCTAAGGAGCGGCGAGGTTCACTCGAGCGCTCCAGAAAGGGCAAAACTCCCGTTACAGGGCCTCGAAAGGGCTCTGTAATTTAATCACAGTAATTTCCATAAACACTACTTCTGTTTCTGTACACACAGCACATATTATCACCCAATATGGATACACAAATAATTCAATGGAACGTCAGAGGTCTTCTCAGAAACCTTGATGACGTGCAAGAGCTCATTCAAAAACACAATCCAAAAGTGCTGTGTCTACAGGAAACACACTTAAAACCAAAACACACTAATTTTCTTCGACAGCACATTACTTTCCGCAAAGATCGCGATGATGCTATGGCATCATCTGGCGGTGTTGCCATTGTAATTCAAAAAATCATAGCGTGTCAATGTTTACAGCTACGAACGGCCCTCGAAGCAGTGGCGGTTCGAGTTGTCCTGCTGAACAAACTCATCACTATTTGTTCGATTTACGTACCCCCGCATTACCAACTAAACAAACATGAATTTCAGTCCTTGCTAGATCAATTGCCAGAACCTTATCTTGTTCTTGGCGATTTCAATGCACACAGCAGCTTGTGGGGAGACTCTCGTATTGATGCGCGAGGTCGTCTCGTTGAGCAGTTTCTTTTTTCTTCTGGAGCGTGCCTTCTCAATAAGAAAGAACCCACATATTACTCTCTTGCAAACAGAACATTTTCGTCAATAGATCTTAGTATAGTTTCCGCGTCTATACTGCCCGAACTCGAATGGGAAGTTACGAGCAATCCTTACGGGAGCGATCACTTCCCTGTACTGCTAAGAACACCTAAAGAAAATGAATTTCCTCCACAAGCTCCTAGGTGGAAGATACATACAGCCGACTGGGAGAAATTCCGAACACTTACTAACATCTCGCTGGCTGATATGTCTTCTTTAGAAATCGATGCAGCTGTGGAGTACTTTACAGCCTTCATCATAGATGCCGCAACTAAATGTATATCACAAATAAATGGATTGGCAGGCAAACGGCGTGTCCCCTGGTGGAACGATGATTGTAGGATCGCTCGTAAGAAACAAAATAAAGCGTGGGGGTTGCTACGTGCCTCCCCCACTGCGGAGAATCTTATCAATTTTAAAAAAGTAAAATCCCAAGGCAGGCGAACCCGCCGACAGGCCAGAAGAGAGAGCTGGCAGAACTTTTTAACAGGTATCAACTCGTATACAGATGAGGCCAAAGTCTGGAACAGGGTTAGTAGAATAAGAGGGCGACAAACATACTCCCTCCCTTTAGTAAACACACAAGGCGAAACCCTGCAAGACCAGGCAGACTCACTTGGGGAGCACTTTGAGCGTGTGTCAAGCTCAACCAATTATTCCCAGTCCTTTCTTAAACATAAAGAAATAATAGAACGTCAGCCAATCATACGGAAATCCAGGCAGAATGAACAGTATAACCGGCCTTTCGGTATTGTCGAGTTGAGAGCTGCGTTGAACACATGTAAAAGCACTGCACCGGGACCAGACAGAGTCATGTATGACATGATCAGGCACCTACATACTGACGCACAAGATACACTTCTTACACTATACAATACTATTTGGGCTTCGGGATACCTCCCATCCACATGGAAAGAAGCGATTGTAGTTCCTGTCCTGAAGCAGGGAAAAGACCCTTCCTTGGCGGCTAGTTACCGACCGATAGCTCTAACTAATTGTCTGTGTAAGCTTTTTGAAAAAATGATAAATCGCAGACTCATACATTTCCTTGAGCTCAACAATATACTCGATCCTTATCAGTGTGGATTCCGAGAAGGGCGGTCCACAACCGATCATCTTGTGCGCATGGAAGGAAATATCCGCGATGCCTTTATCCATAAACAGTTTTTTCTATCGATATTCCTCGATATGGAGAAGGCATATGACACGGCATGGCGTTACGGGATCTTACGAGACCTGTCGGAAATTGGCATCCGTGGAAATATGCTGAACACAATTGAAAGCTATTTGTCAAATCGTACCTTCCGAGTAAAAGTCGGCAATGAACTCTCACGTCCCTTTACGCAAGAAACCGGTGTACCCCAGGGAGGCGTGCTCAGCTGCACTCTCTTTATCGTAAAGATGAACACGCTACGTGCTTCACTACCACCTGCCATTTTTTATTCCGTATACGTAAATGATATACAAATAGGCTTCAAATCCTGCAACCTTACAGTATGCGAAAGACAGGTACAGCAGGGCTTGAACAAGGTTTCCAAGTGGGCAGACGAAAACGGATTTAAGGTCAACCCCCACAAAAGTTCTTGTGTTCTCTTCACAAGAAAGAGAGGCCTGGTCCTAGATCCTTGTGTAGAACTGGGCGGGCACGAAATTCCTGTCAGCAAAGAACACAAATTCCTTGGTGTTATTCTTGACTCAAGGCTCACTTTCATTCCTCACATAAAACATGTTAAAGAAAAATCTCTAAAAACAATGAACCTACTTAAAATCCTATCATACACAACATGGGGTAGCGACAGGAAGTGCCTGTTGAATCTTTACAGGAGCCTAGTTCGGTCGCGAATAGACTATGGAGCCGCAGTGTATCACTCTGCCGCCCCGAGCGCGCTAAAGATGTTAGACCCCGTACACCATCTGGGAATCCGTCTGGCCACTGGGGCATTTAGAACAAGCCCTGTTGAAAGTTTGTATGTTGAGTCCGATGAGTGGTCACTCCATTTTCGGAGAACTTACATCAGCTTCAACTATTTTCTGAAAGTGCGCTCTAATAAGGAACATCCGTGTTTCACAACCGTTAACGACTTGACATGTGAGACACTTTTTCATAACAGACCCTCTGTGAGACTTCCTTTCTCACTGCGTGCAAGAGAACTCAGCACGGAAATGGATGTCCCAGTTCTCGACCAACGCCTAATGTCTCCAGCTAAGCTAGTACCACCCTGGGAGTGGCAGTTGATAGAATGTGACACATCCTTTGTACAGGTCACTAAACATGCGTCAGAGACACATATCAAAATGCACTTCATGGAGCTCCAGTACAAGTACTCGTGCACAGAGTTTTATACAGACGCTTCTAAGTCACATGCCGGGGTGTCCTACGCAGTCATTGGCCCATCCTTCTCGGAATCCGGTGTACTGCACCCTGAAACAAGCATATTTACGGCTGAGGCCCATGCACTACTGTCGGCTGTGAAACATATCAGAAAATCAAATATTCAAAAAACAATTTTATTTACAGACTCCTTAAGCGTGGTAAAAGCCTTGAAGTCACACTGTAAACACAGAAACCCCGTAATAATTGAGCTCTATTCCGTCCTCTGTAGAGCGTATATGTCTAACCAGCATGTCATTATATGCTGGGTGCCTGGACATAGGGGCATCGAGGGTAACGTTCTAGCAGACCAGATGGCCACATCAATTTCATTGCATACAGTCAGTCCTACTGCTTCGGTCCCTGTCACGGACCTGAAGCCTTTCTTAAGAAGGAAACTGCGAAACCACTGGCAACGTAAGTGGGACGCAGAAGTAAATAACAAACTGCACGTGATAAAGCCACAGTTAGGTTCTTGGCCCTCCGTAACAAAATCACGGCGAACAGATGTCCTATTCTGTCGCCTCAGAATAGGACACACATTTGGTACACACAACTTCTTACTCACTGAAAATGATCCTCCAACCTGCGGTAGATGCGGGGAGAGGCTGACCGTCCTCCATGTCCTCCTGGAGTGTCGGAAAGCCGAATCTGACAGAAAGAAACATTTTCCGTTAGCATACCGGCAGCATATTCCCCTCCATCCTGTAATGTTACTCGGCCCAGAACCGCTCTTCGACACTAACGCAGTCCTAAGTTATCTGAAAGATGTTGTGTTGCATGTTGTTAGCCCAACATGTTCGTAGCGTCTCCTCTCTTCAGAGGATGGCGCTGCGATAGTTCTTTCGTGTAGCACGTGCCTCTAGGCCCTTGTGTTTCAAGGGCTCTGGCGAGGCAACAGTGCTCCAGGCAATTTTTACCATCTCATATATTTTCTATTCTGCATCATTCTTTCACGATGGATTTTAGTGTTCATAGTATTCGTCATCTGTCATCGCCATAATTTTATAACAAGTTAATTTTACGCACTTTACAGCGAATATTTTTAGGCCACTTTACAGCCAAGTCACATCTTCCATAATACATCGTCAACATTACCACTTGTCATGGCGCTCTTTGGCCAAACCTGGCCCTTGCGCCACAAAAAAAAACCACACATCATCATCAGTCAGTGGAAAAGCTCTATCGTGTAACTGAGGTCCATTATTACCGGCAGCTGCGAGCCCCAGAGGTTCGCAGCTCCCGATGGATGACACCGCTGAGCATCGTGCCGGCGCTGAATTCACGCAGGTGCAGATAGTGGCGTGGTGTGATGCGACATCACTGCGTGTTTACAACGAAAACGGAGAAATAGGCAAAAAATTTGCAAGACTAAAGAAAGAGCGAGGAAACTCGTGCGGAAAGCCGCCTCACAAGTACCAGAAGAGGCGATTTCACCATCACGTCACGCGACACGATAACTTTGACCTGCCATAGGTGTCGAAACCAATGATGGCACTTTTCATTCAGGCACTTTAGAGCACTTTTCAAATCAGGTACTTCTACCAGGCCACTTACTTTTCGATCGTGATTTCGTACCATCCTAATCCAGTAGATCGCGATCAATAAGGCTTCGAATGCGGCTAGTTGGTATGACATCGTTCTATATACTGCGCTGTACTGTTACGCAAAGGAAAGAAAAAAAAAACACTGACACTCATCTGCGGAAACTTTCGACTGTTTATTTCCTAGCGCAAATAAAATATATACACGATGGGGAGACTCATAGTACATAGAAAAGCGCAAACAAAAGACGAAAATGAAGGAAATCTACGCACATCTGGTTTAACATCACAAGTATGGCTTGATTTAACGATCGTCCTTGAATTTAAAATCTGGTTATCACAGTGCCACAGAAGGTGTGCTAAAGTACTTTGCACAGTCATGTTATCACCACGAAACGAGCTTCCAAGATTTCACGCGCCTTTTTAAAGCTTCAGCGAGCCAATGCATCGTAACATCAGCGAATTACGATTAATTAACTCTATCCATATATATATATATATATATATATATATATATATATATATATATATATATATATATATATATATATATATATATATATATATTTATTTATTTATATATATATGAGTAGGGTTACTCTGCTTCGGACGACAATTAGTTGCACTCTTCGATTGTAGGTGAGGCAAGACGTGCGATGACTGAGCCGCTGAATAACAGCTTGCGTTGTGGTGAACACGGTTTAAATCATGAATCAAGAACTTCAAAGAGGTGTGACGTAATGCTGACGCATTTCTCTAGCATTTACCGCAAAATTATTATTTAATTTCTTTATTGAAATTATCTTGCGAGGCTACTTAAATACACAATTTTGTTTAGGAAGCCCGTCATCTTCTAGCTGAAAAAAGCTGGGTGTCACGAAAGGCGAAACACCGAACTAAGAAAATGCGTGAAACAAATGAGGAAAGAGTAAATAAGCGAAAGAAGCTAAGCTATACATATTGCGAAAATATTGCAGAAGCACTCATTATCTTTTCTCAGAACGCCCGCCAGGTACATAAACGTAATCGATATTCGACGCCACCATTATCATGCGCCAGTAAATCAAGAACTTCTCAAGTTTGCCAGAGCACGGTTGACTGAGTTATCCCCCGATTCAGCAAAGCATTCTAAGCCACAAGCCTCGCCGCAGAGGCTTTGTATACTTCTGCAAACATCGCAGGTAAATCTGCCGCAGCGGCCCTACTAAAAATGCCACTGAGAAACATCCTCCCGGCAGCCATTACGTACGCTTAATATCGTAGTGGTGCCGTTACGCTCGCCTCCATCCGTGCACTCGGGAACCTCGAGGATGCAACGAAATGGCAGTATGCGAGCCAAAGGAAGCTTGGTACAAAATCGAAGAAAACGCCAGGAACCGAGATCATATCAGAGAATGCCTGCGAGACCGCAAACACCGAGGCACGGCGAAGGCGTGGGAACCTTAAAGGGCCGCGAGGTGGGGTTATTCTTGGACCAGTAATGAAGTCATTATCTTCGTTGAAGAAGCAGGAGCGGAGCACCCAGAGATGCTGTGCATTTTCAGGACTGACCACAAATGCGACGCCACCCCCCCGCTTCCCTTCGAGTATCCGTGATGCCGGTTCCGGAGCAGATGCAGCGTCAGCAGCACTCAACACAGGGCTGTAATGATATTGCCTTGCATAACGCTTCCTGTTGTCACGTCTCCATTACGTGGTACTTTTACATTCGTTCCCTCTGTGCAGCGATGGCATTGCAAAGAAGGAAGGTTCTATTCTGATAGAGGCAAATAGGAAGAAAGCCGTTTTAGATTACACTTACGCACCCGACGTGGTTGTCTAGTAACCACGGCGTGGCGCTCCTAAAGGTAGCGTGCTCGATTCACAGCCGAAGCGGCTACACTTTGATGAGGGCGATATGCTAAAACACTCGTGTACTTAAATTTAGGTGTACGTTAATGAGCCCAAATAATCAAAACTAATCCAGAGTCTCCCACTACGGCGTGCCATGTCATAATCACATCTTGTTTCGTCATGTGAAACCCCAAATTTCTTTTTCATTTTAACATGTTGTCCTATTGACATTTTTTGTGTCTCGTAATACAGGTTGCTTCTCTGTGGCCATCACGAACGGGTTCAAGTGGTTGCCATGTTGAAGCGATGATCTACAAATTACAAATTTTGGCAGACAGACAAAATAATGACCTACCCGAAACCGATAGAAGCTTATTTAATGAAACAATCGCGAAGTCACTCATGAAAGTAAGGCCTTGTAAAAGAAGAAGGCCTGTGTTCACAAAAAGCACTTATGTTATAACTCATCATGCGTGTAAATTATAGCCATTACTGATGTTGCACATATTACTAGCGAAGACGATTGACCATTGGAAAAAGCGAATCCGAACTAAGTGCTTTGTAAACTCAGCCATAATACCTGTGTCTAAAAAGAAGCTCTGACAACAGAATTCTTTCAACACGCAAATGTCACCTAATGCGGATCCTCGGACTATAGTCAGCAACGGAGACCAGTCGATGGCAAAGAGCCCTTATGGAGTAAAACTTTATGAATTGGCTGCAGTTTTTTGTGCACAACACAACAGTTCGGTAGGTGTTTCTTGCAGCGGCGAACCAATTCAGAGAAAGCCAAGTTCATTCCATCATCTTACTCTATTCGATGGCATTTGATTTATCTTGTATTCAGTCTGAAGAGGACTATCTTTCCGAAGCACTCATCACAGCGTCTAAAGTTTCACACGCCCGAAGCTCTTGCGAGAGGGTTCATATGCGTCTGAAAAAGATGTAGTAGTTGGCGCTCGGCGACGAACACGCCTCGCAACTCGGTCGCTTGTCACTACGTGTCCTTTGCATCGACGACTTTGTATCGAAGGTGAATGTAAGACCACCAACCAACCACCAGAGTCCACCACAAAGCGGGTAAGAGCGTCATAGAAAACTGTTCTCCTTAAATAAAATTGTTGTATTCAGCAATTCCTCCGACTTTGAAATCAATTATGCGTCAGCGGCGGGTTTTTACAGGACACACAGCAATCTTCGCGAGGACTTCCGAAACGCTGTCGGCACAATGCTCTTCTTTCTCAACAGTAATGCCCGTCATGACCGCCAAAATACATGCGCATACACCGCCACTCTGCGTCTGTGTGGGGACACAAATTTCGCACCATTTATCAAACGGGAATGCTGCGTGATGAATCACTACTTACCGCTTTCGTCTGGCATCTGCACATTGCCGCGAAAGCATGAGTCTTGTACATATAGTGACGCCAATTATGACCCTCGTGAAGCGTTTCTTCGGCATATGGTGTATGTGACGCTGAGGACTACAAGCTGTTCTGACGATTGGAGTGCAATAGGTGGCGTCAAAATCAACGTCCCATCGACGACGCCCACTGAGTAACCGAAACAAATCACGAAGGTTGCGCATTTAGTGATGACGCGTGCCAGAAGAAAATTCAGTACCGTAAACCCTTCACGGGCGCAGGGCTTTAGACATCCCACAAAGGCGTCAACGATATAACGGTAAGAACGGGCACGTCAATGGACACTGAAAACCAACTTTCGAGCTTTTAATTGCTTAAAAAGGCTCCTTGCAGTAAGTGTAAGGTTACGACAGAAGCAACAGCAGTAAACTGCATCCAATGTTCAACAGATATGTTTTTGGGGCTAGTGCGGCCGAATGTATTCATCCTACTTTTCAAAATTGCAAACTTCGGTCTACGATCGCACTGTTCAACCAGGTAGTTTCAGCAGTGGAGGAGAAGGCTCATAGTTACTTATTGCTCTGAACTTCGCATGCGTCTATAAACCCATTTTTAATGAACACGACATGCTTCTGCACTCAAGATTGTTTGCGCGTGTCTGCTCGAACGGGTTCAAGGGCAGGTTTCCTCTCTTCTACGAAACAACCACGCTACATGTACTTTAATCGTACACTAACTCCCTCATTTCTTTTTCTGTTTTAGCTCCAAATGTGCGCTATGATCTGCTGTGCTGCAATGGACCTTTGAAAAGGTTTGAGTTTGCATCCCGGCTATACAATAAAGGTGTCAAGGACGATCCGAAATTAACTTGCAGCATTAATTCATCTCTTTCGCATAACTCTCTGCGCCATCACTGCCTAAGCTTTCTTGTTGTATTAACTGGAAATAAGTGAAGCGCTAACCCCTGAAAGATGTCGAACAGTGGTGCTGGTAATTTTTGTGCAAGAAGTGCGTGCTGGGTTCACGGATTCACAAGTAAAAAAAAATATAACAAAAGCCAATACATACGCTGAGGCTTGGATGACTCTGCGCGGTAGCTTGTCGTATCATTTTGTGATGTTAAAGTGCCTTCGGATTCCGTAACACCCAAAGCAATGTGCCAGATCCCCGCGTTTTCATGGTTGCACTCTTTTAGCTCTCGAGAGTGCTAACAGCACTGGCACAGCAGTGTAGAACAGTTTTCACGGGTTTGCCTCGATTCACCAACAGGCTTTTTAAACCTGATTTGAATGCTAACCCTTGAAGTTGCGGCCTAGAGCTGTCGTTTGCCCCATTTTCTTTCCTGCAATTTCTCAACAGCACATGTATTGACATACAAACACCGAGTTAGAAAGCCAGAGTAAATAAAGTTGGTGGCTTAACTCGTGGAAAGGCGATGGGACAGATCTGCTGTAGTTACTCTGTCAGCAGTGAAAACTCAACACACATGCTAGTGGGAGCATAACTACAACGTTGGGTACACTGCTCACGTGGTTAAACCTCAATAGTTGTGTGGTTACCTTACGTAACCACCGTAATTACGTAACCACCGATGGAAGCGTCGGGCGGTGACCCAACTGCGTTGCTTGATGGGCCAACTTAAACGCTCTCCTAGTTGTTAGGAGATCCTTTTCGTTTACGTTTCAAGCGAATAGCATTATCTACCCTGACTGCTTTCTCTTGTCTAATTGGCTGACAAGACGCAAGGAGCTTGCATAAGTGGAGAGAGTTTGGGTAGGGCCGAGCTAACGCAGTGAAATTAAATACCCGGATTAGGAGGGTGGCGCCAGTGTTTGCGATTGGTCCATTTCTCTTGAGTAATTTTAGGTGACTGGACCAAAATTGTGGCGGTGTGCAACGTGACGTTAAAAGTGTCGTTGAAATGTTTCCTCACAGAAGAAGAGTTGGTAGAATGATGTCGTATACGTGTCGAAAGGGCTTGACGATGTTATACTGTGACGGAAAACATTTTCTTATACGCGAATAAATTCATTCCCTCTGGCAGCCCCGAGTACTCAGTGCCAGAGGTGGATGGTCATCTTCTATTCCTTTCGGAGTGGGGCAGTCTGCCGTCTTCCGACGAAAAAAAAAGTATTGGTCGGTGTATTACGAATCTTTAATGTACACAACATGACACGTTGCTTTGACAGGATAAATTTTCGCGGTTTTGTGACGTCGTGTTACAGACAGACGACGGGAGGGGGACCCAAGAAGCGTTTGGCTGATCGTGGAGGGCTGATTGCAGAAATGGAATAGAAACAATTTGGAGCAGCTTTGCGTTATGGCACCCCTGGCTTCTGTCCATTATTCAGCGATTTCGAGTATTTTGCATAGTCTCTAACATTTTGGATGAAGCGTGCCGTTTGCCTTGGCAACGGTTACTTTTTTTTAGATCCCTGTATGCGACTAGCTACGACTTAGCTTCTCACTCATACTAAATTCGACAACTGCTGTGCCATAAGCTGTCATCGTAAACGCTAAAGAAGAACGTAAAAAATGTCGTCATTGTCAAAATTTTTGGTCAATTCGCGTGGCTGTGTAAAGCTACATAACAATAAAGAGAATCGTATTTGTTACCACCGTTGTTTCCTATCTTGGCATGAGCCTTAGGCTGTGCCATTATGAAAGGATTTTGTTGGATTTGTCGTGGATATTAAAGGTCAGCTCCGCGTGATGTTTGAGAATCACAACTATGTTTGGTTTATAGTGTACCGGGGAAAATGTCTGAACTTAGATGCGGGATCTGTGCTTTCACATGGTAGTTAGATAAAAACTGTTCTCCAGAAACACTAATGAAAGCTTCAACTAAACCGATCCCCACAGCACTGGAGAGCAGATTTTTTTTTTTCCTATTTGAAACGATGCGCTAAGGCATAATAGACTGAGGACACCATGCCTGTACAAAGTAAGCTTGTTTCATGCATAAAGTCCAGCAAGGCCCGGCTAAATTAACCATACGTCTCAGGTTGTAAATCAGGAGCGTAGCGCGGATAAAAACCGATTGTTGGTAGGTGCGCCGCAGATGGGCTTGCTGCGTTCCTAGTCGGGAACTGGGAAGTGTGTATGTTCACTGAATTAATGGCGCTGTCACGGAATGGGCATCAAAGCCCATATGTGGTGCCGCAGCGCTATACAGCTGGCGTGAGTGCAGCCCACACACGAAGAACCACTTCCTATTGGCGAGTATGCCTGCCGGGAAGGTTGTTATCACGCAAGCATATAAGTACCCGTGTAGTGCGTCAGAGGTTATCTTAAAGGTTACCCGCAGAAAGCGTCTGGAAATAGCGGTACTTCGTGAGAACCCACCTCTCGCTGTCCAGGTCGATGCACACGTCAAACCCACTATACACGCATGGGAATTGGGGCACTGCTCGCCTGGTGGTAGATGGTATCTCACAGCCACGTGGAGGGAGCTACACGACCGATGTTGTGAATTTCAAGCGTAGATATTGTAGCTAGCGATCACAAGATTCAAGTTCAGCGCCATGTCGAATGAGCGCAGCGATGTTTTTTTAACTAGGCGAGACGCAAAGTTAAGTTTCAAGGCAAATGCCTTAGGTGGATCTGGGGTCGAAAATGCGATGACCGGTGTTATAGCAGCAAACTTGTGTGGCATCAAAAAGTGGCACCAAAACCAATGACGACTAGTGGGAGCTGAATTACTGATCTTTGGTGCTAATTAGGGCGAATTTAATTGAGGCACAGTTATATAATATACAGTTATTAGGGCAGTCAAACCCATGAGATTTGGTGGAAATCGAACCTACGACCTTTGGTGTTATAAAGGCGGAGGTATTTAGGGTAGAGTTAATTAAGACACTCTAACCCTAGTACTCTAGTGGGAGAAAACAAGTAATAGGAAGTAATTCATGGGAGTGAGAATATTAGGTAATTTAATGAATGTCTCGTGCTCATAGGCTTTCGCCTTCTTCCTTTTTAGCGTATTATAATGTGGCAGTCAACTTTTAAAGGTATACTTGTCTCGTGTGACGGTCAGTAACACGAGATAGCCTGGCCGATCTTTGATGTCAGAGATAAATGGACTATTTGTATTCGTGGTGCCCTCGGAGCAAAACAAAAGGAGACAGAACCGTGCGATGAAATAACATCGACATCATCAGCCAATTTCATGTCCACTGCAGGACGGAGGCCTCTCCCTGCGATCTCCAGTTACCTCTGTCCTGCGCCAACCGATTCCAGCTAGCGCCTGCGAATTTCTTAATTTCATCACCCCACCTAGTCTTCTGCCGCCCTCGACTGCGCTTTCCTTCTCTTGGCACCCATTCCGTAACCCTAATAATCTACCGGTTATCTAACCTAAACATTACATGAACTACCCAGCTTCATTTCTTTCTCCTGATGTCAATTAGAATATCGGCTTTCCCTGATTGCTCTCTCATCCACACCGTTCTCTTCCTGTCTCTTAACATTACGCCTAACATTCGTCGTTTCAGCGCTCTTTGCGTGGTCGTTAAATTGTTTTCGAGCTTCTTTGTCAGTCTGAAAGTTTCTGGCCCATATGTTAGCACCGGTAGAATGCATTGATTGTAGGCCTTTCCTTTTAATGATTATGGTAAGCTTCTAGTCAGGATGTGGCAATGTCTGCAGAATTGGCTCCAACCCATTTTTATTCTGCAAATTTCCTTCTCAGGATCATGGTCCCCTGTGAGTGATTGATAGATGTAAACGTACTCCTGTACAGACTCTACAGGTTGACTGGCGATCCTGAACTCTTGTTCCCTTTCCCAGCTAGTCATGATTATGTTTGTCTTCTGTATGATATTCTTCAACCCCATTCTTATACTCTCTCTGTTACGGTCCTCAATCATTTGTTGTAACTAGGCCCCAGTATTGTTGAACAGGACAATATCATTTACAAATCGAAGGTTACAGAGATATTCGCCGTTGATCCTTGCTCCTAAGCCTTTCCAATCATGTAGCTTGAATGCTTCTTCCAAGCAGGCTGTGAATACTACTGGAGAGATAGTATCTCCTTGTCTGACCCCTTTTTTATAGGTGTCTTCCCACTTTTCTAGTGGATAATTTAGGCAGTTCGGCAATTTCTGTAGATTCTTTCCGTGATATTTACGTAAGCGTCCTGTACTCCTTGATTACGTAATGCCTCTAGGACTGCTGGTATCTCTACTGAATCAAATGCATTTTCGTAATCTACGAAAACCATACAGAGAAGCTGATTGTACTCTGCGGATTTCTCAATTACCTGATGAATTAGATGGATTTGATTCATTGTAGAGTATCCCTTCCTGAAACCTGCCTGCCCCCTTGGTTGACTAAAGTCCACTGTTGCCCTCATTATATTGGACATTAACTTGGTGAATATTTTTATAATACTGGAAGTAAGCTAACGGGCCTATTATTTTTCAATTCTTTAACATCTCCCTTCTTGTGGATTAGTATAATTTTGGCATTCGTCCAGTTCTCTGGGACCGTTTAAGTAGATACACAGTTCGTTTAACGACCCGCTAGTTTTTCAAGCATTATGTCTGCTCCAGCTATGATTAAGTCGACTGGTAGTCCATCTTCTCATGCGGCCTAATGTTTTGTAAGGTCCTTCTAACTTCATCGCTAGTTATAGAAGGAGTCTCTGTAACCTGTTCATTACTACTCGGAATATAGGTATCGTGGCTGCTTTGAGTATACTGTAGAGGTCAGTATTCTTCCGCTGCTATTACTATATCTTCGAGATTGCTGATGATATTACCCATGCTCATCTTTCAGTGCATATATCTTGGTTGGTCCTATGCCAAGTTTCCTTATGTGATTATGTGCTTGGCGCATTATAGTCTGCACGGCTGCTGCGCCATAAAAATCCTAAATCATCAAGTTTCCTAATGACTGATTTCAGGCTGCGATCATTTTTTTACTGTTTCCTGAGTATTTCTCACGTTATGATTTCGAATACCCCTTATTTTCCCCTTGTCGATAAGTTCTGACAGTTCCACAAATTCTATCTGATCTCTTGAGTTGGACAATTTCATTCTTTGTCGTTTCTTTATTAAGTCCTTTGTTACTTGGGAGAGCTTACCTACTGGTTGCCTTGGTGCCTTACCTCCCACTTCAATTGCTACTTCGGAAGCCAGCCTACTTACGGTTCCATTCATTGCCTCTATATTATGTTCATCTCTCTGTTCTAAGGCTGCATATTTGTTTGCAAGCGTCAACCTGAATTGGTCTGCTTTTACTCCTACTGCGTCTAGGTTGGCCTGTTTCTTCTTCACCAATTTTACTCCTTTTTCTTCAAACAAATGGAAACAATAAAATAACACATAACAGGAAATAATAAAAAGATAAATTTTTGGTATGCAAAATATCAAATACAGAGAGCATATGTTATATGCGAAGCTGCCGCGAAAGAGTTCCTATTGAAATTTAACTGAAAATGTGAGAGATTAATTGAAAGACGAAAAAAAAATAGATGTTTCTAAAACGTAAGGGAGCCAGATGGCTCAAGCTACAAGCGAGGCGCTTGGGAGAGCTACCCAGATAATCATATTCTTCGGCAAAATCATAAGCTTTAGTGCAATGCGATCGACGCAGCAATAAAAACATCATTTCCAGAACTACATTAGCGCCGCTTCTGAATTGATTTTCGCTTATGCTGTAGCAATTACCCATTCGTCGTTTTTGCCTGAGTGAATGTTTATTGATGCTTTTGACCGCAATTGGCTGAGCATGGTTTACGTCTCGCTCATATTAATGGGACCGAATGTCGTCTGCGTCTCTGCCAAACAGAAATCGAAGCCCTCAAGCAATTCACCGAGCGAGCGCCCATGAAGTATTTATTCAATGATTATGCAGTTCATCTGCCTTTATTTAATAATATTTTTTATACATTATTCCCTATGCAATCTTGCGTCTCTCCGTTGCCCCTGAATGCAGTTGCTTTGACCCATATTCTACAGCTTAGCTTCTCATTTTATCTACGTGTATAGGGGCTTGCCTTTAATTATGAAATAAATACCGTGGCCTAAAGAAGAAAACGGGGAAAGAAGCTGCATTTGTACTTATTAATGGTTTACTTTTTCTTTTTCGGAATCAGCTTTCGATCGATGCGCACTTGACTTGATTAATTTCTTGGCATAAATAAGCAGTCCTGATTACGCTGGCAGTATGTCTGTATGGAGCACTCGTAATTGACTTAAGGACTGAGAGGAATACATACCAACCTTTCTATTTTACTCAGGACACATGTCACTGAAAAATGCGTTCTTTCTAAGCTTCTAGCTGCAGAGATTTGGTCACATTTTGTTTGCGGGTGTCTTCTTTTGTTATTCTATCATTTTTATTCCTCAGATCCCCAGCAGCGTTACCCTTTGTCTTTTGTTCTTGTGAGAATGATTGACGCTGCTACTACATGGCAAAGACAGAAACAGTCTGTTCAACAAAGCGTACCGGACTTCAACCTGCTGTGCCTACGTTCACTTACATCTTCATAATTTTCATTAGCGTGGTAGAGTGTCGTCAGTGTCGCACTTGCATGATTAGGTAGTCGCGTGAAAAATTGGGGAGCCCGCCACATTTCTGCGGGCTTCTGCGAAAGCACTGGAGGACTACATTAGGAAACTATTATGATTGACCTTTATTTACTAATGTAACTTCCCACAGCATCCCCCCATGTAGCTGCCCAATATGTTCTCTTTAGTGATTTCGCAGTAGCCCCCGGAAGTGTCGTCGGCTCTCCAATTTTTTAATAGAAACGCACACATTAAGCACCATCACATTCTCTTGTTTATTTACTCCATCGACAAATGAGGTGACGGTGTCCTCGACGGTAGTGAAGGTTCGACGCCAACGATCATTTTAATATGGTTCGTAAAGTACGTAGAAGCATAATTTAGAAATGTGATTGCATTACATTTGCATTGCATGCCGAGCCGTGTGGCGCTGGGCCCATGCTTCTTCCGAGGTGTGTTTTCGCGGTGGACCACCGAGGCAGATGCGCTTCGATTCATTTTGCTACACCCAATAGAGAGACGTCAACGTCCGGATCCTTTTATATACAAGTGCCGAGCCCTCTGCCATGACGTCAGAAACCGCTAGGCGCGCCGTGCGAACTAGGCGCTCCTTCGTCTCGCCGTTAACACCTCCTGGTGTGAAGTAGAGGTAACGCCACGAGCTTTTGGTTAAAAGCTTCTTCGGAGTGGCCAGGGCTCGAACTTGCCTATGGGCAGACGCATTAAGATTTTTTTTCCAGATCTCTTGCTTTATTATACCTGGATATATCTGCATAACCACTTTGCATACATACTCTACTATACTTTTCTATACTCTACATCGATCTCATACTTACTGTACTGATATTTTAGCGTGCCTGCCATTTAGCGTACCACGACCGCCGCACACAGGCAAAACGCCCTATGTGCCAACCAAATGGTGCTTCCGCAGTAAAGGCTTTTTCTAATGGTGCGTTTGGCTCTCCCTTATTCATCAAATTGTTGTCAATATGTGTGCCAAACTTAGTCGTCACTGTAGATCACGGTACAATCAGTAAACTGTAACTGATATATATATATATATATATATATATATATATATATATATATATATATATATATATATATATATATATATATATATATATATATAATATAATATATTTGAAATCTTGATTGTTGATGTGCACGTTTCGGCTGGATATCAACCTTTCTCAAGACAGAAAAAAAGAATGTACATAGCCTGTTTTATGCCAATTTCCACAGGTAAACAAAATTTAGGGAGAGAAAGACAGAGACAGAGTAAATAAATTATTTAGGTCAATAGTCATTCAGAGGTGCGTAGGCAGGGCTTAGCTTAACGAGTGCGTGATTTGCCTTCCCCTTTCTAAACGTTTTACGTCGGAATAATAATAATAATAATATTTGGGGTTTTACGTGCCAAAACCACTTTCTGATTATGAGGCACGCCGTAGTGGAGGACTCCGGAAATTTTGACCACCTGGGGTTCTTTAACGTGCACCTAAATCTAAGCACACGGGTGTTTTCGCATTTCGCCCCCATCGAAATGCGGCCGCCGTGGCCGGGATTCGATCCCGCGACCTCGTGCTCAGCAGCCCAACACCATAGCCACCATAGCCCGTCGGAAAATCACAGCTTTGACGATAACAAAGTTACATTACTGGAAAACAATTTTCGCACTACCAGAGAACGCAAACAACGCGAATGTTATTTCATTTTCAAATTGAACAAAATAAAGAATAGAATACAAGCAAACTCTGGTTCCTTCTCGACATTAATGTCCATCGAAGGCGAATGCGCCTCTACCTAAATACGTCCAGCCCCCTTACTTTGCTTTTTGATAAATACCCTGTTCCAACGACCAACTACACTAACTTACAACTATTGCTTCTATAATTGGTTTATGCATACATGCCACGCTCTGAGACTCTGCTTGTTTTCTGTCCTCGGAGCAGTGTGCTCGGACAGCATGCACAGACAAATCCTTCCTGTAACCGTAATATATCATGCCATTGTATGGTTATGTCACTCCCGGCTTGCGTAGTTCTGTAAATCTTGTGAACCCAGTAAAGACGAGACAGATAAATACCCAGAAAAAGAAGCTTTATTTTCCATCTCAATGATTGAAACACATAAAGAATAATCATATCAGCAAAAATAAACCTATTTCGCAGAATTTTTCTCAGCACAGCGGGAAAACCTCAGACAGGAAACTGGAAATGGGCTTCGTCTCAGTCCAGCTAAGGCTTCATTTGTAATTTGTGCAGACAGCTCTCATCATATGTGAACCACAGGTGCACATTTCATTTGTTTTACATCACGTGTGGGACACCGCTGCAACCGGAGGTCTGACATTGGGCTGCCTCCTCTGACAGTGCTTTCAGAAGAAAGCTAGTCGCATGCCGAACCACTTCGTGCCGTGTTACTGCTCCAAAGCAACAAATGACGCTTGCTGAATGTCATTAAATGTTGGCTGAAGACGTTTGGCCAGATACTTTGTATTCAATACTGAAACCTTGCAAGAAAAAAAATTATTTGGTTGTATGCAGCCTCCAGGCAACACACCTTTATAAAAGGTTAATGTTTTTATTTCCAACACTTTTTTTTTCCATCAACGTTTTTTCTCCTATTCTTCAACTTCGTCATTTTTCAGTTTCTTTATTCTTGAAGAACACGTCACTTGTAGGAACCCGGCCTTGCAGTCTGCTTGCGGGTGTGCTTTGAACAATGATTTCACTTATATGGGTGCGTCACCTCCTTCCCTCGCTTGCTCGTTCAGAACCCTTTCTCATGCCTACGGAAACTAAGCCCATTACGGTGGAAATGAGCTAAAAAGCAGCGCGCTGCGGCATCAACTGGAGTCGGCTTACGGTCGTCAACCACCCTCACGGGCGCCCCAGTAGATAGGAACAGGGACCCACCGCAGTAGACAAACGGCACCAAGTTCACTGACCCTGTTCGCGCTTGTACCTGCAACCACTTCTGATCCTGCGTCTGCCCGCTTAGCCGAACCTATAACCGCGAACTCGTTAAAGTAAGTCCTTCCTTCATCAACTCTTCAAAGGATATTGGAATAGATCTGCTTATTTACTCCCTCTCTCACTCACACATTTTTTTGACGTGTGGAAAGTGTTATAAAAACAGGCGCAACGTATTTTGTTGTCTGTCTGGAGAAGAGTAGTTGTCCGGCCGAAACGCCGACACAATAAACTGCTGTTCCTTAAGAGGAATATAATATATATATATATATATATATATATATATATATATATATATATATATATATATATATATATATATATATATATATATATATATATATATTGACCTGTTTCGCGGCAACTCCGGGGGTTCTCCCATGTTTGATCACGTGGTGACGCGTCCATTGCTTGCCTTAACTGCCTCCGTTGCCTCCCTGTTTATAATAGATGTGTATGACGCCAGTGCGGCTAAACCAACCTCTGTTGCGGGAGATATCGTAGACGGCCGCAAAGCTAACGAACAAAGTGTTAGATATAAAAGGTCTTTGCTTCCTAGCATGCAGTGTCATGTGGTCGACTCATTACGCTTTATTTACGGTATGCGATCACCCTCTCCTCACGTCCTTGCCCCTCTGCACACACAGTTAGTACGTGTATCCACAAATAACCTAGTTCGGGGAGAGCCATAAAAGCTACGCAATTAGGCTGATGGATGGCAACGGCGCCTACGGGGATTTCCTAATAACCACGGGGCACGTGCTTTCGTGGAATGAACGAAAGCACAGCGTCGCCTGTTCAAGCCATTCGGTGTCCGTAACCACGTCGGCATAGATATGCGTACAGCCAGTGGCGCGGCTCTGCTCCGATGGGTCCGGCCAATAGCCGAAGCCCTGTTTGTCGTGTTTGAACAGTGACGCGACACCCGGTGCCTTCCATAAACAGTGTCATGGCCTCCCCTATCCGGACTATACGAGTTAGGCACTAACGATGCCCAAGAGCTTGCAGACAGAGCCAGCCGTTGTGTACGCACGGGCGTCCATGGCACCTCTTGTCTCCGTGAGACGTTAGCTAGGTAGCCTTCTTCTGTCACGAAAGGCAATAACGTCATGAGCACGTTGAAAAATTTGTATTGGTGAGTCTTGTTTTTGCTGATAGTCGATTCACTGCAGCAGGGATGCGGAAGGTCTCTTCATGTGAGCAAGAAATCTTGAGTACCGTAGCCATACCAGGATGGTCAGCCTGGAGATAGCATTCCAGGTCCTCGAAATTGATAAAGAAAGCATAGCTCGCCCAGAAAAAGCCCGTACTTCCGCTCTATGGATACCAATCATAGCGAAGCAATCAAAAATGTCTTCATTTTCAGGTATTGGTAATTGATGTTTCGAAATCCACGCGATATTAGCAGAATGATTGGTTCATTTACTGACACATCTAACGAATCTAACGCATCTTTTCCAATCACTTCTGTAACGCATCTTTTCCAATCTCTTCTGAGCATTTCTTCTGGGAAGACACCTGCTTTATAGAAGAGAGATTATTTCGCTCGCGTCTATTTTCGTGCATTGGTTTAGACTCCGCGAGGACGTCTGCGAAAACCTTGCGATGGCCCACCTATCGATACGAGGTTCGATGAACCCTGGGCTGTGCTCATGCGCTGGGCATACGGCTGTACACAATCATTACGTTATGCAATGCATGTGCTATTAATTGAGCTATTCAAGAAGGGTTTTGATCCTCTTTGCTCGTCTACTAAACACAATATGTGTTTTAGTTGGTACAGGCTGTCCTAGAATAGAAGTGTCTTTCTGGCAGTAGTATTCGCATGGACAATTTCTTTTGCCGTTTTCTGTTTGCCCGTGCAATGCAAAACAAGGTTTTCGTATGAATATTGATTACGATAAGTGCTCTAAGTATTTTTCTGTCGATCAACGACATTCGTTTCTCCCCGACTGCTATATTTATTTATTTACAGTACACCCTGCAGTGCCGAAGCATTATAGCAGGGGAGTGGGTACAACATGAAGTGACTGGCACGAGAATATAATCACACAAAAGGGAGGGATGACAACGGAGCAATGCATCAAGATAAAAATAAGTAAAAAGGTACATCAAAAAAGTACATGAAAAAAGTACATGAAAAAATTACATCGAAAAAGTACAAGAAAAGCGGTGCAAGAAAAACAGTGCAAGAAAAAAGTTCATTCATCCTGCAGTCATTAGTTTGGAAGACGATTGCAATTACAAATCATTGATTAGTCTTAAAAATGCATCCCGAGGAGCACTCACAACTTCAACTGGCAACTTATTCCATTCCGAAATACTGCGGGGAAAAACGAAAACTTCATATAGTTAGTTTTGCAGGAAATTTCACGTATTTTGAAACTGTGGTCTCTTCTGTTTGATATGTAGTGGGGTGCTTCAAGGTATTTTAGCTTGTCAATGCCTGTCGCGTCAGTGCATATTGCGTGCAGAAGTTTCAGTCGGTGCTTCTGACGTCTTATCTGTAAGGGCTCTAGTCCGACGTGTTTCTTTATTGCTGTTATGCTTGCGTGTCTGGAGTACTGCTTTGATATAAACCTGGCAGCGCGGTTTTGTATGCCTTCTAACTTATCAATCAGGTACCGCTGGTGGGGATCCCACAAGGCGGTGGCATATTCTAATTGCGGCCTTACCAGCGACTTATATGCTATGGTTTTAAGAATCTGAGGGGCAGTTCTAAAGGTTCGTATAAATAGGCTGAGCATTTTCCCGGCTTTCCTGACGGTCATATCAATATGGCTGGAAAAGGACAGATCAGCAGTTAGATCAACACCTAAGTATTTAATTTCGTTAACCTTCCTGAGCATGGAATCTCCCAGTTTGTAAGTAGGTTCATTAGTGATTTTAGATTTAGTGAATGTTACCTGGTAACATTTATCAGTATTCAGGCTAAGTTCCCAGTTTTGACACCAGGAGGCTATGCTGTTGAGGTCCTGCTGGAGTACGTCTATATCATGTTGATTGCGAATGGATCTGTAAACAACGCAGTCATCTGCGAAAAGCCTAATTTGTGAGGAAATGTATGAAGCGATGTCATTGATGTAAATTAAGAACAGCAGTGGCCCCAGCACCGAGCCTTGCGGCACTCCAGAAGTGACTTGGGCAAAACTAGAATTCTTGCCTCCTATAACTACGCATTGAATTCTGTCGTTCAGGTAATCTTCAATAACCTTCATGACTTTCGCATCCAAATTAAGAGAGCTCATTTTATGTATTAACAGATCATGTGATACGGAGTCGAAGGCTTTGCGGAAATCGAGAAAGACTGCATCTGTACGTATTCTTCTTTCAGCGCTATCTGCAAGCTCATGAAGTAGTTCGATCAGCTGAGTGGTACAGCTCACGCCTTTGCGAAAACCGTGCTGATTTGGAAAGAAAAAATTGTTTCCTTCTAAGTGCCTTATTATATTGCTGTAAAGAATGTGCTCAAAGATTTTACAACATATGGAACAAAGTGAAATTGGCCTGTAGTTAGATACGGATGACTTGGAACCGCTTTTAAACACTGGAACTATATGGGCTTTTTTCCAATCTTTAGGGAGCACGCCACTTTCGAGGGTTTTGCAGAATATTATTTTTAAGTATTTGGATATAATGAATGAACAGGCTTTGAGTATCCTCGGAGAGATTCCGTCTGGTCCAATTGCTTTGGCTTCATTAATGGAGTTGAGACAGTTCCTGTTACCCTCCAATGTGATAGTAATTGGAGGCATTACGTTTGGCATACTGTATGTAGTGTTGGGAAAAGTGTTTCGATGTTTAGTTTTTAGAAATACTGATTTAAAGTAGTTGTTAAAACAGTTCGCTTTAGCGTTGCTTTCAGATATCTGGATTCCATTGTGAAGAATACTTGGAATACCTGTACTCTCCTTCCGCGTCTTTCTTAGATAGCTCCAAAATGCTTTTGGATTTGTCTTGATAGAATCAGCCGGTCCGGAGAAGTACATATCCTTGGCGGTATCGATAGCCTCGATATATTCTATGTGTAACTCTTGTAGACGGCGCTCATGTTCCCTTGATGGGTTCTTCTTATATTTCTGATAAGCATGAGTCCTTTGTTTTATCTTCCTTTTAACCTCATGAGTCATCCAGGGTTTGTCTACTTTTACTTTGTCTGAGACGTACTTCAAAGGTACATGTTTTTCAATCAATGATGACAGCACGCTTTTAAAAGAATTCCATAGAACGTTCACAATTTCGGATGAGTGTTGTGAAAAAGTCTGAAATGCTGCTTCCAAACCAAGACTGATTTCATTAAAGTTTGCCCTACAGTAGTCATACACTTTGCGAGTTTCGTGGGTAGCAGGAATTATTTGTGGCAGAGTAAGCATTGCAGTTACAATTTTGTGATCGCTAATACCAGGTGAAACACAAACATCATGAACAACGCTCGGATCATTGCAGAATAGTAGGTCAAGGATGTTATTTCCACGTGTACCGTTCATCACGTATTGATCAAACCCATATTTGCAAACCATATCAAAAAATGCTGAACAGGTTTCGTCTGTACGCATGCTCATATCCCAGTTTAAGTTTGGAAAATTTAAGTCACCTGCTAGCACAATTCGATTATCGGGAAGCGAGGCCAGTGTATCATCCAGTGATGTGATAACTTGTGGTCGTGCGCTGGGTGGACGATAAACTACGCCCAACGCTATCGTTCCTTTATCAGGAGTGCGGAGCCTGCACCAAACTGATTCATGATCGCTGGTTTCCACGTCTATTGCGGTACACTGCAAGAATTCCTCAGCTAAGATAAATACTCCGCCGCCCCTAGAGTTCCTGTCTTTTCTAAAGACTTGATATGTTGAAGGAAACACTTCACTGTCTCTTATTGAGTCATCTAGCCATGATTCGGTAGCAAAAACGATATCTGAATTCGTCATCTGGAGTAGGGCATAAAACTCATCAACTTTGTTTTTAATGCTTTGGCAGTTTATTAAGAGAACAGAGCATTCCGAATTTTTGGGCTTCCTATTGCTTAGGACTGGTCATTCCTTATTTAGTTTTTTTACTGATTGGGTGCCTTCATCCCACACGAACGCCTCTCCATTTATAATTAGTTTATCGTATGCCAAGGACACCTTGTCTTTACCATTAAGTTTTCTTGGTTTACCAACAGCCCAGAGCTTCTGACGAATTTCTCTGACACGCCTAGAGTAGTCCCGTGAGATTACATAATCAGTCCCTTTTAGTTTATTACCGTTGCTTAGGATCAGTTCGATATCCTTGTATGATGCAAAGTTTGCGATAATCGGTCGTTTACGCCCAAGAGTATGTTTGCCTATCCTATGGGCCCTCTGAATCATCCCTACGGTTACTTTTAACGTGTCCTGGCAAAGATTCCTGACGAGGGTTTCCGAAGTTTGCCAGCTTTCACGTGGTTCATTGTCTTCGAAGCCGTAGACAATTAGGTTCATCCTTCTGCTGTTGTTTTCTAAGTGATCTATTTTTTTTGCTGTCGTATCTGCGTTTCCAAATCGCTTTGCCATACCGCTATTCGTACTAACAGTCTCGCGTTCTATGCCCTCGAGGACAGCTATCCTTGACTCTAGGGAATCTAACCTTACTCTGAAGTCACCCATTATATTTTCCAGCTTATTTTGTCTTTCTAGAATGTCACTTCGTCTACTAAGAATTGTTGTTTGACCCTCTTGCAAACTTTGAAGGATAGCAGCCGTACCCGATGCAGGACCGGGGTTTTCTTCAATATCACCCGACAGCAACAACAATTTGGTGCAACAGCAACAACATTTCCCTAGTGCATATGGCCATGCACTAGGGAAATGGAACTTTTGCCAAGTCGTTGCGGTGACATTTAGTTCCGTCCAGTTCTTTTTGACACGGGAAAATAAAATAAAATGAATGAATGAATGAATGAATGAATGAATGAATGAATGAATGAATGAATGAATGAATGAATGAATGAATGAATGAATGAATGAATCGGTGTTACCGAGCTTTTACCGCCGCTTGGTTTGTTGCAAGTGGGCTTTTGTACATCGATTCCCCTTGTGTATTGTCGAATTCCTTTAAGGGTAATCGCTTGGCCCGTTCTAGCGGTCACTACTAACACACGTTAAACAATATGCTATGGATATTTGCGCATACTAACACATTTTCATGTATCCTATGGAGGAATGTGACAGTGCCGCTGCACGGGAAAAAAACATGTCAAGAACTGATAACTTTCTAAAGAAGGGCGGTGAAGGGCAGAATAATTAATGAGTGAGTGAGTGACGAAACTTTGTTGTGAACGCCTGCAGAACGGGTAGCCTTCCCCTGTTAGGGAGGCGTTACCGTGACGCGGCCATGACATCTTCGCGGCGTGTGGCGCCTCTACTTCGGCCGCGGCCGCACTATTCCCTTTGGTCGACCGCGCCTGCCCCTCCTTTGGGGTGGCAGCCTCCCTCCGGTTTCGCTCGGTCGTTGCCTTTCGAGGGCCGCCGAGATCTGCTGGACAGCCTGGGTTTGGACATCTTGGTCATAGCATCTGGTTGCGGCCTCGAGCCGCGGCGGGATCGTTGTTATTGTTGCAGCTTCATGCGGATTCTTAGCACAGTCCCAAAGGATGTGAACTGCAGTGGCTCTTTCCTTTCGGCACACACAACACAGATCACTTTCATAAACACTTGGACACACGTGCCTCATCAGCACCGGGGTGAATAATTAATGGAAATTTCTTTCGCGCGTCCGCATATTTCCAAGCCAGAACGCGGAAGCTTGTTCTTAGTGACTGAAAACAGCTGAAACATCAAAAGAAAGTGAGTCAATTCAAATACACCTTGTCATGCGTATGATATATAGAACTTTCAATGCTTTCTATTGCCGACGTGAAAGTTTGGTTTTATTGCAATAGCAAATTTACGGATGCTTGAAACGCATTTCTGCCATCGACGCCGTCAACTCGGCCGCTGTTGTGGTGCTCTCACGCTGACGGCGCATGCGTGGCTCGCAAGCGGAGGCTTAGGGGATCTACAGAATGGCGGAGTGCATTTTGCTCCAAAAGTAGTCAAGGAAAGTGAACGCACCGTCAACACTGTACACGCTGAATCGCTTCGCTGGGAAAGCAAGGGCAGCGTCCTGTCTTCCGATGCGGGAATCAGCGTTGTGCGCATGCGCACTGTACGCACACTAGCGTTCGTGCTGAGCTGATGTGTGCATACTTTGGTCAGAGCGGTAAACGTCAAGCTAAAGTTACCTTACACCGTTGCATACGTACACTTCTGATCGCAATCGGGGCCGATCCAGATCTAGCTTGATTCGCATCGGGTGTCCCTACGCGGTCATTTGTGATCATGATCATGCGAATTTCCGAATCTGGGTGATCGCGAACCGTTGATCACCGCTTGATGGCGATCGCAAGCTGATGTGTGCGTGCTCTAGCGCAGTATTCTGAAAACACTAAAAACAAGAAGTGAAGGAAGCTCAATATAAAACAATTAACTTGTTTTACAAGCTAGAATAAGCTGTCAAGTTGAAATAGAAATATTGTCCAAGGTTAACCACATTTTGCAAGTGTGAATTTGTGGCCATTACATTATGGAGGTGTGAGAGTTGCTGACGATCAGCAGATGGTAATACCTCAATCCGGATCATTGGACCATGTGGCAGCTACCATTCTTCATCGCGATAGAGAAATTTGATGAGGATCGGCCCCGATCGCGATCAGCAGTGTAAGTGTGACACCAGTACAATATTTTAGTGGGCAGGGACTAAACTTGACAGATTACCGTTGGTCTGCAAAATTTCATGATTGAGGTGGGGCGTCTGCAACGTCACTGTCGTCATTCATAATGCAATCGTTGTGGGATGCCTCGATGCAACTAGGTCGCTGTCCCTTCTGCTCGGCAGCAATTTCCTTGCATGCTGCGTCGCGCCAACATATAGCACCGGAATATAGTTATAACATGGTCCGAGGAGTTCAAGCGCTACTCTGAAGCTTGCTTTCGGGTTTAATTCTTCGCCCTGTGGGCAAAATCGCCCATTCGGTTTACACGTGAACGCGTGCGCATCACGAAATAATGAGCCGCTTGTTAGTAATAAAGTCATTGCCTCAAACCTAACCAGCACCTGACACAAACCTCTAACGCGGCTACGTGGTTGAGCTGCAGGATTGAAAGCCACCGCAAACGCTCTGACACTGCTATAAATAAGTTAAAGCGTCAACATAAACTAGGTAGGGCACTCATCTCTCGCCGTTTGACAAACAAGCGGCAAGCATGGTACAGGCTCCCTGTATTCCTCATATTTCAGGCTTTGCTCATGGAATGCTGCAAGCGAAGCCGCTCTTTGCAGAACCGCCGCTCAAAAAAAAAAAAAGGTCGCACCGGTGGAACCAAGTCAGGCACGATACAAGAGTACGTTAGCTGCTACGCAGTGACGCTGACTAGTCTAATTAGGGGCGAACTCGAAGCGGCTGCTCTTCAAATTGAATTGGAAAAGAATTGGCTCTGAATTGGAAAGTTACAATACCGACGTTCGAGCATTCAGTCGCGTCTATGGCATTTCAACCTCCAGAGCACGTATGGGACCATGAACTGCTATCCGAGCTCGTTCAAAAGAGAGCAGTTCTGAGAAAACTTCCGCATTCCTTCCCGCGTTAGAATCAGTCTTTCCTTTGGGAAACAGCGGCAATGTTCATACAAAGGATTATATGGTAAAAGGACAATGAGGTACGTGAGGCGAATAATCGAGCGAATATTCTTGTTCGCGTGCGGCCTTCTCATTCTTTCTTTCTTTTGAGCACTCGGAAGAAGAAAAACAACAACAAAGAAGAACGTGCCACCTTCCATTCTTTCATTACGTGCACACAGGAGGATAAACTACAATTTCCGCCAGCCATGTTAGGGTTCCGTATTCGAAAACGTGAGCTGGGCGTTCACGAAACAAATCCAATTAGCAGCCCGCCAGGTTGAAACAATGCCACGATACAGGAATGGAATGGAACGTCGGCGCAATCGAAAAACAGACATCTGTTGTCGTGCTTCGAATAAGGCACGTACTTCTAAAACAAACTCGCGAGATGAAGTCGAGCATGATAATTATGGCCCTATTTGTACTACCTCACAATTGTTTAATGTGCGTTGCGGGCCTTTGGAGAAGCTGCAGAGGTTAAACTCAGGTTCAAGTTGCAAGTGAGTATGTGCTCCCCGCAAATGAACTTGAGCCAACAGTGCATAGGCGCAGCATTTTCTATTACGGTGCAGTTCGCCACCATACCACACAAAACTTTCTCCTTTTATTTTACAAGGCTGAAAACACTATCAGATGGGCACAATTTTTATATTTGTTTGAAGACAGATCTATTATAGTTTGTCTTTTGGCACAAAATGAAGAAAACATGCTTCGAGACAGTTTTTAAACCTCAACGCTTCATTCAGCAGGCCACACGCTCAAGCTGGTGATGCTGGCCATGATGACGAATATATACAGATGAAGAAGATGAAGGGAAACTTGAATGCTCATAGCTACATGGCCACTGAATTCTTCTTCTGTTCATTTTAACATTGCGCCTTAAGCTATGCACCATCCCCCACCGTGGTTGCTCAGTGGCTATGGTGTTGGGCTGATGAGCACGAGGTCGCGGGATCAAATCCCGGCCGCGGCGGCCGCATTTCGATGGGGGTGAAATGCGAAAACACCCGTGTACTTAGATTTAGGTGCATGGTAAAGAACTCCAGGTGGTCGAAATTTCCGCAGTCCTCCACTACGGTGTGCCTCATAATCAGAAAGTGGTTTTGGCACGTCAAAACCCATAATGAATGAAGCTATGCACCAACTAGCCCGACATAGTATTCTGCTAAATAGACAATACCTGTGCTGGGTGTTGAAAGAAGCCGGCAGCTTTTTGTCGTGCAAATATTGCGTATCGTGCCACGTTCGTCTGCCGTTTGATGAACCTGCAAATGATTCTTAGTGTTTTATAGCATCATGAGTTCCCAATTTTTTGGCTGTAGGATAACTCTCCAGCGCATTCGCATCGCATGTCATGTAGAGAAACAAGGAATCATCAGCCATGTTGGGCGAGGCGCGAAAACGAAATGGCCATGAACACTCACAATTTCGTTGACGTTCAACGTACTGCCTTCTCGATAACCGAGAAACAACTGGCGACTCGTATCTTCTTTATCGCTTTGTCCAGACGACATTCTCAAGAAGCTCGGTATTGATTTGGACATTGACGACCTCTGTCATCCTATTCTTTCTCAATATACCGGGAGCAGGACAGCTCGACGTCAACTGTCCGTGTGTGTTTCGATTTCTACCCACCGTTATACTTTGTAACTCAACTAAAATTGGATACATAGCTTGAAGAGTGTTTCGAGAACAAGCGAAGAGCTTTAGCGCACTTTTGACCGGCTTGATGCGTGTGTGCATCGACGGCGTCAATTTTACGACGTACAAATATACGTCAGGAGTGGTCATTTCGTGAGATGTCAAAGCGTTTTCCTATGAGCACCCCTGCTATACGAATGATACAGATTTTGGAGATAAATCGATGAGTAGCACGGACTGGCTTTGTAAATGCGAAGTGATGTTACACTCATTCGAGATTTACGATTCGTCGTAGCCCGATGCGAAGCTCCTGCAAACAGAAAATATCGCTGGCGTCAAGCTCAACGCAAGCCAAAAGAGTGTGTCAAGCTTTATAGACGTATAGATGGCTCGCAGCGACATTGGGGTGCGCTGTAAAGTACATATTTATTAGCAATGTACCTGTGTGCCGCCTTTAAGGCGTGCTCAATGTTAACCATATTGTGATCTTATAACATTGTACCAAGAACTCTTACTTCCGCAGGACTCTTGCAACCATGGCCACAACATTCAGCTTCAGAATGGGCAAAAAGGAGCTCCCGCTGAAACCTAAACACAAAGAAACTCTGCAAACAGAGCGGTATAACGCTGTAGAAGAACACAACACGAGAGTTCTAGGCACTGCGAGCTGCATTAGGCGGTCATCCATGCTTGTACTCAGGCGCAAGAGCACGAAAAGAGAACTGTGAAAGGAGTTCGTTCTTTATTTGCTTGTTTGCAGACATCAGAAAAACCTTGAGGCTGAGATAATGGGCTGGTTAAAGCCTTGAGTAAATGCGTTGTCTTGAGTGCCCCACGGCCACATTTGGGACTAGTCTTTGCTTCTTTGTGTGGCTCGTCACGTCCCTTGCGTCTCTTCTTTAGTGCATTTAGCTGTGTTTTCCGCCGCTGGCTTACCATTAAGTGCTTCACATAGAGACCGGAAAGCCGCTGTGAATATCTTACGCAATGAGGTTAAAATGAAAAGTTGCAAACAATATTTTTTTCCCTATGTGTGTCTTGCTGTCCATTTAGTTTGGCACATGCCGGCATGGTGCTGTATTGTGCAGGTCGTACTTGCCTCGAAAAAAAGATCATGAGAAGAGTAGCGCGTCTCTTGGATTCCTATATTGACATTCAGTTGTATTTTTTTAATTTCGTGGATTTCGCGTATACTTCGGCGAATGTTAATATTAAAAGCAATATTTCGAGGAAGCAGCAAGGTTACTGCTGTACGAAAGTAAGAGTTTCAGCAAAAATAAAGTGCGTGCCATTTTTTCAAAGATAGGGTGCGCTTACGTTGATGAGACAGCAGGTTATGGCGTCAATATTGTGGATAGTAGCATTAATACAAAGTGGACGATGCCTTTCCGACCTCGTCTTGTTCATGTGTGCACCATACCAGGCAGACATAAAATTACTTGTTGATGTTTGTAAATTTAGGCTTTTTGTGTTGATCAAGTACTCCCTCGCTAAAGAGGAGAACAAAATGTCTGGCGCGTTTTCATAATCCTATAGATGAGAGCATTGTCCCAGTATGTGATATTATTGAGGTTACTTCAGCAAACCTTTTTACGTCCCCAGCTGTTTCGATTTTCGAAACCTTAGTAGTTGCTTTTCTGCCACTAGGCAGCGTGATTGGTCACCTGTAGAACTACTAGGAGATCTTGCTGAGAAACACAAAAGAAAGACAGAGTTTCATGACAGCGAAATTAACAAAAAGACGCAGTAAACAGTTTTCCACTGGATTACAATGTCCGGAAAGACGTATATGTACAGATATCTCGGCAAGTTTCAACGCCTAAGTGGCGAAGTCGTCCAACAATTACATAGCCGCATGGCTCGCTTCAATGGCTGGTATAGAAAACGTGCTACCGCCTCTGATAGGTACAGTCCTCAAGAGAAATAAAGAAAGAAATAGAAAAAAGAACGACGGTGACTGGGTACCGGCTAACTGAAGTGATTGCTGCTGGCGGAGGTCCAACATTGCATTTCTTCGTGATCGTCCCGTCCGGACATGAAGGTGACAGCGTCAGCACCAGGCTCGAAACGGAAGTGGTTTCCTAGAGCAACGCTTCAGTTCATTGCACTTCAGTTCAATTGAATTTATTTGCTTCTTACGTGAGAAAGGAGACCAATATCTCAAGACCACGTGGCCTGGCACTTGTTGATGGTCGGCATGCTGTACATATTACATTTCGTACTGTCAGGCTAAGTGAGCTCAACCAACTTAATCCGGAATGTTGGACTATGCAACAGCGAAAATTCTCGACCGCAGTAAAAAGAATGTATCCGTATTGGCCTTGACCAGGATAAAAAGTACCAGTGTGGCACCGAGCTTAAAGAATGACCGAAAGCCAAAGTGATTGAAACCGGCGCCTGCATTCCTCTCGCAACAGAACTCACGGCGTCTAGATGTCATACTGTACAAGCCGCATTTTTTTGACAAGTGTGCTACTTAATCACAGCTGTGCTAAAGCGTTCAGCTGCTTGCAACTTGCCACTGCAGAAATATTTCCGAATAAGAACCCGCTGTCAAAAAAGTACGAGAAAGCGCAACGTGCAAAGTAGTCGAAACTGAATGCAACGTTCCTAGCACGTCGATATAGAGCTGCAGCGATATTCTCATCGTCACACGCAAAGTCTCATGACTGGGCTACAAGGCGAAACAACAATGCTACCACGAATAATAGAAACCATTCAGGAAAACAACAAGTTTTCGCATTCTAAGTTACTTGATTCTACGGATAGCGGTTATCCAAGTCATCCTGCGTTACTTTTCACACCGTTTACCCGAGAAACGACAAACCATGAAAGGCGGCTGCAAGAGCCGGTTGTTTGTGCCACTGTTGTGGCAGTTCGGAATGCAACAGTGCCGGGCTTAATGATTACGCCACCATCGAGTCATCACGAAACAACAGCGACGCGAGGAGAAATTTTGCAAAGATCGCCGGCATGACGAAAGAGAGGGAGGGCTAACAATAGATTACCTCTAGGCTACCCTGTACAAGGGAGGAGGAAAGGGATCCGGCGCTTCACGGTGCAGGTGACCTGATGGATGGTGGCGGGGAAAGAGTGGTGCAGGCGTCTGTCGGCAAATTTGAGGTTGCGAGTGCTATATTATCATCATGAGCAGCTGCGGCAGCGGCTTCGTTTAATGTCCACTGCCCCCCAGGATGTGGGCCTCTCTCAGCAATTTCCAATTGCCCCGGTGTTGAGCTAGCTGATGCAAACTTGCGCCTGCAAATTTGCTAATTTCATTACCCACCTAATTTTCTGCTGTCTTCGACTGTGCTTCCTTTCTCTTGGCACCCATTTCGTTACTATAGTGGTTCACTGATTAAGTGTCCTATGCATTGCATGACCTCCGCAACTCTACATTTCTTTCTTTCCTAATCTCAACTAGAATATCACCTATCCGCAATTGCTCTCTGATCCACACCGCTCACTTCCTCTCTCATAACGTTACGTTTCCTATTTTTCGTTCCTTCGCTCTTTGCGTGGTCATTTACTTGTTCTCCAGCTTCTTTGTTAACCTCCAGGTTTCTGCGCCGCTATTAGCACCAGTAGAATGCAACGATTGTACACTTTTATTTTAAACCCATCATGACGCTCTTTGGCCACACTTGGCCCTTGCGCCATTAAACATCAAACATTCATTCATTCATTCATTCATTCATTCATTCATTCATTCATTCATTCATTCATTCATTCATTCATTCATTCATTCATTCATTCATTCATTTTATTTTAAACGGCAATGTTAAGCTCCTAATTAGTATTTGTTAATGCCTGCCGTATGCACTCCAATTCATTTTTATTCTGTAAATCTCCTTCTCATGATATACAGTGAGTAAGTGATAAAGATAAGCTTAATCCTGTGCAGGCTCAATAGTTCGACTGGCAATAATGAATTATTCTTCACATGTCCAGTTATTGAACAATACCTTTGTGTTCTGTATAATAATGTTCAACGCTGCTCTTACACTTTATTGGTTGTGGTCCTGAATTATTTGCTGCAATTCACCCCAGTGTTGCTGAACAGGACAATGTAATCAGTGAACCGAAGGTTGTTGAGCCATTCAGCCTTGATCATAATTCCTAAGCCTCCCCAGTCTGATAGCCTGAATATTTGCAAGCATGCACATAATTGCATTGCATAGATTGTGACTCCTTGGATTACCCTTTTCTTGATATTTTCCTACTTTTCTTGCGGAGAAACAAGGTAGCTGTGAAATCTGTGCAGCTATTTCCCAAGATATTCATGCATTCCTCCTGTACTCCTTGATTACGATGTTCTTCTATGGCTGCTGGTATCTCTAATAAATGAAATGCTTTTTCATATTCTAGAAAATCTATAGAGAGAGGTTGATTGTATTCCACGGCTTTTTCAATTTCCTGATAGATAACATGACCGTGATTCATTGTAGATTATCCTCTCCTTAAGCTTGCCAGTTCTCCTGGTTGATTTAAACCAAGTGTTACCCTGATTACATCTAAAATTATCTTGGGGGATCGTATACACACTACTGAAATCACGCTAATGGGCCTATCATGAGCCTTCTATGGCAAAGTGTAATTTTATACGGAGGGCACGATAATGTGAAGAGAAGGCGTGTTTTTCTTGGCTTTATTTTCCTTTCTCAGTTTGTCTCCAAACACTGATAATCTCCATTTTTCGCTTTCATGTATTTCTGACATGTGGGTGCCCAAATATTCCACCTAAACATTATTTAGGCCTGCAGAGACAATGGCTACGGCTTTAGATTAAACCTACCCATCTATTATAGTTATTCAGTTGTTCTTTATCTGTTTTACTTGCTTTCTCACCAAACGTCTTCTCCGGCACACATGACCAAATTAGTGAAAAATTAGGGGAAACAATGCTCAGAAAACAGTGCAGTCAGAGCTTTTCCCTAAAAGATTGTTCATCTAAAATGATCACATGCCGGAAGAGCGGGTCACAGAAAGAAAGACACGAAAGGTAGCGCGAAAGACACCATGTGTGTCTTTATTTTTATGTTCCTGTTTTCAAGCTGTGCTCTTTTCGTCACGAAATACAACTTGCCCAAGCTTTTACCCATCGTATCTACAAATGGTCTAATTAAACACTGAACTGCGTTTTAGGCGAAATTATTGGCACCTAGATATTTAATCACCACACACCATAATGTTGCAGGTTGTTAGCAGGCGTTATAAGCAGTAAAGCGATGCTTTGACTCAGCGTGTGCATCAGAGCCTCAAAGATATTATACTGTGCACGCACTGGTGACACACAGAAGCAGTAAGTGAATCACCTTGAGGTAGAAAGCGGTAGTATGTCAGCCAAAAGGCGGCGACTTATGAAAGCACTGAGAGTGTGTCACGTGTGTGTGTCTGGGCACAAAACATTACGACATGCACTGAGATTGTCGTTAATGACGAAAACATTGGGCATTATTCTTCCCACTGTGAACTTGAATACTAAATGGTTGGTCTTAGTTGGCACACAGCATTAACTCGTGTGGTTGGTTACGAGGTAACCACGAAATAAACCTTTTAGTTCCGGTTCAATAGAAACTGCACACAATTTATCCACCTCTGAAGATTCTGAAAAGAACATGCCAGCTTCACAGCTTGAAGTAGTTCTATCATAACAAAAAATGGCCAGTTTCACCTTGAACGACGAAGATAAAAAGGATTTCAAGATTTAGCGTTGCGCCTAAGCTCGACGGACGGTGTTCTAACTATTAGTGGGTATTACATGTTAGTGCAAACCAGTACGCAAGCAAGGCAAAAGCGGCTTGGCAGAAGGAACGTTGCCCCGGCAACCGCCACGCGTCTTCGCTGGCATGAAGAATAATGCCAACAATGACACTACAGGCGTCTCCACTCGACATGGTGCATGAGATGATGCCGACGGTAAACCGTCGGCGTTAGTAGGGGCTCGATAAAACATTAGACAAGGATATCTGGGCGTTTACTATACGTTTTGGTCAGATGAGGGCACACACATCTGCAAGAATTCTACGCACTAAGGGAAAGGACACCATCACGGGTGAATAGGACGTCTGAACACCTTTGTTGCACCCTTACTTCTACGCAGGTTACTGAAAATGAGAGTACTCGTTTGCAGAACGCCCTTAGGGCATACTTTTAATAATCTCAGTGTGCTAGATGTGCCTTTTGAACGAAACATGTACCTTACAGAATTTAAGAGCGCCCGAGCGTTCAAGCACTTGAGCCACGTAGAAAGGTACATGCGGGTGTATTTCCCAGAGGTTCGTCCCATGTCATTGCTTGAGGAAGTCATAGGGTCACGGTAGCTAATGGGTCCCTCCTGCTACTTCACGCACACATCATCCCTCATTGGGAAAACGAAAGACTCAGCTGTTTTTTTTTTAATTTCATATCCTGCCTTCTGCTTTGTACCAATAGCTTCGTTTAAGTTGTTTAAGCTCGGCGTTGTTTTATACATAACCTGCCGAGCGTCAGTGAATAATAGTGCGTCTGCCAACCGTAGCTGTTCAGGTGCATGTTCGTTCTGGCGCAGCACTGGCACCGGCGCAATAATTGGAATTTAATTTATTGCATAGATGGCGCACCTCGTTAGTAAAGTGCGGAAACACGATTATATTATTCTCCTCCCTCCATCCTGTCGTCCAAGTCCAACCGATAGTTTACTTAAATCGTTTTGTCTTGGTGTTGGCTAAGAGGTAAACTGAAAAGCATAGCGTCAGCCCATTATAGCAGCTATAGGCGTCAGCGCACTCTTTCGGCGCACTATTAATATCCCTGGTTGTGACTGTTCTTACAAACAACGCTGCAAACGTTGTTAATGAAGGCTCAAGCAGACGTTAATGTTTCTTCAAATTATATGTCCGGTGGATAGCATGGATATATGAAAGAAGCTAAAGACGCGTTTAATTTTTTAAAGCCAGATTTTCGTATGAAAACCTAGCCGCTGTAAAGAGAAAATGATTCTACAATAACTTGGTTGACCTGACCTTACCTACACCATTGTACAGGACCCTGTATGAGGATGGGCCAGGCAATGATGTTTTAAGTCGAGTTAAAAAGTCTGTTTCATCTAGCGCTCAAGCATTTTACTTTCGAATACACTTGTGTATCTCGTGCTCTAAACATAGAAACAGAAAAAGAGGCTGTGTGCACTTTGGGAAGTTAACTGCTATGCATTGGAGTGAGACTATCATTTTTTGATGTAGCATCTTCTGCGATAGCGCTGTTAGAAGCTAATAGCATTCCAGACATGCTGCAAGTACGAGACTATTGAACAAGTCTTCCTAGACATCAGGTAGGGCGACTTATTTTGGGACGCTGTTACGAAAAACTGTTAAAGAAAACTTACTGCTGGATGCGTATACGGTATGAGGTGATAGCCAGTACGTTGAAAAGATGTACAATTTGATGCGCTCATGCTCATTGCTCTGTATAGCATTTGGAGGAAGTGCTTGGCAGCGTTTATTGCAGATGTTGACATTAGATCAATTTGTCTGTATTTCTGTGAACTTATTACAAGACTTCTTGAAGTATATATAGACAGCAATACCCTGTACCAGAATGGCTGAGCAAGTTGGAGCTACATGAATGCTTGGAAGAATTTTAAACTCTTTAATTGGCCACTAATTGACTGGTATGTATTATTCTCTCTTATCGTAAGTGTAATGGTATTCCGTGCAAACGCGATCAATAGAGAAAGAATAGAAAAACGGGGGAGGGAGGGTCGAGAGGTAACGCTTTCGACTGGCAAACTGTCGATCCACAGTTAAAATCCTAGTGGAGTGCTGCTTGGTTTTCTTTTTCTTCATTTCATCTTTTTTATAAACTTCCCGGAAGGCACTTCTGGTTTACTTCGGTGGTCATCCGATGGCTAGGCCAGTGGCAGAGCAAAACGATATAGTTGTAAAAAAAAGTATTCAGCATCTTTTTCAATAAAGCCCACTAGGTGAACGGGTGCCACTGCAAAAAAAAAGAAAAGAAACCATTCATATGGGTGTATCCATTCATTGAAAGAACATTTTGCATTGGTGTAACGAGGTGAGTTATGAAAAGAAGAAAACACACTTAAGGGGGCAATCTTCCCTATTGTGTAATGGGCTTATAGCGTGCGCGTGAACAACGGCCAAGCTAGCAGCGGGACATATAAGACAATCATGCCTGCACCACCAAGGCAACTGAGCGCATCACTGATGGTGCCTCTCTTCGCTCATCGTTTTCGGTGCTTTACTCATTTTACGTCTCTGAAAAACCTTATAACAGACGATGCGTGCCCCTCGTGCGGGCTCACGGCGACACTCGCACACGTGCTCTGGGAGTGCAGAAACGCTCCGCCCGACTCTACCTCCGACAGGTGGGAGAAGACCCTAAGAAGCCCGCTCCTACAAGACCAGCAATGGGCCGTCCAGCAGGCTCGCGCAGTGGCCGCCAGGTATTCCCTGTCGGTCCCTGCGTGGGAGACGCCCACTGCGCGCTGACGTGCGTCCTGCAGGACTTTTTATTAAAGTTTTTCCAATCCAATCCATGCAGGCGCGGGCGGGCCGCGCATGCGCGGTAGATAGTGGGACAGCACGATGGTGGCGACACTGACAGCTTCAACACGCCTCAATCATCCGCATAATTGTTATCACAAGAATAACCGTAATTTACCTTTGTGCTTTTATTTTGTTCAGACTGACACTGAGCACCACGCCCGAGTGTAAACTCTTGCGGATCTTGCGGGCTCTTGCTTCATTAGGAAAGCGTTCCGAGAGCGATTTTACAGAATGAAAGGAGGAAAGGTCGGTTTGAGCTCGGGTGCTCAAGTCTGTAATTTTACAGGTAAATGTATGGGATAAGAATAAAAAAAAAGATTTCATCAAGGCATTGTAAAACGAATGAGAAGTGAAGTCAATCAAGAACCTGAGATAAGCACACATCGCCCAATACTATCAAGGCAATCGGTAACAGTGATCCTCCTACGACAACATCAATGGATGCATTCGAAAACATTGCGTGGCACATAACTGTCCACCTGAAGCCATGTCATGTAGTAAGGGTGCATAGATAGAGCTTAACATAAATGCATACAAATAACCAATGAAGCAATAAAACATCTTTCCGGTCAACGCAAGGAAGCAATAATGGATGTTTTCGCAACCCCGTCATGTCTCAAGATGGCTTTCGGACTCCAGATAATCGCTATAAATGGTTGCCATGGGAACAGCACCCATTCTCCACAGGGACCACGTTCGCTTTAGGTTGCAGGCGAGTAAACCACATTTAGACGAGGCAAAACAGAAGAAAGGAAACAAGATAACCTATGAACAAAATTTCAACACACTGAAACTCGAAAATTGGCAGTAGCCGAACAACGAGAACATCGTTAGGCTTTTTGAAACCAGAGTTGCTGGGGGTGGACCCAATCTTGGGGCATTGCTGTATGTTAGCCTTTTCGACCCTCCTCCGCCATGTCCTCTCAACGTAAGACGATAGTAGGGATGTGAAATATGAACCAGAAAACCACGGCAGTCTGCGGAGCGTACACTTGAGCCGCGCACATCAATCTTTGTTTTGCTCTACACAAGGTGGTTGTATGCTTGACAACAAAAAGCACATCATCCCAAAGGCCCGAAGAAAGTACAGAGGTCTTAGTGCCGAGAAAATGATACATTGACTTGGAATCAGCTTACAGCGTGTTCATGTGAACAATTTATCACTATTACACGCGTGGCTTCATAACGTGTTTATACGTAACAGCACCCTTTTTGAAAATAGGTCTTTCGCTTTTGTCGTTTCATATATAGAAAAGCAAGTGGTTTACTTTACCTCCTTTATTTCTCTCCATGCCGTACGACGGATGAATTTAGTGAGGAGCTCATTTTTGAGTTTCAGGTGGCCTTTTTTATGGTGATGGCCTATATATTACCATCCTGTAGGGTAATGACACGGGCTGGATCTAGAAAGTGGAATATTTATGAATATAACGCTCTGCAGAGTCATTTTGTTCTCTTCTTCTAAAGATTCTTAGTGCAACCACGGCAAGTGTACGCTGTGAGCTCGAATTTTATCGCAAGGCATAAAGAACAGGGTGCACGCGAAAATATAAAATTAGATCTAGGAAAGAAGTGAAATATGAACACAATACGGTATTACATGGCAGATGCAATTGCAGATGAAAAAAAATGCCGAAGCTAAACATGAGCACTGGGAAGATAATGCGTGTTCCTCTTGGTATGATGATTCTTGAAGGAAGAGAGATAAAGAAACTAAAAATACATATTACTCTTTTTCTTCTGTATCATATTTTCGTATTAAAAATGCCTCTCAGAATTTATTGCCACGCCATTACATCCCCATTATAACTATAAGACTATGTAAGAAAACTGAAAGCTTTCCTGAAAATTTCTGATAACGTTTCAGGTGCTTTCTAGGTAATAAAATTAACCATAATGAGCTCACGGGGCGCTAGAAGGGGAATATGCTAAAATGGACCATTGTACTGCAACGTCCATGAATTTTAAGCCACTCAAGCGCATTATTTTGATCTATAAACTAAGCAAAAGTTCCAAAGCAAGAGCATTGCCAGCACGTGTTTTTGCCAATCACGTAATTATATTGCCGATGTCATAATTTAGTGACGATTGCGATAGTCAACTGTAATTTATACACGCCTGGTAGGCTGGCTATCTCGTTGCTCCTACTTTTATAATACATTCCCCTTTCTTCTCGACAAACAGTGTCCAGTTAGTGGCCAATGTAGTTACCATCCATACTAGTTTTTCTAGAACTTTTCTGTTCACCACGCTCTCTTATATGTCGACGTGTTTCCGACTGAGATAAGAAATGGCGATTGAAATGAGGAAGATGATGTGTGAAGATGGAGTTGAGATTAGTAACACTTGTTAATTACCTAGGAAATATATTTTTTTCAGCACACGATACAAAAACAAGAAAACTAAAAAGATATTTTCAGGCAGGGTGATCATCAAAAGATGTATGGTCTTTTGTAATATTGCATGTTAAGTCATTGCTTCCAGATACTAAGACAGCGAAATGGCGGGTAGCAGTTTGACACAAAAGGATGATGTTATGCGGGAAGTGGAGACTGGTTCGGGCGACAGAACACTGGATGCGTTTCAAAAATAAAGTGAAATCAATGCCAGAAAATAAAGAAAAAATATTTGGTATGAGCTCACCACTGGAAGCGCTGGTAGTGCTTTGGTTTCTGCGTTGACAGGCAGATCAACAGGCATCGCTACGTCTCTGTAGCACTGACACTGCTTGCACTGAACCGTGGCAATGTGTGGTTTACGAGGTATGTTTTAGCGTTGTCCTCCAGAAAAGTTGTTGCTTTACATTCTACATTCATTCAATATCGTATTAGGAGAAGAAAGTTATTTTGAAACCCTTTGAATGCTACATTGCGATATGCTCGTATCAACGGTTACTTCACAGAGCTCCTGTGGCATGCTCAGATGATTGAACACACATTTAGTTTGCTCACTGCCAACGTATCGGGGGGGGAAGAGCTCTCGTTGGCACTAATTTCGACTTTCACAAGTTTTTGATATTCTGATAAATCCGTCGTCGCGGAATAGCAAATGAACTTTTCGTAAAATATTTGTATATGCATCTCCGATAGAGTTTGCCATTGCAGAAAAGTGAAAAGCCATTTACATGCATTGTTTTTTGACAGCAAACAGAATAATTAAGGCTTACGACATTGTGATATCAGCGCTGCATACAAATATATACCTGAAAGTGCCAAATACGCAGTTTTGTTGGGCGTACGCCACCACCTACGTATGCAGTGCGAGGTCGTGCGCAGGTAGCGAAGCGTGAGCACACGAAAAGGCAATAATTAGCCGGACGGAAAAGTTTAGAAAGTGCTTGCTGACTTGCACGCGCAGGAGCCGGTAGTGTGCTACTCAGCGCCGGTACATGCCAGCTTGAGAAACTGCGCAACCAATATCAGCCGCAACAAAGCCAAACCAGAAGCCGGAGTAATATCTGTGGCAAATGCCATATCGAGAAATGGGCTCTCTTGGACAAGCGAGAACACCCGAGAACGTCCCGCAAAGCCCACAGAGCCCGCAGCGGACTCTACGCAGCTTTTCAAAAGCTGCGTAGCAGCTCTTGAAAACACCCATTTCCAACACATTTCCAAACACCTATCATTTTATTTCTACCAAGAGCACCGCCGGTAGCCCGAACAAGCAGATATTCTTGCGAAAACACAAACCACTTAGAATACAGACCAAAAACAAGCTGTACACACATAAAGAAAAGCAGAAATGAACAAAACAACTTGAAGCACTTTGAACGGCAATGTCCGGACACTGCGGGCATAACTGCAGTGTTAGCTATTTTGGCGCATCGAAGCGCGTCCTCTTTACGCTTCACTAATTACTAACATCAACATGCTTAGTATGCTTCGTTCGTTTCACTTTCATTGGGCCTAACCTTTTTGCGAAGCCAAATTCGGCCTATAGACCCCTCGTAAGTCTGATATTTCGGTCTGTCAGCACGAATGGGCAATAAGCCTGGCGATCATCATGGCCCACACGCTAGCGCAGAGCTGTCCAGTGAACACTCGCGCCAAATTGCAACCTGAAATCCTTACGGGCCAGTACTTCTGATGAAGCAATATCTGTAGCGGGGTTACGCTTCTTGTTTTACGCAGCATCACGCACCTTCCCACTCTGTGCCGTCACACTGTAGCCATCAGTCAGGCACGTCAGCCGCACGTGACCCTCGAAACAGAGCGCAAGTTGCATGCAAGGTCGCTTCGGTCGCTACGCAACCTTCTACAGTGCGTTCATCAATCAAATTTCTGCCTCATCCTTGCAAAGCTTTTACCCTCGCATACACCTTCTCGCGCTACCTATCTTTTCCTTCATTGCACCCTTCCCTCCCGTGCTTACTCTGTCTTTCTCAGAGAGCACCACGTTTGCGCACAGTTTAGACGGGTGAGAGGGAGTTGAGCACAAATGTAACTGGAATGTGGTGGCATTGACATGCGTCACGGGCTTCCCTCTAAAACCGCGGTAGAAAAGAAAAAAAATTGCCTAACCCAATGGCTGCGTTTTATTAACCCCGGTTTCATAAACAAAATTGAGTGCCTTTGATAGGCAACGACATATTGATCCGTCACCCATCTTTATTTTTTCTAATCCAGGAGGCAATGTGAGAACTACGAACAAGTGCCATACAATCGTGATTGTCACTAGGTTGAGCTCCATAGTGCTGTGGGGTCCAAGAACGGAGCCATTTTGCCGTAGGCGTTTGTCATAGACCCATTTTGAAGTGTCGCATTCCTTTCTTCACAGCGATATTCTTCTTCAAGTGCTCAAATATGTGTGCACTATGTGTACATATGTGTAGGCGTGCGTGCGTACGTGCGCATGCATGCGTGCGTGCGTGCATTCGCGTATGTGTGTGCGCGTGTGTGTGCGCGCATGTGTGCGTACGTGTGTGCGCGCGCGACTGTGTGAGCATGCGTGCGTGTGTGTGTCTGCGTGCGTGCGCGCTGGCATTGCTAGCGCTTCTTCACGTGCTTGCCTAGTTAACAGTCTCCTTGATGATGCGCAGGCAAACAGGAGCCTCAGAATATCGAGTGGTGCTTGGCAGGAGTACCAGGAGATGCGCTTCCAATATTTATTTCGCCACCGTAAGGAACAATACGATCCGAACAAGAGCCGCGTGGGCTACTCTTGCCTCTAGCTACTATACACTGGGCTAGCAAGAAAAGAGGACAATAGCCTGAGCTCTGGTTCAGCGGTGACATCACCGTGTGCGCGAATGGCGCAAGCTTGTGCCCGTCGCTGGAAGCGCTGAAAGGTGGAACGGTGGCGTTTTGCAAGGCGAACATATGGGTATACGTTCTTTTCGTCATCTTTTGCAAATATATATATAATTTTCGAGCTAAGCTGTGCCGCTTCCTTTAGCTTGTCCCTTTGTCTCTGACATTTGGGCTTACTATGTGATTCTCTTTCTCCTCATAATTCACGGGCCTCGTTGGAAAACGGGTCGTTCTTAAAGGGACTCTTGAAAAGTTGAATGCTCCTAAGCTAGGCAACTAAGAAATGCCACGTGTCTTCTTCGCTGGTACTTGTTGCCTTTCTTTTTTCTGGTGGAAATGTAAAGAGGGGGGGGGGGGGGTTGTTTCTACCAACAGTTTATTCTTCTATAGAGTCCTGTTAAGGAAAGGGCGCATAGAGATTTGAGCATGCACGCGGCATTGGCATGCATATGCTTTTGCCCGCAGAGTGCTACTCTCGCTTACTTAGCGAAAACGCTGTGCACGAGCTGCTATATTTAGATAACTGTAAAATACAAAGTAACTGTGGCTCTTCTTTTCGTTTTCAATAATTTAATTCGGCTTTATTCTCCGCAACCGATAATTGAATGCTGAGATTGGGAAATTGTACAAATAAGGATAAGTTCAAGCGAGCTAGAAAACAGCGAACGTGGGGAACTTGATAATTGGGAATAGACAGAAGTAAAAAAAGAAGGCCCCTTCCAAGTAACCTAAATTGCATCTGCACATAAAAACGTTCTGAATTTGAGGGATAGCTGTAATATGAGAATTCAACATCTCTTTGAACAACAGTGCATGATACCGGACAAACAAACCTACATGCGATGCGCTACGTACACATACCAACATTTACCAACCAGGCCAAACTTGCGCTCTTTTGCTGGCCTTTTTTTCCTCTCTCTCTCTCTGTCTTTACAGCTTCTTTCCTTTCATGCGCCACTGGCCACTGAGGGTAATAGTGGCCAGTGGCGTAGGAAATAATAATAATAATAATAATAATAATAATAATAATAATAATAATAATAATAATAATAATAATAATAATAATAATTGTGACCTAATGGTTAGCCCATCGGGATGCTGTGCTGGGGTAGCGGTATTAAATCCCACCATCGCGCGCGTTATGTTATTTTTTTTTCAGGTGCGAGCTATTCAGGTGCTACCAACAGCCACGGTCAAGGAAAGTCCAGCAGAGTTCACATGGTAGGATTCGCTTAATAGCATTATGCAGGCAAAGTACTAAGTAGCCACGGGAGGCTTCGGCGAAAAAAAAGGAGCAAATATTCACAGCTTATAATGGTAATGTTTTGAAGACCCACTCGGCAGCCACTGCCGAGTTACGTTCGACACCTTACTGATATCGTCAAGAAGTACATGGTCCCAGCATTCTGCGTCTACTACCCTTCGTAGCAGAGTTCTTGACACTCGAAAAGAGAATTGAAATGCAATTTAATGCCACGCGAGGGGCCATTGAAAGAGACACAAGCAGTGGTGGTTGAGTGCTATAATAAGAGCTGACCATAAAATAAACTTCCAGTTGGAATTAGGAGAAAAAAAAGACGAGTTGAGCAGGGAAGATAAAACGCTTAAGAGTTATACGATGATCTGTTAGGGTAACAGAATAAAGGTTGAAAGTATTTGGAGGCTCAAAAAAAAAGATGAAGCAGCTCTGGTGCAGAAAATTGCAGATGTGAGGGAACTTCTATTATTTCGTGCACTTCTCTTGCTCGTAAGCCGTATGGCTCTGTTATAAGTTATTGCCCTATGGTTGTAATTATTATCATTAAAACAGCTCGTTAAAATCTCTCTTGTTTTTTTTTATATACTGGAAGCGATTGGCGGTACGGGCGCAGCTTGAAGGCAGGCCCGTCCGAGCACGTAAGTAAACATGTTTGTATTAAAGTGAAGGCGTGCTTGTGAACTTTCCCGGATTTACATGACCGTGGCTGGATGCTGCTGTCCTGCGAAATAGATCACACATGGACCCACATATTGTGTTCACTACCCTTGCATGTGTCCTGGCTACTGGCCTAATTTTCTGCGGAATTACTACGTGCTAAAACAAACGATAGATGTAGTGCCGTAGCAAAGGGGCCTAATGCCGAAGACAGTATAATGCGAGGTCACCTGGGTCACATGGTGGGAGTCTCCGCATCCCGTCGTCTTCACTGGCAGGCACGTAATATCTACAGTGCAATACGCTGGGCAGAGTATAATCATTTAGGTGGCAATCAGTTGCATGCCAGCAGTTGTGGCTCCGCTTCACGGATTCAAACAGGAGGGCTTGATCTACAGAATTGTTGTTTTTTAAGAATTCCTCTAGGCATGATTATATTTTTCGTGTATTTTGCTTTACTAGAAAATTGAGCGGTGCCTTTCTGGTCATCCCATCGGTATGTGAACATTTTTTGAAAGGCGTAATTTTCTGCACTAGCGTTTCGCGCTCTAAAGGGCGTGTTGTTCTGGCGTAAAGAGCAAAATTTTGTCTTCCTAGTACTGCTCGCCACTGGCCAACCGCTGTCACTATGTTGATATGTTCGACAGAAGGGTGCGAATATGGCCTGGTTGGTTTGTGACTTGAGCAGAAGAAAGCAGAGCAGCGCGCTGTGCAGGAACGGACGAACTTATGTTGTGACCCGTCATCGGCTGACAGTGCTATTGTTTGTCCCTTCCACATGTCCTATGTATTGCGTTTTTTCCTCTTTACTGGTCATTTCGGACATCACGATCACCTAGAAATTTGGTTTGACAAGCTTTTCTAGAGGAAAAAACAGTCGGTGTAAATTTAACGAGACCCCCCTTTTTTTCAGAACATAAGTGCAGGAATACTTCGAATTGGCTTGATTATTTTTTGTTACTACATATTTTTCTCTTAAGGATAACTATTTGCGAAATGAACTTATAGTAAGGGAAGTAGTTGCCTGCTTTGTTCACTTACCTGTTATTTTCCTTCCTCGGAAAAGTAACATAAACAATGACTTGAGCTCCAAATAGGAGCTAAAGTATGGAATTCATCGTAAGGGCTCGACACTTTGAAAAATGAAGAGGTGCCACAGGTTTAAGAGTACTCCCTCTTTGAACGGCGTCATTATACTCTTGGATCGTGTCCGCTTCACTAAAGTTTGCTACTGCAGTCATATGTAACACCAAAAAACAAACATGAAGATCTTGCGCTATAGTTTATTGGTCATACTAAGCGTTCGTGACAATGTCGTGGTCATACCTTCTGCCTTCCCAGCTTCCTTTCACTGGGTGCTTGAGCATGGCTGCTGTATTTCGGACTAACTTACTGGCTGTAGCAAAAAGACGGTTTTCTGAAAGAGACAACGGGAGTCACTGCATTCTCTTCTATTGAGCCACGTCTGGACAACATTGCAAATGAGAATTTTGAAGCTAAAATGATGAAGGCAATCTTCATTCAAAGAGATGCAGTGAAGACAGCCCTGCCGACAGAATAACGCGTCGGTTTACAAAAAAAAAAAAAGAAGAATGAAGGTAGAAAGGAAGGAATGAGCAAGCCCCAAATAGGAGCTAAAGTGTGGAATTCATTCTAAGGGCTCGATGTTTTGACAAATGAAGAGGTGCCACAGGTTCAAGAGTAAATGCTTTAAAAGGGAATATTAAAACAGAGTTTCCATTTCGAGGCATTGTATTTCTGGAATAAGGTTTATTTATTTCCCGCAAGAGAAGTTGTTTGGCTTTGTTTAGGGTATTGACTAGTTATTCCAGGAGCTTCTGAAGCGTAATGTGTCATAACTCTTTCCTTTGCCAAGCGCGTATAGAACCGTTCTCTTGCGAATTTTCAAACAGTTCAAAATGTATGCTGAGCTGTGTTGAGCGTTTCAGAAAACTTAAAATGAATGAGCGCCTATTCGTTGACTATGTGGGCCTTCTTCTTTCTTGGCTGGTTGTTTTATACTCCTGCTAATAAAGTTACCCGTCATCTTTTATAAATAGTCCGTTACAAATAGCAGTATTACCAACTGTCACGAGGGAATTGGCCGAATTTCATTTCGACGCAGAAATTAGAAGCTTCATCTTTTTACATCTGTAGAGGCGGTTATGAACGCCTCGGATGACATGATTCAAGCCTTTCATACCATCAAATGGATGGCTATTCCGCTTATAGCAAAAATTGCTATGCCAAGGGTTGCATGACGGCCACTGTAGGATGACGACGCAATGACGACGGTGACACGACCACGGCACAAGGGCAATGTGATGTTGATGAGTGTATGAGGACAATGGCGTGGCGATGACTGTTACGCGAAGCATGTATAGCGACAATTACGCGGTGAGGAGGACATGACGGGAGTCAGGTGACGAAACTGGCGTGACAACAATGGAAAAACCAAAACGGCATCACCGCGGCCATTTGACAAAGAATGCGAGAAGACTGTTTGACGACGATAGCATAGTGATGACGGCATAACGAAAGTTGGGTGACAAAGCTGAAATAACGTTGATGCAATGACCTCGAGCACATTCCTAGTGCCCCAAGCTATTAGATAACCTGGGTCACTGGGTGACTTGAAGGTGGTGATTTCGCCACAGTTTACTTTTGTTTCCGTGCGTGTTTGTTCCAGCGGTGGTATGCGCTTCACCTAGAAGTTTGCCTGAGCTAGCGCATGGTACTTATCGGGGAAAGGTGTGAGTGCGGAGTTTGTTAACGTGAATGTTAACAATCGCACATCAGGAGATCAGCTTGTAGTTTACAACCAGCTCTTTACGATTCATTGTTGTTATAATGTGACCAAGCATGACCTTTTTCCCGTCTGTTCCGGCTACTTCTCTTTTCCTCGATTTAAGGTAAGAAAATAATGACGCAAGAATAAAATAATATGTATACCTGACGACCATGGGAAGATGCACATCAATATCTATATCCCAGGTGAAAAGGTCTGATAAGTATCACAGACCGACAAATGAATAATGAAAGTATGATAAAGATAAACGAAACTGCAAAAATAGCTGTCGAAAATTGCAGTGAAATCTTCGATGCCTGTAGGTCCATGACATTGAGGCTACTGGAGTGATTGATTGATTTCGAATATAAATCAGCTCAGGAGATTCGATGACAGCACATCAACGAAATAACAAGTTACTTTGCGACGTGCAGTACAGAACTTTTTTATCACGCAGCAACCTGCTCGACGTTCAGTTCCCGCGCCCCATGCCTTAAAATTGCTAGCTTTGCAAAGAGCATTCCTGTGTGGCTTAGTCCATTTACTCCTTCCGCTATATTTTGGCAAGCAACGGGCGGTAAGCCTAAAGGGATCAGCCATCACCACCGCCGCTCGTGGATGACCCTAGATCTCCAACATCGCTATTCACAGGCGAAAGGGGATCACTTTAGTTTCGAGGCAAACTAAGCGTCCTCGGCGTCACTGTTGTAAATCCGCAAACAAGTATATAGCTGCGGCTTCAATCTTGTAAACAGTCACCAGCTCATTTTACTCTCAAGGTGTTGCTCCAAAACGAAGCAAGAAGGCCTGGGAATGGCACACATTTCGCATGATAAATTGACCGCTTACCCAAGGTTGCTGGCACCAGTTGCACAAGTATCTATGTTTTATTCGCTCCCATGTACCCACCAAGTGCCCGTTGTACGTTTGTATAAGTATTGAGAATTCAAAGGCGTTATTTCTGTTCTGAGACAAACGGCTATTTCGTACCTTCATTAATAGCGAGTTTTTAACATAGGTAACTCACCCAAAGACTCCAAAGTGTACTACTAGCTTCCTCGGAGGTAAGCGTGTTTCAAGCGATTCAAGAATTTTTCCTTTTCATTTTTTTTTTTGCGGACACGTCTCAGTACGTTATGGAACGCAACATGCTTTCTTTCTTGCGTACTTTTACTGCCAGAAAAATGCACGCCTTCCACACACTCGCACTTGTTGCCATTCGTATGCTAATACAAAAGGTGGCATGCTATAACAAAGCCAAATAAATTAAAACATGGTGGTCACATGTACCGAGAATATGTGTGCTTGCTTATAAATACCCGGCCTTCTCGAAAAATTAGGGGCACACCATTGCCCGGCCGGACCTTCGAATAACGCATTTCATATATTCGCTCCATAACTAGAGTACAGCTTGCTTTTATGTTTGACATATACCGGTGCGTACGCAGCAGGCGCTCACTTCGAAGTTGATACTGTATATTGATGCGCTATGAGAACGTATCAGAGAGTTTTAGCGTGTCTGCTACTGTGGCCTATGCAGGTGATCTTGCTGTGTTGCCGGGTGGGCGGAGCCGTAAACGTGAGCGGTTGGCATGGTGCAGCCACATTGTGGCGCACAGCTCTACCAGCGAAACACAGTTATTATAGCATTAACCAATTGTATTATACTTTGGCTCTGGTGTAAATTTTCGGCGGCACTGTAATCACGAACACGTATTTTTAAGTGGTTAAAATGTCTTACAATTGATTATAGCACTATTACCTTTGTGTTTGTCTACTTGATCTCGGCACCACCAGGTGACTTCACCGGGCAGGCTGCGCATGTTTACGCTTCCGCCCTTCCGGCCAAACGCCGAGCTCGCCTGCCGCCTATGTATGCCAGGCTAATCCCACTGGCTGGAACACCATCACTACCACCACCACCACCACCTACAGGAACGCCGGACACACTAGAGCTCTGTATTAAGAAGTGGTTGGAGATATTGTGCAGAATGTATGTTCCACAGTGAGACACTGCAGTGTAATCTCTTAATATTACTGAAAAAATATTATTTCTAGCCAGCATCAAGCTAACAGTGACGAAAAATTTATTAGCAGTGAATTGTTAATAATTACCAGTAATTAATAACAACATAACAAATTTGTAGCATTACATACAAGCATACACAGTGGATCACGCCTTTCATCCATCCACGTCTCCTTTCATCTCCTTTCATCCATCCATCCAAGCTTTTTCGAGCTCAGCGCAGAACTGCAGCTTGGTGAAAAGGAAAATCGAAGTTGTTTCTGAAGCTATTCTAATATTAGGATGTTCGCCAAAGTTTTGCAAAGTTCTACAGTGATTTTTTCATGCAATTGCAACTCAGCTAATGATAATAATAGCTTCAGTAATAATAATAGTTGACGGGCTTTATGCGCCTGAAAAGAAACTCTTTTTTCTTGATAAGTCGAGTTACAGATCTGAAAGAATCTTCTGCGAAGTTCAGGCTGATACTACGTTATTCTATAACCCTACTAACTTAGCCTACTCACCGGCTCTAAATACACTCACTCAACTTCTTGGTGAGCTCCTAAGATAAGCAAAATTATTTTTCAAAAGCGCAGCAAAAGTACAATAAAGATGACGGAACTCATGTTCGTGAAAAAAAAACGAAAACTGAAATTGAAAATTTTTGAATTCACCAAGAACAAGAGCACAGCTGGTTCCACAAACAAAATTAAGCCTGGTGAAAAGGGTTCTGCTGCCTCCTACATGAGGTGGTGTCACAAAGGAATAGACATCGTAAGTAGTCTAAGTTTCCACATAATTGAAAAAGAAAAGAAATAGTTGAAATATCACTTCTTGTGCGGAAGATGACCTGAGACAGCTCAGAAACAGCCGGGTCATTAACACACGCCGGAAACAGAGGTAAGTGCCGCTAGAAAAACAAGACTGCCCGAATTAGTTGAATCAGGCAAATGCACAAAGAACTAGAAGGCTTGAGGAGCAATGATAAATAAAAAAGTGAATACGTGACGGTCACGTGAGAAGGAGCGAAATAGAAGAAAGTACATGTCATTGATGCGCAGGATGTTCATAGAAGAGAGCGTAGAAGGGAGCGCCCATTGTCATTCAGTAGGCATTGGGGGGAGCTAGCGTCAATAAGAAGTCTTGTTTCTGTCACCTTATCAAGAAGTTTGATGTTTGCCGTGTGGAAAAAAAGCGTCAAGGGACCTATTTCGCTCGTGATAGATGACAGAAAAATGTTCGTACACAGATAATAAATGTCACTCAAGACAGTCCTCTTGGGACCATTCTGTCCTAATCTACCCTTCTCGGCAGCTGTTCCTTGACTCCAGCAGACAAAGTAGACGCCGCAGGGAGGTGGCCAAACTCTGCGCATCGGTTGGTCCCTTCTATGCCAAGCTTTTTGACGCCTGCGGCACAGACCAATGTAGGTCAGCGCAGGCTTGTAACAACGAAGAAAATACTTATAAGAGGCTGTTAGTAACCTCTCCGAAGGGACATGCTCACAAGCCAGCTCCCACTCACAGAACGTTTACATGAAGGACTTAGCTAAGCGACATTTTGTTTCAATCCACTTTTGAATCGCTTTATTATTTTTTATAGACTTTCTTTGTGACAGGCTTCTATTATGGTGCATTCGGTTCTTTTAAAGGTTCTGAGCTCCTATGTGCGAGTCCAATCGAAAGACACATTGGAAAGAGAACGAGTCACATTTATGTTCGCTGCGATAAACATTGTGGAGACACATCCTAGAAGAGTGTGAGCAGTGGTCTTCTAAAAGGTATTGCGAAGCTAATAAGACAATCAAAATCCGGCCTTTTATGCCGCGATCCCAGCATTGTAATGGGGAGTCCGTCTCTGACACGCCGAAGTATCATTCATCACTGAGCTAGCCGTCAACAAGGGGACTATTTACACGAGTGCATCGGCCAGTAATACCGGTGTCGCACGGCCATTTTCGATCGTGATGGAGCGCGTTCCAGGCTAAAATTCTCGACCACGATTGGCTCCCTCCTGTAGCTTGAGGAAAGGAGCCAATCGCTACCGCAAACTGGGATCCCAGTCAAGCCCAATCAATATCGCAAGTGCACCATGTGGCTTTCATGTGGCTCATGTGGGTGGCGTGTGAAGGGTAGTGAAGACCACTGCCTAGCTCCTTAGTAGCCCTATGCATGACCCGTCAGTACGGGTTTCTCATGAATATACTGCAGACACTGAGTAGGTACCGTACCAAGATTATTACTTATTTTGCAGTATTCAAGTAAGGTAGAAAACCGGACGCTTGTCTGGCTGACCTCTCCGCCTTTCCTCTATTTGCTTTCTTTCTCTTGCAGCATTGAACATGTGCGCGTATGTGTTTGTATTTGTGTGTGCACGCGTTTGACGGTGTAATACGGCGCTTGATTTGAGGGAGTGAGGGATAAATGTTTTAAAATCACAGTATGCCGTGAAAAAAATTTGCGTAATTGAGTCTTCCACGGAGCCTGATATTGATGGACACCCTACAGTGTTTGTACATTAAAGAGTGCTTGTCAGATCCTATTTAAGGTTTCAATGCTTAGAACAAGGGAGAATACGCTGTTTGGTGTAGCACCTATTTCAGAGTCGTCTGTCTGAGGTGGTGCCATCGAAGGGGTAAGTTTAAAACACCCTGGTCTATATTGCCGCCTACCTTCATATCCGTACAGTGAGCACAAACATTTTGTACTTTTTGCGTTTTCTTTTGTGCAACAGACTGTGGAAATTTGAAGGTCGGAGCCGAGTTTCTTACTGTATCGCTGACTGCACAAGCGGCCACACTTCTCAAGATGGACAATGGGCCATTCTTTCAAATATCTTCAAATAAAGTCAGGGTTCATTCAAAAACTCCATCATTTCAGTTCCTGCGAGAATTTCTTAGAAGTAAGAAAAGTGTGTGCGCCTCACTTTAAAAGAAGAACCAGTAAGGCGTCATTTACGATGGAGCCGGGTGGAGACAGTGAAAGTCGTAGAGTAGCTAGTGGTGGCCCGCTTTTCGAGGACGCCGTTCACTGTGCAAACAGGCATTTTCCACGAAGGTGGAAGCGTTGATGGCGGAACGGCCATTTGGTGAGGTGTGAAGAGAAAAAGAAGGTGGTTGCAAGGGCAGAAGAGTCGTTTGGCGGGAAGCGCTGGTGGTGTTCGCGGTCCCTAGCCCGTTGCTCCAATATCGACCCCGCGATAGGCATGCGAGAAACAAAGGCGCGCAACGAGATTTGAAATAATGAGAGCCGTAAGGCCACATTTGCTGGATGGGAAGGGAGGAGTGCGCAAGAGGTCGCTTGGAAACGTCGCACATAGACTCATATCAGCCGCTATATTAAGGCGGTTTTATGCCATGCCGGGACGCGTCTTGATGACGGCGAGGATCAGCGTAGTCTCGTGACGCTGCCTGCATTTATCACTGCATTTATCACTGCTATTGAAGATGTGGGTTAGTGTAATGTATTTCGAAATTTCAACGCGCTGGCAAGTTGTGTAGAAGTTACACAGCCTTGTATGACGTCTTCAGAGATTATGCCATATAATGAAATATAGGTCACAAGATTAATAATAACCTATTTCGGGATGTCGGCAAGAAATGAGCAGCACTATCAGTCGCCCAGACGGCTTTTACCCTTCATAAGGTGCACTGACCACTAACTGCAGGTACTGTAATAGGAAGTCGGCGTGAGCCTTGCCAATAAAAATATTTGTCAGTTTCGCCCTTAGGCGAAACATTGAGAGCGATAGCGAGGTATAGTATTGCGCTCAAGGCATGTCACATCGGTTTCATGATGAGGAGCGTGTTAGCAGCACTGCGGCCGTCTCACCTCGTTGGTGCACTAAATGACAACTAAGGAAAGCCATCGGCAGGTCAATGACCCCTCACCTCCCCCCTCGCCCCCCCCAAAAAGAATCGCATAACGTTAGCTTGACAGTTTAGTTCTTGTTCCGCTCTAAGGAATGTATGGTGCTCGGCGTGATATGTACGCAGCCGCTCAGGAGGAACTGTCATGTTGGTGCATCCAACGCTCATGCTGGAGCATTGCAAGTGTGAACGCGGTCCTGGCTCCGGAAAAGCTGATTGAGCGGAGCGCGATGAAGCATCCACTTGGCTCCGTAAATTTCGGAGCCAAAATCACGGTGCGTTTGTCAAGTCCTTCTAATCCCTCACATGTGGGCGATGCGCGCTCGATGCGGCCCCGGACCTCCTTCAGTTGCACCTAGATTCTCCGAGTGGCAGGAAGAGGAAGTGGGCCGAGTGAGTTCCTGAACAACAGATTGCAATTTGGTGAACGAGGTTAGAACCATGGATACGGGACCTCAAAAATTTGCGGAGTTGCGATGTAATACTAAAGGATTTCTCTCGCATTTACCGTTAAATCACCATTGCGATTTTTTTAAGTTCGGCTATTAAACGATTCGTTACGGCCGTATGTCAAAATCTACTGAAGGTGCAATTGTGCTTGTGTCCTGCTATCTGGAATATACAAGGCCCCTTCATATATACTGCATTGGCGAAACATATGTGGAAATTAGATTAGAAACTAGAATGCGAAGCGTTCTTAAGGAATTGAAGCATTCCCTGAAAGGAATGCTCCTGTGGCAACAAGTACTTTTAGCTGCACCTACATGTGCTTGCTGAGCATGATGGCTGCCTTTATTAGCAATAATTGCATAACGGTGGCGTGGTATAAAAAGCACGCATCAAATGAATACTTAGAATAAAGCATCGACGCGTGTATACAAAATTTATAGATAATAAGGTCGACATTGGCTACACAATTCTTCTTTGTGAACTAATAACGCATTAGCCACTGCGTGTATTCAATGTCTGGGATGTCGCAAAATACTGATGGGGGAATATTAATATTACACAGCCATCTGTCTTTTGTTTGTGCAACATTTCCCGTGTAGGAAGCCTCGGGCCACAGTTACATCTGCCTATTTCATGTACAAATGTTTGGTCTGCCGTTCTAGCTTAATCTCCTCTCAATGAGTTCTCGTTAAGCAACATTCATTGTTGACACTGCTATGCTTGCAGTGTAGTAATTGAAGGGCGGTGACGTCGAGTGACCCAACAGAGAACTGCGCCAGCAACGCAAACGCGTCCAAACCGGACGCGCACACAGAAGAAACGAAGCCAATTCACCATTTGATATATCTCCGCTTCAGCAAGGAAGGCCTGAGCACCATCACTCGCTTCCGTAGTAGGGTGCTGCGCTTTTGATTAAATTGCACGCGAAGTCCTCAGAGAGGAGGGACGTGGTTCATGGTCCTAGGAAGGTTCAAGAAGCATGCGCCTTTGGTTTCTTTGTACGTGCAAAGCTGCTGGCGCCAGTGTGGACTTGCGGATGTGTTTGCCAGCAAGCATGGCGTGAGTGTTTGCATTTGCCAAACGTGTTCACCTGCTTTGGCGCTCATCAGGTGCAGCAACCGGACAGCGGCCAATGTGCTGTTTGCGCCGCCAAAACAGAGCCCCACGCCGGCTGCGCTGCTAATACAACCGCGCCTCCGGTTACTCCCTAATCAAATGCTCGAGATTGGTGCTACGTCGTTCCTGCTAGCCAGGTCTAATCGTTGAGCTGGTCGCTTCGCGCTGTCGTCTGACCCATGCGAATATAATATTGGACATTTACGCCATCATGTGCGCTGGACAGCCTGGGATGTATGCGTAGATACACTTGCAAAGGCTGTCTTTGAATGTGTAGCCTATGCGTTCTGTTGCTTGTCTTTGTTATACTTTGTTGCCTTAAGCAAACTAAAGCAATTAGTCAATAATGTAGGGACTAATTCTCCGCCAAAAGTAGTAGTAGATGAAAAAAAAAATTTGGTGGAGCTTTCAGTGATATTTTGCTGAAGAATAAAAGGCCATATGGGAATGATCAAAACAAACATTGTTACGAAAGCATGTTATATTCCCGCCGCGGTGGCTTCACGGCTACGGGGCTGCGCTGCTAAGCACGATGTCGCGGCATGCAATCCTGGCCACGCAGGCCGCATTTACACAGGGGCAAAATGCAAAAACGCCCGTGTCTCGTGCATTGAGGGCACCGGAGTCCCCCGCTACGGCTTGCCTCATAATGAAGTCGTAGTTTCGGCACGCAAAATCCCAGAATTCAATTAAATTCGAAAGATGGTATCTCAATTTAGCTTTATCACATAGTTTTACATCTTCAAAGAAAATTTTCGCTGCTAAGAATGTTTTCAAGATCTAATAGCAAAAAACCTGTGGCTGGGAGAAAATAGATGCTAAAACACACCAAGACGAATTAGATCGGGTAAGATAAATTGCTGTGATCATGCCTATCTCATTTTAAGTCTGAATTAGACCCTGTAGTTGAGTGTGCACCCGTGAAATTCTGTGGCGCTATCAAGCTCGACCATAGCAACGTCGACGATACTTCGTTTCTCATCGTGAAATAGAAGGAGCTGAAGAAAAAATTCTGTAATGAAAGTCACCTGTATTGTTTCTTAAACACGCTGCCATAACTTCAAAGTGAGCAGCACAAACAACCTCCGTGTGCCACTGCTTTGTCGTAAAATGGCACCATGAGAGCGTCCCCTTCAGTGACGTGCGCGTGGTGAACTGGTGTCATGCGGACCCGACCGACCACTCAATGAGTACTCTTATCTTGTCTCAGCCGGACCGTTAGTTTTGTACTATCATCTACTCGCGTCAGCGCTCGCTCGCGCTTGTTTGGTTTGCGTTGTTTGGTCTCGTTCGCGCTTGTTTCAATTGTCATGGTTTGCGATTGTTTTGTAATCTGATTACAAGCACGAATCCAATTGCGTAGTACTTTCTGGAAGCCAAGTGGAGCTAGCGATGACACTGTAGCCTTCGTCGAGTCATATATAAAAGCCGACACGTTTGACCCACAGATCAAATTTTCGACGATTGCTGACTCTGCTACATGTCTCTCTCACATTCTTAGTCTCAATGTCTCACCAAATGAAAACACGTAAAAAAGCTGCGCTGAAATTTCGCATTAAGGCATATCGTACTCGTCAGTGAATTTTTTTACCTAACGCATGCATGTCTAGCGTTGAAACTAACTGAATAACACTAGTGTTGCCGTGTATTTGTTTATTGCTTCTTGCTTCACATTTGACAGGCTTGCAATTTGGAAAGAAGGTAAAATGCGTTATTTAATTTAGGTTGCTCTCAAAGGTCTCAGTATTTGCCAGTGGGACCAAGACGATTATAGAACTCGACATGTGAACTATCACTGGAGCTGTAATTGCGGCTGCAGATTCGTAGCGCTAGTAACTGTGAAAATGAGTTTCATAATATCGGGGCCTCCGATTACCCTTACAAAAAAACGGAGTCATTTACTTTGCAAAAGCTCTGCTGCCCTTTCAGGAGTAAAAGTAGCAGCACAGAGGCCTGATATTTCGTTGATATTTCGTTCGATGACATCGCCGAACATGGATTGCCACCTCATGATCACCACTTCATCAAATAAAGGAGGAAAGGTGCGCTCAGACAAAGTCATAGAACAGTGTGGCGTTGAGAGAGAGAGACAGAAGGAAGAGGAAAAGCAGGGAAGTTAACAAGATGGGTAGATACGGTTTGCTACTCTACGCTTGGGAGAGAGGGGAGGGGAGGTAAAGTGATAGCAAAGTAGAGATAAAGAAAGAAAGGAACATAGACATACAATTACAGACAAATATTGTCTGTGATTGTGTATGGGATTGTTCTGTGGCCTTGAGCTGCTTGAAATGCTAATTATAGGCATTTTGGCAGAGGCAGGGCGTATCAGTTAGTTTTTCGTGGGAATTTCCAATGATATTTATCCATGTCTATTGTGAAGAGACCTGGCATTTCTGATAAACGGCTTGCTGTTTGCTTCTAGTGTTCTTGGAATGGGAGAGGCAGGATTCGCTCAGTTGTGTTGAAAGATACAGAATTGCTCAGAAAAGTGTTGGTTCTTCTAGATTACTGCTATAGATGTCTCTAGTTAAACCATGACTACTAAATACAAAATTTTACTTTTAATCAGAAAGTAATTATATTGCTCATCCACCGTATAATTTAACATTTATGCCACCCTGCCAGCTTCGAACAGGAACATGCCATAAAGTGGCATCCATTGTAATATCTTAGAAGTGATTTCTTTTTTAGGCGAGTGGTCGTTATAAGATAATAAAAAATCAGTATTATGTGCTTGTAGGCTGATATTAAGAAATCCACATAAAATTTGCGGTAGCAGTGAAGCAACCGCCTTCATTGTCAGCCTCTAGCAAAGTAAAATATTTCTTGGGAACATGTGCTTCATATCTGTGGTGTGTTACCTGACTACGCTGTTTCTCACGAACACATATCATGAACACATAAATCAACGTGCGCACTCACTCACGGGGAGTTTTCTTATTCATCTTACTGCACTCGTTTTACAAGTGCACATTCGAAATGCGCTGCTAAGATTTGGCACCCATCTACGATACGCCGGCCAGGGAGACATTAAATAAGAGGAGAGGATAATTCACCTAGTCACGCCAGAAAACTCCGCAATGAGACGCTTCGAAAACGTAGCTAGCATCGGGGACCTCATGATGATGACAAAATGTATTTATTAGGGGACCTCATAAAAGGATGTCCATGTGGCTCACCGGGGAGTCGGATGAACGAGCATCAGCTTTTCGCCACTCAAGCTGCCAAACCCACGAGGGCACTCCGAGGCACCATCGCTGAGTGAACAACAAACGTTCGCGATACAGTTAAAGAATAAGCGAGTATCAAAGCCGCTATCTTTTAGTCTGTCAAAGCTCAGTGGTACCGGCTTTCTCAACGAGAAAGTACCTTCCTTCCAAAAGTCGGCGCGCTATTGGCGGCTAGCCCTCTCTTCGTGAGGAGAAATAATGTCCGCTGACTGCGCTCCAGTGAACAAGTCTCGAAGGGTTAAGAGAAGCCGACCTTTGAGGCATCGATGGAAGCGTGAAGCCGGCTTACGTAACGCCAAAAAGGCGATTTGTTCGAAAGAGGCAATGGTGGTCGACTTTTGGTGGCCGTCGCCGATGGTGTCTGTCTTCTTGGCAGCCACAGAGAAGCCATCCGAGGTTCTTAACGCATGCTCGTAACTGTCCCGATGGGAGAGCCAGTGTCTTTTCTTTCTCTAGAGAGAGGCCAGAGAGGAGTAGAGGCTTCTTGCTATGGCTGGAAACTCTGCCGCGGATCTCTTTGTAACAATTACTCTCGTCCACTAAGAACCCGGCGTGTAGGTTCGCTTTTCAGTTTTTCTAGAGCATGCTGAAACCTTAAGTCAGAACAACTCGCCTTGCTTAAAAGTCGAGGTTGGGAAACGTGTAGCCAGCACAATTTTTTTAGATGGAAAGGTATAGAAGTAGGCTAATAGTAGGCTAATCACATATTCTAGCCGACCGTGGCTCGCACATTACGGCCGCCATTGCCACTGGTCTGCTCACGGAAATGAACGAGTTTGATGGACGAACGTGTGCACACTTAATAAGCTTAACCTTATGCGGGACCAAAGAAAGACAGATGCAAAACAATCACTATTGCATCCTGTATCATCTCTTGCACTTTATTATCGGTTGTCTTGTGTCTACCTTGATTTCACACTTATGAGGTGTTGCCTTGTTAAGTCTGCAAGTAGGAAACGACTGCCCCAGCAACCAGTTCTATTAAGGATCAAAATTGTTTGTTGCGCCTTCCAATCTTGGACATAGTTGCCGGTATCAGGCACTACTTGCATTGGCCGGCGTTTGCTCACTAGGAACGCTAAGTTAAGCAAATAAAACTTGATCCGTTCTGCGAATTGTATTTTTTTCTTCTTTTTTGTTTATTTGTTTGCTGTCACATGGCTTCAGAGCATACCATACCTGATTAATGGCCCTGGGGCGGAAGAATTTCTCACAGCTTCTGCAATGCTAGGTCCACTTACAGCTAAAGGCACTTCGCCTCCTCTCCTAAGAATGTCAATTTTACCTATACATACAGAAATAAAACCAATTGTTTCTTTGGATTCGAAGTAAGCAAAATAGTTGTCACGTTTACTTCCTTTGTTAATGTTACGCTGGGAAATTTCACAATTCCGGATGAACTTCTGGCCCCTACTATGTTAGGAGCAGTTAGGTGTTGAAGTCAACGCAGTAGCTCTTTATCCCTGTGATGCTGTTGGCTCATATGACTAAATTCTCAGTATTTAGCATTGACCATGTTAATGCAGACTCATGCAGAACACTTATCTAGGTCAGCAATAAATGCTGACTTTGTATAAGCTTGGTCAGTTCCCAGCTGGCTAAAATGGGCCGGTCCTAAAGACAGCTAGTGTAAACTAGATCAACCCCAGAGATGACGTAATGAAGTGCACCAATCTCATGTAAATGGATGATAAGGCACGTGGTTGAACAAATGACTAAACAGTGAGAGGAGGATTGTGGGGAGGGGGCGAGAGACAGGTGTGGGCTGAAGCCAACGCTCAATGAAATTCATAAAACATTTAAAAAAGCTACCTCCCGCTGTCTTTCACAATCGTTATCGATAAGCAGCTATGCCTTCTTGTGAGTGCTATCGCTCATTGGAAAACATAGAGCATGTCATCATCAGCAGTTTCTAAATTTGAGCCGCAAAGATTTGTTTTCAGTACAGCACTGAATCGTCTTATGATAAGTGTAGAATGATGAATGTAAAAAAAAAAACGTTGCTTAGGGGGCATATTGTAAGGCGTATTTAAAGCGAACTGCTGAAAACCGTTCATATTCTTCTTTATTTAAAGTGATGCGGTATTTACGCGTTAACACGTAGCATAATGTGTATATTTGTTGAGGTGTGTCTCGCGTTCTTTATGTTGCAATAAGTCATCCACTTAATTGATTACCCTGTTTAATGCAAAAAATTTCGGAACGTACGTGCTTTTGCAGTTTTTAATTATCTTACATATGGACTGCCTAAGCACGTTTTCAAAGTGTGCTTTATTACAGAAAGCATAATTTTTTGCCCCACCTTTTGGTAGTATATCTTTATCATTGAAAATTTCATTCTTTGTGCAGAAGCCAGCAACACGAAAAGTGTCAAAATTACAACTTTGTCTTATGAATAACGCCCTCATTGACAAACACGAGAACGGCTAATCAGCAGCCTGATTAACTATTGGTAAGCACATGGTCTTGGGTTCGATTAAAGGCCGCAGAGGCTGCATTTCATTCAATGAGGGCGAAATGAAATGCTACCTGTGTACTTATATTTAGGTACATGCTAAAAAACTTGGCTAACGTTAGTCAAAATTATTCCGGAGTCTCCCACTATGGCTTACCTCATTATCATATTGGGTTTCAAAAGGGTGTGAGTGCGAGCTAGTTGATACGAGTCCAATGGTGAAAAATCAGCAAAAAAAAAAACGGCCAAGTGAGGAACACAGGAAAGCGCTTGTCCTGTGTTCCTCCCTCATAATTCCTCTTTCTTCGTCGTGCTGTTTTTCCCCGATGAGTACTGTGGTATTGGAACCTAAAGCATCCAGAATTTTATTTTAACTATGGCCTCTGCTAGGCTCCCAACACTCTCCCAAAAGCTGGCCGTGAGATGTGCATTTATAGCATTACCCTGGCCACCTTTCAGATGAGATGCATCCATCGGCAGGCGTAAATACTTTCGCGGTGTCGCACTCACTAGGCTGTGGCGGATAAATTTCCTTTCATGAAGAGTTTTTAATTCTAAAGCTAGTTCATTATTTACAAACACATATATAGAACGTCTCCCGCTTCTCTCTGGTTGTGTGTCTGCTTGTCTGCAAATCCAGATGGACGTGTTAATAAGTACGCTGCTAAATAGTACACATGCAGGCAAGCTGTTTTAATCTGCTATTTCGTCAAGCCGCTCGCACGCAAGTATTCCTACGCAAAACGAAGAAACATGTACACCACGTTTTTTTCTCTTGTCTTTTTTTTTTGCTTGTTTGATTTTCATCTTCCCCCGCATTGTTCATTCGAAGCATTCGTTATTGCCTGCTACACTTCCCGGATGCCTGCAGCAAGTTAGGCTGCTTTTAACGTTCGCTTTTCTTCGGATTAATGAGCGTTCCAAAACAACAGTTCTTATTGTTCTTTCACAGCCGTCGCTAGAGAGACTCGACAGTGTTTATTTCACCCCGATTCTCAATTTGGAAAAGATTAATTTGCCGTCCCTCCGTGCCAGTGGTCCTCCATTTTCTAGTTCATTTAATTTTCTGTGCTCCTTATCTCGAGGGACCACAAAGCGCCGTCGAAGCTCTCTTTGCCGTTCTGCGGCTATACTTCAGCTTAGGGTTCTTGCTTCCAGCTTTGTCTGATGCACAACCAGCGTGCAAACATGTCTGGCTAGATGTCCAATGTACCTCTCTGCCTAGGAGCGTTTTCGTTACCCTTGCACTTTTTCAGCAGTCTAAATGAGTAGTATCAGAAGCACACTGAAATGAAACAGGCAACCAGTCTCGAGATAACAAAGGAAGTTGCATGAAATTCCGCTGTTTTTTGATCATGATGATTTGACTGATTGATTGCTCTATTTTCAATGAGAGGTATTACTTCTTAGCGCAAAATTTTTAATGGTAGAAAAATATAGCCTAGAAGAATGCTACCGTGGCAGCAGGCGTCCCCTTTCCCCCGTCTGCTCCATCGATGCGCGCTCGTCACGTGACGTCGCCCACCAACGGGAATTTACCTGCCGTTTTGCTGCTATGCAGACGACAGACGCCGGTCTTCTCACTCAATGGGCCATTTGACACTTTCGCATCAAGATTACCTTATTGTTCTAATTTTTTGTGCTTACACGACATTGAGAATGCTCGGGAGCTACTGTATGGTCAGGTTCAATTTGCCCTGTGTAATTATTTGCCTTTAAAAAGAATTGCTTACGCATTTGAGCGTATTTTTCGATTTGCCCGTTCAGAACACGTAGTGCAACATTATTTTTCTAAATTGCAATTGCTGGGAAATTGGTCGTTTGTGTGCTTCATTCGGCAGTCAGTGGTTGCGCAAATAAAAAAAAAACGAAACAAGTGAGGTATTCCATTAAGATTTATGCGTTACACTGTTACCCTTCACGGTAGTTACGTGTCCATGACGTTGTGTTGCTTAGCGTGAGGTCACCGTTTCGACAAAAGAGAGCGGCGGCTGCATTTTTCTATAGAGGCCTAATCCAAGAACGCACGTGTGCCGGTGCAGTGGCTGCGCATTAAATTATAGCAAGGTACTCAAAGCAAGTCCGAGTTCCCACCAACAGCGTGTTACCTCGTTATCAGATCCTGGTTTAGGCACGTAAAACCCAAGAATTTAATTTTCTTTTATGACGTTATACTTTTGTCATTTTAATAATTTATCTAGGGTAAAAACGAAACTTCAAACAATATCAGAAAAAAGGTATTTATTTATATACTTATTTGTTTGCAAAATATCTACATCGCCTCGAAGGCATTACCTAGAGCGCTCAACTTTGTTAACAGGAAGCATATTTCATCGTAGATTCAGCAGAAAAACATTCATAACTGATGAAGTCACCTTCGTTTTAAGTTATACATTCACGGGGTAGTGCTGCAAAGGCGTAATATCAACGGTGCGGTTAGCATGAGCATATGGCCACAGAAAAATGTGGGTTACACATCTCAGCCGTAAACATTATGAACAAGGAAAGTACAATTTCCTCTGCAACAAGTTGCCTCCGAATGTCGTTTAAGCTCGTCGCTTGTAAACATTGCTCAGAACAGAGCAGTTTATTGGGCTAATAACTTTACCTTCCTGATCTGTATTTACTGTCGCATAGATGGATGTCTGAAATATGTAGTCGTTGAAAAGCGAAGTACACAATATTTAAAATAACGACAAAATATTTGAAACAGTGTCATATCTCTACCTCAGCAAAATCACCGATGCGAGTTCCAAAGCCTGAAAAAGGAAATGGGCAGCTTTGGAAATGGCGTAACCAAAAAAAAAAAAACACGAAGCCAAGCTCAATTATCTTTCTTTTGTGCTCCTTATTTGTTGTTGTGTTCTCCAGGCCAACAGCCTCTATTAGTTTTGGTTTCATTGTTTCTAAAACTCTCTTGTACTGTTTTCATTTTTATTTGTTTTGGCAGAGGTTTTCCTTTTAAACTATACACGCCTGTCAGGTGTTGCAAACAGGCAGGCAGGCCGGCAGCAAAGCGTCTGTGTCATGTTTTTGTGCTTTTTTTAATGCGAGCTGCAACATAAGCCCAAACAAGGCCAGGCCCTGACAAGCAAGAATGCAAAAATAAAGTGACATATCATACCAGGAGAAGTTGAAGTATTGGACAAACCAAAGTGGAGGGGGGGGGGGGGACTCATGCTTATAATCGAGGCTACCATTGCCGTCTCTGGCCTCCACCACTGGCGTTGTCTTTGATGCTGCCGTCGACGCCTTTTGTCGCCATGAAGACGGAATTTTGCTTTCAGATAATTTTGCCCTGTGATCCACTGCTACTTATCTAAATTAGTTTAATTTTGCAATTTTCTTCGGGAGCCTATTTGCGTCGATATCCTAGCCGGCATTTTGCTGGAGTGCGGTGTCATCTAACGTTCAATACTGGCCGTCTTAAGTTTGTACAGAGAACTAAAGGTAATATAAAGGAGCTGGAACGCACAAACACAGTGTGAAACTTAGACGGAGTTAAATGTTTCCTTGCTGCCCTTAGTTTGTTGTAAATTTTAAATACGTTTGCTTTTTATATTCATATACATATATGCCATTACAAATTTTTTTAGCTTCGTCTTGTCTACGATAGTTACTACACTAGAAACAAAAATCAAGGTAAGGAAACATGACTTCTAAGGCTTAGTGCTGGCCCATTCAAAGCAAAGTCACTGCTCGTTTGTTAACGACATCGGCGCATGCCGAGGCTACCATTCGATAGCATGTCTGCACCGTGCAATACGCGTACCCTGTATAAGTCGCAGTGACATTGCTGAAAGTCGCTCCATTGGCGCAAGCCTGGTTCTTTTTGTTCTCTTTGTTCACATAAAGGGCGGTACAATATTGCTAGAGAAGCATGCGGGCGACGCGGTACAGGCTAAAAGAATGTTAGCAGTGTTGTCTAAAAATGAAGAATTGAAAGCGCTAGCAAACGTTTAGCGTTGGGTGCGAGCTCCACATACGCTGTTCTAAAAATATGCGGAGGCAACATGCATGGCGTGACGCAGCACGTGGTGCCACTTCCGCTGCGCAGCAGGAACAGCGCCTTGAAACCAAGCAGGCGCGTTACTATGCTGAGGTGATGAGAAGTGCCGGCAGCGGTATTACCTCTGTCGCACATCTGCGGTGGACGAGAGGAGACGGACAGAAAGCGGTTGGCGTTTTTCAATGTAAGATGAAAGTTATTAGGTATGTTTAACGTATCTAACATAATATATTTAACGTATATGATGTTGTGTGCCCATTTCGACATGCAGACCCGTGTAAGTTACGCACAGCTCCTGAGCAGGAAGGCTGACGTGTGGGCGCACAGCGCTCGTGCCAGCAACGTGTTTTCGCAGCCAATGCCATGGCGCACCTCTGGACGCCTTTAAAAGCAAAGTTTTCTTTTCGAACCCTGCTGGAATTTTCTGACCGTGACTGTGATACGTCGGAGAAACATTAATGAGGCATGCCAATATGATAATCTGCCCACCCCTGCCTTTAATTACACTGTCTCCATGGTGTGTCCACCTCAATATGCACATAAAAACTCTGGTTGAACACTGCGCCTTCGCTCCCTTTCTCTCCCTCTTTTGATGACGCAAATCATGCACTGGCATAAGAATCGGCTGATAAAGTTGCCGGGATTGAGTGCACTATTTCTAAGGTTGGTTCAAATGCTCTTACGCCATCTCCGGGATCGGTGCATTATACTATGTTGCGATGTCTCCAAATTGAGTCCGGTTGGTATGGTGCGATACGCCGAACTCCGGAGAGGTAGCCAAAGAAAGCTCTGCTGTATTGAACGTGATCTTTCTTTTTGTTTCGTATGCAAGGTGACTGAGTCTGGACGTGAAATCAATTGATGTATGTCTGAATAAAGCGCTGCGACTTATTTTCAAGTCGCATAAGTTTGTACTCACCTAAATGAGCAATCGCATTGAAAGAACTCGGATATCCTTGAATGGTAGCTCCACGGAATAAAAAGTAGGCAAACAGTAAATTAGCCCAATGAAAATGTTTCAGGTGTAAGCTACGTCAAACGTTGCGTAGTGTTGTTTTAATGGTAAACAGGAAGCACTAACAAAATCTCTAATGCGCGCAACCACGATACGACGATGCAGCACTCCCGACTCATTTTAGTCACGGAACCTTGGTGGGAGAGCAAAATGTGGCGAAAGAAATGCGCAACTGGTCCCTTATATTGGGTGCTATAACGAAAAGTTATCCTAAACTGTTTTTATTCCATTTATACAATAAGTCCATCAGGGTTGGTCAACATCTTTTCGTGCTATCCCAGATTCACCTGTCTGTCACGCGACGTCATGAAAACCGCAAAAGCTCCCCATCTTGTATGACGTGTGCATGCTAATTAGGCGTGAATAGACCGAACATAAAAAAATATTTATTTCTGATTCGACACCTTTTTTTTTTTGTCATTGGCCTTCCGCTCTTGGTCACAAGCAATCGGGCTGCACTCCCTTTGCCTTGTTTTCATGCGACATCAGAAACGACGCGAAAGCTAATTATGTCAATGTGACGTGTACGCATTACGATGCAGTAATATGCCGAACAAAACTGAATTTTTTTCTTGTAATCACTGAAAGTGCCCGCTTCTCAAACAATTAGAATATGCCTGCCTACCGATCGGTCTGGCGTTAGCTGCTCCGAAGAACGAATTTAATATGTAAATTTAAAATGTGTTCGTTGCAGTATAACGTTGTGGAGCCCTTTCGGCAAGCATACGACATTAAACACACACACATAAACACACACACACACACATAAATAAATATATATATATATATATATATATATATATATATATATATATATATATATATATATATATATATATATATATATATATGTATGTATGGTGTCCCACAAACTTTGAGCCACGAACTTAACATTGAAAAGAGCGTCAGAGTAGCGAAATGAACCAAACGTATACTATTCGCAATAGAATATAGTATGTGAGGAAATTTGTTTTCCTCATTACTCACTAATTCATTAAGTTTAATTACCCAACGTTTTAATTATTGGCTGAGGAAGGTTCCGTTCAATTCACTTCCGATGCACGTTTCATTTTTAAATTCTTGGCTCTTGTTATGTGGAACACTCTGTATATTCTCTGCCAACGCCTATTCGTTGAGGATCCATGTTAGCGGCATTTTTAACCTCCCGTTGCAAGATGCCGCGATTTTCGACCAGCTACGGCAAGGTAAACAAGGGGAAGTAGGCCAATTCTATAGACGCCACCACTACCTTCCTAATCCGGTTATCTTCTTTGACTGTGCTATCTCGGCTTACCGAAATCCTCTTATTTCTTGCGCGCTCCTCGCTTTCCGTCAGAAAATTGTATAAGGGAAACCTTTCGCGGTAGACAATGCTACTCGTTTTGAAACCGAACAAAAGTCACCTCCTATAAGTGAGGACAGAATTTATTGGGTAGGTCAAACAACGTTGCGGGTCACCGCCCGATGCTTGCGTCGACGGTTGCGTAAATTTGACGTCAGGAGAGGGAAATAAAAAGAATATATGACAATATAATAACGTTATAGCGCCCCTGGACAACCATCGGTTGTGTTATTGCCTTGCTACGGTTGCTGTGGTCACCAGGGGAACGCTAAAGAAGATAAGGACAGTGGAAAGCAGGCCCAGACAGGAGAGGGAAGATGACACACACGAAACCTCGGCACTTCTGCAAAGCCTATTAATCAGTGTGAGTACTCGATGCCCCATGCGCCCCGGTGGCGTCAGAATAGCGGAGCTAGCTTTTATAGCTCGCACCGCTTAGGGTTGCCAGCTGGCGCCACCTCGGGTTCCCGAACACATAACGCCGTTATATGACGCAAGCCGCCATTTTATTACCCCCGTTCGCCTCCACGCTAACTCTCGGGGCAGTTTTATGCTCGCGTCGTGCGAAACTACCTGAACCGCGAGACGCGCTGAAAGGACTACCTGCCACAGGGTTATGGTAATGTGTTACTAGGAATGTTTCCCGCTGGGAAATTGCGTCAAAGACAAGGCTAAAGGGCCAACCAATGCGCAACCAATGCGTATATTTGGTGTAGTTCAGTGGGGCGCCGAACAAAATCCGCGCATCTAGTTAACTCTGCGCGATAACCGGGCTTTGACTGTTGCTTGAATGGGTTTAGTGCGGCTGCTGGTGAAAGCCGATTTGGCATGTCACTTATTGTTATCATATAAACGCTTCTGTTGGCCATAACTATTTTCGTAAGTACCCCAGACTCCGCTACATGTTTTTGTGACGTGTCTAGTTATGTTTCTTTTCGAGAAGTCTCTAACGAAGAGTTGCAGGAAAAAATGAGTAATAAAATGGACGACCATCCCACCGCATCGGAAGCCCTAACCCCTCACTTTTGTCGATTATGGCACACCGCTCTCCGCAGACCACCATGCGCTGTCACAGCAGCAGCTCTTGTGCGTACGGAACCACAATGCCAGTACCCTTCAGGTTTATTTCATGCCTGTTGTGCGGCAGAAAAGCGAACCTACAGCGCAGCGAAACAAGATGAGAACGCTATAGTGGCGGCCACGGTTTGTCAAAGACATCATCAGTGACGGACGCTCCTCCGCAGTGCAGCATCATCGATCTGAGATTTCCGCCCCTCGATGGCAGATGAGCAACGCTGTGGAGAACGTAATCAGAGCTTGAAAACGGTGTAGTTGGCATGGATGGATGGATACAACTTTCTTGTACGTCCGGCAAGGTTTAACGCGACCCGGGCTCAGGTCTCCCATGGAGGAACGTCAAGGCCCTGCCTCAACGCCGCCTCACGGGCTTGCTGGACTGCCCACGTCTGTATTCCGAGGTCTGAGCTGCGCAGAGCGGCGGCCCACCTCGACGACAGGGTCTCCGGAGTAACTGCCATCCCTCCTATAACTACATTGCACTCCCACAGCATGTGTTTGAGTGTTGCTGGTCCTTCCTGGCACAATTTGCACGTGTCGTCCTGATGCTTATCTGGGAAGATGCGTTTGAGACGGAATGGATTAGGGAACGTGTTTGTCTGGAGTTGTCGCCAGGCGACGGCCTGCCTCCTGTTCAATTTGGGACTCGGCGGGGGGTATACCCTTCTGGCGTTCAAATATGCACTGGTGATGTCGTTGTATCTTGTGAGCCTGTCCCGTTCTGCTCGAGAAGTGTTCGCTATCGTACGAGAGGCGTTGCCCTGTTCGGCGCGGCGGGTCATGTCTCGCGCCGTCCGGTGCGCCGTCTCGTTTAGGTTCGGGAGCGCGTCACCTTCCGTGGTGACGTGCGCGGGGAACCATATGATCCTCGAGCTCGCGGTTTTGGATCTGCCCGCTTTGGCCAGAATGGACATGGCTTCCTTGGAAATTCGACCTTTGGCATAATTCTTTACTGCCGTTTGTGAGTCACTTAGTACGACTTCGCATTCCTGTTCTGTGAGGGCTAGCGCAATCGCTACTTCCTCCGCTATTTCTGAGTGTTTGGTGTATACACTACATGTGGTTCTGATTTTTGATTCTGCGTCTATGACTACGGCGGCGTATGTTTGGCCGTTCGCATATTCGGCTGCGTCGACAAAGCGCGCGTTTCTGTCCCTGCCGAATGAACGGAGCAGAGCCTCGGCTCTTGCCTTTCGTCTACCTCGGTTGTAATCGGGGTGCACGTTTCTTGGGATGGTTGCCACCGTAATGGTCTCTCTGATTTTGTTGGGGATTTGCATTTTCTGGCCGTGCTGGTTGTGGTACGTTATGCCGAGCGTGTTCATAATGTGTCTTCCCGTCGTGGTGGTCGACAGGCGTTCGAGCTGCGAGATGCGTTGTGCTTCGGCTATTTCTTCTATGGTGTTGTATATGCCCAGCTGAGTCAGGAGCTCGGTGCTCGTCGATTCCGGTAGGCCCAGGGCTATCTTGTACGTTTTCCTTATGAGCGTGTTAATCTTGTTCTTTTCCGCGACGTACCAGTTGTGGTAGGCGGCTACATAGGCGATGTGGCTGACAACGAATGAGTGGATCAGCCGAATGACGTTGTCTTCCTTCATGCCCGCGTGTCTATTGGTTATTCTCTTTATGAGTCTCGTGGCGCTGATGACTTTGCCTGCGATCTTCCTCACGGTTTCGCCGTTAGCTCCGTTGGCCTCAATGATCATTCCGAGGATTTTGATCTTGTTCACTTTGGGGATTGCGTTTCCGTCTTGGGTGTACAGGCGGATTTCCTCGTACTCCCGGGGTCCTGTGTAGCTCTTTGGTGGCATGCCTCTGCGCGTGGGCCGGTAAAGGAGTAGTTCGGACTTGCTCGGGGAGCATTTGAGGCCCGTTCCTTGGAGGTACTCTTCCACTTTGTTAATGGCCGTTTGTAGTGCGTGTTCAATTTGCCCATCACTGCCGCGGTCTGCCCATGTCGTTATATCGTCTGCATATATAGCGTGGTGGATTCCTTCGATTTCGCGTAGTTTGCTGGGGAGACCCAGCATGACTAAGTTGAAAAGGAGCGGAGATATAACTGAGCCCTGGGGGGTACCTGCACTTCCCTGGGCTCGTTCTTCGGACTCGAGGTCGCCAACCGTGAGGGTGGCTTTGCGATCGTTCAGAAAGTCCCTCACGTAGTTGTAGGACCTTTCCCCCAGGTTCAGATTAGACACTTGTTTAAGGATCGACTCGTGAGCGACGTTGTCGAATGCTTTCTCCAGGTCTAGTCCTAGGATGGCTCTGGTGTTTCTTGTGTTGTCGTCGAGGATCTGGTTCTTTAGTTGTAACATGACGTCCTGCGTGGACAGGCGGGATCGGAAGCCTATCATGGTGTGGGGGTAGGCTTCCGTCTCTTCTAGATGGCTGTTGATACGGTTCAGGAAGGCGTGTTCCAAGACCTTACCCACGCACGACGTGAGAGAGATTGGGCGTAGGTTCTCCAAACTCAACGGCTTTCCGTGCTTGGGTATGAGGATAGCCTTGGACCTCTTCCACTGCTCCGGGATGCGGCCTTCTCTCCAGCACTTGTTCATATAGCCCGTGAGTTTGGTAACAGATTTGTCGTCCAGGTTTTTGAGCGTTTTGTTGTTAACCCTGTCCGGTCCTGGGGCTGACTTGCTGTTGAGTCCTTGGAGTGCCGTTCTGATTTCCGCCTCACTGAAGTCTTCATCTAACTTGGGACAAGGACTGCCAGTGTACCGGCCGTGCTCGACCGTCGGTCGTTGCGGGAGGTATTTGTCGCAGAGTTTCATGACGATTTGCTTCTCGCTCGCCGCCCCTTTTTCTTTGTGCAGAAGTCTCTGCATGTCGGCTCTTTGCTTGGATTTGCACTGGGTTTCGCCCAGTAGGTGCCTCAGCAGTCGCCACGTATTTCCGTTGTGGAGTTGGCCATCCGCGGCATTGCAGACTTCGTCCCACTGTTGCTTGCTCAAGGTGTTGCAGTGCTCTTCGATTTGTTTGTTTAAGTCGGCTATCTTTTTTCTCAGCTTTCGATTGAACCGCTGGCCTTGCCATCGGGTTTTTATGGATTTCTTGGCTTCCCAGAGGTGTGCGAGGCGACTGTCCATCTTCTCCGTCAGGAAATCGGGAGTGATGGTTTGCGTGGCCTCCCCGACATCCCTGGTCAAGTCTGCGATCCATCTGTCAATGTCACCGATTGGCTTGTCGTCTTGCCGGATATCCCGGTGCTTGCGAAACTTGTCCCAGTCTGTCCATTTGAAGCTTTTGACTGGGAGGGTGGTTCCCGCTCGGGGGATCGTGATCTCGATGATCATGTGGTCGCTACCTAGGTCTTCTAGGGTGTTTCTCCAGGTAGCCCTCTCGATGTTTTTGACCATTGTTAAGTCCGGTGTGGTATCTCTTGCAACCGAATTGCCCATACGCGTTGGGGCGCTGGAATCCGTGATGATCGTGTATCCCAAGTCTTGCGAGTCCTGCCATAACTGTTTGCCCTTGGTTGTGGTGTGGCCGTATCCCCAGGCATGGCACGGCGCGTTGAAATCCCCACCCACTATTAGCGGGTTCAGGCCGGCGAGCTCGGCTGCCTTTTTGAGCAGGGAGAGAAAACGCTGCCGTCTTTTGGATGGGCTACTGTATATGTTCAATATGAAGATGCTATTCTTTTGCGTTCTGTTAGGAATAATTTCTATCATTATATGCTCGGCCTGCGGGCCTGTAATCTCATGTTCAATGGGTACTAGACCCTTTCTGATTAGTGTGGCAATGCCCCTATCGTTTTGGAATTTAGGGACGAGGGCGTGGTAGCCCGGGATGTTGGCCGACGCGCCCACGGTTTCTTGAAGCATTATCACATCGGGTTTGGGTTGGATGTTTCTTACGTATTGTTGTAGGACAGGTTTTTTCCCGGCTATACCTCTGCAGTTCCACTGCCAGACCAATAAATCTTTATCGTGTCTGGCCATCCTGGAGTCTTGAAGAAGAAGCTGTTGAAAAACTGGAGCGGTGCACGGGGGGCGGTGCCACCATGGGAACATCTGAGATTACGGGATTTATATTATGAGTTCCCATGTTTGGCTGTGGTGATTGCGACAGAGACGGTGCCCACATCGCACATTCTTCGAGCTTGACCACCCTGGTTGTGAGGCCGGATATGGCGGAAGACAGAGTGCCGATTGCACTTTGTAGTTCGGTAAGCATGGCTTTTATTTCCGATCTAGCCTGTTCGGCGCGGCTGGTGTCTTGGCTTTGTACGGCTCGCTTTTTCGCGGGTGGGGTTGCGTTGTCCGGTTCCTCGCCATTGTTGCTCGGAGCAGGAGTACTGACGGGAGTGGGTATGGGGATTTGCGCGGGAGGCGCGACCTTTCTCAGTTCGCGTACCTCTTGGGTTAGCTGTTGTACAAGGCTCTTGAGCATGGCGTTCTCACGTTTTATTTCTGCAATTATCTCATTGTCTATGTTCTTTGTGACTTGCGGTTCTGAGGCAGTTACTCCGTATACCCCGCGCCTTGGCGCACCCTTGACCGCGTCTGCCCAGCTCACCTTTTCTGGGAGGGCCTGGATGGATCTGGACCTGGCTCGGCCCGGTCCTGTGGTGCGACTGCGAGCTCTGCTTCTCGACTGGCTGTGCTGGCGGGAACGAGGGGTCCCGGTAGCCGACGTCGATCTGGACCTGGCCCGGCCTCTGGATCTGGATCTTGGCTTTTGCAGGGCGGGGGCTTGATCTTCTCCGGATTCCTTGACCGCCTCGAGTTCTGCTTCCGCTTCGGCTCTTTTCCTTTCCCATCTTCGTTTCTTAACTATATACGGGGTCTTGAATTTTGCTCGGCAGGATTTGTCTGCCGTAGGGTGTTTCCCTCCGCATAAGCGGCAGTTTGGCGTGCACTGGTGATTGGGGTCTGGGTTCTTGGCACCGCAGCCCCTGCAGATCTTGTCCTGGGGATTTGGGCAGACGTCCACACGGTGCCCCAGTCTACCGCATTGGTGACAGATGTCGACCTGCTTCCTGTACAGCGAACAGCGAAGCAGAGTGCCTCCATACCTGACGAGAGTGGGCACTTTTAGGCCTTCGAAGGCGATGATGACTGTGGTCGTGTTGCTAAGACGCTTGGCTGCCAGGGCTGTCGGGTTCCTGTCGTTCACGATCTTGGAGTTAATTGTCCTGGAGTCTTCTTCGAGTGGTATGCCTCGGATGACCCCCTTGGCCGTATGATCGGGCGCCGCTTCATAGGCATTGACTTCGTATTGGCGGTCGTCGATCCTGATGACCTCGAGCTTCCTGTATTTTTCTGCGTTGGTGCTGCTGGGTGTGCTGATAACGACGATATTTTGCTGGGTGTTGGGGCAAACGGTGTCTTCGCTGGCGTCTTGATCGGACACTCCTGCAGCCCGGTATATAGCTGACGCAATCCTGACTGCGCCAATCGTTGCGGTGTTGAGGCCGCCCTTGGGTCTAACGACGATCTTGATGTCGTTCCTCGGTAGAGCCGGCATTCTGCTGGCCTTGAGTATTTGTTGTGTTACGTTCCGTGAGCGTCGTGGTGGTTGTCGACCGTCTCCCTCGCCGGTGCGGGAGTAGGCTTCGTTCTTAGGTCTATCCCGCGATGCGCTGGGGCCGGACCGGCTTTTGGAGCCGATCATGCACCAACCGGCATCTTCACCGAATTCCTCAGGAGACATCTCCTCTCCGTTGACCTGGACCTCCATGCTTGGCGAAAAGTGATTCTTAGGGCTTGGGTATTGTTAGGCCTGGCGGGCGGTAGCTCGCCTAGGCTTGCCTCCAGGCGTGCCCAGCGTATGAACGCGGCGTCGGCGTTGCTCGGGCGGAAGTGCTTTCTAAAGTAGCCAAACAACGTTTCCCACCTTGAAACTTGACACCAGCACGCTCCTGGCAGCTTGCTGCATTCGAAAATTGCAGAGCTAGAAAAATCGTGTAGTTGGCATAGCGTCATTGTTCTGCGGAGCTGTGGCACGGACGGTGAATTTCATGAGTCCGCGCGCAGTCTAATTGGAAACTCTGATGGTTCTTTTCGTTCTGTAGGCGCTTTGTAGGAATCTTTAGGATTGTGAAAAAGATTAATCTTCTGTACGACACCAGCTTCGAGATATTATTTGTCAAAAGTGTGCGACGAAATACGTGGGTGTGCCAGTTGCTTTCCTGCTTGAATGGATAAAAGAGCATTCTGTTTGAAACATATGGGAAACGACACTGCATTTTTAACGTGAGTTTGATCTCGCGTATATTTAAACCCGGGCTATCCTCAAAATCAGTTTCTCGTAGACATGCCTCCAAAACTCGCTTGCTACACTTCGTAAATAGCAATGGGCCGTTAAGGTGTTATTTAGGAAGCAATTAGTGAACATTTGTCCCTTAGTTCATCATTTGTTTAAATTTGTTGTGCTAGTAGTGCCACCTCAGAATATTCCATCTGCAGGAATGGAACATAAGATGCTGCCACAATTTATTCTTGGAATTCCGTAAAACTTGAAAATGATAACCACGTATGGTATGTATACGGGTCGCAGCATGAGCGGCCATAACCACAGAAAATGTGACAGGAAGAATGCGTGCAGGAAAACTACAGCTGCTTTTGCAATTAACACTAGCAAATCCTTCATGCGACAATCTTATTCCTTCAGAGGACATCTTGACTTCTTCAAATCAGTGTAGAAAGATAAGGAAATGTTCGTGGCTTTTAGAAGCGCTGACTGCTCCTTTGCTTCAGCGTATGAAAAAACAAAAACCAATTTAAAGTAAAACAACTACAATAAGCGAATGATAATGATCAATAAACTGCTTATAAAAAGCAGGAAGACCTTGTTATTCCTTAATACACAGTGTTAATAAAATCAGTTGCGACATATCTGCCGCAGTAGAACTTGCGATCAGCTGGTCTTACAGAAGGCAACATGTCTCGATAAACAGCAGCATTACTGTGCTACGGCTCTGAAACAACTAAAATCCATTTTAGCACGTCAATTCTATTCACTGCGTGCTTGCAAGAAGTATTCAATCTATTAAATTGGGAAGGTTCAGGAGTAAGGATCGACAGCGTATGTCTCAGCAACTTTCGGTTTGCCGATGACATTGTTCTGTCCAGCAACTCTGGCGACGAGTTACAACAAATGATTGAGGGCCTCAAGAGAGGGTAAAAGCGGGGTTTAGGATTAATATGTAGAATACAAATATAATGAAGAATAGCCGGGCAAGAAAACAAGAGTTCAGGACCACCAGTCAGCTTCTAGAGTCTGTGAAAGAGTACGTTTACCTAGTTCAATTATACACAGGGAACCCTAATCATCAGACGGAAATTCAAAGAAGAATGAAAATGAGTTAGAGCGCATACAGTAGACATTGTCAGCTGCTGACTGGAAGCTTACCATTATCATTGAAAAGGCAAGTGTACATTCGGTGCATTTTATCGGTGCTGACATATGGAGCAGAAACTTGGAGACTGATGAAAAAGCTTGAGAACAAGTTAAGGACCGCGCTAAGATGGATGGAACGAAGAATGCTAGGCATGACGTTATGAGACAGGAAGAGAGCAATTTTGATCTGAAAACAAACGGGTATAGCCAATATTCTAATTCAGATTAAGAGAAAAATATGGAGCTGGGCAAGCCAGATACTGCGCACGTTAGATAACCCGTGGACGATTAAGGTTACAGATTGGGTGCCAAGAGAACGGAAGCGCAGTCGAGGATGGCAGTAGGCTAGGTGGAGCGATGAAATTAGGAAATTCGTGGGTGCTAGTTGGAATCAGTTGGCGCAGGACATGGGTAATTGGAGATCGCAGGGAGAGGCCTTAGTCCTGCAGTGAACATAAAATAGGCTGATGATGATGAAGAAGATGATGACGATGATATAACCGGAGATATCTGTAGCTGCTTCATGAGGAGAAAACTCAGTGCATACGTAACAAAACGCAAAAATAAAAAAAATGAAGCATTGGCTGAAGTATCTACGAAATTCTCATACTTTACCGAGGCTCCAGATTTTTCTCGAAATCGCATTAGTAATGCACGTGCACTGCAGTACTCTGCAGAACTTGCGAAGGTTCTGTTGGCCGACCACCGAAGAATTCTTTCAACAACAGTGGTCACCTATTCAGGAGTATTGGGAGATTTTGATGGAATGAAGAACTTGTACAACGACTTTGGTTTATTTGACGTGTGACTACTGGGCAAGAATAGTTCCCGTGCACGTTCATGTACTTTATCGGTTTTTCGTTGTATTGTGACATACGCAGTACAATCACCTTTTCGCTTGCATATGTATAGCTTTCTGTCTCACCTTTCTTTCTTTGAGCGCTTAAGCTACTTATCAATGGAGTTGAAAGGAGCCGGCTTTGAATAGCAAGGTTTGCTATTCAATTGCTCCCTGTTCCGGCTTGAATAGCAAGCCGGAACAGGGAGCAATTCTTACACCCTGCAAAAGAAAATGGTGGCAGTATTTTTATAAAAGCAACCTAGTGTATGACGAATGCCTTTTGGTTAGAAATTCAAGGGCTTTAGCGTTTATGTGGGTGACTGAAATGGTGCATGTAGCCAGCGGAGACCGCCGAACGCCCCCGTTCTCGATAATATATATGCATGCTAGAAGGCATCGGCTAGCTGCAGAAAGCCGCATGCCACTGGGTCAACGTGGTGACTTGAAATTTCCCGTATATCGAAGGGTGGGGGCTGGGGCCTAGGAGGTGCGGTGAGGCGATGACGAAGCTGGGAGCGGCCCCTAAACCTCGCAAGCGTACCGTGCCCTGCTGACAGTGCGCACGCAAGCGTGCTCTGTGTTTTTTCTTTGGTTGTTGTTGTGGCTGTGGCAACGCGTACTGCGTGGATCCTTGCATCACGGTGGCGTGGCTAGCGTTTTCTCTCCTGAAATGTGTTCGGTGACGGCGGCCACTCGACCATAAATACCTCAATCATTTGCAAAGATGAGGGCGGGGGTCCCCGATGGTTGCAAATCACCCGGCTTCTGCATGCCGGGCAGGGCTCTGCTCTGTGCTTGCAGGCTGGGTTATAGGTGTGTGATGGAAAAACGGCAAGAGAAGTAGGAAAGCCGGTGACCCTCACTTTTTTACAGGTGCATTGAAGTGGAATACGTATGCGTCGCATTGGAGCAACTGATGGCAATTGCATGCGTTGCAAAGGCAGGATTCACTTATCTTTTCTTCGTAAGGCCTGCTCTTGGTCAGGAACTTTTGCTTCTGCTTTATGCCTGGTCTCATAAAATCGAGGACTAAACCCGTGTTAACAAAACAGCTTGAGTTTTTAAAATTGGTCGTAAAAGCAAATGCTAATTAACTAATTCTTATGCGAGAAATATTATTTTCAAAGGCCGCTGGTGAATGCCACATGTCTCTTACTAACGAAATGCTATGGGAATTGAGGCCGTTTCAATTCATAAGTTTTTTTGCGTCTATCGTTATGCGTCTGGGGCATTTCTCAGGTTGACTTATCGAATCGGTGCAAATGGAGTACTTTTTGTTATACTGAGTTTTATGAATGTCCACTGCGTGATTTGAATGCGAATGTAAGCAGTGAATAGTATTAGCGCCTAAATTAGATAACATTAAAAATTAAATCGCAGCTGCGCAGCAGATTCAGGAGAAAAAATATTGATATCCCACGCATCCCTTATATCGGTGAAAGCGAACGTTTCATGAATGAACAAGACATTACGATGACAGACGGGCTCTAAATTTTAACGATGAATGTGTCCCTGAGCCACCATGCCTGACCTTGCAGAGCAAGATAATGTTTTACTCAGCATTACGACGTCTTTAATTAAAAAACAGGATGATTCAGACCTTGCAGAAATGGGACACAATGCCACAGTACGCTTGGAGACGCACAGCGAAATTCAGCTACCAACGCGTTCCGCAACGCGCATTTTCATTGTTAGCTTGAAAGTGTGCGCTCATTTTTTTGTGAAGAACTCGTTGCTATGCGGTGCAGCTATAACGCACGAGGCATTTTAAAGAGCTGGCGTACAAGAGGTAAATTTTTAAGGACGGTTTATTCCGTTTTCCAGGAAAGTGTCCATGGCCTAATGGTTAGAATTATATTCGCTACTAGGCGAATGTCAAGGTCATCACATAAACAGCCAGAAACTGACATACAGCATCGAAGTGTGGGAGAGAGAAAGCTTAACAAAGCTATCACTATAAATGTATTTTACAATATTTCTCTCAATGGGTGTGCAGGGCTACCAGCATCGTTATCTGAATACCTTTTGCAAAGATACCTTGGCCGAGGTTGTATTTGGTAACCAGGCGCACTCTCCAACTGCAGTATCGATGTGCACTTCTGGTTGATGCGGCACCCTTGTACTCCGTCTTTTTTATCTTTTTTGTTTATTTTTGTTCTTTAACTACCTTCCCCCTTTGTGGGGTAGCAAACTTTACGCGCGTCTTCTTTATCGTCCTGCCTTTCTTTTCCCTCTCTTCTCTTTCTCTTTACTATATGCGAACAAAGCAAGGAACTCCTCTTACCTCAGGGTTATCTCCCTCATGGAGAAAGCAGCAAAGTGGCGCTCCTGAGTCTATCGAAAATATCCGTGTAACCTATGACACAATACCCAGTCTCCATTATTGGACACACTATCACATATGGAAAGACCCATCCATTCTTGGGTGTAATAACCGACCAAAATCTTTCCTAGAGCCCTCATTACATGTACCTGAAGAAGAAACTGTTGTCGATTGGCCAGGTACTGGGATTGATGTGCGGGAAAACATGGGACACATCTGTACGCTTCATGCTTCACTTCTGCAGAGTATCTACGCTTCACTTCTGCATGGTATCTACGCTACAACCTTCTAGTGTTGTCCAGTACGTGCCAGTGAAATATTCACTCATTTGAGAGCTCACATGGTCGAGCATTGCGCTCGTGTTTAGGACTTCCTCACTGTGCGTCAACACCTGCAACAATCGTACTCGCCAAAGATCATACCATCCAAACATAGGTTGCTCTGAATTGTCTCAGAACGCATATCCGGCATCTTCGCAGCGTCCCCGATCATCACTTGGTGTTGGAGAGACCTCGTGCAATGTTTTCTGAAGTTATAATCACCCATACCGATTGTCTTCCATTAGGATACATACCAGCAGCAAGGCCTTCATTGCCTTTGTGGTGCCTCCAATAGCCTCAGGTGCGCCTAAGTATTCCGGGTGTAACCAAGAAGGCCAATTAGCCAAAAATAGCTCTGAGAGACGCTGCTGTTTATCAATGAGACATACGGAAACCGAATACACGTTAATCAGGCCTAAAATTGAATATTCATGTGCCATCTGGGACCCGAGCCAAGACTACATTATACGTAACATTGAATCCCTGCAAAGCCGTGCTGCTCGCTTCATTTTTTCAGAGTTTTCTCCGTACTCCAGTGTTACATATTTAAAAATTCGTGCCGAACTGCCTCCGCTATCACTACGATGGAAACACGCCCGCCTATCTCTATTTCACAAACTTTATCATCATGATCGTTTGCGCGACGACTTCTTTCAGTCATCCCCTGTCATTTTTCCTCGCCGTGATCACCCCTGCGAAGACAAACGCCCAGCTTGCCACTCGGCCCAATACGCACAATCATTCATCCCCAAAACCATAGCTGACTGGAATAACCTACCATCTGATATTGCCACTGAAGTTAGCACCGGTCAATTTCATCAAATGCTGTGGACTCATATCAGAATTTGACGTCTCTGTGCGTCTTTGGTGTTAGCTATTTTTTTTCAGGGCTAACGTAATACCTTTGCATCTTGTTTGACATCGTATTGCAGTTTTTTCTCTTTTTGTGTTGTCCTTGAACCCCCGGTGTTTCAATTTTTACACTTCATTCTTATCTTTATTCGAACTTTAATCCACTTCCAATATTGGTGTATGCGTATTTTGGGGTGTTCTTACTATGTTTGCTGAATTGTTTATTCTTACTATTTTTTTCGCATATTCTTATTAGTGCATTTCGTGTGCCCCCCCCCCCCACCTATGTAATACCCTCTCCTAGAGGGCCTTTAGGGTATTTGAATAAATAAATAAATAAATAAATAAATAAATAAATAAATAAATAAATAAATATATACCAATGGTTCCGTCTCACCTACCACCTCGTCAGGTGCCGTTATCATTCCAGCTGCGAAAAACGCAATGAAATTCAGATTGCCACACATTACAGCATCAACGGCGACAGAGCTTGTTGCCCCGCGTGCTGCTGTCGCATTCCTCCTGCAAGAGACACCTTCAGAATTCACCACTTCAGAATCTGCACTTAGGACTATATCATGGGACTCATGAGCAGCTGACATGAAATAAGAGAAGACCACCATCAAGCTATTGCTAAAGGACATGAAATTATGTTCCAGTGGCTACCTGGACATACCGGCATGGCTGGTAACGACCTCGCCGACGAAGTCACCAGATCTGCCCATCTGGAAGCCCAACCAGTTCAAATCCCTTTATGCAGAACTGACGCTGCAAGAAAGCTTCATATTGTAAATAAAGCTTTGACACACAAATAGTGCGCTTCTCCCAACATACCCAAGTGTAATTTTCATAGGATTACTCCATCCTTAAAGGTAGAAGTGCCATGAAAAGTTTCTCGCTCTAAAGGCGACTGTACTGTGCCACCTCTGGCTCTGGGTTACATTTACGAAGGCCTACTCATTCCGTATTGAAATGGGGGATACACCCGTGTGCGAATCTTGTGGAACCACAGAAACGATTAAAGACATCTTAAGCATCTGGCCCCTATACGACGTCGAGTGGGAAGCTCTCCGGACAGCACTGAACCAGATGGACTCTAGACCATTTTTGAAAATGAAGATCCTTGGGCCATTGCCATACGCGTCGATGGCACAGAAAGCCACGAAAGCGTTGGTGAAATACCTCAAGTCGACAGGTCTTGGCACCCATGTGTACACTCTCTGCGAACCTTCACATGCGTGCGAAACTGTGCTTTCTCTTCGCCCCCATATTCTTTCCCCAGAGGAGGGTAGCAAACTTGACGTTTGTCTAGCTAACCTCCCTGCATTTGCTTCTTCGATTTCTCTCTCTCTATCATTGTAAAGATAAGCCACACTTTCCTAAATAGGTGTGAGTAATATTCACTTGTAAATTCAGTTTTCATTAACATACATTGGAAACCTCGCCAGATATTGTCTTAGTTGAAGATAGATTTGAATATTTTAACTTCCTTAAAGAACACGAGTAGTTTCGTCGGGCGTGAAGAAAGTAAAGCGAGAAATCAACAGATAGCGTATAAGTTTACAAACAGACATGGTCCACGAGCTGTAAGCGCTTTCGAATGCGAGTTGCCACAAAGTAAGAGACGACATTGAGTACGCCCATGGGTACAGAAGTAACACAGCTGCACAAGACAGAGTGAAATATGCAGCGCTGGTGTCTGCCTGCAGCAATGTCGAAAGGACGTGCCGTGTGCACTTACATGCAATATTGAAGAGAGATGTGGTTGCAATGGAGCACTCTGAGCAACGCGCCCCTTAACCCTCCCCCTCCGCATCCCTTCTTGGGATCGCTCGTCCTGGGCTATTTGTTCTAATCATTCTAAGCAGGGACGCGATGCTCAAGCCCGCGTCATTCGATCATGATATTTAGGAGCTGTACGCGCATTTAGGTAGGTGCCTACTTTGCCTTTTCACAGGCCCATTTGTGAATACTGGAAGCAGTCACAACAACGCCAGGTATAGTAACGGTGCAGCCGGGTGGCCAAGAAAGCGACTCGTTTTGAGAACGCAAGAGGATTCACGTTACTCATTAATAGCGAACATAAAATCGTGAATTCTGACATCTCTAAAAGCAGTAATTCTATTTCCCTGAAACAGTCACAAAATTGTCATGAATCAGAGGCACATAATAGAAACCACAAAGTGATTTCAAAAAGAAATATGCAGCATTTATACGCTCGTTATGACTGTGGCATTTTACTTGGATTTGGGTGAAGTCACTGTAGTTACATTTGTTCTACATCATTGAAAACATGTCGAAGCAGTTTATACTAGAAGGTATTCAATTTCCTGAAGTAAATGCAGGATATGAGTTTCAGGTTTGGCATTCCTATGTAATGCAATTATTGTGCTTTGTTATAAATGTTTCAGTTGAATGCCCGCTTTGAGCAACCAATGTTGAATATTTCTTTGCAATAGAAGAAAGACGATATGCGCTTACGAAAAATAAGAGGGTGAGTGGCAAGCACATTTCTACATCGAAGTTTTTCTGTTTCTTGCATGAGACATCCTTCACGTTGGTGATTTGGGGATCGTTTGCTAAAACCGCACGTAACGAAACCGTGCAGCCCTAATATTGCTTATATTTCTGCAAGCGCCCTATTCACGCACTTTACTTCGACATCGTTGTGGAGAAAAAAGAGGCCATTACTCGATAACGCATGCATCGCGTGCTCCGATGGTGTCGCTGTTGCTCCACGCGCGACGCAATTGCAAGTAAATCTAGCCACATGCATGGCTTTCACAGATGCATAGCTCGGCAGTGCGTTCGTGAATTCGAGTGAGAGTCATAACGTTTGAGAGATCACTCTGCTAAAGATGGCACAATTGATTGAGCTTTAATCGGTGCTAATCAGGAAATTGAGAGGTCTACAAGCGTGTAATCTGTTGCAGAAATTTGACACTTCCTCGGTTACGGCGCTCCCGCGTTCGACACGTACGGTCCAGAAATAGCCTAAAGAGACTCGGGCCGCAAAACACAGGGATTCCACTCCTTGCACACACCCTTTGACCGCAACAGAACGTGTCCGTCTTCAAAGGGAGAATATTCACACGAGATTGGGGCCAGCACGCACTGGAACCACATCCATCTACAGGTGCGGCAAGCTCGAGCTGCGCAGGACACTGTAGCGTCGCACAAGCTGGAGTTCCGGTGATTTCAGTGGAGTTAGACGACGAGACTAGCTCATCAGCCTCCTCCAGCAATACCCAGAGTATATACCCAACAAGCCGAGTCTGGTGCCCCAGCCACATCAGATTATGCGAGCATCCGAGTTCCACAGGGGCCGGGAGTTGGCTACAGAGCGGCTCAAATCCATCTTCATCGACCACTAGTTGCGCATTTGGTTACGGCATTTCTACTCCCCGTCGCCCATACACTCTCTGCAGCACGCACGTTTCACGTGCCTAGTGTGGGTGCGTCTCGAATAGAGCATAACCAAATTTATTTTTTATGTTATTTTTATGTTAGACGACTCGGCTACTTTTTTTTCGATGTAAGCGTTTAGTGGCGGCGACTTTGTCAGAAACAAATGCCAACCACTGCAACGAGATTTACTATATCATGTAACGAAATGTTGAGTGTGAAGTAATTATAGAGCATGAACGACTGGAGCTCTGTAAATATGGCAATATATATTCGTTGTAAAACTGAGTCTGCGAAAATTTTAAATTGCAAGTGAAGAGCAAGCTTGAATGATAGCGGTTCATTTTAGGTGCCGGACTAGAAAATGCAAAGAAATAAATGGCCTATTGTTGAAAACATGATAACAATCGCATTACGATTCTTCCTTAACCACTGTAAATTAAACGAGGTAAACAAGCAGTGCTTCATAATAACTTCGAATAAATAATTTAAATGGTACATTTCGTGAGCACGAATACGCTGTCCTGATAACATATGCAGTCTTGACTAAATACTTGTCCTAACTCGGAAGTGTGCTCCCCTACACAGCACAGGTGCTGACTAAGGGCTGCGTGCAAATGTCGTAGCATGTCTCTCGCGCATGCTTTTATAACTGGAACAAACTTTACATTAATTTCCCATGTCATAATTGAAACACAATGGTGCTTGTACACGCATTTTGTAAATAGGACTTCACCCCCATTACCGTAAAAACAGGAATATAGGTCGAACTTCCTCTTTTTATGAAAACTGCTCCTGAAGTCAACCCCTGTCTTATATACTGGTCATTTTTGCCGGTTTACACTGTTGTTTTCTCTCATTATTTTGGAAATGAAGTTTGGGGGAAGTCGACCTATATTGCAGTGCCGTCTATATTTCAGTTTTAACTGTAGTTCGGCAAACCACCCAGCAGAAAGCATCGCTTTACAGTTATTCACAGGGTAAGCCTGCCCTTGCCATTATAAACGAACTGAAAAAAAAAAAACTCGTGTTTCGACTGCCATCATACAGTGTGTCTTTTCAGTGGGTACATTACTGGCATAATAAGGAATAAACGTACGCCTAAAGAATGGTGCGTGTTCTGGACATTTGATGTTGAAGGATAGTGAAATAGTTGAAAGCAGTGAGGTGCGCGCGATTCTTCAATATATTCTTTTTTTTTCTGGCACTGGTGAATTGTACCTCGTTGCCAGCACCTGTTATATAATCAGCTAATCTGAATAAAGGACGTCCTAGCAGATAATACTGGCGGTTTTCATGCCTGCCACCAAAAAAAAATAAACAAAGGAAGAAATAATGACAGTTGTCACGTAATTATTCTACAGCAAAGGCCGTAAGGACACATCTGATGCTTTAAGCGTGTCAAAAATTGCGCATCATTGCATGTCAGAGCACAAGAATTGTGGTAATATAAAAATACCTTACAAGTCCGAAAAGCAGCAAGCAAATTGTAACCATTAGGGTTTATGACAGCTCTTACTAACAAAAATGAATGCAAGATTACTCACAATTTTGACACGCGTGTCAGCAGATCTGCCAATTAAAGGCACCCTGACAACTATGATAGCGCATAAATTGCGAGTAGCTTTGCTTGAGAGGAAGCGGAAATGTCAAAATGAATTACATAATTTAGCTGCGCTGCCTGCACGGCGCGTATAAGAAAATGGCCCTCAGAATTTGACAACAATAATGGCACCTGTGCTAAAATCTACGCATATTTGGGTTTTCAGGCTTGCACCTTCACTCTCAGAGCCTCAACGACTCTTACAGCAAAACGGGCTCCTTTGATTACGAAAGAGTCCCACCGAAATGGCTGTCGGCCTTTTACTGCTCGTCGGCTCTCCGGAGCAGTAACTTTTAATCTGGGCAGTACTTAACCACGCTATTTCTTTCTGTGCTGATAGGGTTTCCTACGAGGTGAAGGCTTTTATGAGGCGACGACGACAAAATAGTCGCATACTGTTTCCTTGGCGCCGGACTAACCTCCCTATCCTGCCACGTGTGTGTTTTTTTTTAATGTGTTGGCACTAATAAAGAAAGCCGCTTCATGATTTAGAGTATCGGGTGGGGGTGGGGGGGAGGGGAGGGGCAGCTGCTTAGGGTTTGTCTATTTGCCCTAGGTTGCAGATTGCATCTCTCTGTTTACACTTGATTTGGAAGCAAATGCGGCTCGAAATCTAGTTTGTGGTGTCAGGGTAGTTTTTCAGTGTTGCAGGCACAACTTTATAGCTGAAGTCTGCATGTAGTCAAATATTGCGCCAGCATGCTTTACGGCAGTTCTGCTCTGTGCTGAAATTTTTGTCTTCGCTCGATACAGACGCAAATGCCATAGGGAACTGCAGAAGTCTATTTTCACACCACGCGATAGCAGACAATTCTTTACTATCTGCGTGCATAAAGAATCTGTTCGGAGGGCAATTATTATTTTTCAACGTGCCAACTATGTTTACCTCTTTCGGGTGATATTTGTAACCCAGCTTTCCTCACAGTGTTGACGTTCTAATTATTTTCCTACACCTTGTAAAGCAAACAATACGGACCCATTTTTGGCAGCACCATGCAAATCTATGGTCACAACACACGATAGCAGACAATGCTTTGCTATCTACGTGCATAAAGAATCTGTTCGGAGGGCAATTAATTTCTTCCGGGTGATATTTGTCACCCAGCTTCCTCAACGTGTTCCAGTTCTGATTATTTTTCTACACCTAGTAAAGCAAGCAATATGGCCATATTTTTGGCAGCACCATGTATAGGCCCCTGTTTGTGAAAGCATCGGTGCAATATAATTTGGTTCACGATAGCTTAGATGATACGGTGCTACACAGAAAAACGTTTGTCTATGGTAACTTCATCTATATTGGAGTGAAGCCTTTGACAAGATCTCCAAGTGGAGCACATGAGTGGGAGAAAAATAATTTCGTACGTGCTTGAAAAGGTCCAGTAATGGTGTTCGTATAGCTGAACAACCTGCCTCGAATAAAACAGACTTGCAGTGCAAGGATATAGCTGGAAAATTTACTAGATATTCTTCCCGAACTTTTTATACACCTTGTATGAAAATCCCTAAATAATTTTATGCACTCTCTGTTTATGCGTCAAGTGAACTGTAAAGATTTCGGAACAGGCCGGCACAACATCTGTACACTGAATATCTTTGAAGTAAAACTTCTATGCGGGAGCTCCAAGACTAACAGCAGCAACCACTTAACTATGGCCTAAGTGAAACACAATATTCCGTAACTAGTTCGTCGTAGTTATTTATTAATAAATTACGGGGTTTTACGTGCCCAAACAATGATCTGATTAAGAGGCACGTCGTAGTGGAGGACTCCGCAAATTTGGACCAACTGGGGTTCTTTACCGTGCACCTAAATATAAGTACACGGGTGTTTTCGCATTTCGCGCCCATCAAGATGTGCCGCCATGGACAGGATTCGATCCCGCGACCTCGTGCTTAGCAGCCTAACACCATAGCCACTAAGCCACGTAACCGCAATCCCGGCGGGTTTTTTTCGTAGTTACCATCGGATGTGCACAAGGTTGTCGGTTTGTGTTCCCAACAAATTATCGTACTTTCACAAATAAGTTAGAGAAACCACGGATGTATTCATTTGCTTTTTTGTTTACTAGATTATTTGTATTGATATTTAAATTAAAGCTGATTTACACCTTATTGATTATCTGAAATTAAACTTGCTGAATATTCGAGAAAGTGCACCTGGGAGCTCCGCTGCTGTCTTTTAGATCAATTGGTATGCGACAACGGTAAAGTGATTGGAAATGCATCTCATGATTAGTACGTGTGATCACGAAAGGTGATAAATGCCATTAGGATTCCTTAATTTCAACAAGGGTTTTGAATCTCATGCACGCACTGCCTTGGCAACGTGTTTATGTGTAGACACAAACTGCGTGGAAGAGAGTACGGCATCTCACTGTAGAAAAAAATTGTCTAGCCGAAGTGTTGCAACAATTGTGATCCACGTTCTAGATACATTCAGCCGCTAGACAGCGAATCAGTACAGCTACGCGCAGCGCAGGTGGACAAATACTCAGGTTCACCTAATATTTTTCATGCAGCCCTCAGTAAGCGTCCTGCCTATGGCACCAGTGCAAATATTTTGGTGAAGCCGACTCGGCAGACTGTCATTTTAAGCGAAGGTGCCGCCTCCGGTCGATGCTTTATTTCTTAGGAGGCATTGATCTTAGAGAGAAAAAAGAACACGTAGCCGGAGCCTTAGAGCAAAAGAACAGAGCGATAAGTACGATGGCTTGTAGAGGCATGTTATGTAGCTCTTATTTGCGCTCACGGGGAACCAGAGGCGGTGAACGCACACACGTGAACGTACACGTACTATTGAACGTCATAAGTCACCCTCGGGTTCATTTACACTGCAGCATGTTCCGTAAAAACGGAGAGCACGTAGAACTATGGAAACCTTTCACTGGTTACCAAAAAACTTGTTGCCAGTTGAAATCACAACACAATTTACGGCAGTACCAACTTAGAAACTGAAAATGAAAAGGCTCCATGCAAGAAGGATAGAAGAATCCCAATTTGTTGTGGAGCTGTGTGTATGATGTTTATACAATAGTTGTCAAACAAATTCAGTTTCTTGTACTCGAAAAAAAAATAAACTGGAACGCATTCAATGCGAAGGCGCACAATTGTATAGCTCGTTTCTCTTTCAGGTTACTATTCTAATTAAGCACAGTCCATTCTTGATATCTTTACGGTTTTTTGAGCATTTGTTTTAACCAGAACGTCGCCTTTTGGAAAGAGCTGTTTACGGAACTTCTCAGTTGGAGGGAAATGTGCTATCACGCACGTTTGCTATAATCTTTTTCAGACAACCACTACGCTACGCTTTATCGCGAAATGACCTATATTTTATTAGTTACAAATCTCATTGTTTGCGTTTTTTTCATTCTTTTTTCGTAGCTTAGAATGTTTGGAGGCAATTCAGCGTGGTCATGCTCTAAGCTTGCAGGTTTCAGCCTTACGTGGTACAGTGGTGCGCTAAAATTAGACGTCGTAACCTTTGTTGTGCAGCGACGCCGTAATGCAAGTTCCGCAATAGTTTTAACGTCCTGTAATGTGAATCTAAATTTATGTACGCTGCCTATCGTATGCCCAGTTCTCATCAGTGTGCATCAATCGTGACCTTAAATGGAGTCTCCATTACCTCTGCAATAGCACCGCCACTAAGACAAATTGTCATCGAAGCGCGCACGTTCCGATGAAATATAAAAAAAAAATCCATTGGTTCATTCCATGCAGCGGCGACCCGTGACATCTTTCCCATTCTTGTTTTGTCCTTCTTTGGTAGGGGAGGGGGGGGGGGGTAAACGAACTGTTATTTCTCACACAAGCCGGCAGTGTCAGCTATGAAGAACTGGATCAGATTGGGATGGCACGCTCTGCGTGATGCATTTTTCTTTCCCAGTAGAAACTCAAATTTTGAATAAATGGAAGTGGTACATTACCATACGGATAGGCCAGATAACAAAAGGTGACAATATGTAATATATGCACTTTTTAGAAGTTTCTTTTCTTCCTTGTCGTCTGTCGACAGCTCTTTGATTTCTCCATACCAAAACAGCTCCATTTCGTTGGCGTACCTAACCGTAACACGAAGCTCTAGAGCACTGGTCGTCTCTCTGTTTCTCTTTATAGATGGTATTTGCTTTAGAAAGTTTATAATGCGTTCCCCGAAGGCTCTACACGCTCCTTAGACAAAACCCAAGGGGCCTTATCCTGCTTATGCTTTGCAAAAGTACATTGGAGAGCTAAACTTCTGAAGCTTCATGTGCTATAAAACAGCACGTCAAGTTAGCGCACGGCTACTGAATATCATTTCTCTATGGCCGACAAAGACGTTATATGCGTTGTGAGTGCACGGAAATTGCGGGGAGAAGACGCGAAGCCACGCAAAGCCTTGTGGTGAGATGCACACGCCCGATCAACACTTTGAAAACAGTGTTCTCCGTGGATTGGTTATTCGGTAAAAATCAAATACACGCTTATAAAGTGAATTTTTGTCGCCGTGATATTGCTCTGTTCAATCAAAGTAAGTAGCCTTTGGCGACCACCCTGACTTTTAATTGGCACTGTGAGCTTAAATGCTCATAAGCCTTACGACCACACATGCACAGTACCAATGAAGGAGGGAAATACAGCAATCAAGAAAAAACATCAAAGGAAGAAGCGCACTGAAACGCAGGGCACTTAACCAGATGGAGCTTTGATTGGCCACCATACACGCGCGTTAACGTAACTGAAAAAGACATAGAAGGAAGAGATGCTATGAGAGATTAAACCTGTACATAATTTAGGAGTATAGCTCGCAGTGTTCTCAAAGTCTATCCTGTAGGTCCGCAGCACTAAGGAACTGGAGCAACGCAGAAACATCAATTGGACGTGCACCTGCGCGGACAGATTTGGGAAAGCAGCTAGTGGGTTCGAGAAATAATGTCAAAATGGTATAAATTAAATTTAGGTTGGTGGCTTGACTGGTACTAGAGTTAGGCGATATTGTAGCCCGCAAACAGGTGGTGACGAGTAGAAAGTGTGTCAGTATTTCCTTCGCCATGAAGAGCTCTTTCGCACACAAAAAAGTAAATGAAAAATAAAAACCTTTTTGGCGCTGAGGAAGTTGAAACATGAAATCACTGTTCATGCATAAAATTCCGCTACTAAAGATTCTTCTTACTTGAGATAAATACTGAGTACTCTAATGTTGGCAGCAAGATTGCAGCACGAAACCCACCGCGCTTAGTCTAGAGCTCTGTCGTCAACTGCACGCTCTCGGATGGCGTGCAAGCTGTTGTTCTAAGCCATCTGAGGAATGAGCACGCAAGAAAATGCAGCTGCATTTGCTTTTGCTTCATTCTTCTGGCGCGTTCCTCTACTTGTGAGAAACTAGACTTACGCGCCGGCAATTTGGGTTTCGCAATCGTGGCAGCTCCAAGTGGTGCAACGTTTATTGCGTCCTGCACAAAACTTTGTGAGATAGTAGTAAGACTTTAATCACGGGGTTGCCAGCTGAATGGAGCTTGAAAGTTCTCTTTCTAAGAAACTGAAGCAAAGGGACCTCGTACCTCTACTTTTAGAAAATGGCTTTCAGAATGCTATTTCTTGAGCAGCAGCTGTCTTAGTGTACGCGTGTTTCAAGATGCGTGATGGGGTGAGTGAGGGGGGGGGGGGGGGCGTTTTTTCTTTACTTCGTCTACGCTTGTTTGCAGAAATAAGCGAAACAGAAAAGTGGAAGGAAAGACAGATGAGGCTGCATTTGTACGCTTTTGGGTCGCCAAAAGAGATTGCCGACCTAAACTACAATAACAACTGCTCTCTGCGAAACGTTGCAAGATATGGCACACTTGAACGTTTCCACTCAGCGTGCTCATTGCGACGGCATTCAGAGGAAGCCCAAAATTGGCTTGCCCAGAGTCGCGGTGTCTGAACCACGACTTAGAGCTTCAGGGAAATTTTCTGCCCATCAGTAAAGTGGCAAATTGCGGCGCTCTTAGTTTTTATACTTTTGGTGTATCAGATATGGAGAATCTAACAAGCGTACTATTCTTTTCCGCTCACGTTCTTGCAATATGGTTGAAAAATACCACTAGTAGTCTCCATTTCGGAAGGAGTCATCAATAGCTTCTTTACCACTTCGTATAAATAAGCATATTTGACCACATTCTGAGCCCAGACAAGCGAGAACAGAACACTTGGCTGTTTGCAAACAAGCTGCAGTGAACATAAATGACTTTCTTTTCAGGTCATAGCTACAGACGGCAGTTATGACATCGTGCGATAAGTATGTCGAAGGTGAAAGTTGGATCCCCGATATGGTTAATTTGTCTGCGTCAAGGCTATACACGGTCATAAACATCGCGGTGTCTCCGTTACGAAATGGCAACACTGCTGCTAGGTCTTGTATCAGCATGGGAAATAATTCGCGCAAGTATGGAGACCGTACGGGAGAAACAGCTCCCAATGGTCAACGATAATAAAGTTATATCACTCGAGTACAGCTAGTCCTACAACTGATCAGAGTGCTCAGTGGAGCCGTGTTATGCGGAGGACCCGTGGGTTTATGTGAAATAAAATTGGAATAACTCATACGTTACACGACAGTCCACTTTAAGCTAAATCTGGCTTAGGCTGTTCTCTCGTGTCTTGTGGTGTGCCTTCTGGCGGTCGCTATTGCTTTTGTGTTCTTTCCTAACTTGGAAGAAAAAATATAATGCCTGAAATCAAAGACAATGCAGTGCACAAACCGATGGCTTCATTAATATATCTGTTAAACGTAAGAACGTTAAATCTTAAGTTGTAACACGTTGAAATGATGTCGCTGCACGTGAAGACTTATGAGTGTTTTGTGAAAAAAATGCCGTGGAAAATGGCTTTGGCCACGGATGGTGGAAACGTTAAGTACAAATAGTGCATAACAAGTCCGACAACTACATGATAGAAAGCGTGCCTCTGACCATTTCCGTTCGCCATACGCATGCCTCACCCTCCACTCCTCCCCTCCCCCCCCCCCCTATTCAAACCTAAAGAAAACAAGTCATTATTGGTTGACGCTGGCGTTAGTGGAGTCTGGTAGAAATTATTATATTATTCTCGAACTATTAGACAGTATTTATTGTTTCAATAAAAAGTGTTTTCGCAGCTTTAAAATATATTTTGCTTCCTCTTGTTATTTTCATTACTTTCCTAAATGTTTACCTTGTATTATTCTTTTTCAACGACGCTGATAGACTGGAAGCGCACATAAACATTATATGCCTGTTATCACGATTTACATAATCACTAACAAATTTTATATGTGAGCAAATATGCAAAATATTAGAGGTAATTTGCGGAACAATTTTAAAGTGTGTGAGTAATTGGTGGCTATACTAAAACTACTGAGCTGTCCTTTTAAGCGTGCTTCGATATGTCATGTGAATCGCTCAGAAAGTTACCCCATTGCCTTATCAGGATAAAAACAAGCAGCAATGTTATATATAGAGAAAATTGAGGTGATGTTATGGGCGGCTTGTACCAGAGGTTTCAAGTGTATAGGTTAAATGTGCGCTTTGCAAATAATTACGCGATACTTGTTTTACAGCAATCCTTAAAAGTTATATGAGGCTTGTATTTGTTTTCACGGGTCTCCCCGGTAAACTGTGAGGCATTTGCACCAACGTTGCGGCCTTTGTAGTGGATAAACATAAACATTGCGCGAGATAACACATTGCATGTAAACAGAACTATACACATCGCTTTTAGTAACCATCTTTTTATTCGAGAAAATCGGAACCAGTCGAAGCATGGAACTACCCACTTTATCTCCAACTCATCGCTCGGCCAACCTACCACCCTGCCGACTTGCCTACCTTAAGGTGCCTCGAATGGGGCAAAGTATGCTTCGCTTTTAAACCGGTGTCGGCATGCATAGACTGTCACCGTAAAAGGATGCAGCACAAGTGGTTTGCGCCATGCTACAGAGTGCTCTCAATAGTCGTTGTCTTTCTTAAGTAGCATCAGCACAGCTTCTAGCTCGAGAGGATCGCAGTGCTTTATATTTTGTGGATTCGATGCGAAAACTCTGTCCGTGGGAGTAGGTGGCTGACGATATTCAAAGCAACCTATCGAAAGCTGGCTCTGCTTTAAGTACAGCGTTTTAATGGCGCAGCCAATTGCAGTTCAGATGTTACTGTTACTTGAGGTATGTGTGTCTAGGAGTAACAACTCTTGCTCCCATGTAGCCATTATAAACTTTATCTGCTTCATCCACGTGCGACTAGCTACTAATTTTACGACTTATACGAGTATATGTACGAATAGACATATAGAAACATATCCCTACAGATCTTGGTACTTTGAGTTGCTTGAACGATTCCTTGGCGACTTCTAGTACTCAACTAAATTATTGCACTGCTTGCAGGAGGTGAGCTTACAGATTGTGCAGTATATGGTGATGAAGAGCTAAATTTAGAGTTAATATAACACCATTTTTTTTGTAAATTGGGAATGAAAGCACACACCTTATCAATGCTAATATTTTACAACAATATTCTCGCAGATTAAATGTACCAAGAAAGCAGAGGAGGCATCAACAGGGTATTTTCTCTTTGCCCACTCGTTTTATTGCAGCGTAAGCTCTTATGGGCTCATTCCAATAGCCATTTGGGTTAACGACGTTTTACGCCGCCACCGCAGGTGTCCGTCGCAGCTATGCCCGGCATGAGAAAAAAGGTCACAGGCCTCATAACTTTAAAATAATTTTTTAATGTTAGTTTAGAAGTTTCGGGATCTCCGAGCCTGGAGATAGTTTAAGTAAGCAAGCTTAAAGCTTCATTAAAATTGTTTGTTTTAGAAGCTCGCGCGTGTTCTAGGAGAGATGGGTCGGGCGTTCATAAAATTTTTAAGTTTTATTTTCAAGATATATCGTCCGTTTTTAAGCAGATAACCTTCTCTTTTGTGTGACGTGCGCTTGTAACGTTAAGTAAAGGTTACATGTTGGAAGCATGTAGTGGCGCGCTTGAGTATCAGTTTACTTTGCGGAAGTGCTCGCGAGATTTTCCTTTGATAGTAAAACGCGTCATTAGGATGAGTCGTTGCGTACCTGCGCAATTTTAGAAAGTGTTTGTGCCATTCATGTAAAGCGTGCCTAGCCTGGACGTAAATAAGCAAAGCCCTTGTGCGAGACGCGCTTTAAAGGAACGGTGCAAAAACTTTCTAAAGCAACAGCAGGCAAGAGCCCGAAGATGATGGGTGTGCGTTGGAAGCGAGCCATGAAGACTGCCGCGTAAACCCCCGCATTTACACGCTTTCGCAAACGGTGGCATTTTTTCTTTAATATTTTATACGTACTTACACAACAGATATCCGTTTTGGAGCGCGAGAACTTGTTTAGAAAGCCCTTGCGTAATAGTCTCGATATGTACATTAAACCTAAATTTAAAAGCGAGCGCCTCACAACGCACTACATCGCACTTTATAGCTTTGAGTTCCTTTATTTGTGTATTAGAATATTATTCCTAATCTGGGGCACTGAAAATGGAGCCAGAGAAAGTTTTTCGACCCGAAGCGCATTTATTCGGATAAAGAACTTCAGCAACATGCGTTCTAGTTTGCTTTTTTTTTCTTCTTCCTTGAACTTCGGATGGTGGTACGTTACTTCTGTCAGGCTTATAATTAGCGGGATCCTACCGCCATGTCTAAGTCTACAGTGGGATCACATCTGAATGTAATATAGAAGTATAGTGCGAGGGGATGCTAATTGTTTCGTAATTCTGGCATGACACCGCCCCTCTTCGCAACTAAAGCTCGAAACAAAGCTTGGGCTATGCATACATACTGAATGCTTTTGCAAAGTTGCACAACCCGGTGTCCACAACGAAAGTAACGCCAGTGGAGCGTTAACCCTAAAATAGTTGTTCTACCATTCTGCACTCTGGGATTACCTTTTCCGGCTGCAAGCATGCTTCCCGGTTGCAGGCAAAGAGAAGAAAAAACACGAATGAAGAGTGGAACAAGAACGTTGTTGGCTTACTATGGCTCCCCAAGAGAACAAACATGCTAGTCCACGTTTACGGACCACGTATACGTGTTGCGCTAGGATACAGCACAAGCCGCGTAATTCGCGTGCCGACAGGTTTCGGCTAAGGATTAGAGGTCTCAAAACCGGAAATATAAATCTAGCTGGGCCTCCCATTCTCGCCGGACGCGATTGCAGTTATGGCCCTTTGCCAAGAACGGGGGGGTTCAGCCCTGGTACAACACCACACGAAAGCGGGCTTTCCTGCTCGCATCCGGGAGTACTTTGCGATACACTGTTTCTAATGCTATGAGAAATTCGTTGAGTGAGAGGCTTACTTTTATAATTCCCTTTCGCGTGCGCTTGTTTCTTTGCTTGTCTTTCTAGTGGAGTGTGCGTACTTGCGTCCTTACAGAATGCGCGTACATACATACATAAAAGCACGCCTAAAAGGCCGCTCAACTATTCACGCAGAATTTTTCCGTGTTTTGCGGGCTTGCTTTAACGCTTGGAAAAAAAAAACGCCTATGTCGCACACAATGAGCAACAGAAAGCTAGATCGGAATTTTTTTCTGTTAACCTTCAAAGTTATGATGAACAATATTGCTCTGATCATCTTTTAACAAAGCTTATTATTAATTAGGAGCAATAGTGTTAATCATCACTATGTTATCATAACTATCTAATTAGTAAAAATAAAAAAAAAATGAACAGTCTCACTTGCTCCAAGCGACGGCAAACCACATTACATTGGTCCTGTCTTGCTATGTGACAATCAAATGTGTTAACATTGTTGCTGAAGGTGCTGCCACACCCTGTACACGCACACACGCGCAGTATGTACCGAACTATATATATATATATATATATATATATATATACATACAGAATGTCCGATGCTCGATCCATTATAACACGGACGCGCGCCTGAAAAGAGAACAAAATACCTTTAAGATTCTCCTTTGTGCGAGCCAGGGCCTGAGGCACGTGGACGATTATGCGCATCGCAGAGCAACAATTTACTTGTAAAAATTGAACGCGCGTCACTTTCTTAAGTTGAAAGATGTTAAGGGATGCATTCGTCCCCAAAATAGTTATAATACTTCAATCTAAGCCTACTTTAATTCCACACATAAAATATCTCAAAGTGAAATGTCTAAAAACAATGAATTTACTGAAAATACTATCAAACACACCCTGGAGTCGCGACAGGAAGTGTTTCATGTATCTTTGCAAGAGCCTCATTTGATCACGGTTAGACTATGGTGCCATAATATACGACTCTGCCGCCCCGGGCACACTAACGATGCTGTATCCCGTCGACCACCTGGGTCTCCACCTGGCTACAGGCACCTTCATAACAAGCCCCGTTGAAAGCTTATATGTAGAATCGGATGAGTCTACATATATAGAGAGACCACAGTCTACTGTGGTCACTTCATTTGCAGAGGAGATCATACGTCAGCTTCACATATTTCCTCAAAGTCAATCTAACCTTTAACATCCGTGTTATAAAAGTGGGAACAATTTGACATGCACTTTTCCATAATCGACCCTATGTGAGACAGCCTTTCTCACTGCGTGTGAGGGAGCTTAGAGTGAAAATGAGTGTCCCGCTCTTCGAACAACGCTTAATGCCGCTAGCCATGCAGCTACCGCCTTGGGAGTGGCAGGTGATAAACTGTGACATACCTTTGCAAGAGTTATGAAATACGCATCACAGCTCGACATTCGGATGCATTTACATGAACTCTAATAGAAGTAACTCTTGCTGTGAAATCTACACCGATGCATAAAATTCGCATACTGGCGTTTCTTACGCGGCTGTATGTCCCTCTTTCTCTGAATTAGGTGTATTGAACCCCCATACAACTATGTTTACTGCAGAAGCTTATGTAGTATTGTCTTTAGTTAAACACATAATGAAATTAAAACTAGATAATGCAATAATATTCATGGACTTGTTAAGTGTTGTAAAAACACTAATGTCCATAAGAAAACACAAAAATCTTCGTAGACATGAGAAAATATGCTGTGTTCCTGGCCGTAGGCGTATCGAGCGTAATGTGCTAGCAGACCAAATGAACGCATCAATTACATCGCAATTTACTAATCCTACCGCGGCTATTCCTGTCACAGATTTCAAGCCTTTTTTGTGAACGGAACTTCGAAGCCATTGGCAAAGCTTGTGGGACGTTGAAACAAAAGAATAAGCTCCACTTGATTGAACCAAAATTAGGGTTCTTTGCCCTCGGTTACAAAAACACGACGAACTGATGTTCTCTTCTGTCGTCGCAGACAAGGACACATATATGGTAATCACAATTTTCTATTGGCCGGCAATGAACCTCCAACCTGTGGTAGATGTGGTGAGAGGCTCACCGTCCTCCACGTCCTCGTGGAGTGTTGGGAAGCCGAAAGAAAGAGAAGGAAACATTTTCCGCTAGCATACCGCTATCGTGTACCTCTCCATCCCGCTATGTTTCTTGACCAAGAACCGCGTTTTGCCGTAAAACCTGTCCTACGCTTCTTGAACGACGTGGTCTTGCATGTTAATAGGCCAGTGCTACGTATCGCATGCTCTCTCCAGAGGATGCCGCTGTGATCACTGGAATTTCCAGTGTCCTTGTATAGCACACGCATTCAGGTCCTTGTGCTTCAAAGACTCTGTTAAAGCACTAGTGCTTGTTGGAATTTTTTCGTCTGGGAACAATTTTATTACATTGTAATTCTTGCACAATGTATCTTTCGTGTCCTTGGCACGCTTCATAGTCATTGCCGTAGCTTTTATTACATGTTGCTTTCACGCACTTAACTGCGACCGCCTTTTAGACCCCGTTAGAGCCCTCTCACATCTTTTGCTCGTAGTTTATAGCTTCAATTTGAACTCATTACCATTGACCCAGCACTATTTGGTTACACTTGGACTTTGCGTCACAAAACACTATATTCGTGATCATCATCATCATCATCATAACAATCGCATGGCACAGAAACAAACACGTTTCAGCATTTCTTATGCCTTTCTATATATCTTCGCTGTACGTAGAATCTAACAACGTGCGTTGCATATGCCTCAAGTTCCTTCTTTTTTTTCTAAAGCCGCTTACACTTCTCAACGTATTACTTCGCAATTCTTCCTGCAATATATGCTAAGACAGTCAATATTCTTTCTAAAAACAGCGTTGTCGAGACAACCTTAGCGACACAAATAATTGCTTTTATTTATCTTGTCAAGAAAAAGTGTCTAGCGTGCGCCGCGGTTGCCACAAAGGCAAATTTCCAGTGATTGGTGCATGCGGCTAAAATAGTCACCGCGGCATTACCGGCACATCTGGCACTGCATTGGTGCCAGCTTATGCTATTTTCAGCGCGCCTAATGGCATCGCAGATACATCTTCATGTCGTGATGCGTGCACAGTAGAGGCGATCAACCCGTGTTATAAAAGGGGTTTAATGTATACAAATAATAACTAGGGGCAAAGCAGCTCAACGAGACGCAGTGATCTTCGATTCGTGTATGTGTGTGTCTGTGCGCGTGAGATAGACGTGAAGCTGTCTGATCAGGTGAGCTCCACTGTGTGCCGCTGCAGCTTTTTTTTTTTTTAGAGCCTTACTCAACCGCTCGTGTGACGCGCACAGAAAACTCGCTACGCAGTGAACTACTATTGCTGGAGCAAGAAAAAAGACAAAGGTAGTCTAAGATATAACGCAGCACGTTGGCCACATGCGGAAGAAGGAAGCACGCACACCATTTCAGCCCTGTCCGTCGTCACCAGCTGGAGTTATCATTCTGTGTAAATTTATTTCGAAGCGAGATGCTAAATAATGCGGCAGGATGAAACAGAAGAGGCCGACATGAAATGCCCATGTTCACTGATATATGCGTGTGTTGGGCTTCTTTTCTACCCTGCAGTGAAATAAGTATGCGGCGTAGGAGCCCCTACAGGAGTCTGCATGCCATACGCTGTAGTACAGTTTCAGTTTCAGGTTATTGATAATTCTTTTTCACACAAATATTACTGTTAATATGACGATATAATGTTGATATACAATGATGTAATATTAGTATGCAACAGATATTGTAAACCTTACGTCAGCTGCATTGTCTCTTTGTCGGTTTCAATGTGGCTGTAAAGTTTTATGCAAGATAAAGGGTATTTTCCTTACTTCTAAGCTGCTTCTGCACGGTGTGGCAGAACTATGCGGTTATCACTGGCGAAACTCTTACAAAGGCTTGTCTCTGTTTGGAGCGTTAACCCTAAGAAGCGAATTTTGGGCCGAGACGGCGAACTGGTTTTGGTGAAACATAAAGTGCCCACCCCGTAACCGGGCGACAGAACTCCTAAAGTACGCCGCCAGTGGGTTCCTTTGCACTGTAACTTAGGTAAATCGGGGAGAGGCGAAAGAATAGGAGAAGCGAATAGGAGAATAGGAGGAGAGAAAATAGGAGAATTTTTTACAAAATCACTTCGTTGCGTGACGTCTTGGAATCTTCTACTGCTGTCTACTGTGAATGTTGCTACTACCGCTACTACTATACTATCTTGTCTCTCGTTGCTTATGAAGAAGCAGCCTGGATTTGTATGTATATGAGAAAGGCGTGAGCGACACTGACAATAAGAAAAGAGGGAACACTGAAGCGCAGTTAAATACGAAAGGTCTTATATCCTGCCAAGTGTACGATGCACTATAACGGAGCACTGAAAGTGTGGTGTTCTGCAGGGCAACAATAACAAAACGAGAACGGCTTAAAGCTCGTTTAAATGTTATCGTCTCGGAAGTACAAGTAGATACTCTTGCAACTTGTATTTGGTTTAATTTTAATCATTCAAATACTTACTTGGCACTTGCCACTCTCGGGACGGACACACCTTGTCTTTACATATTGCAGTCGACATTACTAACATGGAAGTCCGCGTGATTTCGATAACCGTGGATGTCCACGCTAGGCCCAACTTTGCGATCTGCTGTAGTTGGTGAATAGTAGTGTGCGTTTCTTCCTGTATCAGGAAGTAACTACTAACAGCAGGTGTCTCGTCTCGGTGGTAATGTAAAGCAGCACCCCTCAAGGATGGCCGCAGACAGTAGAGAACAGAAATACGTGCTCTGAAATTCTCCGTGAGTTACACATGACTGGGTTACGCGAGAGTACAGACGCTGGACAGCGGTGAAGCATTAAAATTGTACGGAACGCGCCATCTTTTCTATTCACCTAGCGAGTACAAACACTTCGCTATTGATTAGCATACTCACTGCAATCACTAGGCGATGTCTTTAGTTCAACGCCCAGGCGTCCATGTCAGCGCTGCTGAATGAGATGGGAATGACGTGAATGAAGATGTGAGCGAGACTTGTTTATTTGGTTCGCGACAGAGGAAGGCAAATGAAAGATTGGGTAGGACTGAGCATATTCGAATATTCATTGCTGGCCGGTCAGTGTCTGTCAGGAGGGTATCGTCCAACTTGTGCGCACGAGTGCACGAAGTAATTTTTGCCTTCTTACCGCGTAATCCTCGACAATTGCTTTGAAGCAGGCAAGGTCACGTGGCACTGCGGTGACCAGGTTCCTTGTAGCAGCAATAGTACTGAACATATTTGAATGCGTTAATCCTATGCTGCTCTCTCAGCCACCTTATCGCGGTTGTCCTTTCTGGACTGGAGCCAAACGAGCTCTTGTACTTACCTGATCGCAAGTAACTAAGTGCCTGGCGTGTTTGTACGTGTTTAGAGTTTCTGAGTCATCTCTTTCCTCTTGTTCTCTTTCACTCGCCCGTCCACTTCCACTCATATAAGGCGACCAAGCTGAACCAAGTTTAGTTAAGCTTGCTGCCTTTCGTTTTCTTTATCCGTCTGTTTGAATAATTTATTTGTTCGTACTCTACCCTGATAGCTGTCACGTATCAGTAAGGTCAAGAATTGAATATGTATGTAACAAGTTTACAAAAAACGCTTCGTCGGGCAAGTTGGTGAACCACTTATTTAAATACAAGCGCTAACAGACGGGAGCATGAATGGAGCAACTCGTCACTTTTTTTCTCTGCCGCTTTTCATCGTGAAGCAACCAGCCCTAGTTTCAACAAGTGCAAAAGCGCGTATGTGGCATGGCACCACCTTTCAATTAAAACAGTGATTGGTGTTCAACAATTATTCGCAGTCATAATTGCAGAGGCGAATTTGTAAATAAATGCCTCTCTACTTAGTTCCTTTTCATAGACGCTGAAAGCCAACGTAGCACTTTGTTCGCCCAGGAGCACTCTTGAAACACGGTCACTTCCTTATTATAGCAGACGCTACAGGAAGCTTGTGCTTAATCATCAGGCTTTCGTAAATTTGCTTGGTGAATTAGACTGCCGCCATCCTAGACGAAAACATGGTCCAAAGTACGAGCACATAAGACCAATTGCTGAAACCACAACGGAGCGTGACCTTCTACTTCGCTTCCTGCATGCACTGCTGAGTCAAATAGTTGGACTAGGTTAGAAGCGACGAGTAACCCATCTTGCTTTCTATATTATGGTAGTTAAGATGTCAAATAGTTCGTTAGTTAACCAACAAAGCAACGCATACATGATAACGGCAAAAGTATCATGACTGAAGCGAATAAAAAACGTGGCCGAATTTATTTTTAGCGAGGCAATCTTTTCATATCAGCGAAATTTCTAAGCCGAGAACAAATGAAAATATTGGTGGCACTATTTCGCACCGCAATGAAGCAGAAGACACTTGAAGTATGAAGGCAAAATACTGCTACGTTTAAAGGAAACGTGCATGTCAGCGCCGACGGGAATTATTTATCGTAAGGGTTATTGATATCGCGTTGAAGAAATGAACGGGAAGGTAACGATCCCCATTTTAGTAATACATAAACTGGGAACGGCTCACATGTATAAAAACGCAGGAATGAAAATTTTGCCTGTCGCTATGTCTTCCCGTCGCTTCCTTCAAGGAATAGTTTTTTGTTTGTTTGTTGAGGCACACGGAGCTGCAATGTTGATTTCTCGCAAGCACGTGGGCGCTGCTTCGAATGGGAAAATTATGATGAAGCGGAAATGTCCCCGGTTTTCATTCTTGCTGAGGCGCGAAGCAATTTTTCAAACTTTACGAAAGCTCGAGGGAAATATCGATCACCCGTTCTCGCATTTGTAATAAAGAAACCTGATCCTTCAATTTATTGAACAGCTGGCGCGTTTCTTGCGAATGTATTAAGACGTGGTGCCTGGGACACATTTTCTGATGTGAGGCCTAGCCGGCAGAATCCTGCGAGCTTTTTTGCATTGTAATTAGTTATGAACCTCTTTATTTCATTCTTTTTTTGCTATATATGCGTGCCCAGTGAATTGCTAGTATAGATCAGATCCTTTTTCGGCTTCAGGAATTATAAAACAAAGCGGAAACCTAAATTGGTACTTTTTCTGAATGATTGATCAGAGACAAAATACCTGTGGGGACATTTTTGTGTGTTTAGTTATAATTCATAAGGACGAATTCTTGCAAGCGCTCTAATTTTCGCGCCATTTTCGGATCGGCAAGCAATCTGCGAGCAATCAGGCAGATTTGACCAAATTTGTAAGGAGATCTCTTACTATAGGTGCCGGCACTGAATGAACAGTCAGCTGTTCACTAGTGTGCAGGAAGAGATGCTTACCCAAATCATGCTGGCATCAAAAGAGCAGGACCTGGCATTGTATGCTGTGACAAGCCAGCTTGTAAGATATTAAGAGACTATCAGCCTCACCATGCATCGAATCTAAATGGTAATATTAAGATCGATAAGTACTGGTCAAGCAGAGCCCTTCATTCGAAACTTACCACGTCAGTGTGTGGCAACGTAAAGCTATGGCCACTTTTGTCTACGTCACTGTCAGTGATATCTGAAGCTCTCAGCATACCATTCCCATGAAAGAGCCCTCCGTGCTAAAACCGGTGTCAGGTGAGGTTAATCCAGCCACATGCTGCGCAACCAGCAATCAAATCAGTTTTACGTAATTTCAAGAAACGTCACTGATTATGCGGCCTCAGTCATACACAGACAGAACGTTTAACAACTTTTTTTTTAAGTTAACGTACGCATGAAATGGTAGCTGGTCTTTAGTGAGTCGGTGAATAATCATGAAGGCAACAATATCACAAAAAGGTGATTGAACCGAATGAAACAAAATGAAAAATATATTTAAATAGGCGTCCAGAACTCCGTGACGACACATGCACATGCTTGCGTGTGTGTTTTCTTTTTTGGAGTTGTTCTTTATTGGACTTCATTGCAGTTCCCCTCTGGGTATACGTGCTAACTCAGGCCGCCTCTGATTGCTGTAAAACTCTGCGCACATGCCGTCAGAGACAAGCTTAGCAAGATTCGTTAATGAGAACATGACGCCACATTGTTTTGTGGTGCAGCATCCAACACCCTATCATCGCAGGTAGTGGAGGGAAAATCTTGGCAGGTATTCAGAGATGTCTGCTGGTATGAAGAGAACTAGAAGTAAACTCCCAATTATGATCTCTTAGCTAAACGTGATCGCAACTTCGCATGTGTTGTTGGGCTTTTTGTCATCTGTAGCGAAAATTGCGATAAAGATCGAGTAAAACGCTGACTCCTTAGTATCAATTCGAAAGTGGCTGCATATTGCTGTAGTGAGAAAGGGTGCTCAGTTTCAATGCCGCTAATTTGTCCATGCAACTATAGTCGGATACAACTTTAGAAAAAAGGGGGCGTTTACTCCTCCGAGGCGGGTGCACCAATGGGCGCGCATTCTGGACCGACGTCATGCGCCGGACGGCCGGTGACTTCGCCGCTTCGGTCATCTGGGCGGGGCCTCCCCTTTTTTCTAAAGTTGTATCCGACTATAGCGGCATATAATGACTTCTTTGCCTGTGGAAAGACAATATTCCCTTGGTGTGGCTTAGTTCGCGCAAGGTTGTTCTGTCCATAAAACAAAACGAAAAGAAAAATGCTCGTCGAAGCAATTTTCTCTCCCACTCAGGATTCCCGGACCAGGTTGAATTTTTATTGAACTGCGAGGTTTTCCTTTCGAGGAATCCCTATGCATTTTGTTTGTAGCAATACCTCGCCTTGGACGGATGTCTCATTTTACCTTTACTAACTGAAGTTGGTAAGCATATACGTATTTCTGAGCAAATGCTTTAAAGCACAGCAGAGTCAACTGTCAAAGGTAACATACAAATTGAAGGACATGTTAAATTTTCTCACTCGCAACTCGCAAGCACACCGTTATGCAGCAGACAACATAGAATTGGCACTGGCAGCTTTATGAACCACCATAAAAATTGTCGTTCAAGTTTATTCAGTAACTGATTACAAAGAGACTACAGTATTAGTACAGCAGTCGGAAGTCGCAAAGTTCCAGAACTATCCGGTGGGATCTCCTCACTAAATGTGCGCTATAATAAGGGAGAAACACCGGCAAGCGGCCGAAAACGTAAGCTTAACATGCAAAAAGTGCGTTACATAAAAACTGTGATAAACAGGCAACAAACATATAAAAGAGAGTGTTCTAGAAAGGAAGAGCGAAAGGTAGGAAGGTTAACCAAGGAGGTGCCTGGTTGGCCACCCTACGCTTGGGGAGGGGGAAAGCGGGAAGGATTGATAAGAATAAAAGAAAAAAGTAATAAAGGGTCAGCCATCGTGAGCACATTCGCAGAGGAATGTCCGTTGTCACAAACGTTCTTACAGTCCAGCAGCCTTCAAGAAGTGCAGAAGGGTTTCTGTATACACCGAGATACAGCACCGGATCTAGCCTTTACGAGTCTCATAGTCGCAGCTACCTGGTGTCACATTCACAAAAATTTTGGAAGGGAGCACTTCATGCTTGAGATCATGCACGAGACAATGTACACGGCCGACTCAGGTGATTGTCCGGGACTCCCTTCACATGCACAGGCAAGAACAGCCCACGCATCCCCCCATTACTGACATCAAAACAGAAACAACCGAAATTGCCAAACAAGTGGCTGATTTCACGAAAACCGTTGACTAAGAGGACTCAATCCCACACTGGGACTGTTGCTACGCCCACCTCTGGGAGTGCAAGAAGTCTCTCGAAGCTCTTCTTGCCATTCGAAAATGAGACCGCGATATCCGCCGTGGCGTGTCGCACGCCCACACAAATATCGACATTTATACAATCAAACTCACCCGCCAGAGCTGCCACAACATTTGTGACCAGCTGAACAAGATTCTTAACGCACGTAACACGTGGAAACTTCTCCGACATCTACTGGACCTGGCTGGAGGCAAGCTCCGAGTACGCCAGCAGCTGGAGCGAATCTTCCACCATTATCCTGGTACGCCATATGAGCTCATTGACACGTACATATGCCCCGAACCAGCAACCAGCCTTCCCCCTATCAGGGCTTGGCCAACTCTGGTCTAGACCCTCCAGTCACTTTAGCGGAGGTCCGTGCAGAACTCAATCGCCTGAAGATGAACTCGGCGGCCGGCCCCGACCGCATTTCTAACACGATGCTTAGGAATATAGACAACGCCTCTATCCACGCATTCACTGACTACGTTAAAGTGTGTTGGGCCAGTGGTATCATCGAGCAGGAATGGAAGAGCGCCATTCTACCCTTCATCCCGAAGCTGGGAAAACCCCACACCTTGGTCATTGTCACTCCCATCTCTATTACGTCCGGCGTTGCAAAGTTAGTGGAACACGTTATCCAGACCAGACTCCTTCACTACCTCGAAGATAACGACTTCCTAGCAGACACGATGTTCGGCTTCCGCCCTTATATAGCAGTCCTGGACATTATGCTTCTCCATCACCAGGTCATCATGCGTCGCATCGTAGACACGAAAGCCTTCGTCGGCCTCAATGTTGCCAAGGCTTTTAAGAACTTCCTCCATGAAGTGATTCTTCAACAACTCCAGACTCTCAGCGTCAGACATTGCACGTGTGCGTACGTCTGAGATTGCTCACCAACCGCAAAATACAACTAAGCACCGGTACGGGACATTCCTCCACCATCTCTTTTGGCAACCGCGGCACGCCGCAAGGATACATGCTCTCGCCGCTGCTTTTAAACGTTGCACTGCTACGCCTTCCTAAGCTTCTGGCTGACATCCCCCACTTAAACCACAGCCTTTAAGCTGACGTTCTCACTCTTTGGATCACACACGGCAGTGATGGCCAGATCGAAGAGACTCTACAGACCGCATCGATCAGGTCGGATACTATCTCGATACAGTTGTCCTCAGATGCTCGGCGACAAAGTCAGAGTATATTATCGTCCCGTCCACAGGACGACGCCCACCAGAGGCACTTCCTGAGATCAACCTTCAGGTCGAAAGCAACCCCATCTCTACATCTCCGCATCTACATCTCTACATCTCTACACCTACAGGCAAACGGCAGCAATATTATGTCGCTCCAGCGCATCGAGTGGTACAGATGGGACGCCTACTCAAGTGAGTCTACAATAAGCATTGAGGTATGCGAGAGTCCAACCTCTTGCGCCTAGTTCAAGCCTTCATCTGCTCCCGCATCACTTACTCTGCACCTTACCTATCTTTACTGCTCCGAAAATGAACGGCTAGAGGCCCCACTTCGCAAAGCATTAAGACTGCCCTGGCGCTTTCAAAGTCAACAGCTACTGACACGCGTATCGCTCTCGATATTTCTAACACTGTGAGCGAGCTGATCGAAGCTGCCCTACGAGCGACTCTCCCTCACACACGAATAAGTGAGCGGTGCTGCAGCAGGTTGGGATTTCACTAACGAGGGCGGCTCCCAATTATATTATCGTCAAAATCTCCGAATCTCTCCCACTCCCAAACACATGCATCCGAAACACCACGCCGAAAGACGGGCCGACCGTGCACGTCAATTCTAGAAACGCTTCAGCGGATGTCCGAAAGTCACATATTCGGACGCCTCGTGCCACGCCTCGAAGCCAGTGATGGTTGTTGTAGCCCTCTCCCCGCACCGTACCTGGTACACCGCCTGCAGCATTCGCAACGCAGACCCAGTAACCGCAGCAGAGGCTAACTGATCCTAAGACTAAAGTCGCCATCAGTGACTCTCGAGAGGGGATCCCCAACAATATACAATGACGGCCATCTCTCTCGCCAGTCACCGCACATTCTACTTTCTACTCCCCCCCTCTTCCATCCCCTGCTTACTCCTTGGGCTCCAGCCCACGAGTCACTTAGCGGAAAGGCCCGGGTGCACACTCTTGCTCGAAGATCTTAGCTGCCGAGCCGAGTGTAATACCCACCACCCCGCTTGCCCTGACATGATTATCTCGCACAATTTTCTACTCGCCACTTACACGGACATCCTCCAGTACTAAAGACTCAGAAGCTGCATATATCCTCCCGCATACCGCGATCTAAGAAGTGAGGCCGTCCAATGGCGCAAACTAAAGAAACGCAGCGTACCACAACCCCTCTTCTACAGTTGAATCTTTCTGCCACAAATAGCGCCGAGATGCAAACACTTCTCAGCTCGGGCCACTCTCATACACGTGGCATGGAAACGTACGTATTACAACGTAGACAACGCAAACACCACGGAGTCGTGGGAGTCCCTTCTACGTGCCCCTGAGCCTGCACACTAACGCCGGCTCATCCGGCGCGCTATGGCAGCATCCAAAGAGATTCCCGCCGACCTCCTCTAAGCCAGCGCAACCGATCCTTGGACTGGTCCTCTCTTCTTGGGCCAAATAAAGAGTTCACCACCGCCACCACTGTGCATAAAAGGCTAGGGCCCGGCAGAGTCGCGTCTCTGAGAGCGTGGGAAACAAAAAGAAGTTAGCGAAGGCGTAATCTCGTTTCATGGAGATTTGCGTCGTCAACCCGACGTAGAGTGCGTGTACTTTCGTAGCGCTAACTCATGCTGGCAGATGATAACTAACTTTGCGTCGCAGCCTCCTGAAACTTACATGTCAACTTTGCGAGAACCCACTGGATGTTGCTGCCTGGCGTTGAAGATTATAGTTCTCGGTGGCGGCTAATCTGTAATATAGCTTACTCCTGTCTAATGGGCCCATTAGAACGACGCTGCGTTAGCGCTACGCGCAAGTTTCACCAACAAGTCTCCCCGAGCTCCATCTTCTGACGCTCGCCGCAGGTATAAAGACGTATCAAAGAGCGCTTGTTACCAGACTGAACTGTTACAGGATTGGCCAAGCTTATAGCTAGCTTACGAAACGAGTTTTATGCTGTAGGATAACGTGGGGCGTATGAATGAACACTTAACATTTATATGGCTGATGCCGGGAATTGGCGCAAAAAGTGATACACGCAAGCAGGCAAGACTATATAAGCATTTGACCATAATTCGCCACCCCTTCCTGCGTGCATCTTGTTTTTTCTTCACTACCTTTGCTCATCAGCTATTAAATACCAACTACATAAACAGTTAGTTCATCTTATTTATATGCAAATGACCCTGTAGAGGTCACGCTCACTGATTATAGACCTGTGAGCCAGAACACTTTATCACGCAAAAACGCTCTTTAGCGTCGGTCGGTTGTAGGTGGGAGGAAACGAATTATACATTTATCTTTTGTCATATGGTTAGTGCTAACACTACAGCTGAATGGGAGAAGAGGAGTAAAAGAAAAGACACATGTAGGTAAACAAGTGCCTAAATCCGGTTCGCTACCTTGTTTCAGATACAAAAAAAAAGCATGATAAAGAGAAAGGAAGGAAATATGAAAGTGTACGAAGTAACCATACTTCCACATACTCTAAATTACTTATGCTATACGTGTCATAAAAATATCTGAAAGGGCATAAACTCTATGAAGCTTTTCTTGTTACAATGCTGTGCTATGTGCTCTCTCTCCCTCTCCCCCTTCCCCATCTTTAATCTCCCCCATCCCTCTCCCATGTGTAGGGTCGCAAACCGGTTAAGCCAAACTGGTTAACCTCCCTACCTTTCCTTCTCCACTTTTTCCTTCCTTCCTTCCTTCCTTCCTTCCTTCCTTCCTTCCTTCCTTCCTTCCTTCCTTCTTTTTACAAAAATTGGCAAGTAGTGGATAAAAACGAAACAATTTTCCGTAGTTTTATGCTTATAGATATATATTTTGGGTAACCATGGCATTATTCGTTGATTTTATTGCCGCAATTGTAACGGCCTCCAAGCTGCGGCACAAACGGGAACAACACTCGAACTCACAGATCTAATTGCCAAAATGTTCTAATTAAATTCGAAATTTTAATGATCATATATTACTTTATATTAGTTTCCCAAGATTCAGCAAGATAATTAGTCATTTCGTGAGTGAGGGAGAATTTCAGAGCTTTGCTAATAGACATGCTGTCTACACTGGCATTCTACAACTAATAAGCAGCAATACGATGAAAAATGCAAGAACAAAATAATACATTGCAGTCATTTCTCAAAATTATCCGATCACATGTTTAAACGTTGGCATTAGTGAACAGCTGCATAGTTATTGCGGGCATTTGCCGTTGATTCAAGCTGTCACATGGTGAGAATAGTTTAAAAATGTGCGCTACCATTACATAAAAAAAAACGCTGTCAGTCAACCATGCAGCATTCGCATAGAAGCTGCGTTACTTCTTTTCCTGGCGGTGCAAAAAAAGAATTGTGGAGTTCTACGTGCCAAAACAACGATTTGACTGCTAGGCAGGCAATAGCGGTGTACTCCAGGTTAATTTTGCCCAACTAGTGTTCTTTAACGTGCGCCCAATGCACAGTACATGGGCGTTCATCACTTAATTACCACCGAAATGCGGCCGCCATGGCATCGCAACGGCATAGCTACTACATGACCACTGCGGGTCCTGGCGCTGCAGTTTGACGTAGAATTTTGTGTTATAAAGTGCAGTTTATACTGCACAGGATGCGGCCGCTACAGTGTTTTAAGTAGTTTTGCATCACAATGCGACGTAAGAAACTTGTTTTCATAGTAAATAATTGCCGAAGTGCCGGACTAACATAGATGTGCGGACACATTCCTAACGTACAACCTACAACTAGAAATGAAAGCCTTAAAGGCGTGAACTGTGCAGACAATAAGAACACTTAGCTTTTTTAAAAAAATTATTGGATTATTTCGGTTAACCTTGGGCTCTATTTCTATATGGGAAGGTTACATTCACAAGTTTTGCAATTTTTAGTCTCCTTGCTGCTAGAATTGAACGTATTTCCAAACACGAGATATAAAACTGTTTCTCCTCATTTGATTCGGCTTTTTATTTCCTCTTGTCCACCCATTTGTTTTCGCGGTATAATTTCGTGATTCTTGCTCGTGAGCATCTCTCATGTAATCTAATCCTCAAACTGAGCCATTCGAAGCATCATGCTCCCGGCTACGTCCTTTCATTTATTAAAAAAAATGCACTGTGCCAAAATAGACACTAAACGAATAAAAACGAAACACTTCACTGCACACAAACACTAACGCGTATTTGCCACAGGCAATATGTCTCCCTCGGCCAAACAAGCTGGATATATAAAGGGAAATTGGATAGATCCGGAGCCAGAAAAGTAATGAGGAGAATAAAAAGAAAGAGAACGATCGCGTTTGTAATCACACGTTCATATGTTTGATCTTGAACAAGCTTCCCGCCCCTCAGTCGACGTCCTATTCCCGCGATTACTTTCGGCACAGAAACGACGAATTTTAATCATGGCAACTGTGCATCTGGGTCCCGTTGTCGTAAATGATCTTCGCACGACGGCTGAAGCGCACGCAGCGTAATTTTCCGAATAACGTCAAGGTTTCGGCCGCCTATTCGCAGCATGGCACCCATGTATCTGGGTCAAGCTGTTTGCAAGCCTCTTCCCATGTTTATTGACATTCTTTGGTTTCTTCAATTTCTTTTATGCAAGGGCCTTCGAATGCGTGCCGTATATGCATGGACATTTGCCGAAGACGCTAATTTGTGTCGAGGAATTTGTATTTCCTGCATTAGTGCACAGTGTGTCTTCGAGTTACACAATACGTACACGTAATCTAGCTCAGCCTCTAATAAAAGTATTTTGAGGGTTGTGTTCATTGCTTTTTTTTAGTGAATACATGTTTCATTGTACTTGAGTGGTGTGGAAAAAAAGGGGGGTTTTCATTCTCTTCACTTCTTACTTTCATATTTTTATTCTTTTAATTTTTTTTTTGGTTTCGACGCCTCTGATCATTATCACCTGGACCAAGGAAATATTTTGGGGTGGTCTGGCGCACTTGCACCCCCCCCCCCTCCCTTCCCCCCCCCCCCCCCCTGTGTACATGAAGCCCTGTTTTCCGTGAACAAAATTTAGTTGAAATCCGGTGTTCGTGTTGTCTTCTTCTCGTCCGTGTTCAATTGTGCGCTGGAACGATGTTTCATAATACCAATCACCACCAACTAGCCCAGCTGTCCATACTTAGCTCCTGTATAGCATTTTTTCACGGTGCAACTTTAGCTTCTCTGTTGCAGTGTGCCCTACGACTAATATATTTCACTGGTACTCTTACTCTATCAGTGCTTTGCTTTTACGTGGGTCCAGTTCTGCCTGGAAGACTTGTGGTGCGTTCTTGTCTCGCCAAGAGCGAGCTCCTTCATGCCGACAACATAAACCATTAAGTACAAGGCGGAGACATGCCAGATGCACACAAGCCGTATCGAGCGCTCCCAAATCTACTCGCCTTTCGTAGTCTGAAAGGGTTTGCTACAAGCCACGTCTCCGTGCTTTCATAATGGCTTTGATAATCTCACCTCGTTCGACCTTGGCAAAATATCAGCGAGTTTGAAAACGACAATATGATCGAGAAGCACATCAACAGCTTCTGTGAGAAGAGGTGGGGGGCGGTCTAATTCGATCGATTTCCGCGCATTTCAGCATCGCTGGCTGTAAGCCGATTGCTTGCCCCCTGTTACATCATTCACGACGGGCCACGTTGGCTCCAGTGGTATCGATCGCGAATTGAATGCGTAGTTGCGAGTTGTGAAATATTCTAACGAGGTACGTAGCTCTCGTTTAAAGGAGCTCGCTTGGAGTGTGATGGGTTGCTTTTGCTGTTTTGAGCACGTAAGAAGCCAAATTACACGAACGTCGATAGTTGGCACACCATATAATCGTGCAAACAGTTATTCTCTCGAAGCCTTGCACATATTACAATAAGGATTGTGGCAGGTTTTGATCAGCTTTGTTTCTTTTTGTAGCGGCAAATGGAGAACACTCCTTCTACTTGCAAAATATAAACTCAATCTATAACGCAAATATGCGCCTTGCTACCGCCAAACTATCTGAATTATATGTGTGAATTTGACGAGTTCTGTCTATGTATTGTATTTGGTAAGCATAGCAGGTAATACTAGCTTGACATAAAATTCTTGCTAACTGATATTCTTATGGCAACACCATGCTGTGCAGTAATAGTTAGTGCGTCGTACCAAGGTGCCCTTTTGAAAGAAATTCTGCGCACGTAAATGCAAATGTTTATATTGCTCAGCCGTGTTTTTATTCGATAGATGGATCGGGGTCAGTTTCCTACGCAATTAAATTGTTTGTCGACTTTTCTTGCATCCTAGCATTATTAAAAGGGCTCACGGCACTACTAGAACCACGTATATAATAGTAAATTGAAGTACGGATTTTCTATCAACTTTTGGTATGCTTAAGCATTCCTATGCTTAGCCAACGAAGAAATCGTCCATCCGTTCACCACTCCACCGGCCTGTCACGTAAGACGATCGCTTTCAAGATAGAGCCTGCGGTAGCGAGTGTCTTTACCTTCGTGCTGCCCGTCGCTTCAGCACAAACGAAGCGACGAGAACACAGTGCTCACGAAGCTCGCAGCACACGCCAAACCCTTGCCCTTTCGAAAATCGAAAGTGACTATGGTGTTCGGCTCCTAAGCACGAGGTCCAGGGGTCAAATGCCGGCCATGGAGGCCACATTCCGATGGGGGGGGGGGGGGGGGGTGAATACCAAATCACCCGCGTATTTAAATTAACGCGCACATTAAAGGACACCAGGGGCGGGGTCCAAATTTCCGGAGTCCCCCCCCCCCCCCCCCCCCTACGGCGTGCCTCATAATCAGATCGTGGTTTTTGCACGTAAAACCCGAAAATTTAATCAACACGAAGCGGTGAAAACACAGCGCGCGGAGCTATCCGCAGTCGACGATCTATGTCCGCGTGGCAGATCCATTTCGAGATACAGTCCGGAAGGACATGCCATACGCTGCCGCCGCTGGAGTAAGTTTGATCACGGTTCATACTGGTTCAACGCGGATGGATGAAGCGTGCTTGCGATAGAGGGATAACGGCTTACGAGTGTAATGATGGGAACCGCACCAGCGCACCTGGCGGGGCTACTTGCAGTACTTTGCTTGCGTTATGAATGTACCTAACGCCGCCATCCGCACCAGTTCCTGTCGCCTCAGCGCTGTCGTTTGTATTGGTTAGATCCAGTTTCATAACATTGATAGTGACACCGGAATGCCAGGAAATGAGCTAGTGGCACAACGCTTACGTATATTTAGATAACTCCCAGATGAGTTTTGCGTGAAATTTTACAGCGTAAGCTCATCCAAAACCCGTTTCTGTCGCCGATGCTGTCCGCAGTCACCGGTGCCCGGTGTGTGTGTGAAAACGTTTATTGTACTCAGGTCCGGAGGCTCGACTTCTCAAGCCAAGGCGGGCCGCTCCCACGTTGGCACTGTCAGGCCAAGCCTTTCAGCGACATCATGGGCCCTCTGGACTGCCCTTAGTTGGTCCTGAAACAATGGGCTTTGAATCCTTTTCTCCCACTGTCTCCATTCTTCAACGAGGTTGGGGAGAGTCGCGGGACACCCCGCCAGCATATGTCTGATTCCAATGATGCCATTACAATCATTGCATTCCATCTTAATCTCCCTCTCTGGATATATTTTATTAATGGTGTACGGTGTGGGATATGTACCCGTTTGCAATAAGCGCAGTGAGACTGCCTGAGCCCTGTTCAATTTTGAATGTGGCAATGGGAATTGTCTGCGTCCTAAATAGTAATGTTTGGTAACATCATTGTATGTTAATAAATGGTCTCTGGATTCCCTCGCTTGATGGTGAACGGCTCGGTTGTGACTGTCACGGTTAGCAAGTCCTCGTGCCAAGTCATGAGCAACCTCATTGAGGTTTACCCGAGTCTCGTCCACCTTCCCCATATGCGCAGGAAACCATCGGATTTCAGTTGTCATAATCGCAATGTTTTCAAAAAGTTTAGCTGCAACTCCAGCTACGTAGCCTTTATCAAAACACTTTACAGCGGTTTTCGAATCACTGTAAATGAAGGCCCACTTATTACTCCTGATGGCTAGAGCAATTGCCGCTTGTTCCGCCACCGTGGGGTCCTTGGTAAAAATTGTGAGAGCGTCTTGCACCTTCCCTTGATAATTTGATACAATGGCCGTGTAGGCTTCTCTACCGTTCACCCAGGCGGCATCAACTATAGCTGCCAGTTGGTTCTGCTGCTCTATTTCCTTCAAGAGTGCTTTAGCTCTTGCCTTTCTCCTTTCGACATTATATTCTGGATGCATGTTTCTGGGGAGAGGGTTGGTTCTGATCTTGCTCCTAACTTCAGTCATTAATTCTACTTCAGCCTCTATTGGACTCCTCGATGTATTCAGTTCTGCACCTATTGCCTGTAATATGTTCCTGCCAGCTCGTGACTTTGTCAATCTTTCGTGTTGCGCTAGCTGTTGGGCCTCCGCAATTTCTTGCATTGTATTGTGCACCCCTAGACTCATGAGTTTGTCGGTTGCAGCATTACTGGGTATACCTAGGGCTACTTTAACGAGCTTCCTGAGCATCACATTAAGTTTGTTAAGTTCTGCCTGCTTCCATTTGAATAATCCAGCCACATAAGTGAAGTGACAGAGAGCAAAGGCATGTATTATCCTCAAAGCGCTGTCTTCTCCCAGGCCTCTGTGTCTATTGGTGATTCTCCTTAGTAACCTAATGACCTCATCTGTTTTATTCGAGATATGTTGTATTGTTCTGTAGTTAGTATTGTTTCCGTCTATGTGATACCCAAGAACCTTGATTTTTTCAACCAGCCTGATTGCGGATCCTTCATGAGTATATAAGCACACTCTTGGCTCATCTTCCGGAATGTAACCTCTTGGTTTACGACCTTTTCTGCAATGTTTAATGACTAAGAGTTCTGATTTGGCTGCCGAGCATTTCAACCCCATGGCTTTCAGTGTGTTCTCTACAACGTATAAACTTTCCTGTAATCTATTCTCTGTCTGTCCTATATTGCCCTTGGCACTCCATATGGTTAGGTCGTCGGCATATATCACATAACGTATACCCTCAATTTTCTCCAGATTTCTTGCAACCTTGGACATTGCTAAATTGAATAGCATGGGTGAGAGCACAGCCCCTTGTGGAGTGCCCCTATTTCCCAAATTCTTAGCTTCTGATTTAAGCTCACCCAGCATGAGTTGTGCAGTTCTATTTCTAAGAAAGTCCTTAATCATGTTAAAAAGTCTCTTACCCAAACCCATCTCCGAGAGAACGTCAAGTATTGCCTTATGCTTTATACGATCAAAAGCTTTTTCCACATCCAATCCCAAAAGAGCTTTCGTATGCGCTGGGCTAGCCTGTATAAGTTGATGTTTGATCAGCAGCATAGCATCCTGAGTTGACAGCCCTGGACGAAAGCCGATCAGGTTGTACGGGAGGATCTCGTTCTGCTCAACGTATTTTGTGAGTCGATTTAGGATGACATGTTCCATAGCTTTGCCTAGACATGACGTTAAGGAAATAGGACGGAGGTTGTCTAGAGTGAGTTGTTTGCCTGGCTTTGGTATGAGGATAGTATTGGCCACCCTCCATTCCTCTGAGTATACCCCTTTTCTCCAACATTCATTGAAGTGTTCAGTTAGATAATAGATTGATGCATCATCTAGATTTCTTAACATCTTGTTAGTTATTCCGTCAGGTCCAGCCGCCGATCTACCATTAAGACTGTGAAGAGCGGCCCTCACTTCACTCTCAGTGAAGTCCCGGTCAAGTTCTTCACATATGCCTCCCGTATACTCGGGGCTCTCCTCTCCTTCGTTTGGTTGTTTAAGTGGGAGATATTTGGCTGCGAGACTATCCATGATATCTTTCTCTGTTTTATCTTGGCTTTCCTGATGAACCAACTTAGCTATAGCTGTTCTCTTGCTTGTCCTTGTTTCATTCTCGTTGAGCAAGTGCTTGAGGAGGTTCCAGCTACCTCCATGTTTGATTCTACCATCAGCCGAATTACAGATCTCATCCCACTGTTGCTTCACGAGGGCCTTCGAATGATCATCAATTTCTCTGTTTAATTGCGCTATTTTTTTTTCTTAGCCTTCTGTTAAGTCTCTGCGTTTTCCATCTCTGTAATATAGCCTGTTTGGCCTCAATCAGATGCGCCAGCCTGCTGTCCATAGCTTCAATATTTTCCTCTGTCCTGATTTCTTTAGTGGCCTCCTTGACGTCCTCTCTGAGCTGGATGACCCATGTCTGAAGGGGCTCCTGCTCGGCATGTGGAGGCCCCACTGTCCCTCTGTTCGCCCTAATTTTTCTGAAGTGATCCCAATCAGTGAATTTGAAGATTCTTGTTTCCTGTCTCGGTATGCGTATGGTTATGTGTATGATGTAATGATCGCTTCCGAGATCCAAGTTTGAATTTTCCCAATTGGCTCCTCTTGAATTGTTCACAAAAGTAAGATCTGGCGTGGAGTCCCTGCTTGTGGAAGTGCCACAACGGGTGGGATACGCAGGATCAGTAATCAAGCATAAACCCAGATCCATGGCAAGACTCCATAGCTCCTCTCCCTTCTTTGTGTTCCAAGCGTATCCCCATGTATGATAGGGAGCATTAAAGTCCCCTCCAATAATGAGAGGGTAGTTTTTGGCAACCGAAAGCACCTTGTTGAAGAGTGCTCTAAACCTTTGTCTCATGTCGTTAGGACTGCTGTAAATATTCAAGCAGAAAATGCTTTGCGTCTTACCTCTGTTTCTTTTAAGTATAATCTCAACTAGAATAAATTCAAACCTGGAATGTCTAAGGTGAATCTCATGCTCAATGTACGGCAACTTTTTGTCAATGAGGGTCGCCAACCCCTCCCCATTCTTTTGTCTCTACATATAACTTTGTACCCAGTGAGCTTAATTTCGTCCGCTAAGGTTTCCTGCAGCATTAGTACCTTTGGCCTGGCCTCAGATGACCTGATCACCTGTTGCAGTGCGGCTTTTTTGTGTTGGAACCCACGACAATTCCATTGCCACACGTTAAATCCATGATTACTGTCCATTGTTATTAGGTGAGGATGCCTTTCTATTACCTGCTATTTTCCTCTTTGTGGTGGCCCCCGACAATCCAGGAATGGACTTTATACTGTCCGCCTCCGATGGCAGATACTCATCGTCGTCATCCCCTCGCGCCTCCATTTTCCTAAGTCTTTTCTCTGCCGTTAGCCTCCATTTCCACAATTTGTCCACTTTAAAGTTGGTCGTTTCCACTGTCTCTCTTAACGCTTTAATTGCCTCTTTTATTTCACTGAGGGCTGAGAAGACTGAATCACCCTCGGAACTCACCGCTCTCTTTTTAGGGGCAGGGGAGCTGGATTCCCCTGGATCATTGCTTTTGCTCACAGGTCTATCTATCTCTACACTAGCAGGGCTTGACTGCTCTTTTTTACGAAGCTCTACTACCTGCCTGGTCAATTCTTCATTAGCTTTTCTTAAAGAGGCTACTTCTTTAATTAATTGCTCTATTCTGGCATCATTGTCATCACCCACAGCCGCCGAGGCGCCCCCAGCAACCCTCGCCATACCTTTGACTTTGTCAGCCCAGGTGGTTCCTGGCGTCGTCTTCTCGCCAGGGATTGAGTCTCTTTTCACGAAGTGCACCTGCGTGTCCCTTGACTTGGAGCGCCTTCTCTCCCTGGATAGCGAACGATGCCTGGCTCTGGTGCGACTCCTGGAGCGCGAGTGCTCCCTGTCCTCGGGGCGATGGTTGGGCGCCAGCTGATGCGCCTCCGAGTGCGCTCTTGTTGACGACCGAGTCCTGTTGCGCTCTCTTCGACGGAGTCGTACGACGTAAGGGACTTGAAATCTTTTCTTACAAAATTTGTCGCCGGTAGGGTGATCGCCGTCGCAAAATTTACACCTAGGTACACACACATGTTCATCTCCTGGGTTGCGAGTTCCACAACCTCTGCACTGAACAAAGTCAGGTGTTGGACACACATCAGAGCGGTGCCCGACCCTTCCGCAGGTGAAGCAGACGTCGAATTGCTTCCTGTAAAGGTAGCATCTCACTAGTGTGGATCCATACCTGACAAAATTTGGCACTTTGAGTCCATCGAAAAGTACTATGACCGATTCCGACGTCTTGATGCGCTTAGCAGCCAGCGCAAGCGGGTTCAAGTCATGCACGATATTTCTTGTTATCATAGCTTGGGAGTCTCTGATGTCCACTCTTCGGATGACGCCTTTGCATGTGGCATGTGGTGCCGCTTCGTATGCATTTACCTCGTATTCTGCTGCCATGATCTTGAAAGACTTGATTCTGACGTACTTCGCAGCATGTTCGGGCTTAGGTGTGCTGACGACGATGATATTTTGCGTGAAGTTTGGGCAGACAACATCTTCACGGGCCTCGTCTTCCGTTAGGCCGGACGCCTCAATGACTGCAGAACCAATCGTGGTGGTGCTCACCTTGTTCAAATTGAGCCCTCCTCGAGGCCGTATAATGATCTTGCTGTGCTCCTCAGGCAGTTGAGGCATTCTCGAAGCTCTGATAACCCGATTCTTAATGATTCCACCGACGGCGGTTTTCTTGGCGCCATGATCTCGCTGACTGCGTGGCAATGTGCTCTCCTCATCCACAGCCTTTGTGCTAGCTCGTGATCTTCGGCCAGCCACGACTTGCCAGCCGAAGTCTTCCTGAGCATTGTTTCTTTCCTTTCCAGAAAAATCGTCATCCTCCATGCTTGTATCCGCCATGCCTGCAGGCAGGTGGGCTCACTAGGCCCAACAAGGGCCCTACTCCTCACTAAGCTTAGCTCCGCTAAGCTCAAGTCGGCGTCTAGGAGCAGAAAAGGTTCTGTAAAGTTGTGAAAATAGGAGCCCCACCTCGAATCTTGGTGTCAGTCGATTCGCCGTCGCTTCGTGGATCCAGTGGTATGCTTCTTTTCGTTGTACTCTCAAAATTGGCAAGCGGAGCATGGAAAAAGAAACGGAGCCGATGCTTCCACGTCTGCACTGCTCGGCGCTTCTTCTTCTTCGATAGGCACCGGTGCCCGGTGCCTATCGCAGCTATCGCATAGCGTACGAGAAGTTATGCGATGTCATTGGCGCGCCGCGTAGCGTCGGTGCGTGCTCACTTTGCATTGCAGTAAGATATTTTAATGCGCATAAAACCACATTTATCGAAGTGATTCGTACTTGAATGTGTCACGCATGCGCATACTTAATTTTCACATTGGGGCGACGCATCCCTTAAAAGGGAGGAAAATGCCGCGTCTGTAGTGCGCCAAGGACAATGAAGAAAAGAAGTCATATTATCATTTAGAGGAAGTGTATCGAACAAGAAAACGCGACGAGAACGCGGTATTTAACAGTCTGTTCTGGTAACTGTTCCTGCGGACTGAGTGCTTTGGACCTTCAAGTTTCCACTTGCATCGTATCACGACATGTATCAAAGAATGTGACACTCTTGCTGCATGTGTTCCATCTTCTCAACCCGGTATGGCGCCTCCTCGCAAGGTACGAACCGCTGCTGAAGAAGCGGCTCGAAGAGCTACGCGCGCGGCGGGAACGATGGCAACGTCGGGCTCAACATACCACTGTGCAGAGAGCAGTACGAGTCGCAGGTCACCGTCGACGCCGGGTTGACAGTTTAGTTCATTGTCCTGGAAAGGACGAAGAAATACTTCACCACGAGGACCCTCGTGTGCGGGCTACTGAAACTGCGGCCCGACAGGTTCACTGCCTAAATCCTCAAGTACGTGCTGCCGAAAATCAAGCACGACAGCTTCAACGCGAGCAGCCTCACGTCTGGTCAGAGCAGAATGTAGCCCGGCAGGTTCGCTGCGAAGATCCTCACGAGTCGAGCCATTTCACGTGATCACCTTTACATGAACAACGCTGAAACGACTTCGTGTCGTTGTTTTTTTTTCACGCCCCTGCAAACCCACAACGAGACGGGTCTTCCCCCTCCCGCACCCCGCCTTATGTAGGGCGCGGGCGGTTACCCTTCGACTTTTACAAGCCCGTGCGTACCCTAACCTCGCGGTTTTTCATGCCATATACCCCGAAAGATACCCCAGTGCGGACTGCCCTGCCTGTGGACTAAGGGCAACATTGGACCATGTGTTGTGGGGGTGTGAAGCCATCGGCTCCTCCTTCAGCGAGGATAGGTGGGCTGCGCTCTTGGGCAGCCCCGAACTCAGCGACCAAACCCTGGCCGTCCAGAGTGCCCGCGACCGGGCCGTCAAGCTCGGCTTGGCGGTCCCTACGTGGGACTAGCCGGGTGGCGCGGGGTCTCCCCTGCGTCTTCTCTGGACCAAAATAAAGTTACTTCACTCACTCAGCACTGCGGGACAAACTCCATAGATTCAAACAGCATGGCCTTCACTCAATCATGCAACGTTCCTTTGCAATGCTTGATCAGCCTTGCCGATATGCCACTTACTCCCTTAACGTACGTTCTCTGGCTGCACACAGGCTTAGCATCACGCACCACTTCAGCTTAAGAAAGAGTAAGATATATGTATAAAAATCCTTCAGTGGGGGAAACATGTATGGCATAAGTGATTAAATTAAGCAGGCTAGTCAACTGTTGCGAACCGCCCCACTTCAAAGTGGAAGCCAGTGAATCATCATCATCATTATCATCTTTATTATGGTCATCATTATCTGCATGGCTTCGTGCCACTTGTCACGCGATGCGCGCCGCGTAGCGTCGACATGTAGCAGTTGGACGTAGCAGTTGTATGTTGCATGTAGCTGGACCTGGTCAACTGAATCAGTCTAGGTGATCATTTGTCAACGCCTCGTCTCAAAGGGGATGTATATAAATTATCATCATCATTAACAGCATCGCATCTTGCCACGGGTCAACCTTATGGCACTTCCTCGCAATGTACAAATTCTGTAGTACGTGCTTGCGAAAATGGAGCTCCTATGGAGGCGCTCCTCCAGCTTATACTGTGACTGTGCTGCTTGTGCCGCGCAGGCATGTGACCTTTCATATGTATAGGGCTCCCTCCCTTTGAAATTAGGACCCCCATGATAAGCCCAGCACCTCGCCCGGGACACCTTACCCATTACAAACACCGGCTGCCTGTGGTAAAGTGATTTGTATTTAAAAGCTCCCTCATACGTGTGGATGCTAAAAGATTTTGACACCACTTTTGTTAAGTGTTTTTATGCGAAGCATATTACGAGAGCTCAACCCAGCTCCTCAGGCGCGGCGGTGTCGCCTAGAATACCACGTGACACCGTGACGTCACGACAGCGGAGAATCGGCGCTCCAACTCGCGCCGTCGCTCGCGGCGTCGCCCCCCCCGCATCGGACGCGGTGAGCGTCGAGCAACGCAGCGTTCGGCGCGACAACGAACTGTGCGCCTGAGCAAGCGCCGCACGCCTGAGCCGACGCCGACGACACCGGCTTTTCTGCGACACGAGCTCCTTAACGCTGTCGCGTTAAAATAAAGGCTAGTATGCTTTGCATCCTGGGCTTAACCTTAGCTAAGCCACAGCCATTTTTTTTTATTTCCCTTCATGGACAATCGTATTGATTTTTTGCGTGCGATATGTCTACTAGCGGTCCTTTTCTTGAGCAATGCTATATAACGCGAAAGCGTTAACGAGCCGGTGTCGCAGAAAATTCGGCTTCAAACGTCGTCTCGGCAAAAAGATTTTCAACCCACGTATACCCAGGCCTTCCATGTGACGCAAGTAATTCACCGAAATAATTGAATTTCTCAATCTAAAATACGTAGAAAATTGTAAACTACAACTTGCACAAAACCTGCAGACATGATAGCTTTCGGATTTTAATTTGAATATACGAGAAAACATAATTCTGTTACGCGAAAACTAAAACAAAGACCTTCACACACACAAACCGGCCGCGGTGTTCACAGACTAGCCGCGGCGTCCACTATTTCGCACGCGCCTGCGCGATGGGCATCTTGGGGGCCACGGAGCGGCGCGCCCGGTTCCTTGCAATACTTCCAGCTTGTGCTCGCCTCCGCCGCAATGCAGCCCACGCAAGAGGCCGTGCTTCTACCACAAAGCTCGCCTTCGTGCATAGGGTTCGCGGCCAGCATTTCCCGGTAAACATAAAGGTTACATGCGCTCCAGTTTCTGAGAAGCGTGAGAAGCAGTCAGGGGCCTTCGAATGCTATCGCGTTCCACTCTGAAAGGCGAAGCTTAAGCGTTCTCTAAATTTCTTATGAATGTTATGTTGTTTGTTTATTATTATTATGAGGCATATTATTGTCTGTGTACGTTAAGCATGCACTCACTCGCTTTGCTGAAAGCAGGAATAGGAATGACTTTATTTTCCAAAACGCGCGCTGCTTATCTAGGTATGAACAGGGGGCGTAGCATGGACTTGATACTGTTACAACACTTTTGCCAGCTTTTGCTGTTTTGAACTGTGCTCCTCCTGTCTTGTTTCTTGAATATTCATAGGTCCTAAGGTTTCGCGAGTGGACTGTAATGGACCATGCTCCGAGCTTTAGGGGCGAAATATTACCCGGTTATATTTATAGTGCCGCAATCCTGGTGGCTCACGTGAAAATAGTCTTCCAGTTTCTGGTCGTCCTCCTGTTGGCGGTCGGGAACAGCTGCAATTTTTCGGGCCACCTTGGAAGCGTCGCAAAGCTCCAATGTAGTATATGCCGTGAGATTCGGTTTATCGAGTCGTCCTGGGATCATTAGCAACGTATGTTCTCCTCTGGCTTGCTGGGCATCTGGGCACTCAGCTGAGACAAGATGGTCAGCACGCGCAAGACGCTATTCGTTATTCACTCGCACCAGATATGTGACGGCGGTGACACGGCGCATGACGATGCCCGCTACGAGGATCTCCCTGACGAGTGTCTTTTCCGCGCCCAGAGTCGCCTGCTACGAACTCACACCACTTTGACATTGAGCGGGCGAAGGTGAGCTGACACGATTTTGTGTTAAAGTTCATTTAGCTACTCTGCTCCGGGTACAGTAAGCTGATGCGTATTCTCGGGACCTACGTCACACACAACTGAGCTGGCGGAACTCCTGTCGATGCACAATGCTTGTTTTGTCTACGAGAACAATAACTGATTGACGCAGCGCTGCACCGACTTGCAATGATTCCTCTGGCCCCTGATTTACTTCATCAGACTTTTCTTGATGCTTTCGAGAAGATATTTCGCCACCCCATTTTAAGCCGGATGATAAGGTGGAAAAGTGAGGTGGCGTATGCCATTCGAGGCATTGAATGTCCATAACTGAGCAGAAGTGGACTGTGGACTGTGGTCCAAAGCTGCAGCTGTGGTCCAAAACTGGCAATTATGAATTGCAGCTTTTGCATTGTTGCTTTCGTTGCAGTCATCTTCATGCACAAGACTTCTGCCCATTTGGAATACGCATATACCACAACTAGCAATCAACATGAATTTGCGAAGACTCCTAGTGCATTATTTCTCATCGTTTCCTTGGACAGGCCCATGGTACAAAAGCTACTAGGGACGGCGTATCTTTCGCGAAATGGCAAGCCGTACTGCTCTGGCCAGTGATTGCTATGTCGAAAGCTTGCTGAAGCCACCACACACGGCTCCTAGCAAGCATTTTCATTCTAGTCGCGCCAGAATGTCCTTCGTGCAACATTAAAACGCGAGAAATAGGTGCATGTGGTAGAATGACACGATTACGTCATATCATGAGAAGCCAACAAACCCTGACGCCAAGGACAACATAGGGGAAATTACTTGCGCCTAATAAATGGAATGAAGAAACGATAAATTAATGGAAATTAAAGTGGACAAAAAAACAACTTGCCGCAGGTGGGAACCGAACCCACAACCTTCGCATGGGTTCGTTTCCCACCTGCGGCAAGTTGTTTTTTCGTCCACTTTAATTTCCATTAATTTCTCGTTTCTTCATTCCATTTATTAAGCACAAGTAATTTCCCCTATGTTGTCCTTGGTGTCAGGGCTTGTTGGCTTCTCATGGTATGACTAACAAAAAATCGGGCCCCTTCGTTAACCCCCTTTCTTCACGATTACGTCATGTCACACGCTCTTCCTCTGTAGATATTTCGTAGCGTCTAGTACAATATGGTGCTAATCACTATGGACCTCTTTTGATGGTTTTCCATTTAAAGTAAAGAAGTGAACCTTCGATAGGGCGGGGCCCTTCTTTGTTGCTTTGCAAATACCTTCAGCTGATAGCGGTTGTTCATGCATTCAAGAACAAAAATTGCATGTGATCACTGACGTTAGCTTCGTTCTTTAGCGAAAGCTTTGATAAGGCGTCATTGTACATACCCATTTATTTCCGCAAGCTGCTAGTAGCAACAACCAGCGCTGCATGCATATTCTCCACCACTAAAGGTAGGACGGTGTCGCTTGTCAACAAACGCTTCCTCCTCTGGAAGCACCCTTCAGTGTCTTTAGCGCACTACCACTGCTTATTTTCCTTAAGCAATTGATATAGTGGCCTCAGCTGTAGTATGTTACGGTAAAAAGAGCATGTAAGAGTACGCTTAAAGTTCGGATTCATTTCTTGCAGTCGGCGCATTCCGAACAGTTAAAGTTTTCAGTGCACTCCTAAATTCTACTGGTCCTAAAATATTACTCGGATATGTGACATAGGGCCAGACAATGAAATCTTCCTTACCTCAGTAAGGAAGCCTTCATTGCAGTGAGGCTACCTTATGTCACTCTGAAAGGTTCCTTACTGAGGCGCCCTCGGTGAAGGCTTCCTTGGTGCTTCCTTGGTACTTCCTGAGCATAAGAAGCCAAACAATGAAATCTTCCTTACCTCACTAAGGAAGCCTTCATTGGGGTGAGGCTACCTTATGTCACTCTGAAAGCTTCCTTACTGAGGGGCCCTCGGTGAAGGCTTCCTTGGTGCTTCCTCAGCATAAGGTAGCTCCAAAGCTACCTTCATGCGTCCTTACGCCGCTCCTGGCCCTGAACGAGCGCTTCACCTCACTGCTTAACCACGTGGCATTCGCTTGCGCATGGGCACTGTCGCCCACCTGCGGAGAAGAGCGAGCATGGTACGTCTTGCCAGGCATGTTCGTTTCAGTCACGCGTGCGGCATGCAAGCATTGCTAGGCGTTGCTAGGCGTTGCAAGACGCCGGCGTGCCAGCGTTGCTGGAGCACATCAAGTTTTGCACTGTAATGCGCAACTTTTTTTTAACTTTAGTAAACGAAACTAGAAGAAAGCGTCCACGCTTCTCTATATTAGCTATTCAATTTAAAGATTGTGCGACGATACAACATTTTTAATAGAATAATGGTGTTCGCGGAAAGATTTGAAGAGATAATCTCGAACCCAGGCACGCGGCAACCGCTCCTTAGGTGAGGACGGGTGAAGGGAGCTTTCAGAGTACGCTTGCTTCATCCATCGGTCCTTCGCTGTAAGGAGGCCTCACGTAAGGTTAGGAAGCGCTCGAAGGAAAGGAACTAGGGGTGTGCGAATATTCGGAATTTCGAATACGAATCGAATATTTTCCATATTCGAAGCGTATTCGATTCGAGAAATGCATGTTCGGAAATTCACGAATATCCGAGGACGGCCGAATAACGATGGAAACGGCGAATATTCGGATAGACTGCGAATAATTGAGCAATTAACCAATTGTATGCTTGCTCCGCATTCTCCTAAGAACATGTTTATTAACTGAGAACTTCGCATGATCCGCTCATTATCTGTATGCTCTGTTTCAGTCTATCTGCTTCAGGCATTTGAGACATGATCAGTTTCGGTTTCTTTTTCACCAAGCTTTATAATTCCAATTATTTTGGAATGCCCCATTGCCTCGAAGGTTGCAAAGGCAACTCAGGGTTGCCTTTGCAATCCTGAGTTGCCATTATCTGTATGCTCTGTTTCAGTCTATCTGCTTCAGGCATTTGAGACATGATCAGTTTCGGTTTCTTTTTCACCAAGCTTTATAATTCCAATTATTTTTGGAATGCCCCATTGCCTTGAAGGTTGCAAAGGCAACGCAGGGTTTGCTAACATTGATTCAAGATGTATCAAGGCTCTTTGTGCGGAGTGGAAATTTGATGAAGTGGCCAGCCTAGGCATGTTTCTTGATCCGCGCTTTATGGCCACAGTTCATCAGGCATCTGGTCAGATGATCTGGCTGAAAAACCTTGTGACAAGGGAGCTCCAGGAAGCCGTCGTGGAACACCATGGGGACACCGCCGTGCCAGCGTCGACTTCGTGTCCACTGGTGGCTTCGAGTGTATGGAATGCTTTTGACGATCTAGTGATGAACAAAGAGAAGACACATTTGGCATCTGCCCCTGAGAGGGAAGTTACAGACTACGCGCAAAAGCCTCTTCTGGAAAGGGGCATGAATCCTTGTGAGTGGTGGCAGTCCACTGGCCGCTTCAGGTACCCGCTTTTAAGGGCACTCGCCCGGAAGTACTTGGCGATCCCTGCCACTTCAGTTCCTAGTGAAAGACTTTTCTACCGGTAGAAATGTGACAGTGCATAGAGAGCGTTTACTTTCTGGCCATATTGAGCAGTTAATTTTCCTTCACGACAATCTGTAACAAGCGTTTTACCTGACTGAGGGCATTACCTGAGTCCGTTATCTATAATTGAGTACCTCTTTAATTTGAAGCAACCTTGTAAAATGCAATGTTATTTTTAAAAGGGTAATAAAGCTATTGTTACCTCTCTTGCAATTTTTAATACTACACATGTATTCGATATTCGATTCGATATTCGAAGAGAGTTCTTCGTCTTATTCGTATTCGATTCGTAATCGAAAATTTCAATATTCGCACACCCCTAAAAGGAACGTTTTATTGTTTGGGCCAAGCTACCTTCATGCGTCCTTACGCCGCTCCTGGCCCTGAACGAGCACTTCGCCTCACTGCTTAACCACGTGACGTTTGCTTGCGCGTGCGTGCTGTCGCCCACCTTCGGAGAAGCGCGAGCACGGTACGTTTTGCCAGGCACGTTCGTTTCACTCGCCGGACCTACAATAAATGTTTCTTCTTCTTCTTCAGTCACGCGTGCGGCATGGAAGCGTTGCTAGGCGTTGCACGACGCCGGCGTGCCAGCGTTGCTGGAGCACATCAAGTTTCGCACTGTAATGCACTGCTTCTTTAGATTTAGTAAACAAAACTAAAAAATAGCGTCCACGCTTCTCTATATTAGCTCATCAACTTAGAGATTGTGCGACGATACAACCTTTTTTATTGAATAGGGGTGTTCTGGTGTTCGCCTAAAGCTTTTAAGAGACAATCTCGAACCCAGGCATGGTGGCAACCGCTCCTTACGTGAGGACGGGTGAAGGGAGCTTTCAGAGTATGCTTGCTTCCTCCATCGGTCCTTCGCTGTAAGGAGGCCTCACGTAAGGTTAGGAAGCGCTCGAAGGAAAGGAACGTTTCATTGTTTGGGCCATAGCCTTTGAAAAACTTACATTTTTCCTGACTTAGGCGAACGCTGAGCTGCCGAAATCGAGTCAGGGCTGCTTAACACGCTTGAAGCACTCCTTTTAGGATGCTCTGGTGATCAAGATATCATCGAGATAGCAGGCATCGCCTTTCAGGGCTTTCGATACTTGATCCATCACCGACTGAAATATGACTCGGGCGCTCCAAATGCCGTATGGCATGCGAAGGCACTGAAATAAGCTGATGTGTGCGCTAAGCGTTAACAGGCTCCGAGAGTCTGGGTGCATTTCTACGTATTGGTACGGAGTGGTCAAGTCAAATACAAGGAAGACCTTGCCTTCCGCAAGTACTGCAAATATGTATTTTTCTAAAGGTAACGGATAGTGATCCGTCATTATAGAAGGATTTAAGGCAATTTTGAAGTAAGCACAAAGCGTCAATCACCTTCTTGACGGCCTTAGAGACAATGACGACGGGACTCACCGTGCTTGCTAAGTGGTTATGGACTACTAAGCATGAAGTCGCGGCATCAAATCCTGTTCCCAGCGGCCGCATTTCGATGGAGGCGTAATGCGAAAACACCCGTGTACGTAGATTTAGGTGCACTTTAAAGTCCCCATGTGGTCTAAACATCCGGAGTACCCTCCACCCCCTCCCCCCGAAAGCGTGCCTCAAAAACAAATCGTGGTATGGCACGTAAAACACCATAACTGAAAAAAAAAACAAATACGACGACCATTGGTATAGAGTAGTCACCTCGGGTGACAGGAACCAGGACACCGTTGCATTCAAGCTGTCGAATTTCTTCTCTGACTGCTTCTCGCAGAGAGAAGGCAACCCGTCAAGCCTTGCAGAAAACTGGTCTGACATCTTCCCCTAGGACCAGCTATGATTTATGTCCCTTTTTTAGCCCTATCTCTGTCGAAAAGATGTCATTGTACTTGCGCAGCAGCTCTTCCAACTCTTCCATCTGCCTGCACAGTGAGCACGCTTTAGCAGCCAATCTTCAGTTGTGCGAGCCAGTCATGGCTATGTAGAAGCGGCTGCCTTCCAGGTACAACCATGACTGGCAACGTTATATGCTGTCCTTGGTAGACTACAGACATTTCCGCTTGCCCTACAATTTCGAGTGGTTCACCTCCTTACGTTCTAAGTTGCAGTCCTGTTTTGATTAGGGGATGCAAAGCAAGGGGTAGCGACTAAAATACGCCCTCGCTAATGATTGAGGCAGCGGCTCCTCTGTCTACCTGCACATTAATCGGTGTACGCCCGAGCCTGATAACAGGTAATTTTGCAATAATGACACCTTGCATTTCTATACAGACATTGCACGGCATCGTGTTGTTCCGCACATCGGTAACAAGACTTGCCCGAAGCAGAACCAAAGAGGTCCTTCCCTTTTGATTATGTTGACACGTCTGAATGATGTGGACGCCTTCCTTGAGCAGAGTCCTGTCAAAGGTCGGGCCTTTCGATTCTTTCTCAGCCAGTTCCGTGCTTATCACAAGGTCGCACGTGGTCTGAAGCGATACCTCATTTTCTTCAGTATGGTGGGTTGAATTGAAGCGCCGCTGTAGCCAGTCACGAACCTGTCTCGAAGAGCATCGTCCAGGAACGTGCCAAAGTCGAATTTTGCTGTCATAGAGCGTAGTTATACCGCCAATGAGGACACTGTCTCCTCTTCCATCTGGCAGCGGTTAATAAACTTGAAAATTGCAGCGACAACTTTGATTTCCGCATTGCTGTGTTCTTATAGAACTTCGACAATTTCATAGAATCACTTCGATGAAATGATGATGAATGACTTATCGCTTTTCCAGTAGCAGCAGGCCCTTCAGCGTCTTGTAGGTGCGTTTACCAATAACTGTTATAGAGGCAGATTTTTGCAGGTAGTCATCCTTGTTTTCTGTGACCTTCCTGTAGACTCTGGATCTTTCAACATAACACATGAAATCTTCTTTGCCGCCGTCGGCATAAGAAGCAAAATCCAAAAGCTTTGTCATTCTGCTTATTACTACATGATCTCGGCCTAACCTTTAGGTTCTATCATCATCGCCACTTGCAGTAGCGTCCATTGAAACTCTATGCTGATAGTGGGCATAGAAATGGCTTTATTTCCAAAAAAGCGCTGCTGATCTAGGTAGAAACAGAGAGTGTGCCACGGACGTCATACTGTCACAACAGGTATGTCTAATTGTATTCGATGGATTAGACATTATAGGAGTGGAAGCCTGCTGTAATAAAGGTGCGTAAGATTGGTTTTATGCGGGGATTGTTAAGCTTGAGCTCTACGTCTTATCTTTTTCTCCTCTCGGCGGGCACATTGTTCCGAATAGCTGTAAAAAATAAAAGAAAGTAAATGTATGGGACCCGTAATACAAACTCATGGCACCGAGGTAATGAATTTTGACGGCATACACATGCCACGACGCATTGCTCACAGATAGTAGGCACGCCCGTCCAAATACTGGCTCACCCTGTACAAACAACAGAGAACGGGAAGCAGATGAGGCGACCAGCGCCACGTTTTCTACCTTATGTGACTGCGACGCAAGGTAGCAAACCTTTGCCAGCGACGCTCTTTTATGGAAGGTTGGCGGGTGAACGCGACTGGCAAACGGATATGCTGGCGGACTACCTTGCTCCACGTATACGTGGGACCCACGTGGAGGCGCGAATGGCTCCAGGGCGCACGGCTGTGCTAGTTAGTGAGCGAAGCTAACATCAAGACGCGTTAGGGAGGTTATGCCTGCCCTGGTTCTTACACTGACAATGTGTCTTGTGGGCACTAACGTGAGCCACCTGGACCGGCGTGGGAATCCATTGTAGCGTAAGGAACACCGACGGTTTCGGCACAGAGAGGATTTAGGTCGGGAAGTCACCATCATCACAATCCTATTTTATGTCCAGTGCAGGATGAAGGAGTGTCCCTGCGATCTTCATTATCTCTGCCCTGCGTCAACTGATTCTAACTTGAACCTGGAAATGTTGTAATTTCATCACCCTACCTTGTATTCTGCCGTTCTCGATTACACTTCCCTTCTCTTGGTACTCATTCTGTTAATCTAATCGGCCAACGGTTATCTATCCTACGCATTAAATGGCCTGCCTATCTGCATTTCTTTTCATGTCAATTAGAATATCGGCTATCCCCGTTTGCTCTCTGATTCACATCGCTCTCTTCCTGTCTCTTAACATTACGCCTACAATTTTTCGTTCTGTTGCTCTTTGCGCGGTCCTTAACTTGTTTTCGAGTTTCTTTGTCAGCATCCAAGGTTCTGCCTCATACGTTGACACCGGTAGGATGCATTGATTGTATACACCTTTGTTTTCAATGATAGTGGTAAACCTCCAGACAGGATCTGGCAATGTCTTTTTTATGGGGTTTTACGTGCCGAAACCACGATCTGATTAAGAAGCAAGCCGTAGTGATGGACTCCTGAAATTTTATACCACCTGGAGTTCTTTAACGTGCACCTAATTGTAAGTACGCGGGTACTTACATTTTCGCATTTCGCCCCATCGAAATGTGGCCGCGGTGGCCGGGATTCGCTTCCGTGACCTCGTGCTTAGCAGCCAAACACCATAGTCACTAAGAAACCAGGGCAGGTCTGGCAGTGTCTGCCGTATGCACTCAAACCCATTTTTATTCTTCTTTAAATTTCCTTTTTGTAATCAGAGTCCCCTGTAAGTAATTGACTTTGGTAAACGTACTCCTTCGCAAACTCTATAGGCTAATTGGCGATCTTGAACTCTTGTTCCCTCGCCAGGCTATTGAGCATTATCTTTGACTTCACCATGTTAGTCTTTAACACAACTCTTTGAATTTCTCTGTTAAGGACCTCAATCGTTTACTGCAATTGATCTCTGAATATTGCCGAATAGGACAACGTCATCTGTAAACCAATGGTTGCTGAGATATTCGCTTTCATCCTGACTCCTAAGTCTTCCCAGTATAATAGCTTGAATACGTAGAAGGATGATGTGAATAGCACTTCTAAAGATTGTTTCTAGTTGCCCTAACCCATTTCTTTAGAGGCATCTTCCTACTTTTCTTTTAGAGAATCAATGTAGCTGCGGAGTCTTTGCAGATAATTTCCAATATATTCACATATGCCTCCTGCACTCCTTGAATAAATAATGCCTCTATGACTGCTGGTATTTATAATGAATGAACCAGTCGTTCTGGACCCGGCGTGAGGGGGTATGCACAGTTGGCGCTGCCATGATACAGTTATCCTAGATGATTGAATTCCACTTTGTTTTTATATGTAACTAGTTTATGTAAAAAAATTTCGTGCTAATACAAGTCTTTGTTTAAGCTTCATTAGCGTCTGCTCCCTTTCAACCAAAGACACAAGAGAACCTATAGCCGCTAACTTTTGTGGCAGTACCTCCACTTGAGTACCGTCTTCGGCGGTGTTCAAGTGGAAAGTATTTCAAGCGGGCAAGTGCAGCCCATTCGGTCGAGAGAGGAAAAAAAGGAGAACCGAACATTTACTACGAGCATATTAGGCTTGGACCGGCATCACTTCGAATTTCCTTATGTTGGTGTGTATGACACCACTCCGATGGCGATAAAGCCTAACGCATTAGCACGTAACATTCTGTGTGCGCATCGGCAAAATAAATTACTATGTTAATTCGGTAACCTTGTCCATTCTCTACGCTTTACTTTTGCATTACTTGTACGTGTGTGCATAAGCAGTCATTTGACATCATCACTATTATTACACATTGCGACCAAGTCAGAGGAACGTATTTTATAACCGCTTTGTAGCCCTGCCTTGCAAAGAAAACTGTGAAAAAGTTGCGACTAATGTCTGTTCATAAATCACATAACAGAAAACAGCGTCAAACAAAATTCAGTGTTCAGGTCAAATAACTGTCACTTGCACCCGTAATCAAAAGTAAGCGGAGGAGCAATTGCATGAACAAGTAAGATTTCATGCCACATTGTCATGTATCGTGACTGCAATGACTGCTGTTCAGACCTGTCATTTCAATCATCAGAGTATACCGACAGTACCAGGCTGGCAGTATTAGTTCCCGAGAAATTTTGTTTCTTTGCAGAAACCTTGTCTCACATACTTTACCTACGGGTGAGCGTTACCATAACGACAGTTTCATCACTAACCCCAATAATCACATCAGCTACTCATACTTTTGCTGATGAGGCCATTTACTAAGAACGAAATGAGGCATCCTTACTGTCAAGCTGTTCGGGACTGTAACTTGTAACACGTCAATAGCCTGCCTTTTTGCACAATCGATCTACCGCCTGAACCTCTTTCAGAGCGTCTGGATCACGGCAGCGCTGCGCAAACACTTGGTCGAGCGTTGCGCTAAAAGACGCTCGCTCGCGAGGTAAACAGCGCGCTAGCCGTCATACTCCGTTAGCTGGCCACAACTTTCCAGACGCCAGGCCGGCGTGGCTGACGGAGGTGGGAGGCGGGACGTCGCCCCAGGCAGGCCGCTTATACGGGCCTGTTCGTTCCAAAGGACTAATTTGGGAGAGGCAGCGCAGAGGGAAAGAAGGAAGCAGGAAGCGAGGCGTGCGAAGGAAAGGAGGCTTCTGCGTATAAATAGGAGAGTGGAGCCAGAGGGATAGGCACGTGAAGCTTGCGCTATATGTCGGCCAGCGCACGGGCGGCCGTTCGCACCCAGCCGCCTTCACCGGGTCCGAGGTATGAAGAGAGTGTGAAGGGGAAAACAGTGGCAGGCTTTGAGAGGAAGCTGCCGTCACGATTAATTAAGCACCGAACAGGGCTCTAGTCATAAGCACAACAGAGGCAGCCGTCTCTACTGTAGCCATTCAGCGCTTGTGTCTGGCGAGGGAATGCGGCGACGGGGCTCGGATGGCGACTTGACTGCAGCGCTTCTAACGTGCTGACACACAGTGACGTAGATTCAGTGAGACCGCTATAGGGAAACATGGCGCTGTATTTGTGTTCTCTGTGGACTAAATATTTGCTGGAGAAGCGGCATGCGGCTTAATAGTCGGTGGCTCTTTCAGGCCTGTGTTACAAAATTGTCACATTGTTTCCACTTCATTATAAGGCAACCTTATTGTGCGCTGCAGATTTTAGTGTACACAATGTAACATTTAGAGAAGTTAAAGAAGGTGGTGAGAATGACTGAATGATGTAAAAAGAATATGACCGCATTTATTCTCTGACACCTGTGAGTCTCTTAGCTATGCATAGAAAGTTAGAAGACCCCTAGGCTGCTTTTGTGTCCTTGCTCATAGATGTGTGCACCCCTACCTTCTAACGAGAATGTTTTGTTGATTTGCGCTTTTAGACTCTACAGAAGGCTAACGTTCAAGAACGCCCGTTCACGCGCTTCCGTGATAGAACATGCCTTAAATACCAGCGTCATTCACGTTGCATGGTAGCACAGATGAGAGAAGGGTGGCTGAAGGAAAGCGTCCTGGCCGGGCTTAGTGAAGAATCGTGGCCTTGCAGGATTACGGGCGCGAGGGGTCAAGAAAATTTCTCCAGACACTGTGGAACAGTGATGTCGGCAGATCATTGATGCTGTCAGATATGGCTGCTACTTCTTTTCATTTAGTATTCCGAGTACGAAGAATTGAGGGAGGAGCAGGGGAGCTGGAGAACTAGTTGGATGGCAGTGCCGCCTGCGTGAAGGAACGTAACTGAGCAGGTATCCTGGGAAACGAAATGCCCGCCGGCCGTGCAGCGTTTTCAGGAGTCATCTTACTGGGAACACAGATCCACTCTACTGTGTCTACGTATTAGTTTATTTCTTTCTTTTAATTCAGAAGAGGGTTTGGCCTACTGAATTGCCTATATCCTCTATTCGCCAAGCGTAAGTCTCTTCTGGATCACCGTGCTCCAGTAAGTACAGGAGCATTGTGCTAGTGCACATTTGCTGAAACGGGCTTTGAGACACATAGCCTGCGGGGATGATAGCTAAAAAGAGTGCATGCAATATTATTTCAGTCCAGGGTCCATATATTCTTCCTCTGGCCGTTTCTGCTGATTTTATTCTTTAGTTTCGCTTTTTTTCTTCTTTGTATTGAAAGCAAGAGTACCTGGCTTCCTGGTACGCGATCATGCTTACAGTGAGGGAGCACGATTTTAAGTCCTTGATAAATATATTTAAATTTTATGAGCAGTGAACTGCATAATGTTTGGTAGACACACCAGTCAGAGGAACTAGCACAATATTTCCGAAATATTTACGAGTGCATTGAGAAATGTTCCTGGCGAAATAAAAAAAAAGAACCCCGTAATGACAGTCAGTGTGCGAGTATGAAAGCAGTCATCAGCGCAGAAATAAAGCAAGAATAGTAAAAATTAGCTAGTATGGTTTTAGCACTGCCTATAAGTTATATTATGATTGTTAATCAAGCTTTTTAAGTACATGGGGCCAAATCTACTTTTGCAGTAGTCCCCCATTTCCTTTTAATACGGGGAATTTTACTGTGACAGATTGTAATGCCATTTATATACCACGTTACAAAATAAAATCGACACATTTGCATTATTCACTGCATTAGATGAATAAACAAAAAGAAATAAACGAGAAAAAGTTTTCAGCAGCAAACTAGATCACGCCACCAAATGGTATACATGTGCATGTTCTACAATATTGTTCTAATGGCGGTAGAATTTTTCGCTCTTTTCTATATCGTTCTTCAAGGACGTTGTGAACACTCAACAAAGCTCGCTCATTTTGACGGTATCCAATATGTCAGTAGAAGTGCACTGTTACATCAATTAGTTCTTTGTGCTTGTACTACAGTCACACCATTCACACCTATTCGCAGCCTCGTGACCTGTTGAACTTGTTTCGAAATTCGCGTCCAGGGTTTTAGCATAACAAGGATAAAAAGACCAAGGATTGCTTTACTAAGGTGCTTGACTTATTACTTTGTAGACATGGTGATGTAATGCGTCGGTAATGCACCGGAATAATAGCGTCAACACGGCATGTTAATCTTTTAATGAACTGAGTACAACTAAGCTGAATGTCGAACCGAATAAATTACCTGTTTGAATCTGGTTCCGGTTCAACGCGCTCCCATTTCGTACCAGTTTGAAGAAATAAAAAAAAAGAGGTCGCAGTTTTGGCCCAAAATCGAAGCATCGGTTACGATAGCCAATTAATATACAGCAAGGTGAAGTAAGGACAGTAATTTTATTGGCCGCATAAACTTGCGAAAATTTGCTTACTAACTAAATTAATAAGCAGAGTCTCATGCTCACAAACGTAAACATGAACGCATCTTACTCTATGACCACGCATACTCGTAAAAAATTCACACACGACTACGATGCTCCCTAATGAGAACTTTGAGCGGAGCTCTATGCGTGCTTCCATTCCTGGTACATTCGCTAACTCTGACAATCTGTCTCGTGCGGCCCGTTAGAAACGGAGCGAAGTGTGGCGCGACTGCCTCGCTAATCGGGAGATCACCGGAAGCAGCGCGTGGGTGACGCGTTGGTGTTATTCACACCGGCCATCGCAGACTTGTTTCCATAAAAACGACGCGCGCTACTCAGGAGCCATTTCGTAGCCATCGTCACCGCAAGCCCGTCTTGCGCGGCATTGCGCTTTTCTTTTCATGCTTTCACCATACCCTCCTCCTCGAATTTCCGCCTTATGGTTCCGCTGCACCCTCTTCATCCGCTTCCCTCCTCGCCCTCTCCACTGTCGGCGTCTTTCACCTTCCACTGCGCTCCACGTTCGCTTTCATCTTTCGCATTGCTCGGTCGCTCAGTTTCGAGGGACAGTAACGATGCAGACGCTCGTCGCAGGAACCCGTGCCTAAGAGCGGCGCTCTAAAATGCTCGTGTTAATAAGCGCGTTAGCAGCAGTGAGCGAATTTACCTTTGAGCAGCCTCTCGCTTTAACGTGCGCTAAGCGACCTCAGTCTCAGAGATCGTTTTCAAAATAGAGCCCGCATGGTGGCGCCCAGCCGCGCCATTCCAGCGGTGGCCAAAATAGAAAGCCCCTACCGCCCCCCTCCAGCTCACCCTTCGCCACCTGGTAACTTGACTGGAGCGCAATGGCAGAGGGCGCGCTTTCATGCCACTTTCCTCCCTTGCGCACGCGAGATCGAGCCACCATCCTTGGCTCACCCTCGCACGCTTTCCTTCACTCGAACCCACAGCATACCACGCCCAGCAACGATTTTATCGCACTTCGACTTGCATGAGCATCACGGCAATACCAACGGTAGAAAAGCGTCTGGATTGTCCATATATTTGCTGTGTCGCAATAAAATTTATAACGCTTCGACAACCTATTCGTCGCAGTCAAGTTAGTCCTGCCCAATGGTGATATGCCACATAGTACTATCCAATTGTCCATATGCAAAAGTTTTATCCGTAGGAGGAAGGAGAGAGAGAGAGAAAATGATAAAAGGAAGGTAGGGAGGTTAACCAGGACTGAGCCCGGTTGGCTACCCTACACTGGGGAAAGGGAAAGGGGGACGGAAAGATGAAAAGAAGAGAAAATCCACTGGAGATATCAGTCGGTCACTCAGTCCGAATCACAGGCGCTCACTCAATCCGGTCGCTTTCAAATATCGCAGCAGCGCTTTTGTGGCCTTTTGTAGCTGCGATATGCGAGGCCATGGTCCCAAGATCTTCTTCAAGGTGAACGGCTTCCCATCCAGCTGATTGAGAGCTGTGCAGAGGTCTTGCCTTTCGTTTTCATAAGATGGGCAGTAGCACAGTAAGTGTTCTATGGTTTCCTCGACACCGCAGGCATTGCACTTGGCGCTATCAGCCATTCCAATCAGAAATGCATAAGCATTTGTGAATGCGACTCCCAAGCGTAAGCGGCACAGCACTGTTTCCTCATTTCGCGGAAGACCTGGTAACAGCCGCAGTTGCATAGAGGGATCGAGAGAATGCAAGCGATGGTGAGTGAATTCAGATGTGTGCCACTTCTCCAATGTCAAAGAGTGCGCTAGCTTGCCTAAGTGTTGGGCTGCGTCGGTCCGCGATAAAGGTATTGAAACAAGGGTTGCTCCTTCGTGTGCTTTTCTAGCAGCTTCGTCAGCGAGGTCGTTGCCGGAGATACCGCAATGACCAGGCAGCCACTGAAACACGACGTCGTGTCCTTTCGCAATCATGAGATGGTGCATTTCTCGTATCTCCGACACGAGTTGTTCACATGACCCGCGACGAAGAGATGCCAGAAGACATTGTAAGGCCGCCTTGGAATCGCAGAATATAGCCCACCGATTAGCCGGTTGGTTATTAATACAATCAACGGCACCTCGGAGGGCAACAAGCTCCGAACCAGTCGATGTTGTCAAATGAAAAATCTTGTACTGGATGCTTAGTGATCGTGATGGTATAACCACTGCGCTGGTGGAGCTGGTCTGAGTGGAACAGCCATCCGTATATATGTGTATTCGATCAAAGAAGAAAGTGTGCAAACAATCCAGAGCTGCTTGCTTCAAGGCCAAGGTAGGCAGGTCGGTCTTCTTTCTTATTCCTGGAACCGTAAGACGCACTTGAGGTTGTTTTAAACACCACAAAGCTGAGGTTGAACGTGCAGAGGGTGTGAAACCCGATGGTAAGGAGGCACGATGGATGCTGACCTTGTTGGAGAAGGACGCCTGTGGTCGTCGTTCCGGCAGGCACGCAAGAGAGCTTGACTGCATCCGTGAAACATGACGAACATGGGCTCTAAGCGTTTCGGTACTAATATAAGTCGTGATCGGATGGTCTTGAGCCATTACAATGGTTCCAGCTGTTGAGGCGCTGCGCGGAAGGCCTAGGCAAACACGTAGTGCCTGCGCCTGCACGCTCTGAAGTTCTCGAAGATTAGACTTGCATGTTTTAGCAAGCACGGGAGAACTGTAGCGTAGGAATCCGATGAACAGTGCTCGATATAACTGTAGCATGGAGCCCACTGACGATCCCCATGTTTTGCCGGCGATGAACTTGAAAACGTGAACAATAGATGTGAGCTTCTTCTTTAAGTGGGCAACATGAGGGCTCCAAGTGAGGTCTCGGTCTACAATGACGCCCAAGAACCGGTGATTTCTCTTGTAGGAGATAGGCTGACCATTGATGCATACCGGATAAGGAGTCATCGTTTTTCGCGTAAAAGCGACTAACGCGCATTTGTCTGTAGAGATGGTAAGGCCCTGTGCGTGAAGGTAGTCAGATGCCTGTGTTGCTGCTTTCTGTAACCGTGCGCGAACCTGCAGGCGAGTGACCGCTGATGTCCAGATGCAGATGTCGTCGGCGTAGATTGAAACACTCACTGTTTCCGGTAGCGATTCGGCCAGCCCAAGAAGCGCGAGGTTGAAAAGAATAGGGCTTAGAACACCACCTTGGGGAACGCCTCGGCATGTGTAGTGGTCGGTAGTCGGACCATCTTCCGTTCGTACGAACAAGGACCTTTGTGTCAAGTAGTTACTGACCCATCGATATACTCGTCCCCCTAGTTCGATTGTCAAAAGTGCGTCTAGAATGGTTTGATGGAAAACGTTGTCGTAAGCGCCTTTCACGTCAAGAAAGAGTGCTACTGATAATCGCTTCCGATATTTTTGTTGTTCCACAGATGTCACTAGATCGATGACATTGTCAATCGATGAACGACCCCGTCGAAATCCCGCCATAGAGTCAGGGTAAATCTTGTAGTGTTCAAGGTACCATTCGAGACGCATGAGGATCATACGTTCCATGAGCTTCCCGACGCAGCTTGCAAGAGCTATAGGCCGATAGGATGCCAGTTCGAGCGGTGACTTTCCTGCTTTTAGAAGCGGTACCAGGCGGCTACGTTTCCATTCCTGTGGGACGGCACCATCTTGCCATGAACTATTAAAAATGCTGAGGAGTTCTCTTCGTGCTTCTCTGCCTAGGTGGCGCAAAGCAGTATATGTTATGCCATCGGGCCCTGGTGAAGACGAACACTTACAGAGCGCCATAGCAGCTTCTAGCTCTTCCATAGAGAATGGAGCGTCCATACTTGCATCTCGTGGGCCGGGGATGTTGCCTAGAGCCATGTCAGGGACTAAAACTGTGCCGCCGGCGACGTTCGCACAAAATTCCTCTGCGACGTCTATCTCACAGCGGTTTTGATAGAGAGCAAGGGCGTTGAATGGGTGTCGTTGCTGGGGACTTGAGCAAAGACCCCGTACGGTACGCCATACACAGGACAATGGCTTGCGGGGGTCTAGTGAGTCGCAAAAACACTTCTATCTTTGATTCGCTAGCTTATCCATACGGCGTTTGATCTTCTTTTGCATGCGCCGAGCTTCTCTGAGGTCAAGAATTGACTTCGTGCGCCTGTACCTCCTTTCAGCTCGGCGACGTAGTGCACGAAGCCTTTCCAATTCAATGTCATTCTCTGTACGCTTTGATGGATGTGTGAAGCAGCGTGTACAATCTTGTATAGCGTCCGCAATTATGTCTTCCAATCTGCGTGCAATATGTGGCTTGCATGTGACTTCTACGCGATCTTGAAAGACTGACCAGTCGATTTGGCGAGAAACAACCGGTAATGTGGCGTCTAGTCCATCAATTCTCATATAGGTCGGGATATGATCACTTCCATGGGTTTCAATATCAGTGAACCACTGCACGCTCAAAGTCAGGCAACGTGACACCAAAGTCAAGTCAAGGCAGCTACTGTACGTAGTTCCGCGCAGAAATGTCTGGCTTCCGTCATTTAGAAGACACAGGTTGTGGCCTGATGCAAAGGATACTAGTGACCTGCCCCTCGAATTTATTCTGGAGCTTCCCCATATATGGTGGTGAGCATTGAAGTCCCCTGTTATTATCCAAGGACCGGGAGTAGCAGCCATAATATATTCCAGTCTTTTTCTATCAAACTGACTTGTTGGGGAAAGGTAGACGCCGAGAAGAGTAAAAGACAGCTTCTTCTTTTTCACAGTAACACAGACGTATTGGTTACCGTCATGTGGCGCTACTTGTTGGGAAAAATACGTAAGGTCCTTGCGAATGTAGACCAGAACCTTACTGCTACGGACACACGTGTTGGAAACAAAAGATTCATATGCCGACAGTCTTATGGAGGCTGATAAGTTCGGTTCACAGATGACCAGTATAGGAAAATGGTTTGCAAATACGAACTGTCTAAAATCCGAAATACGGGACCTCAGGCCTCTTGCATTCCATTGGAATATGGAGGCACTTCTCACATCATCCCGGAACGATCGTTGTTGTTGTCGATGAGCCATGGTTCTGCTGTAGAAGTTCTCGAGCACTGGACTTCCGAAGGCTCGCTAGAACCGGACTGATGGCATCCAGCACTTGCAATGCACTTCGAGTTGTTGGTGTCTGTAGCTTGTCCAGAAGAACACGAATAGCACTCACCAGAGAGCTGATCATAACAACAATTTGTTGATCTTGGTCCGCCAATTTATCAGGAACAGACGAAGTGTTCCCTGCTGTAGAAGTATCACTTCGCTCAGTAGGGGCATGTAGCTTCGGGAGTGCAGGCCACGCGTCAGCAGCCGTGCTGTTCGATGCACCCGTGTCCTTTGAGCTGACTGCGTTTGGCCTGGGCGGAAGAGTGGGTGGAGATATACGTGTGTGGCGTTCTGCAGAGGCTTTGGAGGGTCTTGATCGACGTCGGCGACGTGATCGTCGTCGCTTAATAGATGCTGCTGCTTCTCGGTGAGACAAGTGGTCTCTAACCATTTTCTTCAATATTTGCATTTCCTTTCGAATCAAAGGGCATTCCTTCGAAGATGCATCGTGAGGGCCGCTGCAGTTTGTGCACTTCAGTACACTGGCCTCGCACGTGTTTGTGGTGTGGGGCCCAGTGCAGCGAGAACAGACGGTAGTGTTATTGCACACACTGCTCACATGGCCAAGCTTCATGCACTTCCAGCACTGCAGTGGTTTTGGTATAAAGGGGCGAACTGCGTGTCGGAAGTGGCCCACTTTTACATGCGATGGGAGGGATTCGCCCTTAAATATGATCTTCACACACCGTGACGTGCCGAGACGAAACGCGTTTGTGATGATGGTGTTCTCTGTAGCTGGCTTGATTAAGATTGAGAGATCGGAGGCGACAATGGTCTCGTCAACATCGTAAATTACGCCAGTACGGACTTGTTTGCCCAGCGTAATATAAGGGCGGACTTTCATCCCGCCAAGTTCCGTGATCTTGCGCAAGGAATCCAACGCAGCCGTGTGTTCTACGTCAATCGCTAGCACGTTCTTACGGGTGTTCACTCTGATGTCTTTGATTTCGTTTGGAACCAGCGCCTCTAGATGAGAAGACACGGCTTGCCTGTTGAGGCGTCTCAAGTTGTCAGTGGCGAGAACTGGCGAGAACAGGATGGTGAGCTCCTCGGTATCCCGCGAAGATCTCACGGTGGACTCACTCGAATTCGATGATGCGCTGAGAAATCTTCGCTTTGCTTTACGACTCCGCACCAGCTCGAAGGTGTCGTCACAAGAATCTTCACCGCTGACATAGTACTGCATGGTGTCGTCGCTGTCAGTGTCGTTCTCGGTGCCGTTGCGCTTCCTGGAGGCAGCCGCCGCGGGCACTGCCGAGTCCGGCGGACGCGCGTGAGGCTCCATCTCCATCGCAGTTAAGGAGGAAATAGCAGACCACCGGCAAAGTCTAGGAAATTCACAAAATGAGTAGAGCTGGAAGAGCCGGCGTTCTGCCTGAAGACACTTCCTAGGAGGAAGGAACTTACGAATGAAGTACATACGGAGGAATTTTTATGTACATTTTAAAGGCAGAGGTCATTAGCATGAATTCCTCTGACGACGTAAGGTGCTCGTAACTTGAGCACCCATTACTTGCTTCCCTACTCTTGACAAAGAAGTCAAAAGCATAGGCCGGCCAAATAAGCGCAAGTCGCTCACATTCACTCACAATCTAAATTTCTCACTTAGGGCTGAACGGGACTCATATTCATCGAAGTTCTATTCAGCCGCGCTCACTCGGACTCAAACTCACCAAAATTGTGCTCAGCTGGGCTTACACTGACTCATTCATGAGAATTGGAATAAGACCACTCTACTTGGCCTACTGACTCCAAAACTTTGGCTTTTTCGTGAATTGAACCCCTCACTACTTTAAGAGAGCTTCTTACGAGAATACTATATTGCACACACAGAGAGACTACAAAAGCTAAATATTTAGAAAAAGGTATGCACAAGGTGGTGGTGGTGTTGTAGCAGCAGGCTGGCTTAGCCTGGCATTAGTCAGTAATTGCTCCGCCTGAGCATCACATACATTTAGCCTTAGGGTACAAAAAAGCTACTTATTTCCCATGCATTGCAATGTCTTGCCAGAAAGAAATATAGATGACACTCGATGTCGGGAGTGCTGCAGGCACTTCCCCTAAGTGTAAACAAAATGTGCTAAAGGGATCCTTAAAAAGTATGAAAATTCCTATTTTTGTTTTTGTTTATGCATGTCTAACGACAAGTTGTCGTTAGACATATTGGTCTGAATGCGGCATGGGCGAGTGTTTTTGACAGTTCAGGCATAACTCTGTCCTTCCTTCCTGGCAGTGTGCGGCATGGACGCCTGCTTCGTAAACAAAAGTGGACACAGACAAATTGTGCACAAACAATTACAGGAAGGTAAACGGCGAAAGCCTACTCTTCCTCCTTTTATCATTCGCCTTTTTCTCTTTCCCTCTTCACTTTATCTTCTTTCTTTTCGTCATTACTGCTCACTGCTAAGCATTTTTAGTCATTTGTAATTAATTGTGGTCATTACGAGCCATCGTTAGACATGTTGGTAATATCCTTGTCATTAATAGTCATTACAAGTCATTTAGGTCATTATTAGTCATTACTGCTCATTACTAAGCGTTTCTAGTTATTTCGAATGAATTGTAGTCGTTACAAGTTGTCGATAGACTTATTGGTCATTTCGTAGTCATTTAGTCATTCCAAATCATTTCAGTCATTATCAGTCATTACTGCTCACTACTAAGCCTCTTTAGTTATTTATAATTAATTGCACTCATTACAAGCCCTCGTTAGACATGTTGGTCATTTATAGTCATGAGTAGTCATTAGAAGTCATTAGTCGTCATTTTAGTCCTTATTTCTAATTACTAGACATTTCTAGTCATTTCTAATCAACGGTGGTCATTACAAGCTGTCGTTAGACATATCGGTCATTTAGGAGTCATTACTAGTCATTATCAGTCGTTATTAGTCATTACGAGTCATTCTTCACCTGTACCAATGTCTATCGTAACGTTTTCATTCATTAGCTGTCACTATCAATCATTTTTCATTCTTTAATCTGTCTTTAACCTGCCTTCATTTGGCCTGATGATGCTTCGGCGGACTTTCCGGCGATCAGGTCTGCTGACAGAAATTTCACCATTAGCGTAGAAAGGTGTTCGCCTTAAAAGAAAAATTGGCAGTGGCTTAGCTCGGCTATGCCAGGATATACGTAGCAAAAGCTGAGGCATAGCATGGTTAGCCTTGGTTAATCTTGATTGCAAGTCCAGATTAGTCTGGTTGTCTAGCTATGTTGCGGCATTTAGCCATTCATTCGGCGCGCTGTTCATCGGTTTCCTGGACGATTAGTTCCCTCTTCATCTCGTTCCAATGTCGATTCGAGGCCTCCTCCTGCTTAGCAGAATTGTTGCCGTCCATACTGCCGCCACAACTGTGGTTGCGGCGCACGCGAGCTCTCCTTTTCAATCCTCCGACATGTTATCATGCATGCGATGCAGCTGGCGAAGCGAGTGGAGGCAAGCGCAACGACGAGGAACGCAGTGCAACGAGGAACGCGGTGTGACGTCATGTGCCTCCTCGGAGCAGGGCCACGGCGAAATCGCAAGTTCGCGGCCAGTAAAGCTTTCACTGTAAAAGCTTGATTTCAGGTAGTGCCGCTTCTTAACTACGATTCACGACGGCACCGCACGAAGCCCGGCTCACTGTTTTGCTTTGAATCGTCGGACATGGCGCTAGGCGCTGACAGTTTTCTTGCTCCTGATTGTTCCACAGAATCAACTGTACTTTTTTCTACGACACTACGTGCCGTAAGTGCAGATGCACAGTTCCAACACTCGCACTGCTGGCATCCATATTTACAGACACTCGCACTGATCGCGATCACCAAAGGCGCAGGAAAGAAAAGGATCACGGGGGGTGGGGTGGGTTGGGGGGGACATCACGTGACCATTTTGAAACATAGTCGTAAATGTATGAAAGTAAGGCTCACGCGAAATGGGCCCTCACTACGCAATGCTCAAGCGGTATTTTGCAGCCGCTCAGCGCGAGGACCGCACGCGAGAGATTAGACCGGCGAGTGCGTGACGAGGGCCGATTGTGACGAAAGCGCCAGTAAAAGCCTACCCTACGTCCAATAATACGTTTAAAAGGCCCGGCCACCGTGCAGGACCTGCTCCCCAACAGTCATCGCGTCGATGGAGCCCAGATAGAAAGTCGTGGCGCGGCGTCTGAGGAGGCTGACTCGCCTAGGCCTGCTGCGTGGCGTCATGCTCCCTCCTAGCTTCATTTTGTTTTAATGAAAAAAAAAATATGATAGACCATCCCGAAGAATTTCCAGTCCAGCTTTCTGTTGCATAATACGCGCGACATAAAAGCTTGTTGCAAACTTGAAAGAAAGAGTGCGAAACTCGACAAAGTGCCGCGCAACAATGTTCCCATTGATACTTTGGCTCCGAGGTTTGTTTTCTAGAAGTTGATTTATTTATATTTACAAATTATGTACTTATGTGAAATGCAAAAAAATGTCTGGCTTAGTCCATGTGACGGCAAATCACTTTACCTTGGTTCTGTTCATCTACGCGGAACTTGCCTATTTTAGAATTTTGGCACCAGTTACGTAGGACACGTTGTACGTCTGGCTATTCAACCGATAACTTATTCTGTCATGAAAGAAAAAAGAACACAGCGGTTACGTCAAATGGATGCGTTCCACTAAAGGTGTGAGAGGATACTTTAACGACCGTCTTCAGTAATGAGCATGTGGGACGCTTGTAGTTAGAAAAGAAAATAAACTTGAGTGGCAACAGGCGGAAGCAGTGGAAAAATAGAATGGACGAGGTAAAAAATAATGGTTGACAGAGATGGATGAATCGCCTTGAGTCACAAGAAATATGCTCGTGTAAACCCCAGTCCTCCTGGCTAACCTCTTTATTCCTTTTCTGCCCATTTCTTCTCCCCCTCATCACAGACGCCTTAGCTAGAGCACCAATAATGGAGAACAAGTACTCATGGAAAAGCAAAAGCTGGCGAACTTCTCGCAAGGTTTGAAAGTATAAAGGAAAACGAATGGTACGAATTAAGTGTAGGCACGAAACATCGAGAAAGAATGATGACCAACGAGAGCTATTCTTTTCTTACCACAAGCTTACAATTTTTAGTCTACGGTGGTTACCCTGCAATGAGGTACGGGCCGCCCATTCCAGAGATATTGTGAAAATTATGAGTGTAGCCATATTAAAAGCGAAGAAAAAAAAGAATATCACTACCTATCCTTAACAAACCAAAATGAAAACAAGCGTATCCTTGAAGCGAGTAGATTATGCTATTTAACTCCACTTTGATATCACACCTAGAGAAACTCGACCGAGTTTTCGTTCGACATGCTTACTCTACACTTTGCCATTTTATTAACGTTCTAGCCTTCCTTAGACAAGTTGACGTTTTGTTTTCAGCATTTGTAACCTTCAAATTTCACCTTCCCTAATACTGTTGCTTTCTATATGATTTTCAGCGATCAATCGGGACTGCAACAGAGAAACCATAGAAATAAGAAAGCAGTGCCATTAACCAGAAACGCAGCCGCTTTGCTATCGCATGCAAGGGAAATGGGTAGTGGCATAGAAAAATGATATATATATAGAGAGAGAGAGAGAAAGAGAGAGAGAGAGAGAGAGAGAAATAACACTTGTGCAAGTTTTTCTTTTTCGGCTCATTTACATAACTGAATCAAAGCTACAAACATTTGAAGTCTGTCTGGTGATCTCTTTCTTTTACGTTTCACGTAGCGGCCTACATGTGAATTACCTACATAGACAAGCGAGAGCAAGCCGCCCTCGAAATAAGGGCGCATCAGCGGGCCTTCAACAAAAAACAAATAATAAATTTACACAGGGTAGGCGCGCATATGTACAGTAGAAAAAAACAAAACAAAATGCAAACTTTCTCGTGGTTTTTCGTACTGTTAAGGCAGCCATTAGTTGGTGCAGAGACGGCGTTTCGGCAACCATCAACAACATCTGCTTGGTGCTCGAACGAGTTTGACCATCGGGGGAGGGGGGAGTAGGTTCGGCATTGAAGACGAGGTGATGTAAAAACAGATAACAGAAGTTTAATAAATCATTAAAGATGAACAGTGCGCTCCTAGACAAAAAGTACATGAGCGTTCGGCGTGCATGCTCCTGCATGCAAGGGAGGAAAAATTGTGTCCGTGGCGTCTCGCTGGCCTTCCTATTATACCCTATGGCATCCGGGAAACCTCATTTTTTCTTGTTTCCTGGTAGAGGGCCTTGTCAGCGCACTGGTCAACCCACGCAGAGCAATACGGCGAGAAACCACTCCCTGGCATAGGGGTGGTGAGCATGGGCCACGTCGGTTCAGCTCACGCAGCTGAATTCGGATGCAAAACACTACCTGGCGTAGACATGGTGAATGGAGGATAGAGGAGAGTAGGATTTGGGCTGGTGCACAATCCCGTCGCACACACCCGAAGGACTAGTGTTTTCATGTTGACGAGCGTGACGATTAAGCTCCTCGTGTATCAAGCATTTGGCATCCGTTGCATTCGTGGCCTCACAAGGTATATCGTAACAGTACCTACAAATATGAGCCATGCTTCTCAATGATTAGGTACATTCGTGATAAGGAAGAACAGCCTATCTTACATGGACTTTCACAAACGTCAGAAGAGCGACTTCAGATAATTTTATCTAGAAGACTAGGAGTTTATCTTGGAGTTGCACGAGCCACTTCTAGCTGTCTTGTAATAGCTGAGGCTCGCCAATCACCGTTTTCAGTTATCAAAACTACAGAAACATGCCGACACTATTTACGTCTTCAAACACAACATAAAAGCCACCAATTGGCTCTAGACATAATTAAACTATATTAAAGTTGTGTTTATAAAGAAATTCGAGAAAATCTTCATATATTGCCAAGAAGTGAATTTTGGAACTCAGACGACAAATATTCTCCATGGATGATTGCATTTTCGAAAATCGAATTGTCAGTAGACGGGATATCCATAGAAAGAGACGTGTTCATTCAAGTGACTGAACAACTAGCAATTTACCAGGTATATATATGCGGTATTAAGGATACAGCCACGTCCATACAGATGGCTCCAGTACAGCAACCTCTTCAACTTCAGCATTCATAATATCACACCTCAATAAAGAAGAATACTTTAAGTTACCTCGTGCACATCGTCCACAATGGCTGAACTATTCGCAATCCTATGTGCGATAAAATTTATAACGTCAGTAAGAGATGCGCAAAATTGGGTAATATTCAACGATTAATAAGTGGCTCTACCATCACTCTGCAGCACAAAAGGAAAAACAATCAGTGATAGTATAATATATGGAACACTTAAAGACCTCACAAAGTATAGCCAAGCGAAACATGAAATATCATTCCAGTGGATACGCTGCAGGGCATTGTAACATTCCTTGTAACACAGCAGCCGAAGAAGCAGCACGACAAGCGCATCTCAGAGGTGATGTGGTTACGCTCCCAATTTGAACGTGTCAATCTTGCGTCAATATAAGGACAACGTCCTTCAAGATGTCTAGAAATACTTGGTTTGAGCATAATTCCAAGAGTTCGTGTTTGTATCACATTGATCCGTTTATTCAAATCAAATTTCCATTGTTACTATGCAGAAATATGAAAACACCTATTTATAGAATAAGGCTCGACACTGTCTACGCAAAACATTTCTTACTTAGAATTCACCATGCGGAAACCACCGAATGTGATTGTGGATTTGTAGTTGAAGGTATACATCATCTCCTTCTAGATTGTCCACATCACGATACACCAAGACGCCGACTTAAATCCACCCTAAATACATTAGACCGCAGACCTTTCAGTTTAAAGAAACTTTTAGGCCCTTGGCCAACAGCGGCCTTGCTGAAGAGTGGTTTAAAAGCACTAAAAACTTTTCTCAAAGACAGCGGCATTGTTGGCCGTTATTAACTCTTTTAATATTCCTTTCATTTCAATGTGGCTTTATATATGTATGTGTTTCTGGATTGTGGTATGTTAACTGTTCTGTTGTGACTATATGTTAAAATGCATTTACGTGATTTAGGTACCATCCGTTAACTATAGACTATATAATTAGGGAACAATATCATTTGTATTTTTTAGACTTTCTTCAAGAGAATTCCGGAATCACTTAACTTGTATTTTGTATGTACCGTGTATTTCTTAAGTCATAGTATTATTGTGAAAACGTTATTTGTCAAGTTCTGCTGCTTGTATGAATAAGTTATTTGATATGTAATCTTAAACACTCTATGTTGCAGGCTAGACCCATTCAATAGCTAAGGAGTAGCCGGCGCCTTAAATTGTGCCTCAACATCTCCTTATATCATATCAATAAAAAAAGCTACCGAGAAATACTTTCGTTTCCTAACTTGTGAAGGACAAAGAACGAACGTATGAAAGAACAGTGCAGATTTTATATCGACTTAGTTTCTATAAAGCGCGCTACAATTAGTTCTTGCGTGAAGGTAACTTTCTTTGTACCTGCATTTTAGTGCTGCGCGTCTACATATGCATCTGGCGTTTGTAAACCCTACATAATCGACCTTCAACGACTAATAAAAAAAAGGAAGATGGCGGTATTTGTTTCTGTACTTCTATGGTATGTGTCTGTTGATGCCCAACTTTCTTGTGTCACTGCTGTTCTTTTTAGAAAAAAAAAACGGAAATAAACTGAACATATTACTGCCTGTGTATAGATATACTAACACAAAAAGCAAAGCAGGATCTTTAGCCAAATTATAGGTATAGTTGAAAGGAATACATACAAAGTTTTAACAGTAATGTTAGACACTGAAGTCCACATCACTGAAATGGGTAAAAATAAAACTGATAATTCTGCAGATGTTAGAATTACATACAATGCTCTACAAGGTATCTAGACGTGTAGTTAGGAATTGATCTATTCGATCCTTTCAACATGTACAAACCGCTGCTACGTAATTTACAGAACAAGTTTACACCACTATTATTTCCGCATTTTACTTCATTGGTCATTACCCTTCGTTTACCTTATACACGGCTCACAAGAACAATCAACTCTTAATTACGACCTTCCTCCATCACCGCACTTCTAATTACTATTCATATTAACCACAATAGCTTATATCGCGCTCGTTTCGCATGTATTGTTCCTGAGAAGTCTCAATAAAGAGTCTACAATATTGCCATAATTTCGCATCAGAGCCTTCCAAGAATTGTCGAGAAAGCGGATTACTACTTTCCTCTCAATAATCACATCGATTTTTCTCAGCTTCGCTCCGCAGCAGTACGCGTTGTCAGATTAAAACAGTCAAGAACATCCCAATGAGGACCACTTCGATTACACAGCTAAGGAATTTGTGCTTCTCCCTCTATTTCAAAGGTTTTCTGCAGCAAACAGCCCGAAAAGCAGAACGAAGAAAACAATTTCGCTTCGCGGAGTGTAAATTTCCCTATACTTATCTATAGTTTTGTGTCGTGAACAAAAAAGAACACCGAAGGGGAGAAGAAAACTTGGTGACCCATTAAAACTGACAGGAATATAAAAGGAAGGAAGGAAGTAACGCGAAGAAGGGGTCATCGTGCAATAAAAACAACAATCAGGAATGACGTACCCCTCGTAAAACAAGCAGAAAGGTCCGAGCATGTCTCAACACATGTTCCTTGAAGAAAATACAAAACGGGAAGAGGCTTACCACACAAAGAGCAAGGGGGAAATATGCCTAGTCCTTGAAAGAACCAACGTTGTAACAGGGAGAAAAAACGAACGCGAGAAAGCGAAACTTGCAAGCAACCGGCGGGCAACGAAGCAAAGAAATAAGATGAAGTACAGCGGGTCAAGTCACGCATCGAAGACGCAGGCAGAAAAACGTCGATCCATCTCCCTCTTGCCAGCTGCAAGAGCAATGGAGACCCCATGATCTTCACTGTCATTCCCAAAGGAAAATAAAAGCAACAAAGAGTCACCTCCACAGTCAGCACTTGAACCTGCACCCTCGCCGTCAAGTCCTGATCCTTAGCTAGTATGCTCACTGTAGATAGCTGACTGAATAAAGAACACTAGGGAGATAGATTTTGTGCCAGCGTTCATTTGCGGCTGTAATTCTGTGCTCCGTTTTCTCATGCTTCTAATGTTATTCCACCTGCAGGAAAGATTGTGTTCTCTATTTACTGCTAACTTCTGTAATTTTTGCTACTACGTAAGAAATAAGTTTTCTCTATCTATTATCGTTTCGCTATCTAGGTGTTCCTTCTGTCTTTTATATCTTTTTTTGTGGTATGATTCCGTACTCTGTGATTCCGCAATCCCAAAGTCATACCATGCATCTGCGTGGATCATTTACGGTTTGCAAATTTATTCACAACTCAAAGTAAGTTAGCACTTAAAACGCTTACTGCGCAGTGGTGCAAATTTCGTAAGTTATGAGAAAATAAGCAAGGAATGTTGGCGCTTGTGCCGTTGTTTTGGCATATGAGGAACTTGGTTCTTCTTGTGCCACTTTATTGACAAGCAATGAGGAATGACAGAATATGTGCAGCGCTTGGGCGAAGAGATAAGCCGTATGCGATAGCACATGGAGGAAGCGGGAAGTAGTGTGGAGACAGTTACGAGTACGCTTGTATTATACGCTCGCATTCCGTGTCACCCGACATCACTGTAAGTTGGCACATCGGCAGAAGCGCCGCTTGCCGATGTAGAATTACGAATAACGCAGGAACTATGAATTGCTACCGCGTGACACGTCATGCACACGCCAACAAGAGGGATTATCCAGCTTTAAAAATATGCTGGAATTACGCTCTCTACAAGTTTGCGTGCACTACCCCAATTTTGTCTTTTTAGTTTTGACACCACCCTTTAGGAAACTAAATGCCAAACGTTGTAATAAAACGATCAAATATTTACAGTGAAAAAATAACGAATAAATTAGTAGGACAACATTCATGTCATTGTAGGCAAAAGAGAAGAACATATAAATATCTCGTTATAACTCTTAACTTTCGTTGGTTGATTATTTCCGCTTATAATTGTACTCACTTATTTGCCAGTTACACTTGGGACGCAGAACTGCTGCAGTAGCAAGCAAAAAGCAGCCTGGGCATGAATTAGCTATGCCAATATGCCGGCTCATCGTTAAGCCAGATCCCTTCCAAATCTCCTTTATATTGATAGTAGCTTTTCCTGCGGGGAAAGGGAGTTCTGTCAAAATATCAAAGAATAAAATAAAGCGTTAGGGGCGTGTGCAGTCTATGAAAATTACTACATAGAAGGTCCAAGGAGGCATCGAAAAACGCAGACAGCGAATTCTGCTGATCCTAGGAAACCACAAGTGTTCGCCTTCTTTTTTTTTTCTTGTCGTGTCTGGCTCAGCTCCAGAAAGTGCAAGTGACGCACGAATCCACGCTAGCACAGGTATAAACAATATTGCTACTTCCGAAACGCTGCCTTGGGCAACCGAGCATGAAAACGAGCAGCCACACATCCCCGGAAAGTGCGATAAGTGTACATGGATAAACCAAACTCCGCGCCCCCAACTCAAGCAGAGAAGGCGAAAATAAGGCAACAAGAATACAAACTACGCAGCCGTGCCAAATCTCAGAGGCCAGGGCGTGTTAAGTGGAAGCGGAAACGATGAGGATAGCCGCGAAGAAATGCAGCAGTGGGAGCAGCTTGCGGACGTTGGTTCTTTTCTTCTGTCTCGCTATTACGCCTCAGACGTAGCAGTGAGCACGCCTCAGGGACGAAAGAAGACAGCGGGGACTAGGCGTCTTTAAATGGTGTCCCAAAAGAAGGCGAGCATAAAAGAAGACCACGCAGAAAATGTAGGAAAAGAAATTCTTATCCAGACAAGACACTCGACGTAAGGCGCCTTGGAGGAGACCTCGCAGGCCACATGTTTTTTTGTGAAGGATGGCAAGAAATGACATCACACAGCCATTAGACGACACTTAGAACGCAGCCTCAGGGTGCGTTGTGCTCTTTATGCCACTTCGCCAAACCCTCTGTCCCATAGATCACGCAGGACTGGCGAACTAGCCAGTTCGCATGTCGAGAAGGAACTTTTATGGCGCAAGCAGCAGCCTTGCATAGCGCGCATTTGCATTACAGATGTTCGCCCCACCCATGAAATACATACTAAAGAGATACGAGCAGTGCCCTCCTGAGCCCTTCGCATATTCGGTTAATTAGTCTCCGAATTGAAACATACAGGTTCAAAGAAAATGGTTAACTTCGGTATGTTAGATGGGTGAGTGCAAAAAATCTTAAGCCAAGGACAGGAGGCAGGATAGGCACAGGCTACATTTTCATACCAAGAAGGCGGGAACTATAACCTTGCTAATGTGAAAATTGCCTGTGGAAGATGAAAAAGAAATATGTAAAGTAAAATTGGAAGTAAATCTAAAACGACAGGGTACTAATAAGTTTTCGTATGCCAGCGTCACTAATGGGGGAATCTGGTTAAAGGTTGCAGGTGCTACCACGTCCAAACCGCTGCACTCGTCTGGTTCACCATTGCTCCAAATCGGCAAGTAGTACGGATAGAATATCTTACGTAAAAAATACGCCCGGTTGAAATCGGTAATTAAATAATGTTATCGGCGTTTAACTACGCTAAAAACTGCCAGTGAGAACATGAAGAGATGCTTTCGCGCATTTTCGTGGCTACTATCCATCTGTTACATCTTGGTGAAACAAGCCTAATGAATTCAAATCATCCATGGCGGTTTTCGTTAGTGATAAAGAAGCCTTTATTTTGCTCCAGTTTTGCTCTTATCTATATATTTTGCTCTTATTTATTATTAAAGAATTATCTTATTAAAGAAGACTATATTTGGCTCTTAGCAAGAAAGAAAGCCTAACGCATGCTAATATTGCCACGACCTAGACCAGTGTAAGTATTGCCTCAGTAGCAGGTTGCTTCCTTTTCAAATTCAAGAGCACATCTTTTTCCGCAAATATGTGATTACTCCAGGAAGCGGCGTCACTATGCTAGACTCGTTAAAATTTTCAGCATAATGAGTGCCACGAAAACGGTGTCGCGTTTTCTACAACAGTAGGCAGCGAGCAGCAGACTCATTATTCCAGAAGAGTTAATCACCCGCGAAATTAGCGACCACGCAGGTGCACTGGATCCGGTTATTTGTCAAACTCGCACACTCGAGTGCGCAAAGTGGTGCTGTGCGGAGATGCGTGAAATTTTACGGGCACGTGCGTGAGGTTTTTCGTCTAGAAAAAATGTCCGTAGGTTAAGGCAGCAGGCACTCTTTTGCAAGTTTTTCGAGGGCAGTGCTTTGTACCTAAGCTTTACAGCGGAGCGAACTTATACTTTCGCAGCATGAGCATAAAAATGTAACAGTTAGCTCTGCTACACAAAATTCTTGAAAATGAATGACTACTAAATGCAATGTATACTTAAACTTCTCTGCAAGAAACTTGTGTTCAGATAAAGTGGCGGTGGTGAGCGTTATAGCGTGGTTGCGCCGTGCACTACTTACCGAGCCCTATGATACTCAGTTTCGGTGGCATATTTGAAGGCGATTTGCCTCGGCGCTTAGGTGACTATGGTGCTCTGCGGGTGACAAGAACAATGCAACTTTTAATCTAGGCCGTGGTTGCCATGTTCTCATCGATGTGGAACGCCACAGTTTTCACTTGGGAAGATATTGTTGAAAACCCTTGGTAAACAGCAGTTATCGCGGAGTCTAATTTGGCGACGGCCTTGGTGTAAAAGCTGATGGGTTTTTTGAGTAAATAACCAGATGAGGCTCATAGACTAAACAATACGAAACTACATATAACGCGCTATTGAAAGAGAACAAATGGAAGAGAGAGAGAGAGCAATATATAGTAAATGTTCCTGGGAGGGGGGGGGGGGGGGCAGGAGTTAAATATAGAAAACGCTTGACATGCAGCTCCAAGTGTAATAGATGGTGAAGGGTGCAGGAAAGAGTGCAATAGAAAAAAATGACAGATATAGGTTAATCTCACTACACCATGAACTTTTAATCAACATTCACCCGTTTTCTTTTTTTTTAATTGAGCGCGATAGTACATAAATAACATATATCGAGGCCCCCGTGAAGCCAACATGGCGATGCGTGCTTTGATAAATTAAAAATATATATTTTCTTCTCTGAACAAGCAAACCTGGGATCTGGTAATGACATGGAACTATATATATATATATATATATATATATATATATATATATATATTTCTTCCACTCCAATTATAATTACTAAAGGTAAAAATATTGCCTCTCGTCTCTTGCATAACCATGGGTGTGACAAACAAGCAACAGGGAGAAATATTGAGTCCAAGCGGTTCGCTGAATTCTTTTTTTGGAGGAAATTTCGCCTATATTTCAGCGCTGAGTGGCGTGCGGCTCGTCGCCATAGGTTTTAGTCAGCATGGGCTGCTCGCGATAAAGTGTCAGAAGCCCTGCTGTGCTTATTGGACCAACACAGACTCTCGCTCGGCTCTTATCCTTCACTGACAGTTTTCGGCACCGAATGCCGCAGCGATTTGCGCATAGACTCACCTCTCTGGGGTAAACCTCCGTGGAGTCTCGATTCCCTGTGGAACGGAGTGGGACTGCTGAGAGTAAGACACAAAATGAACATACCACGAAGAAATGAACTTTCCCCTTGTTTGCTCTCACGTACGTAGCAATAACGTTTTCGCCGTTTTGCCACTGCCGCGGAGCTCAAGCGAGCATGTCGATCCGATGAGAACGCAAACGGGAAATCTCCTAAAAAGAGGTCGGGGCCGCTCTTGAGTGACAGCTTAGGGAAGCCAAATATTGCTTTCTAAAAGTCCTCCCATTGCAACTGTTCACTCGCGATTTGTTTCTTTCCCTCTCTTTTCCCGCCTGATTTGCTTTGATGCAGAATGGGGCCTTCCGCTTCAGATCAGTATAAAAAACTAGCAAGAAGTGCATTATTCAAAACGCTATATTTAGGAAAAAGAACTGTAATGTGGAAAGAACATCTAAATGGGAGGGACGACAGGTGCATTTGAACAAAGGACCGTACTATGCCTGTGTTTATTCATGTGGTCTTAAAATGCGATAACTTTGCATGTGCCACAAAATGTTTGCCACAAAACGTAGAATATATCACTCGCTTGTATCACCCATATCACCCTAAGACTTGCACGCGTTAGAGAAAAAATGTAACTGATTACAATGACCATTACTTTCATAAAAAATATTATTGGATACCGTTACCAATCAATGTACCGTAAAAGTTACTGCGCTATAACGAAAAAGGGATCAATTACTTTTACGTTAGTTTCTCTCCAACGTTTCTTATTATCGCTCAAATGCAGTAAATATATGGAACGACCCAGGTTTGCTCTTTCAATGCGTTACTGCAGTCCTTCACACGTGATGCTCACTTCGCTAAAAATTGTATTCCAAAGTTTTATCACTCCTCCTAACCTCTTGTTCTTACAAGGATATATCAGCAGGGACCCGAAATGCACCCTCGATGTGCGCGCTAGAAGGAATGGTGGCGCTGTAGCGTACTGACACCTTGCGCACGAGATCACGATTGCACAATGCCGCACTGCTCACGCCTGAATTCTCTAGGAAGTGTGTCGCTTCGTTGTTGGTGGAACTCCGAGAAGATGCTCCTGGTAAGTAAAAGCTGAAAAATCACCCGTAGGGGATTTTCCGTCTACAACTTCCCAAGTGGCCATCGGTGTGGTGTCATAGCAATGCCGGTTAAACTTGTCGGCCAACATCTGGTGAAGATTTTGCCGGCCCCTTCACTTGATGGCCATTTAGACTTAGACAGAAAAATTGTAAAGTGACCGAAAGTGTGGGTTTGGTTCCCACCTGCAACAAGTTGTTTTTTCATACACTTTAATTTCCATTAATTTATCGTGTCTTTATTTCATTTATTGAGCACAAGTAATTTCCCCTATGTTGTCCTTGGTGTCAGTGTTTGTTGGCTTCTTATAATATGAGTAATAAAAATCGCGCCCCTTGGTTAACCCCCTTTCTTCTCGCTTATTACATAACGAGGGTCTCGAATCCGGCAACATTGATGATTTCAGGTAGCATGTGTGGGTTTACCGACCAGTTGCCCTCACCCAAAAAGATCACGTTCTCCTGACGCCTGCGGCAAAAAGGACGTTCCACGTCCGCCGCCAAGGTCTGTGTGTGTGTGGTGGCACTGGCTATCAATCCCAGGGTTCTACTACGACACATAAATACCCAAGAAAGTGGATGGAGAAACGGCGCCGCTGTAGCTCAATTGGTAGAGCATCGCACGCGAAATGCGAAGGTTGTAGGTTCGGTTCCCACCTGCGGCAAGTTGCTTTTTCATCCACTTTAATTTCCAATAAGTTATTGTTTCTTTATTTCATTTATTGAACACAAGTAATTCCCCATATGTTGTCCTTGGTATCAGTGTTTGTTGGCTTCTTACGATATGAGTAATAAAAATCTGGCCCCTCGGTTAACTCCCTTTCTTCTTGAATATATAATGTTACATAAATATATATCAATTTATCACTTAGCCTTCATTTATAATTTAGTTACCCTCAGATCATAGATGCACTTGAGTCCCGTATCATACAGACATACAGGAACATGTGCCTCAAACGACCGAAAACGTCGCTATTTAAGAGAAACCATAGACTGCGCTAAGCCAGGAATGGAGTCGCCACTCTTACCAAGGATTGATGCCGGTTGAAGGCGCCTCCAAGAAAGACGTGGAAATTCGGGTTGGCTTGCCTGAAACTGCGTATCCCCTAGGCAGCCGCGTAGGTAAACCATGGATGTCCTACGTAGTTCCCAGCAAATAAAAGTCCTATAAGCTGTGTCTCCTTTTACAGCCTGTCCCACCAATAATATAACTGGTTACATAAGGAAAGTCCCAGTATCGCTCTAAAGGCAAGGAATTAATTGCGACAGCAAACTATTAGACAGATATATGCGGTAAGGATAGTAGCTTTATTAGCTGTATATTGTGATGTAAACATTCGCTTACTAACTAAATTACCAAGGTCAGTGTAACGCGCGCACCGGCAAACCTGAGCACATCTCACTCGATGGCCGCGGACACTCGCTGTAAAGACGCTGGCGTGATTAAGAGCGGCAGCAAGCAGCGGCGAGCGAATTCCCCGCGTTGCCTCTTGCTAGAGCGTGAACTAGGCGCGCGAGAGCCCAGCGCACACGAAGCCATTAGGTATCTTTGATCGCCTAGCCTTCGAGCACAGCGCAGCTTACTTCCAAGATAGGAAGAGCACGACTGCAATCAGCCGCGCCATGCGTAGCCACGGCCGGAGTAGAAGCGGAGACGCGCGCTAACCTGTCCTCCTTCCCCTCTCCCTCCTGGCGCGTGCATCCTCGGACGCGCGAGAAGATGCGCCGCACCAAGCCACCATCCTCCTCGGCTCACCCCCGCATGCTTTCCGAAGCACCTGCAGCATGCGACGCACGGCCACGATCTTCTCGCACTTGGACTGTGTACGGGACCTCCCGGCGATGCCGTGACGACGGCGCGAATTCGCCTGAAGTGTCACTAAAATTCAAGTTAATGACGCTGACCTTTAGAGAGCAAAAGAAAAATCACAATCGTGAGCTTACAAAATAAATGGCTGTGGCTTAGCTAAGGTTACGCCCAGGATGCGAAGCATACTAGCCTTTATTTTAACGCGACAGCGTTAAGGAGCTCGTGTCGCAGAAAAGCCGGTGTCGTCGGTGTCGGTGTCTGCGGCGTTGCACTTCATGAATAAATCGTTGTCGCGCCGAACGCTGCGTTGCTCGACGCTCACCGCGTCCGATGCGGGGGGCGACGCCGCGAGCGACGCCGCGAGTTGGAGCCTCGTTTCTCCTCTGTCGTGACGTCACGGTGTCACGTGGTATTGAAGGCGACACCGCCGCGCCTGAGGAGCTGGGTTGAGCTCTCGTAATATGCTTCGCATAATTATCAAGAAATGTAATTGCTTCCAAGAAATTATTCACATGTAATTTATTACGTACAAGTCTGCCGGATCCGTACGTCTACGAATTGAAAGTATGCGAAACCACCACATTAATTAGTCCATGAACTCAGCACATTACGTTAAAAATAAAGTCTCACCTCTGGTCTATCTACCATTTATTATATACCTGTAATAACACGCGTGTGTTTTATTTTACAGAAGAACATGCTTTGGAATACCTGAACACATTAAGAGGGAAATCTCTTCTACCATTGGCGCTTTATGGCATTTGTGGTATGTCTTGCAACTCGGTATAAAGCTACCGGTGTATGCTGATATCTTTTATCCGCAATAACATAGTGCTTTCTGGTGGGGAGAGCGCAGCAAACCTGAACATATCTAGTATGCAATACTTAGGAAGAGTAAAATTCGCAGCGCAGACAAGGACGAGAGGTCAAGCGAGCGACAGAGTCTAGCGCAAGTATGCAATACGTATGGACACGCGGAAGAAACATGTGTGAACAACATGCACTTTACTCAAGCGCCAAACTTACTTTCGGTCTTTTAAATCTACAGCCAGTACATGACACCCATCATCCTGTATTAATGAACCGTTATCGCGCCTGCCTAAAGGTGATGATTCTTTCTCACAAAAACGAAGAGAAAGATTTTAGCACACATGTACATAAACAACACGTAGTAAATTGGTTTGGGAGACTCACCCTACTCATACTAACAATGCGTGCGAAATGAAACACTACTTACTCCCGCAGGCCCTAAACTATGCAGGAGACTGAAATGGCATACTATTACATATCTTTTATGCGTGCCTTTTTTAAGTTGTATGTGTAATGTATACTACACTCTGCACGCTGTTTGTAATGCTACCGCACTCTACTCAGGCATTCTACTCCGGCAGCTGCTGCGTACTGTGCGACAGCGCGGAGACCCACGTGCCCTATATTGAAAGCGGTATGCGATGACTACAGAGTCTAGGTGCGCCGATGGCCGATAGCTTCGTGTGGGCTATGTTTTCACGACTTAGTTCGAGTTGAAGCGAGAGATAAATTCGCTCACTGCTTCTGCCACACTTCCTCACTCCAGCGTTTTGACAGCAACTATCCGCGGTCATCGAGTGAGACGTGTTCATGTCTGCTTGTGCGCGCATGATACCACACTTGTTAATTTAGTCAGTAAGCGAATGTTTACAAGTGTATAGGGTCAATGAAACTACGATCCTTACTTCGTATAGCTGTCTACAAATTTGCTATCGCAACTGATGCTTCGCCTTTCGGGAGGAACTGCGATCTTTTTTTTTTTCGCACTCTGACACCAATTAACATGTCGCATTATGAATAGCTGTGTCTGTACGTCTTTAGTGCAACGCTGTCGTCGTTATGCCCTCGTCATTCCGTCGTCGTCCTCGTCTAAACCCTTTCTCGTGATCAACCGAACAGTCGCCATATAGCTAAGAAAAACAATAAAATTCTAAACTTTTTCTTTTTTTCTTTTAAACGGTATATAGAGGTTTCACACGCCTTCGTGGTTTTAGTACGTGTGTTTTTTCTATGTTGAATTTGACTTTTATCACTCTCTATTCAAAAGTAATTGGAAAACATAGCGGGATGTGGGGCTTTAAAAAGACTTCACGCAAATAACTGCAAATCTCATCTGTAGCAAAGAAATCTTTAAGGAACGGCGGCAGAGAACGCCTTAGGAAACTGTTCAGACAGGCTCGCGTGGCTCTGAGAGAACAGTACCTCATAAACCTCAAACAAATATGTAAAGTCCGAAACTACTACATGCAAAAAACTTGCATTTCTGATGCCTTAAGCCTCACCATCCTTTTGCTAGTGCTGGGTCTTCTCGATATTGTCCAGTCACTGCCACAAAGCTTGCCTTAGTGTGCAATCTCAGCGTATTGGACTTCCTGATGCACTCGACACGCTGAGCGCTCCTATATATTGCAGGAGAGAAAATGTTGTTTTAAATGCTTTACTTCAACTCCAGGACGGAATGCGCCGCTTGTAAGATTTATACATGTCTGTACAGTTTAAACCCTTTTCTTTACTTACTTGTCACTGTATCAAACTAGAACTTCGCGTATGCTACAAATATTTTTAATCTACTTCAATGACATATATATACATATATATATATATATATATATATATATATATATATATATATATATATATATATATATATATATATATATATATATATATATATATATATATATATCAACGAAGAGTTCTGTAGGTCTGGTACATAGGTAGTTGAAGAAGCGAAGAGGCACACTCTTACGAAAATTGCACGTTTAATAGTGTAACGTTTCAGCCGGGGCACGGCCGAAATATCAAACCATTAAACATGCAATTTTCGTCAGTGTGCCTCTTCGTTTTCGTTTCTTCGAGTATATATATTGCTTGTTTTATTCGTAGTAATCTTTTGCCATCATTTGCTTTGCTCCTGCACAAGCGCTAACAACGCTGGTGTTACTTGTCCTGTCTCTTCCTTCTTTGTGGGTGAATTGCTTTCATACAAAAAAAGAACGTGAAACAGAGCACCTATTGTGTGCTATGTGATGTCTTTAAAATTCACAGCACAGTGGTGTTATTTACAGAAGTTTCTCTGTAAGAGTCAATGACAGGCTGGATAGCAGACGGAAGAAGCGTAAATAAAATAACGTTTGAAGGATACGTTGCAACGATACCATAAGGTGTTGTTGTTGTTATTGGTGTTGTTTTGATCTAGCGAAATATTGTTGGCAAGGCCATTTATGTATCCGTGTATATATTTCTCCCCTTTGTTCTCTGCTTCGCCTTATCTCAAACACTCGTAGATGAGTGCCGCTTGTTTACATTAACTGCTTTTTCCCACGAGTGCTTTGCTTTCATTTGCTGAATAGGAAGCTCTGGTTCGATTTCCAACAGCGCATGTTTCCCTAAGTGCCCATGGCGCTCTTATGTGAAAGACCGGTCCAAGACTCTTGAGTGGTAAGCACAATCAGTACGCAAGAAACAAGTTTGGTGTGTTACGGAATGAAAGGACAGCAGAAACCAATTTAAAAACTTTACTGTTGGAGACACGAAGGCAGCTGAGCAAGTTTCCTATTTGCAGCTACGTTCACAGAGGGAAGTCTTGTTCCCAGAGGGCTTCTAGGAGTTATGTGCGTTTTTATGAGTTATGTGCGTTATGTCCATACGTTTTTGATTGTATGCAATGTACCTACCTTTTTTTCAAATCTTCCACTAGTTACTGCAGTGAATTGTCCATTGCTACTGTCCCTTCTCTTCGGCCATATTAACTGTTGCTTTTTTATTCTAATTGACAATTTGACACGAGTATGTACTTGTTTATACAGGGTATCTACCACTTTTCAAATGTTTCGTTTGTTATCATGTTGAATTGTTGTAACAAGATGTATCCCACCCCTTATGCAACACCCCTGATAAAGGGGCCTTTAAGGAAATAAACTGACCTGACCTGACCTGATGTGCGCTAGATCTTTATATTTTGAACACTACTAATGTTTGTACAATATCAAAGTGGCCTATTGGGTGCATAGAAAAATAATTGTGAAAGGCTATTTGCTTATATACGTTGAAGGTGGTGCCTGATGCCGGTGATGGCTACCTGTTTACACAGTCGTCGCTAGATTCAGCAAACACTGGAAATACAAAGACATGCACTCACACATACACACACACGCACGCACATACGTGCACACACACAAGCACACACGGGAAATTCAAAACATAAGGGGTCTAAATTGAGGGTAAATAATTAAAGTACTTGTGTGGTTTTATATACGCACCAGAACCACGATTTAATTATGATTCACGTCGTAGTGACAGACTCTGGGTTAATTTGATCCCCCTATGGTTTTTTTATCCGTTGTATGCGGTCGTTTCTTTCTTTTTTTTCACCTGCCCAGCATTACACGTGGCCGGTGGGCCATGATTTGGTCTCGCGACCTCGTGATTAGAAGTAGAACGCCATAGCCACTAAGGCACCACGGCTGCTTTAGTCAAAGTCAACACAATTGGAAAAGTAATAGAAAGTGAGGGAACATGGTGCGGGTCCTTCTGCGGCGAGTTTTTAAACAAAAGCGCTGTGCCCGTTTTGGCCAGCGTAGAGAAATCCATCTTCAAGGACTGTTCAAGCGCAGGAAGAAGTGGATGCTCACACTCGGCTGCACCCTGGAGAGCCTGATGCGCAACCGACTCCATTTTTTTAGCTGTCGTGTTACGTTCGCTGTTTGGCCCTTTGGTGCTCCATGCGCCAGCCATCGCGTTATCCTCGCAATCGGAACAACAAACAGGTGCAAAAGCAGAGAGTTTGTAAGTAAGCAGACCGACTGGTCGACCGACGGAGAATGAACAAGGCAAGAAGGTTGCTTCCCAGCTTACACACAATTTCCTGCGCTCACGGATTCAACGCCGAATAGACGAAGGCATCGGAACATTCACCGGTGTGCCTTTCCGGCATGACGTAGCGACCAGTCTTAGGAAACTATTTCGCACTGGAGCAACTACTGCTGTGAAGAGGAGATGTTTTATTCCGAACACAACTGACTTGGGGCCGTAGGCTGGTGCTCAGAAGCTTATTAAGTCGGCCTCTTTATCCGGCTTTGCCTGTTTCGTTTGCGAATTTTTTTGCATATACCACCACACACAGGTGAACACACGCACACCTGCTCACCCCAAACACGCAACAAAATTTATCTGTCATACATGCGCAGAAACTCGAGTCGGCAAAAATGTACGCGCGCACAGGAATGATATGTGCCTATTTTTACAACAAATACTCGCACATTACGAAAGGTGCACCCACAGACTTCAGCTCATAGAACACAAAGGTGCCCAAATAAACGCAAGGCCTTTTGTTATATGTTTACCAAGGTGCAATGTCATAGAAGTTGACGTGCCCACCGAACAGTCTTTTCTTCCCTGATTCCACATGCAAGACACCTGCCGGATTTGCTTTTACCCACAGTGCAGCGTGTCTCCCTTCTATTCTTCGTCTAGTAGATGTGTTCGTTCCGATCCATGCCCGCTCTAAATTGATAGCTGTGATTGATGCCTTAGGAAGTTTGATGGCGTGGGTGGGAGAAGGCAGTGTCGAATCTCTTAGCGCTCGAAGTTAGATTTCCTCCTTCGTTCTTCGGCTTCTGAATTACCTATTTTTCTCACTCTTCTGTGTCTATGCCCACCACAATGCCCTTTCTAATATATCGCGCTCTTCTCCACATCTACCTCTGCTTAGCCTGTTGCGTTATTTCGCCTAGGTTAACACACTGCTCTTACTTTCTCATGGTGCCTATTGTGCATTATCTGCACGCAAATGCAAACCCGTCCCACAGGCACGCGTGCGCGCATCTACTCACGCAAGCACGAAAGCACGCTCATAGAAAAATTGATCTAAATTATGAGCACAGCCGATGGTTAACGATGCGATAAGCCCCCTAGTAAAAGCGCGTATCGAGACAAAGAAGAAGAATCGGAGGAGAAGACACTGTAACTGGACAAGCTCCACAATAAATGCCTCCGATAAAGAAAATTTCATGGCCTATAGAAGCACAGCAAATTAAGCCACGAAGAGGACGAAGAAAAGGCTGCGGCGACAAATATAGAATGCCCGAAAAGGAGAAACACTACCAAGCGAAGGTAAAAGAAATATCATCGGCCCACGCAAAAGGGTGTGCTTCATCTTAATCACCGGTTGATGAACGGCGTTCGAGATGAGTGCACGCCAGTGCCGCTATACCAGTAGATCAATCTTTGCCATTGTCTTGTATCCGCTTATAGCGGAAGTCCTAACGGCGGGACGGGTTATTGATCATTGTAGCCGTTTTTTTCCGCGTTACCTTCCCGAAGAAAAATCTGTGGTCGCGTGTCGCGCGCGACGTCGAGAACTCGCGTTGTCCTCAGCAGAGATGGTACCTGTGTTCCCAAAATACCTGCAGGTGAAAAAAACGCAAATGGCGAGGCTTAGTTCAAGGGGTGCCCTGATTACACAATATAAGAGACATGTACCTTTACTCACATACTCTTAGTGTAACTGCTCTTAGTGTAGGAGAGCTCCATGCATAACCAGCACACGAGCTGCGCCCAATAGAATGTTAATCAATGCGACAACGCGCGAAAGACTATGGCGTGGGCCAATTGATTGATTAAATTGATTGGCCAATGGAAGAAAAGTTTTCGGAATATTGGCCCTGATTTTCTTCTGCGCAACAGCCTGCGTCATTGGTGCTCGTATACGTGTCTCTAGAATGATGATGAAGTGAATAGGTACCTGGACGAGGAGGATTGGAAATAATAAACAGAAAATACAAGGTTGAGTTTTTTGCACCTTACTCCGGATAAAAAAAAAGGAAAGGAAGGGCTGAAGAGCTGTAAGCCTAAATGAGCCTTCTTGCAGTTCCTCTGTCATCCGGGAGAACTACTTCAAGACGGATGGCCGGATTTGGATGAGTGATGTGTCTGCGTAGTGCGCCTAGCACAGCTCGACAAGCGGGCGCAGTCAATCCGTTGCTGAACGGAGAACGGGGGGTAAGGTTGTACTCACTATATCATGATCTCTAGTTTGGGAGATACTCGTATGTCCGGCTTTTATTTATTTATTTATTTATGTATTTATTTATTTATTTGTTTGTTTGTTTGACACTGTTAACCCCATTCTTTGGGTTATTACAGGGAGGGTGATGTGTCCAGAATACATGGTACAGAGTTTTTATTCTATGTAACATACAAATTTACTTACGTTATTCGTGGTCAACAACAAAAGAAACAAGGAGCAAAGAGGGTGGCTATACAAAGAAAAGTCAACAAATATATAAATGCTCGTAGCAAAATGAAGTATACATCGTCGAAAAAAAAGTAAAACACATTTTCAAAATCGGCAGACCCCTTTTTGCTCACAACTGTCTCAGGCAATCTGTTCCACATTTCAATTCTGTCGGGAAAAAAAGGGAAACGAGAAGCATCAGTACATGTTAAATAAGGTTGCATAGCTCTGCTATTGTTTAGACGATCGCATCTTCTTCCTGGAGGTTGTAGACATAAATCTTTGTTTGTTTTTGTTCGTGCGCCCATGATTTTAAGAAGAACCGTTAGCCTATGTTTACGTCTGCATTCCTCCAGAGACATTAGATCACGCGATTTTAACAAGGCCGTAACGGATTCAGTGCATCGGTGTTTTCCGCATATGAAACATTTCTTTTAGTACACGCGTGGAAGAACTGTAGCTGTGCACGGCTTCTGCGCGGATTTAGGCAGGGATAGGTAACGATATGATAAATCGCTTATTCACAAAACTCTCACAATTACGGTTCCTACCATTAGTTCTTCCGCAATGAACCTTCTAAAACCAATCCACCAGTGACACTGCATAGCGAAGGATGAAAGGGGGTGAAACAGCGTCAGGTTGAGAGTAGATTGCATGGGAGCGAACCGAACGTATGCCACGTTGGAGAACGGTGCAGTCGTTTCCACCAACCGAGAGAAGCGATGCCCAAGCGAGCGCGGAAATAGTGAGCATAACAGCACGTGTCGGAACGACTTTACGTTTCGCCTACACAAACAGCTCTGACATGCAAACAGGCCTTTAAAGGAGCCAACTTTTACTTTGGGATTTTTGCCCATTCCTAATACTCACAGTCTTGGCAGTGACCCTCAATGTCCAATAAAAATTTATTAAATATCGATTTTACCATCGGAAATTTTATATCTATAACTCAAAACTTTTGAGAACTGCGTTCGCTTTGCAGGTTTTTAAATCTGATGTATTTGCTGTTGGCGTTCCGCGACGAACCCGCACTGCAAGTCAGTTGTGCGTGAGCACGCACTCTTCGTATCAGCGGCAAAAGTCTGAACGTCACCACCGACGATCATCGGTTGGAGTCCTTTCTACAAACCTTCCTGCATGAAATAATGTTCAAAGTTTTATTGCCATGTATATTGTAGTAAACGTTTGCTTACGAATTAAATCAACACGCATGGTGTCACACGCGCGCAGGCATACATGCCCAGATCTCACTCGATAAAGGCCCACATTCGCTGCCACAAATCTGGCGTGATGAAGAGCGCCCACCCGGTGGTGGTCGTTACAACACATTTTTTGAAAATCGGGGCGGGATCTCAGGGTGGCCCCTGTTGGGGGCGACTCCTTCGGCCCAAATGGCAATTTTCAGTTGTTCACCGAGCTCGGCGGCAGTGCTAAGTTGAAGAGAATGCGTCGAGTGGCCTCTCGCACCACCGCGACTCCGGAATGCAGGATTACGTAACCTCCAAAATCAGACGCGCGGAAATAGAGCGCACATGAAGGCACCAGTGATCGGGGCTCGCCAAGTTTTGCAACCACCATACAGTACCCCCAATACAGGACGCACAGGCCACGTGTGCGCTAAGCCGAACTTTGCGCATGCAACGCCGTGGTAGGGGACGAGACGTCAGCTCAATCGCTCTCCCCTCCTTTTTTTTAATACACTTGATTACGGGAACTGCATCATTGGATGTGCTGGAAGAGGGCGCCCATCAAGCCACCATCCTTCTCGGCTCAGCCTCGGACGCTTTCTCTCGCACCCCTGCATACCACGCACTTGACGCGATCTTATCGCATGGGAACTTTATTGGAACATTGGAACATTGGAACGTCAGTTAACCTGAAGCATTGACATGACTGACATGGCAATAAAATCGATTCCATGACACAACTTGCATTCTACTGTTTCTATTATTTAGGAAGTTCAATGAATGGTCTAATTCTTCAACGCCAGACAGAGCGAGCTGCAGAGTATTCTGCCGTGCCATTCGCTTTCGAATTACTAGCGTAGGCTCTTCTGCCGTTCCTTTATTCTTGTTCTGAAGTACATGGCACACTTTTTGTGCAGCTACGCACAATTCTGCGAGACAGCTGGTTCATTCAAAAGTCCTTACATGCCTCTACTGTCCTATTATCCGTAACCTTTAACTACTGACGCTGTGCGCTTCATTGGTTATTCAGTGGTGGTTAGGTATGAGCGCAAAATGCCATGAAAAGACTCGAATTTGTGTAATCCATTACGCCTCTACGTTATTCAAATTTAACAACAACAAATACAAACATTAGAAACATGTTAGCTGAGTGTGCGTGTTTTTCCAGCACAACATGACCAGATTCATCATTTGTTTTGTTTTCTTGCTTTTTTTGCGAGAAGAAACTAATCTCAATATGGTACCTCCTGGGCACCATTAAGCAGCCTAGTAAAACATGCGAGAGAGCGCAGTTACCACGCCTCAGCGTGAGGTAACTCATCGCACAGGGCAAGCGGATGGCCTTACTCTAACATGCAGAAACAAACATGTTGTGGTGCCATAATGGTAATCTGGCTGTAAGGCTAGCACTAGATAGTCAAGTAAAGAAGCACAAGTCAAGAAGAAAGATTCGTGGCGCATCTCTATGAAGTGCATTATTCAATGCGGGCAAGTCCTGCAGTGCATAACGTGTTAGCTCCAACATCGTGGGGAGTAGGGAGTACATTTTATGGCTCCAGTTTAAACGTCACCAGCCTCCTGATTTACAGCCTACTTTTCTGCTTCAGGGCTCGATTGGCAAACAATGTTCCTGTGAAATGCAATATTTCAATTTATTGCCTACATGCACCACCGGGTTAGCCATGCGTCTAGCTCACACAAAGCGATGCGAGCGACCATGTACGATGAAAGCACTTTCACCTGTGTGTCGGCAAGTTTCCTAAGCTTTGAAAGGTTTCGGCCATTTCCACTATATTTCCTCCTGTTATTCTGCAATATATCATATAGGGATCTTAATACAGGATTTACATGAATGCATGAAGGCCTGGGTAAACCAGAATGCCATAATAAATTTAGGGTTCCTGTGGGACTTTGATCAGCCAAAGTACTCCATATAGGTATTATTTTATTGCGGATAAAACATGATCGTTCCGCTCATCAATGCATTAGGCAAAAAATAATTCCTTCCTTAATTACAAGCACTCCGTTCATGTCTAGTTATGCAAGCCCAATGTCATTATCTGCTGTGCAAACAATCAGATTACTCCACGTTGTCCTACTGTATTGCACACCCAAGCGAACAAAATTTATTCCGTAAAATTTTATTACTTTCAGTGACATCTAAATATTCATTTGTTTTTGTACTAACGTTTGTCACAGGCATCTGTCCAGAAAAGAAAGGAGTAATTGATGGATATATAGTGCACCTTTGTTGTCGTCCTTGTTGTTGGTGATGCAGAGGCAGTGCTATCGCCACAGTCTTTCTGCACGTGTGAAGGCGGTACCCACCAAAATCAAGCGCAGACAAGCATTTTCGCTATGATCAGTAGCCATTAAACTATACACTATACTTTCTTGTATGTGTGTAACAAATATATTTGTAGGGCAACGCATTAGGTGCGCACCAAGAAGCAAGAAATCAGGAGGACAGCTCAGAAGAATATGGCACCAATGATAAAAGAGAGAGGTGTCGCCCAAGTACGTCAGAAGGACTTGCCAGTACCAACTGGGCAACGTTTAGTTCCTGTGGTCTATTGCCATTGGAGGAGGAACAGAGTAGCCCGGCTGAGACTGGTGGACAAAAATGGCGGTGGCTGCAACGGTTTAGCGTTCTATCATGTGGTGTTGAAGACCGGCGATGAACAGCAATGAATAAAGACGCATGCCACAGGCGGCCCAACATACATATGTAAATGTATTTTATTCCTGTCTTCTTTTTTTTCCCAGACACCCTAAGTGCTCTTTCAAAGGTTTGTGATTAATCACAATGAGAGTTGTGTCGAGTACGCTTGTTTTGCAAGATAGGAGGCATTGTTTAGATGGTAGCAAAACTAAATAAACCTCGACGAAGGGAAGTAGGGTTCTGCAGAAGAGCCTGATTGGGCCCGACTCTGAGCCGAAGCTCACTTATCTATGAGAGCTATCTGGCTTCTCCTGTTTTTTCTCTTATCCTAAAATTGCCGTGGTTGTATCCTGCATTTCAGTATTGTAGACATGCCTGTACCCATTTTAACAAGAAGCTACGATCGTCTAACTCAAACCACGTATTTTGCCTTTCAAGCCAGCGCTTAGTATTTAGTCCTAATTTTATGCGGAGTGAATCTTTCAAAATGGCAGATCGCATCATTCGCTTCCTTTGATACCACGTGGGTAAACATATGCTTATGAATTACATTCTGCGTTCACTTGGTAGTGCATTCTATAAGCGATAACGGGCCACGTCAGTGGACTTTACAGCGGACATTACGTCCGCAGTCGCCGTTAGGAAGCGCTTGCGCGTTCAAAGCGGCAGCTTGCGAAGCGAGCGTGGCTACCCACTCGTGAAGACTTGAATTTCATGCGGAGGCAAACACGCAGTTCCCGATGATCCTTCCACCGCCGTAGCACCGGCTTAGAGCTCTGCTCCCTGCCAACCCACTTGGCTCCCTTTGTAAAGAGAGAAGTAAACTGAAAATGGAGGCGGGAAATGGGGGAGGATTCTCGAGACGGGCGTGCCTATATTTCATAGAAAAATAATCTGTGTCTGAATCTATTCTTAGTAAGTGAATTAAAAGACGCACTATGCGCTGTTTTTTTCCCTTGAAGTTTATCTAGACCACGCACGGTCTCTTCACCCGTTTATCGTTTTCGGAATACTACTTCATAACCTTTCATTCTCCTTTCGACACTAGAGAACTCTAAGTGCTTTGAGACATCGCTATTTGCTGGTACTCTCTACATTCCCTTAGTCAATGGAAAAAAAAGTGTATATATTTCCAATTGAAGAGTTTTCCAATTATTTAGTTTCACGCTCTAGAGTACATTATATCCTTCAAGTCATACGGAAACCGTACTTAATTGAAAAAAAGCTCAGCGCCCTTCCACTCTGTGAACAAGAATGACCAGTGTAGCTGTGTACGAGGGCCCCTTAATGGCGAACTGCATCTCCGCCTCGGCTAGGCACGGTATGGCGCCACCTTCGGTATTGACCCGCAAATGGGGAGAGCTTAAAGCCTTCAACTCCGCCGTCGATCGGCCCGAGATTGCACTATCTTCGGAATCGGCCACCCTATGAAAAATTGTTGGCCTACGCGCGGATCCGATTGGCCAGATCCTAGCCACAGACAGCTTCGCTGTAAAATAGCGTGAGGAAATGGAGCCTTGCCACAACAAGTTATGAGCTAAGAATATTTAATAGCGAAGCTGTATACCTCTACCATCCAAGAAAATTTTCGCATCGTCAGCAAAAAACTCCCCATACGTGGGCCGATCCCGGAAATAGTGCAATACCGGCCCGACCCATGGCGGAGGGGAAGTTGGCGTCAGGCAATCACCATACGTGGGCCTATCCCGAAAATAGTGCAATGCCGGGCCGACCCGCGGTGGAGGTGGAAGCAGGCATTAAGCACTCCCCATACGTGGGCCAATTCCGAAGATAGTGCAATGCCTGGCCGACCCACGGTGGAGTTGCAGTTCGCCATTAAGGGGCCCGCATGCACAGCTTCGCTGGTCATCCTTCTTCACAGAGTGGAAGAGCACTGAGATTTTTTTTGTCACGCTGGACATCTTATTATTTTGAAATAGAGTGCTGATGGACTTAAGTAATTACTAACGAAAACAGAGCCCTGCCATATATCCTTATACAATTTCCTAAGCATGGCACGCAAAATATTATTTATTTGGATATTCAAAGTGTTTATCTGAGCGAATGAAAGTCCTGCCGCCTCTTATGTGATGAGTAAAGAACTACAAATGCTCACAAAATTTATTTACATATGGCAGTACGCCTCAGGATTGAAACGTTTCTTTCTTACGAGCGTAAGCAGCAGTGATCCATGTTACCCTGTTACTACAATCACGATAGCGGACACACTAAGATTTTTGAGTTGATGCACTTTGCGTATGCCGAGTAATGAATATAAGACAAAGTGAAAAATAAATTGAGATGTTGTCTGATCACCTGTTTATTTTATTTTTGAGATTACTTGTATCTTCATATCGGAGATGGTATTATGTCAGAGTATCGGAAAAGTGTAAAAAGAAAAAATAGAAGATCGGAAAAATAAAGTTTTATTCGAAATCCCGAAATTGACAGTTTATTCTGTGACGTTAAATGACTCATTCTCTTCAAAAACAAATTGAAAAGATTGCGTTGGAGAGGGGCCCTTCTAGCTATAGTTAGTACGGGCTTGGAAACTGCACGACTTTGACGTCATCTTTGTGAGGCCAATGGTGAGAGTGATGCGAAAAATCTCAAAGTTTACTGACCTATTACCGGAATGCGTAATCCTCCTTCCCCTGTACTTGAAACCTACCAAAATATGCGTAGGGAAATGTAGCAAAACTATTTCTGGCGACACCATTCTCGCGAATGTTTCGCAAACTGCAATTCTGAGGTCAACCTTGCGATCGAAAACACGACCTAAAATAGTTCCATGTCACCAGTTGCGTACACAACGGGGAAAGGTCAGCTACACGTGTCATCCATTTTCGCAACTCTTGCTAATAAAGATGGCTAAAATCATTATTTTGTTTGCATTACGACATGGATCAAGATAGCCGGACGCGGTAAAGGTAGCGGCTAAGCAACATCGAGGTCGGCTAACTCAATATAGCCTGCCTTGTATAATCAAGGGGACCCAAACATGCATAAAAGTAATGAAAGTCTACTTAGCGACGTGGGTAAAAATATACAGGCAAAATGCATCGCGACTGCGGCTGCGACTTCTGGAGTGGCTGGGGGCTTTCCGTAGTAGTAGCAAGAGCAGTATTGTGCAAGCTTGGGAAAGCAGAGTCGCGTTGATTGCTGCTGGGGCATCGAATTGGTTTGTTCTTTCAAGCAGAAGATCGGGGAGCAAATTTCCCCAAGGCAAAGGGCCCTCCGCTCAAACTCGTCTGGAACTGGAAGGAAGAACGAGCTAACAAGGAAAGTACTCGGGTGGCGGCGCTACTGCGCAGAGGAAGGCAGGAATTACGCGTTGACAGCAGCTGCAGTGACGACAACGGGCAGTTTAGGTTTGACTATGATGATTGCATCGAAGTCTGAAACGTGACAACTCGCCAGTAGGGGTGCTACCGGCTCCACAACAGCGAGCGCATTGGTCAGCAAAACATTAAAAATGACAGATATCAACCTTAAATTTAAAAAGCGAAATGCAGCACTTGCTCCCTTCCACCCCCACCCCCCCCCCCTCTCTTCCATGGGCACATTTTTTTTAGTACAGAAGCTTGGACATTGTTCACGTTTAGTTCTAAAAAGTTGTTACCATGATCGCTCTTTATTACACTAATTGTGTATCAGGTAAACGCAACGAGAATGTACCCCGACGAGCTTCGGAAGACACGATATTCTGTACATTCAAGTGCTTTCGGGAGGTAAATTTAGGTATTTGTATATTTGAAGGAAATATAAATTCATTGCATTTATTTGTGCGTTTTAATCCTACCATGGTCTGAATCGCACGGTGTGGTCATTGTCGTGAAATCACACTGTAGCCTAATGTTTAAAAGTTTTGTCACATTAGAATTTTCAGCACCAGTGTACACAGTGTTAAGATGAGGCTATGCCTCAGGGGCTGCTATATAAATACATGGCGACGAAGGAATTGTTGGTTGGCCTCCGCGGTGCTGAATTCGATGAGGTTTGTTTCATTTAAAATAGTTATAAACTATGGACTGCACGAAGGAAATCATTAATTTAACCCATTCATCAGCCTTTTTAATAAAAAATGTTTACTGTGGCATCCCAATCATGTAAAGTGCAAGTATTTCGATTGTAAATAAAGAATATTTGTTTAATATATACCATTTTGAATTATACCAATAATTTAGAAGTATCACTATTGCATAATTTGCGTAGACATTCCAACTATCTCATCTACAAACTTATACGTTAAGTTCCTCATTTCAGGTGCTGTAACAGGTGTAGTTTACGGTATTGTTATAGCTGCTTTTAGTACCAAGTTGAAGATTTCTAAACGTTGGCGTCGTCGTCATCATCATCATCATCATCATCATCATCATCATCAGCCTGTTTTAGGTCCACTGCAGGACGAAGGCCTCTCCCTGCGTACTCCATTACCCCTGTCCTTCGCCAGCCGATTACAACTAGCGCCAGCGAATTTCTTGCTTTCCTCACCCCACCTAGTCTTCTGCCGTCCTCGACTGCATTTCTCTTCTCTTGGTAGCCATTCTGTAACCCTAATGGTCCACGGTTATCTAACCGGCGCATTACATGACCTGCGCAGCTCCATTTGTTTCTCTTGACGTCAATTAGAATGTCGTCTACATCAGTTTGCTCTCTGATCCAAACCACTTTCTTTCGGTCTCTTAACGTGATCACTAGCAATCTTCGTTCCATCGCTCTTTACACGGTCCTTAACTCGTTCTCAAGCTTCGTTGTCAGTCTCCAAGTCTCTGCCCCATATGTCAGCACTGGTAAAATGCAAATTGTACACCTTCCTCTTCAATAATAATGGTAAGCTTCCAGTCAGCAGCTGACAATGTCTGCCGTATGCTGTTCAACCCATTTTTATTCTCTATGAATTTCCTTCTCATGAACAGGTTTCCCTGTGAATAATTGACCTAGGTAAGCGTACTCCTTCACAGACTCTAGGGCCCAAACAATGAAACGTTCCTTTCCTTCGAGCTCTTCCTAACCTTAGGTGAGGTCTCCTTACAGCGAAGGACCGATGGAAGAAGCAAGCGTACTCTGAAAGCTCCCTTCACCCGACCTCACGTAAGGAGCGGTTGCCGCATGCCTGGGTTTGAGATTACCTCTTAAAATCTTTACACGAACACCATTATTCTACAAAAAAAATGTTGTATCATCGCACAATCTTTAAATTAAAGAGCTAATATAGAGAAGCGTGGACGCTTTCTTCTAGTTTTGTTTACTAAAGTTAAAGAAACTAGCACATTACAGTGCAAAACTGGATGTTCTCCATCAACGCTGGCACGCCGGCGTCGTGCGGCTCCTAGCAACGCCTAGCGACGCTTTCATGCCACAAACGTGACTGAAACGAACATGCCTGGCAAGACGTAGCGTGCTCGCGCTTCTCCGTAGGTGGGTGACAGCGCGCATGCGCAAGCAAACGTCATGTGGTTAAGCAGTGAGGTGAAGCGCTCGTTCAGGGCCAGGAGCGGCGTAAGGACGCATGAAGGTAGCTTTGGAGCTACCTTATGCTGACGAAGCACCAAGGAAGCCTTCACTGAGGGCCCCTCAGTAAGGAAGCTTTCAGAGTAACCTAAGGTAGCCTCACCGCAGTGAAGGCTTCCTTACTGAGGTAAGGAAGATTTCATTGTTTGGCCCTAGAGGTTGACTGGCGATCCTTAACTCTTTTTCCTTTGCCCGGCTATTCATCATTATCTTTGTATTCTGCATAATAATCTTCAACGCCAATCTTACACTCTCTCTCTCACTCTACAGAGTTCGGCTGTTAAAGGTTGGCAGGGTGAGTTTCCATTGGCGGCCTGTGCGGACACATAGATTCTTAGCACCCTCTGCTCTGTTGCAAGTCTGACCACTACCTTGGTCAAGTGCTCCGCAGCTGCTGTGGACTGAAGGCCAATGGGTAATTGAGTGACTCATCTGGCAGGGAGTGGTCGAATACTGCACTAGAGAGGCGAATTCCTGTTCTGGCAAGGGAGTGTCTTGTTGAAGCTTAGTGGTCCTTCATAATTTGGTTGTACCTTGATTGATATAGCCCCACTCGCTCTCGGCATCTTTTGCCGGTGACAGGCATCACTCCAAGCCTGCAGATGTTGTGCACTGGAGGAAGTGAACTTGAAACTCACAACCGTAACAAAAAATAGGAAAGAAAAATCTTATAGAGTTATTCAAACTTCTGACTATGGCAACCGAGCATTCGACATAGCTCCGTCAGGTAATCCCATAGGAGACGAGGCTGCCTTATCGCCGACAAGGACAGCTCAGAAGGCCCTACATGCCGAAAAACTTATTTGATTCCATATAGAACGATTTCTAAATGGTTCTGGCCTTGTAGTAATCGCACGTGCGCAGACGGCCATGCACTCGGCTGGGCAAACCCTACAGGCGTACCCTGTAGGGTAACCCTACAGTAGGCGTAACCCTACTGGCAAACCCCCGACGACCATTCGCAGTTGCGAATACATGCTTGTGATGTACAGGAGTACAAACGGAAACCCGCGAAAAGGGATATCAGTGCAAATGTAGAAGAAATAACTGGAAGCAACTACTTTCTTACGACTTCTTTAAATGAAATTTTGTATATGAACTTTGCAACTCTTGGCGTTACGTTATTTATTTCTTATTGTTTCCGTGCTACGGCAAACCTTCTCATCACTCTTTCTCTTCCTTTAGCGCGGCAATTTTTTATGCGAAGCATATTACTAGAGCTCAACTCAGCTCCTCAGGCGCGGCGGTGCCGCCTTCAATGACCTTTGACCCCATTCCATGCCACGTGACACCGTGACGTCACTACAGAGGAGAAACGGAGCTCCAACTCGCGACGTCGCTCGCGGCGTCGCGATGGTATATAAGCAGCTGCGCTTGTTTCTAGGTGGCTTTGGCTCAACTCTTGCAAGATGGGCTGGGTGGGAATCGAACCAGGGTCTCCGGAGTGTGAGACGGAGGCGCTACCACTGAGCCACGAGTACTTTTTTTTTTTTTTTCTTTATTGCCGGTCGTTGGCCCGGATAAAAATTACACATTCACAAATAATCAAAAGGCACACTCACAATATGTTGAAAACAACCGCAGAACTTGTGCGGCTGCGCTTGTGCTAAAATTCCCTTATCGCCAATAATAATTCCACTCGTGGCAACCACTCTGGGATGCACTCCAGCAACTTTTGTTCCTCTACAAAGTTCCGTATGCTTTCTTTGAAATACTGGCGAGCCGCTCTTGCATCGAGATCGGCATGCCTTACCGCAATTCTACATTTCCAAATGCTATGCAGGGCCAAAAGCATGATCACATCGAATGGGGTACCATCATCACTTTCTATTGGCAAGTAGCGAATCCCATACGCATCTAGGGGGAAATCCTTTTTGATTGTGCGCTGGAGCACATCCCAGAGGAAAACGGCATCCCAACAATGCAGAAAAACATGTTCAATTGTCTCCTCCTGCCTGCAAATTGTACAATGAGTGCCCCAAGGAACAAAGAAACCTCTTTCAGCCAGCCATGGTTTGACAGTCAGCGTTCCGGAGTGCAATTCGAAAAAGAACGTCTTAGCGCCTGACGGTACTAGCATCGCCTTAACGCGCTTCAGAACATTGTGCCCATGGCTAGCTCTGTAGAGAGACCGATATAAAGGCACGGGAAGAACAACATCACACAGGTCCCTGTACAGTTTTTTCCGGTTAACGTCACTCAAATATTGAAGAGAAAAACGCGCTGACAAAAACCTGCATGAAACCACAACTTCACGTAGAAAACCATAAACACCCCCTGGCAAACTGCCCGTTGAGACAACCATTTCGGGCAAGTGCCTGCCCAGGCGAAGTTGGCAGACAGTGTATAAAAACGGGTTTTTTGCGTCCCTGAAGAAAAAAAAACGATTGACAACCTGTCTCAAAAACAAATGTGACAATCCAAGTCCTCCATTTCGAACTCGAAGAAACAAATTGGTACGACTTGATCTCTCCCAAGACGATGCCCACACAAACACTGCGAACACCCGGTGAATTTTTTGGATGTTTACCCTTGAGCAATGCAAGACTTGGAGGATGTACCAAAGTTTGCTTACTAAAAATATGTTGCAAATTGTGGCTCTGGAAAACATAGACCAATTCCAGCCATTCCATTTGTTTACTGTGTCCCGGAGCTTATCCACTTCACTCCTCCAGTACGACTCACTGTCTTTGTAGCACTGAAGGGGAACACCCAAGTATTTCACCGGAGTCGTAACGAAACTCATGTTGGCAAAAGTGTCTGGGGTCGCCCGCCAATCCCCGTGCCAGAATCCCAGGCACTTACCCCAGTTTACCGCGCTGCCGCTCACAGCACAAAAACTTTTAACACATTTGACAGCCTGTGTTATACTGTCCAAATCAGTGCAGAACACAGCAATATCGTCTGCATAAGCCAACAGGCGGACTTCAACCTCGTGCAGTTTAAACCCGCGGACACAGTCATTCTCCATGACACTCAAACAAAACGACTCTATATACAAGCAAAACAACAGCGGCGAGAGAGGGCAGCCCTGACGCACAGACCGCTTAACTTGGATTCGCGTTCCCAACATCTTGTTGACAATGAGCCGCGTCGAGCAGTCCCGGTACGCCATGGCAACCCCCTCTCTAATTATTCTACCCAAATTCACATAATCTAGAATGCACAAAAGTATGTCATGAGGCACCCGGTCAAACGCTTTCTCGAGATCAATTTGGAGCATTGCCACATGTGCACCCATGGCATCGCAACATTCGAGGATACTGCGTGCTACGTGTATGTTTGAGAAGATAGTTCGACCTTTAATGCCACACGTTTGATGCGGCCCCACAAGCTTCGCAATGACAGTCTGCAACCTCTTTGCTAAGATTTTCATCATTATCTTATAGTCTCCGTTAGTGAGACAAATTGGGCGGTAAGAAGTTACCCTTCGCAATGCAACGGGATCTTCTGACTTGGGTATAAGAATAGTGTGGGAAGATGAGAAGGACGGGGGTAGTACTTTGAGCTGGAATGCTTCGTTATAAACATCCGCTAAGGCTGGTGAGATCGCACCTTTGAAATATTTATAAAAGGCTGAGGTTAGACCATCAGGGCCAGGGGACTTTCCTGGATGCATACTTTCAATAGCACTTTTCACTTCCTCTTCCGAAATTGGTTCCTCCAATGTTTCTTTCGTACTTTCATCTAGCCTTGGCATCAACGACAAAAAGTCCTTTTTAAAACGATCAATGTCGACTGCGCAGTAAGTGAATAAACCACTATAGTGCTCGAAAAGAGCACGCTCGATATCTTCTGCTGCGTCGCTAACTTTTCCGCAATATTCGATTTCCGCTATCTGATTGCGGCGCGCATGCCACTTTTCTGAGCCTAACGCTCTTTTCGACGGTACTTCTCCCATTATCAGCCTTTCAGCCCTTGCCCGCACCACAGCACCGCGGTATCTCTCGATATCGAACTGTTCTATTTTATGTTTCAGTGCGCGAATATCGTCCATGAACATGCCGGGCATCCTACATTCCTCACTGATCAATTTTTCTAAATTCCTGCGCATCTGTTTTTCTTCTGCTCCCTTTTCTCTGCATATAGCGCTCGCACGCTCTAAAGCCTTGATTTTAACCACCTGCTTGAAGTTCTCCCATTTTTCACCAGATGTCGTGTTATCATCAGCATTCATTTCTTCAACTTGCTTCGTTACATCCGCTGTAAACATTTCGTCGCTTAGTAATTTCGAATTAAATTTCCATAGTTGCCACTCAAAGCCCTTTTTCTTTTCTTTCGTGCTTGCTACTAAAAAGCTGACCAAACAGTGATCACTGAATGAAAGTGCGCTCACGTGGTACTCCTTACAAAGGGGTATCAAATCAAGGCTCACATACACTCTGTCAAGACGGGCGTGGCTGGCTGCCTGAAAGTGGGTGTACTGCGTAGTCCTCCCACCACCGAGACACTCAGCCACGTCTTCCAAACCATCGTCCCTTATCATATCGCTTAGGGCAATGGTGCTTGCATCCTTGTACGGTCGGGCGCTAGTTTTATCACGGGCTGAAAGAACACAGTTAAAATCACCGGCAATAATGAGGAGCCTATTACACAGGGTATACTGTTTTAGCTGATCGAAAAATCTGCGTCTTTCCTCAGCGACAGTCGGCGCGTACAAACAAATAACACGCCATTCCAATGACGATAATAAAAAATCGCAGACAATAAGCCGACCTGACGGGCATGACGTCACAGCTTCTACTTTTGCTCCAAGGCTATGTCGGATGAACAAAGCGCACCCGGAAGAAGTTCCCACAGCATGGCTCACTATAACACAGTATCGAGCTAAGAATTGACGCACCATGCCCCCGGTTTCGTCGTCGCCCTCAACTTTTGTCTCCTGTACTGCTAGAATGTCCAGGTCATGTTCGGTAACTAGTCTATAGAGTTGACTTTGCTTCCTCCTTGAGGCAAGCCCACGTACGTTTAAAGTGGCCACACGAAATGACCTATCCATAGACATCATTGCGAGGCGGTGAGAACCCGGGGGCATGACGCTCACCTCACTACTGCGCTTTTTTTCTGGGTGCCTTGACACGGTGCAGACCTCAGGGAGGCAAAGGCGGCGTTTCCGCCGTCTTGCGCTCCGTCGAAGTGTTCGGCCGAAGCCGATGGGAAAGACGCCGCACGGGAGTCGTTTTCGCAGGCGGCTCATCCGTTGCGAGGGCGCTGGGCCCCTTCTCCTTTTCGCCTGCTTCGTGGGGCCGCTTTGCGGTCGCACTGGCACTGTCGCTATCGATGCCTGTCATCGGCACTGCCTCGGGAGTAGACTCTACAGCTCCGCTGGAAAAAGTGTGGCCGGTACTACTTGGAGCAGCTTTCCTACTCCGGTCCTCCACGGCTTCATGCAGAAGCCCGGCGTCGGGCTTCCCTGGAGCTTCAAGGAGGACGTCCTGTGGAGTGTTCGGGGTGCCCTCTTGAGTAGTCGGGTTTTGGCACACTCCTGCTGTTTCTTCGGAGTCTGCCTCATCCATAAGGTGGTCCAATGCATCGTTTGCCTGGACTGGTCCGGTCACGCTGGCGTACGTCTTTGGGCAATCCGCGTCCTCATGGCCGAAACGGCGACAACGACTGCAGCGAGGTACTTTGCAGTCCCGACGTATGTGCCCGGTGCTCTTGCAGCGCAGACAGAGCGGAGCGCGGCCTGGAACAACGACGAGAGTCAGCTCTCCGGCTATCTTGAGCTGGTGGGGAATGTCGTCGACTTTGACGTCGCCATGCAATTGCAGTCCAACTGAGCGAGTCGTCGAGCCCTTTTCAGTGACGCCTTGCACACGCCACTTCTCCCGCGTCACCTCCAGCACTTTCCCGTAGGGTGTCAGGGCCACACGAATGTCTTCGTCGGTCACGCCGTGCAGCAACCAGTGTAGCTTTAAGCGTACCTCTCGGTTGTTTGGATCGATGAGCAAACATGGGCGATCTTTTACCTTCACGTTGACAGCGGTGAGCAGTTTCTGAGCGGCGTCAGCACTCGTCATTGTTACAGCCCACACGTGGTTCATCTGATACGCCCCCAACGCCAAAACGTCGGGGAGCGCACCTAGATTGGCCAAAGTGTCCCGGTAGTCTTCGACACGGTAGGGCCGAGCTCTTGGGTCGCCGTGCATGAAAACGGTGTTCGCGACGATGCGTCCGGATGGCAGATTGGGCAGAATAACCTGATAATCTTCGGCAGTAGAAGCAAAAAACCTGTTACCGCGGCCCGCCTGAGCCGCCGAAACCGCTCCATGGGAGCAAGCCATCCCGCGTCCGCTTCGCTTGAAAGCCGGAGGTGGAATGAGCCACGAGTACGATGCTTCAAAGCGGTACAAAAGCGCCTCTAGTGAATGCGGTGTTGCCTTAGAAACGAGCTGTTTCTAAGGCTCAGGCGTGCGTCGCTTGCTCCGGCGCACATTTCGTTGCCGCGCCGAACGCTGCGTTGCTCGACGCTCACCGCGTCCAATGTGGGGCGCGTAGTCGCTGCGCCGTAGCCCATTGTCTTACACCCCTTGGCGGGTCGACGGGAACGCTGTCGCGTTCGACTCTTGAAGGCGAAGCAGAGTAACGCATGAGTTGTTTCTTCGTCTAGCCGAACCAAATATAGCCAAGCAACAGCAGTTCGCCAGGCTAAACAGTGGTTCAACAACTAAAATAAAGGCTAGTATGCTTCGCATCCTGGGCTTAACCTTAGCTATGCCACAGCCATTTTTTTTTTGGGGGGGGGGGGGGGTAGGGCTCTCCTTAGAAAGTCAGCGCGAACCAGTTTAACTTTAACTTAGAGTGAGTTTAACTCGGTTTAGTATATCTGAAATGCCTAAAAACATGCTTGAATTATCCGCGGTATACGGGTTTTGATGATAGCGGCAGGTGGCACGGCATAGTATTTCTCAATGATTCTAACATCGTGGTCTCATAGTCTCCCGTACACAAGCGGCCAGGAATGCGGCTAGACACACAATATATTTTCGGCGGAATTGAACAGCACTTAAAAGCAGTGTGAAAAAAAAAGAAAATTAGAAAATTATGTAACTTTCAGTGCTTACCGCGAATTCACTAGTCGCGCCTGGAGTGAGGGACATCAAACAGTTCACGGTCTCGGCTGTCTGTCTCAGGCATCGGAGAAGTCTTTCCGAACGAGAGGGCACTGGTACTGATGCGTCGCGCAAGGCTGAGACGTCGGATGTGAGGAGGGTTTATTGACTGAAACTTCCGCTCAAAGGCAAATGCTCAGTGGCGAGGTGGGCCGCCAAACACTATTGCTAAGCTGCCCGTAAAATAGGCGACCTTTCAAGCGGCCTTGCTTTGTGGTTGGAAAGCGCTTATAAGACGCCTCTTTTAAGCTACTGCGTAAGCTTCTACCTGCGATCAGTTAGACATTGTTATTACACTTTGCGCGGGAAACCTATTGACGTCCCGATTGCCGTCCAACTTGCAATACATGCTCGTGATCTACAGGAGCACACAAAAGGGGGGCATCTCAGTAGGCACATATCGGCAGCGCGTTTCGAAGATTTCTGCAATCCATTTTGTAAATCTTACGTGCCTAACAACGTGTTGATGTATCCGCGATAGATTTGTTTTCCTGATCGCGACGGGTAACTAAACCAGGGGCTTCAATTTTTGTTAACTTAAAGTGCATCACCACTTTTACTAAAACCTACGAAACATCAAATCAAATTTCTGCTGCCCACTTTTAGTAGAATTCATTTCTTTTCTTTTAGTCACAAGAAATTCTGTTCACGTCGGTTCAAGATTTCGTTCACACCAATTTAGTTACCATTGCTTACATTGTCATTTAAATGGTCGCATAATTAGTCACAAACGTTGTTGGAAATTGTGAACATTTACTGATATGGCTATGCTATATGCCACAGTGACAGCTGCTGAAGTGCGACAATCTTTGAGCTTGAATTCCAATGTCTGTCGAGGGGCCGTGTTAAGCATCTGGGTAGGCAGTCTTTATTAATCATGGTAATAGTTTAACATTGATGATAATGGGATATTACAATTTAAATAAATACCGATCGAACTTCTAAAACGCTGCGAAATTTTAAGCTGTGGTCTTCGTTTAGCTCTCGCTCTCTCGCTCTCTTTTCAGTCGTGTTATACGCAAACAAAAACGAGGAGCCACGCGTTTCACTTACCTGATTATTTACGAGTCGAACAACATGTATCGCATAATGAAATGTACCAAATCATGAAGAGTGGATTAGGTGGAATGGAAAGCTTTCGTCTTGACTGAAGAGAAAGCAAAGAGAATGTTTGGTGGTCATGGTGTTATTCTGCTAAGAAATAAATCACAACTGCCATGAGCAGTCACGTCTTTTCTGCCACCATTTGCGCTGCAAAGCTTGACGTTGCGGTTTCTACGCCGGCCGCGACGGCTGCATCACAATTCGAGCGTGTTTCTCTGTGCCTCTTAGAGTGGGTGATAGAACACTGGCTTTTCGTTAATGGTAAGTAACTGGGTTTATAGGCATTGGGCACACAGGTCTAGATGTGGTTATATGTAGGTACAGAGAGTATAGTGTTTAGATACACTATACTCCGCAGCCGAACAGGAGAGGAACAGGAGGGGCAGAGGACTTGATACGTCGTGTGGTCCAAGTTCGCAGAGGAGGAGGGCTGCCGCGACGGTGGGAGTGGAGGTTTCAGAAGGGGTGCGTGACTATTGCGTAATACTGTGCGCAGAGTATGGTGACGCCATCTCTTGAGCCTTCTTGCACCTAAGCGGAATGGTGAAACAATCATGTGCCATGCATAGGGAGCGCGTTAAAGAACTCCAAGTGTTCGAAGTTATTCCGATCCTAATCATCAAATTATGGTTACAGTGCATAAGATCCCAGAATCGTTTTCCGTGTAGCTACAGAAATAGCACCCAAGGCACTATATTTTATTGAGACTTCACCAAGATTTGTCTAATGAGTGCTGTTTAAATTCATCCGAAGTATTCTACCATGACACAGTTTACATCCAAGGCTCTCATTTGAAAGATCAAAAATGAATCAGTCAACTCATGTGACAGTACACAAAAGCTAAATCACCTGCCTATAGGTCGAACACGATTGCTCGTGTCGAACTGTGTGGTTTTACGTTTCGCAATAATTTCTCATTTCCGACACACCACTTACTAAGTTTTCTACGGCGGAGCCTTTCGGTATATCCGGGTGGTAAGTTTTACGCGATCGTACTCCGATTGCAGCGATACGGTGTCCGCTTGATGTTGAAGCCACGAGCCTACTCGAGAGCGAAAGTTCGGATGCTTGTCAGATATAGCAGAGGTGAGAAGCGGAAATTGAGCAGTGCTGCTTCTATTATAAACAAGCATGACAATGATAGATGCGCAAAACATGCAGAGACAAAACGACAGTTAAAAAGGCCGTTCCAGCGGACCGCAGACATTGTAGCAGTCTCGTGACCGCAACGTTGTCGATCTAGATCATGTTCTCACCGTGATTTTGAGAACGTTTCCTAGCAGTCTTTGCTGGCACTCTGAATAAATAATCGAATTTGTTTTGAGCACTATATTTATGCAAGCTTAACGCAAAGCGCGTCACAAGAGGACTCTCAAGAACTCGAAAGTAGTCATCTGGGTATCTCATCATTATACGCACCCTGGGAAAGACTTTTCTTTTTCTTTTCTTCCTGCTTTCCCATTCCGCAGTGTAGGGTGGCAAACCAAGTACAACCTTGTTAACCTCCCCTACTATCCTCTTTCTCCGTTTCTTCCTCTTGACAAGACTGTGGATTGTTCAGCGCTCGAAACTATTTAGACGTATAGTTCATGTGAATTCAGGGGTCATATTGCCAAATCAATTTTCTGAAGAAAGCTTCTATTCTGTGTGCTGGGGCTAATTTTTATAACGACTGTGTCGCCAAATTTTATGCACACAAGCCTGAGGCGAGCCAATTATATCGTTTTGTTTTTTCGCTCTCTGTCGGAGTTCGCACAGAAAGTTCGTGGAACCCCATGTCGTGGCACTCCAGGAAGAAGAATATTCAGTAAGAAACGCAACAATGTCATGATTTTCCTTTGTGACAAGGACTGCGAAGTGAGTTCTTGACATTTTCACTCAAGGAATGGCGGCTCCTTAGTGCAAGAATGAAGAGTGGAGACAGAAGTAAGAACAGAAGTGGAGCGGCGAGTAAAAAGGAAGACTAATTAAACTTTACGCATTGGTCCCGTAATCAGCCTCCTAGTAGCAGTGCCCTAGGAAACCCGAAGCTATAGTAGATTCACTGAAAATAAAAATCCCAATCTAATCAAATGCTGGACATATTTCATTGCTTTCTCATGCGAATTTTGGATCGGAGTTACAGCTTTGCAAACAAAATGACTGCATTTGTTCCCTGCATGATGCTGCACTCTTTCGTACGGACACTTGCTTGCAGAGATACAACGTGAACGTGGGCCAAGATCAACCATCATCGGCACTAATTCGTGCACAGAAGGAAGTTAACAACTCCTTTGCTCTGAATGCGTTCATTTTTACATGCTGTTGCGCGTAGCCTAGTATACGGCTTAAGAAAGCGCCTCAAGCAGGTTCATTTTTTCTTGAAGTACCCCCTGTCAGCATTTTATGCACCCAAAGCGTAGTTAAAAGAATACATTCGTTATGACCCGTAAATTATTTCTCACGGCATAGAACTTGTTCAGGATGAGGCAGTTTGTTGCTCTAGTGGTTTTACATCACGATGGTTTCTCGTTACATTGAGTTATTCACTCTGAGGTCCTTAAGATGAGTTCTAAGAATGCTTTCCTCAAATAAACATAATATTTACTGTTCTTTGGCAATAAAACTACTTGAGTTAGTGGAGCGGCTAGCAGCAATGGCACCAAAACCGCCTGTTGCAGAGAGCGAGAAGTGCACAGTAAATCCGCTGTTCAAGTGTATGCGATGGGATAGCATGACATAACGTACTATTCTTCTATATTGAGCTTCTTTCTTCTTTTAGTTTCATGATCCTTGACGCCTTGTACGACAAACCAATTGCTGAGAAAACAAAATAAATATTACTATGTAAACACTTGGGTTAAAATATAGGTCACACTAACAAGTATAACAGATGATCATTAGTTTCTTGCATTGGTATCGATTTAATGTCTGACAGTCCCATTTTGAATAAGGTTGCCCTGCTCACGCTAAGTGCAATCCTTTCCTTCCATAGTTTTATTGGTCGTCCTACTTGCGCCTAATGGCACCTTTGTTTTCCCAATGCGTTATCCACGCACAGTACGCGTGTCTCGCGACACTAATTTGTCCACGTTGGCCTGCTGTCTTGCGCCTCGTTGAGAAGATATAGCGCTTTTTCACTACTTTTTATATGGCGATAGTTCTAATGACAGAGAAAGTCGATTGAAAATTAAATTAAGATATTGAAGACATTTTAATCTAGAAAATATAATTGCCAGTTTCTTAATTAATGAAAATGATGACTGACTTCAAACTGCGCGAAGGTTTAACATCTTAGGTAATACCAACTAACGCTACTCTTATTTACTCTCAATTGCTTTACTTCATTGAATATATTCGGCCTATAGCTTGCTTGATGTATATAAAGTGAATAATTGATTTATTGAGTTTGAAGTCCAGAAGCCACCACTACTGAAGCCGGCTGCTCCGACAGACGAGCTGCCACCACTTCCGGCGGCATTCCCTTGCACATGCACCAATATGGCAGGTTGTCAACTTCGTCACAATGCTCCCTTTTCAGAGGTAAAGCCAGCTTTAAAGAAAGCCCTGAGTTGGTCGAATGGCGTTCCACGCATTTTTTTCGAGAGCTTTGGACTGACCTAAATGACCCGAACTGTCCAATCTATTTATCACAACGTTTCAGCTCATTTTAACTCAAGGCCTTATTAGCCAGTGTGAGATGCGAGAAGATGAGGAGAAGCACGTTTGACCAGGGGAAAGCGTAGCGAGTTTTCCGCAGCTGTCCTTGTACTGTAGCGCCCTGGCCTGCCCCACTGGAATCGCAAAACACCCTAACATATTCTCCTTCATTCTAAGTAAATTTGCCATGTTGGCGTCTTTTTTTCAATCCACATTGCCTACAGAATAGGCCATGACCATCATATTTTGCGAACTGGGCAGCGCTATGTGCCGCGGTGAAGCCACAAAGGAAAAGAAAAGCAATGTAGTATTTCTATTCCATACCTTTAGGCTACCTTATTCACACATCGTGACGCCAGCAGGTTGATAGCCGTGACATCAGCAGAATATAAGCCGTCGATTCGTTGATCATCGAGGGACGAAAGCGAAAACAGGACGAGAGCCGCCTGCCTGTTCTGAGAAGGGCATAGAGTTTCATACAATTACTAGAGGGAACTGTGGCGCTAGCGTCTACGGGAGCTGCAAGCAGTGCAGTTCAGCCGGTAGGCAAATGATGGGTATTACATTACATCGATTTTCCTAAACTTCGTCCTTAAGGTCGTCTTCCTGTGGGTGTTGCGAATCATCAAGAAGCCAACGACGCCCATCTGTATCGTTAAGCAATGAAAGTTGGCTTTGAAAACAGTATTCTGCATTTCAAAAGACCGCAACTGTCTAAAGCCACGCATTTTAATAACGGGTCTTTGATATGTGCTAACACTTAAGATCTGCGCATCTTAAGGCAAAATAAACATCATAAACTTGACAAATTTGTGCAAAACCGCATGCACATTGACACCCTGTTGCACTGTTCTAGATTACTAATAGTGATATAAATGAACGAATAAGTGAACAGTTTCTATGATATGTGGATGGGATCCAGTAGAAAGTAAATAAGTATTATAAAGGCGAATTTATGCATCAAACAGTTAACTAAGGATAAGGAGGTATAAACAAAAGGATCATTTTATTTATCTTTACTTCCGTCTCACTGCGAGACATTGCAGCGGTGGAGATACAGAAGTTGCTCACATAGGCAAAATCAAACGTGACAAAACGTACATTAACATGGACACAAAACACGAAACTGCAGCAGCATGCAAGGATAACATGTTCTACATGAGCATGGGTCAGAACAAAACAATATTGCGTCTAAAAGCCCATATTGACATGTTCTCGGCGTTAAGCAAAGAAATAAAAAAAAACAGGTATGGCGAGACAGCTGTTAAACCTAGACGGTTTATTCAGCGGGCCGCGCGCTGAAGACGATGACGCTGGCCATGATGATGAATATATACAGATGAAGAAGATGACGGAGTAATATAATGATCACAATATTAATGACGTTAGGGCAGCGTTTTGAAACCAACTACCGTATCAAATTAAAATGCGCACTAATATTGTCCCAACATTCCTACGTGCTGTAGGTGTTATCCTTTTACGCGTAAAAAAAGTATGGTAGCCCCCCCCCCCCCCCCGTTTTCTACAGGTCCGAAAATAAGTGTCAGTATTCCAATAATATGCGGCCTACACGCACGCATTCATATACGTGGACTTCACGCAACGAATGTTAACGGCAGTGCCGTCAGGATTAAATACGTCCCTTACAACCCATAACAAATCCAAAACATTTTATATTTACACGACCGTTTTAAACCTTTCCCAACGTAAAACAGTCTTATTTATCGTAATTTGTGCGCACGAGGTTTCTGATATATATTTTTCTTCAATTCACAGGGTACTCATTCCTGATTTAGTCATTTACTAGCGGTGATAAAGGCACTCAACATGTCACACGCTTTTATTGCTGTTGGTTCTTTTCGTTGTTTTGCCTTTCAAAAAGTACAGGAGCGGCCCCAAGCACATGAACCCGTGACCGATCTGCCCTGCAAACTAGCTCATCTCCGATTACAACACGACCTGAGTGTTCGTTCTTCTCTAAAGTTGCTCACGTCCTATGACCGTCACATCTTTGTTTCTTTTTCTTCAGTATATAACCTCCAGCAATAAAACAATCAGAAAGCTAAATACAGTATTCTCGCTCCACGTGCAGTACAGCCGTCTCACTGCGGTTGTGTTTGCGTTGGGAGCGAAAGCCCTTACCCGAAACCCACTCGTTCGGATCCCACGGCGATCCATTACTGGACAGCCATAAAAAAACTGCGCAATTACGCTGATGGATAGCCATGGCGCCTGCCAGCGTGCAGTAATAATACCAGGGCCGCTATTCCAGCGTGGCTGGCGCAAAGACAGCGGGTCTCACTGCACGGAGCCTACCGTAACAACGTCAGCCAAGATATGCGCAGAGTACCCTGCGTGGCTTGGACCGATGGGTCCAGCCGATAGGAGGAACTCTGCGAGCCGTGTTGGCCCAGCAACGCGACGCGTCGGAGCGTCCATAAACAGGACCAACGGGTCGTTCATCTCTGCTCAGAAGGGAGGGGCCCCGCGGCTGTGCCACAGGAGCTATGACGTTCTGCACATTACGACGAGTTCGGTGTTCAATTCTTAGCCCCATAGGCCTTGTCTCAAGACGTAAATTCAAATACGCTTGCGTAGTTATAGTTGGATCCGCGCCAACAAATATTATTCCCGCCTTATTTTGCTACCACGTGAGGAAAAACGTAGGTCACTTAAAATAACTAAAACATTCACAATGAAAGAGCAGCTGAACCTAGGCCAACAACGACGCGATGACAACGGCAAAAATGGAAATATGAGTACTACAATGACTGGGCAATGGTAACAATGGCAACTACGGCGACGTGATGGCAAGGTTTGAACGACAAAGGTGTTATGATAACAATTGGAGAGTGATCATAAAGTTTACGACAGCATTACGACGACGATGATTACAACATTACCATGAGGAATTTATTTTTGTAGTGAGATTTAAGAGAAGCCCTCCGTCTGAGATGAATGCTTGGAATGACTGTTGCACTGAAGAAGCGCTGTGAATCACTGCTCTTCACTAGGACAATGCTACCTAAGTCTTTATTTATTGCACATTATCACGACTATTTGGATCACTTAGCGACACTGATCATTTATGATTATCGTTTGTAGTTCATGAGCCATTTTTATAGAAAATATCATCTGTGCCTTTCTCATTTGTCTTTTAGTACAATGCCAAGTGTGTAATTTGACCACTTTATGCACCTTCCGTACAGGCTCGAGATTGTATTAAAACTTTATTGTTTCAATAACTTTACTGTATTAACCGTATTGCCGAATTTATAATTATATTAACTGGAGATTATGCCTCAAATTCCCGTGTTGTGGATTTGAAGAAATTATTTTCCTAAATAGCGACTGGGATGCGAGCAGACGAACCTCAATATATCGAGCAAGCATGCGATGAATGATACAATGCATAAAACCACATAAGAAATGTTTTAGGCCGCATCGTCTGCCTTAGTGTGGGTTATGGATTGTTATATTCACGTGCAATATGAATTGCAACATGGCAATCGTGTCAAAAAAAGGCTGCAAGACTACGCGGTGGCACCCAGAATTAAAAATTGTGTTATCAGTAATAGTAATTGAAGCAGAGTTTGTGCTCCAATTACTCGAATGTCCGCCCCACCGCCTTGCAGTCTTAACACCCTTTTGTACACAGGCGCAGTGTTGCAGCTGACATTGCACGCGATCGTACGTTGTGTCACACAAGTGAAGCTGCGACTGAATTCTTATCTTTTCACTGATTCTGGATTGTGGGAAGTTTGTATCATGCACGTTGCGCGCGATACACATAATAAAGATGCTTTTTCTCAATATCACAATTATACAGACAACTTTATTCATTATGTAGACCTACCGCATTAGCTCCGAAATTATCTTGGTTCGGTGACCGAGTAGAAGTGCTGCTCAGGCAGCCTGCCGTGTACGTGAATGCGACAAAAAAAAAAACAGATTCTGCGGTTTAAAGCAGTAGCGCTATCCGAGTTGTTCGAAACTGCCTCTGTAACTTTCAGTTGTGTGACTTAGTGTCCGACAACGTTCTAGTTGCACAGCGTGTTACTGGGTGTTCTAATTTCTTCCCAAATGCTGTTCACCCAAATAAAAAATAGTGCTGGTAAAAAAAGGGGGTATAATACATTGACTAGTCTTGTTAGAGCCATAGTATTTATGCATTCAAGTATGAAATGTCATACACGTACATAACTTCAGAACGTAGCAATAAAGGCACTCAACAAATGTAAAAGCAAGAAGCATGTAAAGTTTGTGTTCAACGCCATTAAAAACAGCAGAAAAATAACTCCAGTCGCACAAGGCAGGTTAATTACGATGAAATCGCATGAACAGCATGAAATGACAGCTACTGGCGAATCAACATAAGACGGAGTATCGGTGCCTGAAGTGTCACCTTACGATCTCTACATAGTTCGACTCTCTTTCTCATTTACCCAATTTTATGCGCTCCACAAAACAAAGAACAAAAGAACTCTTGACGAGCTATGAGTAGCATTCAAGAATAAATTATTTAAATATGGCTAAAACATTTTTTTTCACCTAACTAAATTGCATTAATGATAAAGCGTGGCTTGCGAGCGTTTTCTGGGCACGTTGGTGCTATAAGCTTACGCAAGCGCTCCCAAAAATAAAACCTATCATACGCGAGTTCGTAGTGACGGTGCTAGCTTTGCACATACTTGCTATGAAGCGAGAGGGGTGAAAAATGCAAGTGAATTTATTACCAACAGCGAAAAAATAGAGAAGATGGTGCTCGAGCAGTGAGATGAAAAGAAAAAGCGAATAAAGTAAGGCACAATCGTTACCTGCAATTAGTTTTTTGCCTTTTGTTCAAAACAAAAGAAATCCAGTCCTTTGAAGAATTTCAGTAGGGTCAATTCTAGTTGAATAGTTAAGAAATGTACAATCACATCAGTTTCGTTAAAAGAGAATGAGAATCAAAGCAAGCGAATGCGCAGCAGATGGTTATCTGCTAGGGGCCTACTGGCGATGTTCCCAACGAAACTAAACAAAAGCTACAAGGCAAGGGTGGCAGAGTATTCACTACAATATGCATTTAGCAGGATACCTACTCACTTGTAAGCAACGCACGGCCTTTCAGAACCCGCACAATAGCACATCGTAAGAGGCATACGACTTCCAGTCCTGAACTGTCGTCACTGATACGCTAATGGAAGTTAAGCCACTGAGGCCAAATGAATTACTATATCGTAGAATACTTTCAGCGAATTGATCATTGCTATGTTAGTTTGGAGGCGAACTGAAGAATCTACATTAGAATGAGCCATTCTTCTCCGCGAAAGATTTTCCCACCTTCACGCAGATGTCCTTGCATGTTTGCCTTACCACCATATTCCTTTCTTCTAGAGCACATTAACATGTGAGACCCTTGAAGAAGGCGTCATTGAGTTTGAACATGGAGATTTCGTGGGGGAAAAATGAAAGGGTGTTCTCTCTTTCCTTTTAACAAAGCAACGACTTTCTTCGAGGTGTCGTGACCCAGTTTCAAACGACGGTTTGTTCTGTAAGAACCAAATGAATAGGATGTACGGAATACTCTAACAAAGCTCCATCCCATACGGATTCCGTATGCTTTCGCATTAACGAAGCGGAAGAACCGGGACGAAGAGGAAACCGCTTCCTTTCTTGTTTCCTTCCGCACTCACCGGAAAAAGGAATTCCAATTATCACAGCTAGCGTAGCGTCCAACTTTTTAACATCGTTAGCAGCGTACTTGGGAAACAGATTGCTTTCAAGTTTATTAGCCTTGTCTCATTGAAGTTTGGAACCATACATTAATTAGACGGTAGAAAAATTGTTTTCTGTTGTGAACACAAACGAATACAAATTCATATAGATACAACCAGTAACGAGATTCAGTAAGCTTTTAATCCGAAAACAAACTTGTATAATGGAATTGTGTATAATACAGAGGACGTATTTCGAGTTTTCAGGATAGTTTATTTGCACGAGAGCACTCAATAAGATTGTAAAGGTAAAGTAATGTTTGGCCAGGATGTAGGAGCTTGCTTACCTCAGTGAAAGTTTTAATCACCGGTGCGTATACTGATGAGCTCGTACGGTGGTTCAACTGCTTTTGTGGTTTCTTAAAAGAACCGGAGGATAACTTTCTTCTTTCGCGTATTGAGTGCAGTAGTATGACTTTCATTCATGTATTCATTGATATTTACTTTTTTATACTCGAGGTGATGCCTCTGGCTGATTTTGTATCGACACACACACACTAAAAAAAGCTAACCCTTTCTCTCTCAAATACAAGTTCTAGCTCTTTCACAATATAACTATTTCACAACAAAACAAAGACAATAGAATGTCAGTGTGTTTTCGAGTCATTAGAACCTTTTGGCGTCGTTATGCGGCTATAATTAACTAGACAAGGGGGTTGACTAGAGTGTAGCCTATTGATGTTGTGTTACACGGAGCAAAGAAAAAATACTAGGACATCTAAGCACTTCTTATGAGTTGTAAATGCGAAATCATTAATGTCAATTTGAATAGCGCCGAGCGATCCTTTGTGTTTTGTGCTGCGAGTAATGTACTATAGCCGTACGTGTACGTGCTGCTCGAGCTAACAAGCAGCAACCGCCTGCGGTGCCAACGGCACCTGTCACTGACTTGGCGGTAACATCATCACATCACTTTATTACCTTAAAGACCCCTGTTTAAAGGGTATTACATAAAGGGTGGGCTCTCAAATGAAGGCTGCAAATAAAAGTATTTATGCAGAACAGTGTGCTGTCACGTTTTCTGCAAATGTTGATGGACGCGTGATGGCTGCAATGTCTCGGGGAAGACCATTCCAGTCCACTGCTGTACGAAGTAAAAATGAGGCAGCGAAAGTGGTAGTGCGATCAGGTGAGCGTGCAATACTATACGGACGGGTAGTACTGTGGGAAATGCGCGTCGGTGGGATGATGTCGCACGATTGAGGACGCTGTGGATAAACTTGTGAAGGAAACAGAGGCTGGCGATGCGGCGACGCGCAGGAAGGTTTTGAAGGCCAGTTTCGCGTTTGAGGGATGATATGCTTATCTCATATGAGCATGAAGAATGAATGAACCTAGTGGCACGATTTTGCACGGATTATACTTCGTTGATTAAGTATACCTGGTGCGGACTCCAGATGCGTGCCGCATATTCTAGTTTAGATCTGATTAGAGATTTATGACCGAGATGTTTTATGACCTGTAGGGCGGGACGCAGATGATGCTTTAAAACACCTAGAGATCTGTTCGCTGAGGATATGACCTTGGTGGCATGTGTAATGCCAGGAACGATCGCAGGATAGGGTGACGCCAAGGTACTTATCGGAGTGGACTTGTTCAACTGTGCAGTTAGAGATTAGGTAAGAAAAAAAACAAAGTATTACGCTGCCGTTGAAATGAAAGGAGTTTACATATAGTGAAATTGAGCTTCATTCGTCAACGATCGCACCATTCCTGTACCTGGTTAAGGTCATTTTAACGCGCATTTTGATCAGAAAGGTTCGTAATTGTACGATAGATGACGTGATAGTCGGCAAGCAAACACTATGAGAACATGCATAGTTGGGTAAGTAGTTATATAACATTATTTATTTATTTATTTATCTGTTTTACCTAAAAGGGCCCAGAGATGGGGTAAGAAATGAGGGATGGGCTGAGTTTAACAAAACAATGATTCCAAAACAGCCTTGAATTGATGTGTGTCGGAGTGGTGCGTGGCTTTGGCAGGCAGACCATTCCAGTTCCTTGTGGTTTTCACACACACAAAAAAAATAGCGTAGATGGGGGGCAGTCTGCGCAGGGGGTGGATACACGGCTTTTCTGTGGTTAATGTGGCTGGACTGGCGATGAGCTGGTAATATAGCTGAAATTTGAAGTGGCGAATGATATAATTTGTGAAAAAGGCGTATGGGCATGTGACGTCGAGATTCTAGATTAGGAACAGATTCTGGTTATTAGGAAGTGAATGGGTGCGAGGACAGACCCTTGGGGTACCCCTGATGTTACTGAGAGGGAGCTAGAATGGTTATTTTTGATAGAGACGAACTGAGAACGGTTAGTACGAAATTATGAAATCCGTTAGGGAATTTGAGTGTGCAGGTTCAACTGGGTCGTTTTAGTAATAGGCGATCCCCATCGGGCGATGCGTCACCGAGATGTCCTCTCCTGTCTATCCACAATGTTGTGCTATGGACGCAGCAGGTGTTCTCTTTCACTTGCTCGCTCATCATCTCCTAGATAGAGCAAAATACCTGTGCATTTTGATCCGTGACATCATGCTACCTTACCCGACTGCCCATTGAATCTAATGGGAATGCTCCCGAATTGGCCGCGGTGATTTTGGCGTCACCGCTTTCGTCCCGCAGGGCTTGACAGTGGACCTTTCGGTCCAAGTAGCGTGAAGTCATAAAGCGTAGTGCACAGGCCTGCTATCTAGAAAGCGTTGGCTCTGTTCTGATGAGGAGCGCTCTTGCCGAAAGCGAGAGAGAAGGTGACGCGGCATGAGGGAGATGCCCTCTTCCCTCACGCAACCCCAGACGCACTAACGAGGCAGCAGGTGTGCCATTGCACCCTCTATGCTTCGTCGAGACGCAACTCGTGACGTAGCATCCAAGCCAATCGGAACTCCGTAGAGGCGCGCTCCTGACATGGCACCTTAACCAATGGCAATGTGAGTTTTGGTGTTATTTCGCTACTACAGACGACAGACGCCGGATGTTTAGCTCAATGGGCGATTTGGCGCTTAAGCATAAAAAGAAAAAAGGTCATCTTGAGTCAACAAAAAGAGTGAGCTGTCTATACTATGGAAAGGTATGGGTACATTGGACGCATTTCCTTCTCAATGCAGAAGTAACAAAAACTGGTGGCTTATTCTCTACTGCCTGGAGGACGAGAATAGCTCTCTCAGAGACTTTGCGTTGATTTGGACATTGATGGCTGATGACAGCAGTGTTCTTTTCGGCCTACAGAGAGCACACGAACTTGAGATTAACTTTTCTCGGGCTATTCAATTTTCTGACCTCCACGGTCTTTCTCAACCAAAAAGGATGTGGAGTAGGCGAGCCGTTCCTTAGCCGAGCAAGCTAATAGTCTGAGTGCGCGCCTTACGGGGTTGGGACGTCGTCCTTGTCCCAACCCCGTAAGGGGTTGGGACGAGGACGACGATTTTACAAACACAGTGGAACGCCAGTGTTGGTCATTTCATGCGACGTAAAATTGTGTTTTCTGATACTTCTACTAGCTCGACGAGACCGAGACGCCAGAGGTAGTTCAATGAGGCGTCGGCGTCGGATTGAAGATACGCCAGATGCTTGTATACTCTGTGGAACAGCTCGCTTCACTCTACCGGAAAGCCAAAGCTTTGCAAAGAAAAACAATGACACTACCGTGGCTCCTTTTGCTATTCGCCTAAAGCGAGGACTGAGCCGTTGAGAGACGGCCATTTAGTTTCATCAACGTGAGTTACAATCCCGAAAGATTATTATAGCTGAATGAGGTAACAAACTGCACTATGTACCTATGGAGCTATGTTTCTTTAAAGAAAATGTGCTGTTTTACGTACAAAACGTCGATTATGAGGCAGCAGGCCGGAGTGGAGAGCTCCGGAATAATTTGCACCACCTAGGGTTCTCTAACCGGTGCCTGAATCTAAGTACACGGGTATTTTCACATGCCACCCCATCGAAATGCAGCCGCCGTGGCCGGGATGTGATCCCGCGACCTCACGCTGAGTAGACCAACACCATAGCCGGTAAGCAACCGCGGCCTCGCAAGCAAACAATTGCAGATTAAGAAAAAGTTGCGGAAATGTTTAAGTGCGAATTCTTCTTTAAACAAAGCCGGTGCCATAAACCATCATGTATGTAGGCGCTGAAACCAGACAAGCAGACTTCGAACCCCTGTGAAGAGAAGTCACTAGAATTTTCTGGCTATGAAAGCGGGAAGCGTGCTGTGTCACACCTGCAGCCAAATTAATAGCACTGCCATATTTGTTCTCAAATATGCAGTTCCAGATGTAGCAGACGAGCTATAGAAAACATCACCTAGGTTGCAATACATTTGATTGGCACATCGAGCTCAACAGTGTACCATACATTAAGTTTTCTGAAGGTAAGAAGCTGCTGAAAGTTTTAACTAAAGTGTAAAAACAGATTGATTTTATGGGCGTGCGATGGCTGTGAGATTGGACTTGTCTATAAGCAGACCTTGTTTAAAGTTTACGTTGTATTTGAAGTAATTAGTATTTTGTCCCTGAAGGGCTTGGTTAACCATCTCGGTATGCTCTAAAACCACAAATGGAACCTCAACGGGTTGGTGCCGTGAACTTGTCATATTCGACAGCAACAGGCTGTCACAGCCGTACACTGCAATCTAGCATTCTGGCTGGTAAAGTAATGGCAGTATCTTCTCAAAGCCAACTTTTTTTGTTATGCGCAGGTCATTTGCCTTCTGAACACCACTGCACGCTGTACTCAGCAAAATGTACGCGAGGATGCCAATGCTCTCGAAGTCAGCGTTGCTCGAAAAGCGCCGAGCACATTACCAGGCGTTAATATCAGTGCAATAACTCAGTCGTTGCGCATCCGGCACTCAACTGTGCATTGTTAAGCACAACTGCTCGCTCAGTGGACAGAGTGCCTAGCTAACTTTTGCGCTTTGCCTCCTGGCCATGAGTTCGATCCTGAGTGATGATAGTGTTGGTGTAGGCGGCAAAGTTCAGTTCTTTTTCTTTTACATCGTATAACAAGCGTGATGCTGGAGATGCGATAGGTTACTAAATGGCGATGACGACATGATGACGACAAAAAGATACTATGAATACGATGACAGCGGCGTTACTATTGCGGCATTAAGAATAGGACCGACACAGTAAACCCATTTTCCAGGTTTTCATTGCATTTTGCACAAAGGCATGTCCGCTTTCGTGTTTAAGCAATAGGATTTCTGTAATATCCTTTTAGCAGCCATCCAGTGAGTATTGTCCAACCTGCTCACATAAACGGAATAGTCCATATGCTGGGACAAGTAAGGTGCTCGTAGCGTGGTGGGAGTGATGTGGCAGGACAATCGGCAAACAGTACGCAGAGACTGGTAAAACCGTAAATTCGAAATTTTGATAGATTCGCAGCACCAGACTTACGCAACGGGTGAGGTGGCAAACTCGTCCCGTAAGAGGATTACGTCATTTAAGACCTCCTACAGCATCGTAAAACAATGTCGTCATTTTCGTGCGAGCTCCTCTCTTATGAACAAAAAAGAAAAAATTACGTAAGAGAACAGCGTTCCCGCCCATAAAGTCGATTAAAATGGAGAGGAGAGGCTTGTCGTGGGTGATGCCACGCTCCGGTGGCTTTATCGTCCTTTCCGCTTGCAGCGAGCGCCCTCGTAAAACGGTTGAGCCGTCGTGTGAAGGCAGGACGAAAGCGCCTGCGAAGGAAAGAGGGAACGAGAAAGGAACATGTTGGTATCATCGGTGGGAACCCCACACAGCGTTGCATAAGAGGGCTGAAGGAATCATGCTGCAACGGGACCGGACTGTAAACTGGAGTGTCTCCCTAGAGATATTCTGTTGTAGACATCACCCAGATATTTTTTCTGAAGGCCTGTCCTGTCAGTGCAGATACAGTGTAGCACTCTATCGCTCATTTCGCTGCGTCGTCGGTGTTAGTGTTAAGTTAACGGAAATGTGAAAAAAACGCAGGGCGCGACTTGACAAATTAAAGTTGAGCATACCATTCCCTGAGTTTATCTTCAAAAAGCGACACACTGGCGACGACATATGCTACACAGGGAGCTCAGGATTGATTTTCATAATATCACTGAGCCTACGTAATATCGCTGAGTTCGACAATCTAAGAGTACGATCCATGACCCATACGGATGGTGATGGACCTGCGGGCGTCATTCAGGATGCTAGTGTTTCAATCATGAATGACGACTTGCCTATGTTAGTCAAACGACCAACAAATGACACTTTCAATACGAATATTTCTACACTTTGAAACACAAGGTGTGCGAAGGTTTTGCTTGAAGGAGACAGCCTTTCTCTCACGTTGAGGTAGGGCATAGCGATCATTCAGTGCGACGTTTAGTACCGAAGCACCTCCAGTGTTTCAAGTGTTGCAATATTGCCCAGATAAAGGGTGTTTGTATAAACCACGTCGTGTGAACAATGTCGTGTGCCCGCGATGCGGTGCGTCGCGGTCAATGTTCAATGTCAATGTATCTTCTAAAGTTCTCTCATCAAGAGATCGCCCATGAGGCTGAAAGAATTGAGAGGCTGCCACTGCTCTTCGGTGGCATCCACAACGAAAACGATCATAAAGAACTGGAGCTTCAGATAACACCACGGCATCTTCTATCAGAGCAGTTGCCGGATCAGCGCGCACCGCCATGAGGACGTATACGAGAAAAACAGAGTGGAAAGACTTCCCCGTCCTGAAGAATAGCGTGAGCTACCAATATTACAATGTGTTGCTGAGTCACCTGCAAACGCACCGAACTCGATGCCTGCAGCAACAGTTGCCACGACATTGGCTGTTAGTCCAACTTCATCAACATTTTGCGGTCTTTCATAAATTCCGTTCAAATTATTCTGGGCAACATCGAAACGTCGTCTGCGAGCGTTTATCATCTTTAGGACCTGACGGGGTAACGTACCGTTGCCTATATAATCTAAACGAAGAGGCTCGGAAAATTATCATGGCATTGTTTAGCAGCTCCAGGCAGACAGTCTGGTTTCCCAGGAATGCAAGACCATGTCGTCTGATTCCGCTACTGGACCCGGGTAAGGCTCCTGTAGACATTGTAAAATAACGATCGACTGTACTTGAAAACAATGTCGGAAAACTAATGGAGATGATGGTTCTAGCACGATGCAAATGATACCTTAAATATTTCGAAATATATCGAGAAGCAAGGGCAAGATTCAGGCGTGGCCGTTCTTCTATACACAGCGTTGTCGATTTGCTGACGTACATGGAGTCCCAAACGTCAGGCAAAGCCCTCGTTTTGGATGTCAAAGGCTTTAGGATAACGTAACACATGAAGCGATATTTAGCACGTTAGAAGCAGTAGAGTTTGGTAGTAAGATGGTGTAAGCCCCGCTACGGGCGGCTGCAAAACAAACCCATACGGACGGCGCGGACCATCTGGGCAGGGGACATGCGTCTCGACGAGATTGTTTCCACACTTGAGTAATGGCTGTTAACGGTTGACCCAGAGCGGGGCCGTGCAAGCAAGCAGAGTAACCACGCCGTCGGCACCCAGGGCTGCCGCACAGCTCGGGGAGCGCAGAAGGCCATCAGCGCCACGTTTGCGGTCGCGCCTCACAGTAAAAAAGGGTGCTTCGGACCCCCGTCGCATTGTGCTTCCTGAGGATCCCCACAGGCGTTTCCCTTGCGCGCGGCCGGCTGGCGGGGGTAAACTCCTTCCCAGCTGGGATCTCCCCGACTGGGCGTCAAACGCCGTAACAGGTGGGCCCGTCTGACTTCCGCGGTGCTCTCATCGGCGCCCTTGAAGAGTGCTTGGTTCGGGTCTAGCCGCGGGCAATGGAGATAGCGCGGCCCCAAGCAGGCGCGCCAGCCTCATTGACTTTGACGGCTTTGCACCGCGCGCTGACCGGCGTAGGGATTCTTTGAGCCGCAAAGGACCCTGCGGTTTTGTCTCGGTTCCGAGGCGCCGTCGGAACGTCTGCTTCGGCTTACGGCCCGCACACGAGGCCGACCTCGGCGGGTGGGCAATTATCCCGGGCTCCTCTGTGACAGTTTGGCTTGCAAACAATTGCTTGTTTATGGCGCCGCATGGCCTGCGGGTTCTTGGAATCCGATCGCGTCGCGCACATGTTCGAGCACTGGAAAACATGGTCCCGACGTTCCCAGGCTTTTAGGTTTTGTGAATGTATTTTGTTGGGCAGTGCTTGTTGCGCCGGCTGTGCTCGAGAGCCGTTGCTCGGAACTTGCGATGTGTACAGCTGGCATGACCCTCACCCCTTTGTTGTTGTATATTGTGTATTTCGGGTGAGGATTCTACACCGTGAACTGTACTAAAAAAAGATGTTCTTTGACTTTTGGTTGTTCGACTGGCCAATCCCGCACGCAAGTTCTGCTGAACGCAGTGATTGGTGAATGGATTGTCCAGTTGAGACGCAACCCGGCGGCAATTCGCCAGTAAAGATTGTGGGCGGAGCGTTGCGTCTACAAAATGCGGCCGCAGAGCTCCGAAGGGCAGTTCTGGACCTGGCTTCGGTGCTAAGCACCATCGGCTCTGCCGAAATAGGGTCGCCCTATGTGGTCCAAACCAGTGTAGCTATTTGTAACCTATGTACTGTTGAAACTATGCAATCTTGTAACCGAACTTTGTAATTTTATCTGTAAATACAAGTTTTTGTTCGTTCGTTACTGCAGCGGCTTTGTCCTTTCGAACCTAAGTCACCCATTGAGCCACCTGTGCAGACCGTCTCTGACGGTGCGTCTCGGACGCCGACGGTGGGGGTGAATTTCAACGAACCAATCGATCCATCGTTTTGGCATCGAATTCTTACTGGCGCAGTCGACAGGATAGGTTCGGAAGACCAGCTAAGCGCTATCAAGACAGCGGTACATCTGCCAGAGTGGCATCCCAAGAGCTAGCAGCACCTCCGGTGTCTGCAATTGGCTCAAGCCTTGGAGGAGGAAGCCCAACAGCGAGTCATCGCTAGGCGACGTACCTCAACGAGTAGGACGTCGAGGCGCCGACTCAACCCCAGCAGGGAAGCAGCCCGAGCGAGAGCCACGCAGAAAAACCTCGACCTTCGTCCACCTGTGATCCTCGTCTGAAACGTGAGTTTCCTTTCCTCTTACTGTTCAGTCACTGCGGGGCTTCGAAGCTAATCATGATGCAGAATCACAGGGACGATGAGGATGGTCAGAGGGAGAGGGGTAGCAGCGATGGTGAAAGCGAGCGCTTTCTGTCTGAGCGGGAGATGGAGTTTAGACTAAAGATGGCTCAGGAACGTCGCCAGAGCCTAGCCCTTGAACTGGAGCTCGTCAGGGCACGGACAGCGTCGCCATCGAGTGGTCGCGACGGCAGTGGCAGAGCACTTGAGAATGATAGGAACACGGAATGGCGTAAATATTCAAAATTATTAGTTGGTGCTTTCCCCAAATTTCCCACAGACGCTGAGGTCCCCATTTGGTTCGAATCTGTAGAGCACACCTTGGAGGCCTACGAGGTGCCGCGAAGCTGTTGGGGTCAGATAGTTTTTCCGCTCCTAGCGGAGCGCATTCAGTACCTGTCAACACGTCTGACTCCCGCACAGCACCGTGATTATGAAGCCTTAAAGGAAGTCGTCCTTGATGAGCTGCAGTTGTCTCCCCTTGAATATCAAAAAAGGTTTTTCGGGGTACGGAAGCGGAAGACCGAGACGTGGAAGAGTTTCACGACTCGGCTTGCCAGCTACCTAAATTTTTATGTGGCGTCAAGGGACGTGTCGAATTTTGCGGAGCTGCTCGAACTCATGGTGGCTGACCAGCTGAAGACAGTGTTGTCGGAAGAGGCGCTCAAGTACGTCAGGCTGCGAGAAGGTGCAGGGTGGTACAAGGCGTCCGAAATTGCTAGACTTTTGCAAACTTTTGAGGACGCTCACGGCCGCGTGGATCTACCTAAGGGGCAACCCCGGGGCGCCAGCAGTAAGGGCGCAGAAATTACAATTGAGAACCGCAGCAGCAGTGGTTTGGTTTCGCACCAAGGACAGAGGACAAAGCCAAAATCCCCGTGTCCATCCGCAGGACAGCAGAGGCCAACAATTTGCTTTGAGTGCGGGTCGGCCGGGCACATTAGGCCAAATTGTCCGCGCATCCGTGAGAGGCTAGCCCAAACGGCCGCCCAGCAAGAACAGCCAGAGAGGCTCGCCGCTCGGGTATCGCTAGAGAACCGATCCGCGGGTGACGGCTTGTTGTCTGTAGCTCTCAATTGTAGGGACCGAACAATCAAGGCAATAGTGGACACGGGCGCAGAGATAACGGTAGTTCGCGAAAGTGCTGTACCACAGGAATTGGCACAGTCGCACGGTAGCGTAAACCTCCGTGCAGCATTTGGTGAACGGGTCGAAGCCAAACTCGTAGCGCTACCGCTGACGCTAAAACAGGGCCAACCCGCGTTTTCCAATGTGAAGAAGGCGACACCAGTGTTGTGCGCGCTCACTGATAGGCTGAGCGTGAGCGCGGACTGCCTGCTCTCAGCGGAAGATTGGAGCGTGCTCCAGAAGGGTCGGGACGAGGCTTGCGAGCCGCCCCCCAACAAGCTCCCGCCGAGCAGCAGCGCAGATCTGTTTAAAGCCGTAGGACTAGATGGGGAGCGGGTTAATCCCGAACAACCGGTTACCGGTGCGAGCAGGGGCGATGCGCTGCATCCGAACGAGGAAAGGGCAGAGGAAAAATCCCCCGGTAGCTCCGATAAAGTAAGGGGTGATGCCGGGATGTTAGGGGAGGAACAAAAAAGTGACGCGATGGTCAGCAGGATTCTCGGCAGTAGGGCCCTCCTGCCCGCAGAGAGTATGTCACGTTTCGAAACACCGGAGCGAGCGTTAGTGAACGAGGTGCTCCGGACACATGCCGCCTTGTTTACTACCGCAACGGGGATAGCGCGAGTGAGCGAGCACCGCATAGAACTGATGGAAGGAGCCGCGCCAAAGCGTTGCCACCCCAACGGCATTCCGTCGTCTCCTGAGGCCAGCGAGGCATTCGAAGGTCTCGAGAGTGCTCTGTGCAGTGCCGTCGAGCTAGCGACTCCAGACTCAAGCAGGCCGTTTTGGCTATTCACCGATTCCTCTGCAATTGCTGGGGGCGCATGTCTAGCTCAGATGACCGACAATGGCACAGAGTGCCACATTGCTTTTGCCAGCCACCGCTTCACGCCCACGCAGATGCTGTGGTCTACGATTGAACGCGAGGCGTTTGGCGTCATTTCGGCTCTCAAAAAATTCGACAGGTGGGTCTTTGGCATGAAAATATTGGTATCCGACCATAATCCTGTGTCGTACATCACTCAGTCCGCGCCTCAGAAAGCAAAATTGACACGCTGGGCTTTAGCGATGCAGCACTATGATATAGTGGTGCGACACAGAAGGGGAATCATACATACTAACGCCGACGCACTTTCGCGTCTGACGAACCATTGTTGGAAAAAAAGATGTAAAAGACAGGGAACCCGCAGTGACGGTCAGTGGAGACAAGGGAACAAGTGTGGTGTGATGTGATATGACTGCGGTAACCACACAGACGACCTTGGACGATGAACTCATGCTTCCGCATTTCCGTGTGTACCTTGTTCTTTTAGTGTGTTTGTTTTGGTGAGTGTCGTCGTCTAAGCTCAATAATGTATGTGTTCCTCCCAAACTAGAGGCTGACAGTGTCCTTCCGGCTCATATTTGTACGATACTGCATATTATAGTTTCAGGACGCGAGCCCTGTTGCATCAGGGAAGCCTTACTATTTGTTTCGTTTGGGTATTTGCTTTGTGTGTGTTTAGGTTGTACCTATTTCACGGTGAAACTTATTCATGTGTTCACACTTTCTACGGAATGTGCCGCGTAGAGTGCTCATCATATGGCGCTGGCATTTATTTGTGTTGTTTCAGTAAGCGAGCCAGCTTACTTGGGCGAACCAGCGGGCCAGCTTACTGTCATGAGCAAGGCGCGGCTCACGCATTTCCTACGTGTGCGAACTCAGACCATCGTTAAAACGCGCTGCCTAAGATTGGTTGGTAACTTTTAATGGTCATGTCCAGATGCGGCGTATGTACAAGTTTACACGCAGCATGCTTTTGTTTTGGTTTGTTTTGGTTTCTGCTTCGACAACACTGTAAGCGAGTTGTTGTCTCGTCTTGGGTGGGGGGTGTAAGCCCCGCTACGGGCGGCTGCAAAACAAACCCATACGGACGGCGCGGACCATCTGGGCAGGGGACATGCGTCTCGACGAGATTGTTTCCACACTTGAGTAATGGCTGTTAACGGTTGACCCAGAGCGGGGCCGTGCAAGCAAGCAGAGTAACCACGCCGTCGGCACCCAGGGCTGCCGCACAGCTCGGGGAGCGCAGAAGGCCATCAGCGCCACGTTTGCGGTCGCGCCTCACAGTAAAAAAGGGTGCTTCGGACCCCCGTCGCATTGTGCTTCCTGAGGATCCCCACAGGCGTTTCCCTTGCGCGCGGCCGGCTGGCGGGGGTAAACTCCTTCCCAGCTGGGATCTCCCCGACTGGGCGTCAAACGCCGTAACAGGTGGGCCCGTCTGACTTCCGCGGTGCTCTCATCGGCGCCCTTGAAGAGTGCTTGGTTCGGGTCTAGCCGCGGGCAATGGAGATAGCGCGGCCCCAAGCAGGCGCGCCAGCCTCATTGACTTTGACGGCTTTGCACCGCGCGCTGACCGGCGTAGGGATTCTTTGAGCCGCAAAGGACCCTGCGGTTTTGTCTCGGTTCCGAGGCGCCGTCGGAACGTCTGCTTCGGCTTACGGCCCGCACACGAGGCCGACCTCGGCGGGTGGGCAATTATCCCGGGCTCCTCTGTGACAGTTTGGCTTGCAAACAATTGCTTGTTTATGGCGCCGCATGGCCTGCGGGTTCTTGGAATCCGATCGCGTCGCGCACATGTTCGAGCACTGGAAAACATGGTCCCGACGTTCCCAGGCTTTTAGGTTTTGTGAATGTATTTTGTTGGGCAGTGCTTGTTGCGCCGGCTGTGCTCGAGAGCCGTTGCTCGGAACTTGCGATGTGTACAGCTGGCATGACCCTCACCCCTTTGTTGTTGTATATTGTGTATTTCGGGTGAGGATTCTACACCGTGAACTGTACTAAAAAAAGATGTTCTTTGACTTTTGGTTGTTCGACTGGCCAATCCCGCACGCAAGTTCTGCTGAACGCAGTGATTGGTGAATGGATTGTCCAGTTGAGACGCAACCCGGCGGCAATTCGCCAGTAAAGATTGTGGGCGGAGCGTTGCGTCTACAAAATGCGGCCGCAGAGCTCCGAAGGGCAGTTCTGGACCTGGCTTCGGTGCTAAGCACCATCGGCTCTGCCGAAATAGGGTCGCCCTATGTGGTCCAAACCAGTGTAGCTATTTGTAACCTATGTACTGTTGAAACTATGCAATCTTGTAACCGAACTTTGTAATTTTATCTGTAAATACAAGTTTTTGTTCGTTCGTTACTGCAGCGGCTTTGTCCTTTCGAACCTAAGTCACCCATTGAGCCACCTGTGCAGACCGTCTCTGACGGTGCGTCTCGGACGCCGACGGTGGGGGTGAATTTCAACGAACCAATCGATCCATCGTTTTGGCATCGAATTCTTACTGATGGATTTCTGGAAAGGACGCTACCTACAAACGAGACCGTTTTTCATATTTACCGAGGATGGCTCTACTCTCCGGCATAACTGTAACCGTATTTTCGCTGAAATATTATATCAAAGTAACCGTAGAGTCCCTAGGGGTGGAGTATTGAGCGAAGCGCTCTTAACCCAACTCTCATTTGAATCACTGACTTCCTTCCATGCACCGTTCGGCTCTCCATTTAGCGGGCGGCATTTGTATTTCGAGGTCATATGTGACACGGCTTCCGCTTGGCGCACAGCTTTAAAAATGCAGTCACTTTAACATCAGCCTACCTTAATGAACAATGACTTACGGTATCATGTGAAAAGTGTGCAAAGGTGGAATGTTTCTGAAAACACGCACAAAATAAATTGATTTTGGGCGCCAAAAGCACGATCTAATTATGATACACGTCATAGCGGGGAGCGCCAGAACAATTTCGACCACCTGGGTTTCACTAACGTGCACCTAAATCTAAGTACACGGAAGTTTTCACATTTCGCCCCCCCCCCCCCATCGAAATGCGGCCAGGGTGACGGGGATACAGGTACCGCAAACTTGTGTTTAGCAGCCCGACAACATAGCCACTAATCAACCACGGCGGGCCTGAAAAACGATGTCTTGAAACATAACATCCCTCGACTGGTAGCTGATCTCGCACAGCACAAGTTACAGATTGTTGAGGTGGGTATTGACAGAACCATCGCTTGGACAACTAATTTGAACTATGGGAAGAGACGTCTTATGGGAATTCGCCATATGCTTAGGTTCCTAGTTGGATAGACCTGGGGAGTGTCAATATACTTTGTGCTGCAACTACACGGGGTCCTCTTTATTAAATTCCCGCAATGCAGCCTATCAGTAATCTCTAACACCTGTAGAACAAACCTGAATACAATCTAATGCATTCAACACAAGTCCTCAGGATATGCCTATGTATAACGTGGAGCGCGTCGATGATAGAAGCTATTGCAATCGTTCAAGATTATAGAATTAGAACGCACCTTACTATTGAAACAATGGGTGTGCACACCAGAGACTTCACCTGGATTCCTACACATCACCTCACTAGTTTCCCATTCGGAAGGCCTTAAAGCACATGCAGTGCTATTCAAGACTTCCCGTTTCACTGAGCTCGTGCACGCACACACACGCGCGCGCAACAAACGCCCCCCCCCCCCCCACACACACACGCGCACGCACGCACACATAAACACACACATGCACGCAGACTTGCGCGCGCACACACAAAGAAAACAGTTAAATAAAGGAATGATGATTTCATTGCCTCAGAAACATATCCGTGCTACTAAAACTTTTAGAACTGAATGCAGGCTTCCAAAATTAGTCCCCACTGGTCCCCACCAAACTATGGACGTCGTACACCATTGGGGCACGCATAACGCTACTTTCTGTGGAAACATTCGTAGGTAGGCAGCTAAGCAAATACCTTCCATGTTACTTCTGGATAGAAGGCTATTGAAGATATGCATTAATCTATTTGTAGGCCTCTCCTCAGGATTTTGTATGATAATTTTCCTGTGTGCGGTACCATAGGTTCAACGCTGTTCATCAATTAGGCGCGTTATTAACAATAATTAACAATGGTAGTTAAGATCTGATGCGAATGGCTGTGGTTCACTAGGAATCATAAAGTTTGAAGGTTCAGCAGCAGGGTTCAAAAGGCTTAATCTGCAGGTTAGAACTCAGAAGAGCCACATGGTTTTCGGCTGGCCAGCGAATAATTGCGAATGTCACCATAAAAACGTGGTCCGCACCAAGAACGCATACAGAAAGCATAGCGGATTTGAACATTAACAGCTCGTATCACCGCCTGCCAGGAGTAACTGCCGGTAATAAATACCATTGACTTTGAATGCGATGGCAAACACCCCATTCGTCTCCTACACACTCTTGATTTCATTCTTTTCATGCCTGCTAATAGCATGCTTGCCACAAATTGCGCCAACCATGCGCTCAAAATAAACCACTTGCCAATTTATGTTCATCATCCGATAAATCATGCAAGTAGGCTGTACATAGAGTGAGCTTCAATATTCCAGCTTCACTGACACCTTGACGTCTGCAAAATGTTTTAAATTTCGTGATGGACATGCTACTGTTTGAAATGCTTGAAGGATATAAGACGTACTACCATAATTTTCTGAATGAATATAATAAAAACCTAAACTTTATATATTTAGGTTATTTATAACTTCAGCACTAACCTGGTACTACTGTACACAATAAAGGGGGAAGAGGAAGGAGGATACACTTGTACAAAAAGCCAAGTTGAATCCGGGAAAAAAGCATAATCAGTTAAGAAATTATACACATCACCACAGCTTAGGTCGGATGAGGACACCAAACAAAGATAGCACTCCGGGGCAAACAAACATAGTAATTGCTACTCAGAAGAAAAACAACGGGCAGCATCTGCCCGGTACCCACCTATACGATTATAAATAGGGAAATAACTCCAAGATAGCTTAGTGCAGAGATATTCAGCGCATGTGTTCGTCATGCTAAAAAAAGAAAGTGGCCACGTACGCCTTACACGAGATGACAAGCTTGTCGTTACTTTTTTATAAGATCGGAATTTTAGCATTATCCTCCACCACCTATCGTTTTCTCCTACATTCCCCATTTCCAGCTTTCTCACAAACAACAGTTCCACGCTCTGGTGAGTCTACAGAACAAAGCAGCATCGTCAGACAGGTGCAGTCTTGTGAAGGCAGAATATGTAATATGCTCCATGTAGGTAGACACGGAGCCATGCAGAGCCCTCCCCTAAAATTATAACCTACCTGGCCGGACGGTCCCGTATCCCGCATTGAGCACGTGCCATCCTGCCGGAACACCTTGTGCGAAATGAGCAATAAACAGCAGCGATGCTCGTAGCTTCCATTTCGCTTCATTAAAGGTACCAGTCCGAAATTTTCGATTGGCACGCAAAGCATGCCACTGGCTACGATCAGGTGCGTCAGCCGCACGCGTTATTTGGGGAAGAGCGCGCATGGTGCGCAGGACCACTCCGAGAGGAGCACAATTTTCAAGAGTGCATGCATTAATCAAATCTGTCCACCATTACTTTTACAGCAGAGCTCCTACATACCCCTTTCTTTCCTTCGTCTCGTAATTTGTCCATATGCCGTCTTTTACTGGTTGCTCTATACCTTCCCCATGAGGTCTGTGTTTATGGGTCGTCTGCCACGAGTCCAAGGGAGCAGTTAACGAAAAAAGTAAGTAAAATAAAATAAAAATAAAGCAAGTGAACAAGGAGTCCGCAGTGTCCACGTGCTTATAGAGAGTGATACTTGATAGGTGCGCGTGTTCTGCAAACTTATCACGGTGTTTCGTCACTGCTTACTGCGCTGTACTCGCCTTCTTCCGCTGTCGAAATTTCACGTGTAGTTCACTCAGTCACCAGCGAGCGCTAGAGCATTGCAAAAGGCCAGTCTTCATATAGCCGGTAAAGAGGTGGTTAGCCTGGATAACAGGGTGTGGCCTTGGGCGAGTTGTTAATTAATATCAAACGTCTAACATTGTGACATGGTCAGCTGAGAAAACAAAACAAGTACACAAGCAAAGAACACACATGGGAGAAGAAACGCCTAGCTCCTGTGTCGTAATCTATGGACTCCTGATGCCGTTTTTACTAAAAGCCGCTTACTGCCTGGTGTGACTTCGACAACAAATTTTGCTTCGTTGTGAGGTGGGTTTCGCTACCAGGTAGTGGGTTTAGGAGTTCCTTGAATTAACGTTCCTTCAAAGAAAACACGAATTGAGCGTTTGCGCTGGTGTCGTCCATTCCTTTTTCAGGGTCCGTGAGTTTCGTACGCAGCATACAATATGTCACAGGGACAGATCTGTAGAGATATATTGCGCTGAATAGCTGAATTCTTGTAGCCTTATGCAAGAACTTTATTTCTCGTAGCTTTGATTCTTAATTTGACCCTTACACTTGAATATATCCGCATCAGTTCAACATTAGGTTTGGTAAGGCAGCGAGAACACGTTTAAGCAACAATTCACAGTGCCCCCAATTGGATATACCATATTTGTTTGCTACCAAGTGCGGTTTGATTAATCTTTGTGGCTCGCTTGCTCTTACACCACATCGTTTTTCTGCACAATGGGAGTCTCGTTTTGTTGTTACCCTTTGCCGAGTGGAGCAATCATTTTTGCCCCAGCAGGTTGTTAATAAACGCACGTTAGCGAGCACTTTGCACAATGTCGTGTAGGTATACGAAAGGGGCAATTTCTGTGTGCAGGTCTACCAACGTGTCTGACTGAATATTTGCGTGAAGCAGACCATAGTTTGAACTTTCTCTTTGTGAAATTCAGCCATTTAGTTGGAAATGCTGTCATTTCAGGGCATATGTTTTCTTTTCAAGGACCGCTTACTGTAATAATCATGATGTTCGCGACCATATCTGCCACCAACATTGCTTCAGGAGTGTCAATATCTCAGCTTTTACAGCAGTTCCCGTCTGGCAGATTCGAAATGACATTATGTTCTCTTGCTCTTTCCTTCTTCAGCACAAAGAGAAATTTTGAACAACCGGCTCCTAAATATATTTAACTAGTGACCAAATTGTAGACATTAACGCTATGGTCTTTTGCAAATGAAAAACATCTGTTTTTATATTTGTATGGTTTGAAACGCGAAAGCACAACAATCTCGTTTTCTTGAGTTTCAGGCTCTAGAATATTGGCACCACAACGTTTCTGGTTCTTATTTTAGCCGGGAAAGAACCAACTAGAACATTCAACTGGTGGAAGGGAACACGTATCATTGATGGCTCTTCAGCGAAACAACGACACATGACTGGGCTGAAAAAAGAACAATCAAGGAACGTTTTGAGCAGACGCATCTGCAGCCGGCATTGCTAACAGAGAGAGAAGTAAAAAAACAAGCTAACAACCAAACGAAAGAACACCGCAAGTTTAAGGAACGAACGGATTTATGAAATTCGTCTCATGTCGGCTGTTCGAAGCAGCTCTGTGAAACCTAAATTGTGCCGAAAATTGGAAATTCTCGCTGTGAAAAAACTAAGACAACCTTGACATAATGTTAGTTGAACACAATACCTTTTAATTTCATTCGTAAATAAAACAAGTGAAAGCACGTTTTCCCACTTATAAAGTCTGAAAGCTTTAGGAAGCACCTTCAGAACATTCAGAAACATTTTTTTTATATTCGTTGTAACTGTATATATTGCCCGCGCTCTTGCGTACGCGCGCGTCTTCTGCTGCACGAAACACGCAGGCTGTTCGAAACATTTTGGGCTCTGGCCGCTAGGGTACAGCGCTTGCGGACTCGGAACATGCAAAAAGTGGATCACCAAAAGGAATCTTGTTTTGTTTTCAGCACTCGATTTTAGCTATTGTCGATATTGCATCATTGCATATATTGCAGCGAATGAGATTACTGCTCATTTCATCAATAGTGCTAACGTTTGAGCATCTTCTTGCGATGTGTTGCAATGACAAAGACCTTACAGTTTCACCCATAACGCGTCACCCAGTGACGCGATGGGGCTCAAATATCACGCGCAGTAAGCCTCAGACTGTTTCATGCTATATTTGAGTTAGTGAAGATTTGCGAGTGCGAGTGAGCAATCTTTCTTAGTGCGAAGCATTCTTGACGAGGCTAACTTAGTTTTCTCTGATAGGTATTTGGCCGTTTTGGTGGGCCTGTCCCGAAGATGACGCAGTCTGAATAAGTGCGCCGATACCCAAGATAGTGCATTCTAAAAATGCGGTCTATTCCCGTAAGTATGTGCCCTTGGGTATGTTTCAGCTTGCAATGAACCTGTCGGAGGCCGACTTAAGTATGCGCCGCTGGATATGCGCCACAGTGACTACTAGGTGTGTGCCAGCGTCACTCTTCAATGAACTTATTTCACATCAACTTCGGTCAATTGCGTGTCACACCAGTACCAAACAAGACCTAGGTAGAGGCACAAAACTTTAAGTGGATGTCACGAAAGAAAGTGCATCCGTCTTTGAAAAGCGATAACCAGGTCATCGCACGATTAGTTCGTTGGAAACATGGTTGAGAGCGCTTCAGTACAACAGCACATGAGCGTAGTTATCTGCTGTTTTATGTGTGTTGTTTTTTATATATTTTGTTGGCTTTTCCTAAATGACACGAGAAACCCAAAGCAAAAGGTATGTTACCACAATAAACCGGATCGGTAGGTTCTGAATCCTCTCTACAATGTAACGAAGCGCCCTTGGAGATAAAGGAATATAACTTTTGTTTCAGAAGCCATCTTAGTTGATTACCTAATTGGGCGGTATATAAGTATACTCTGTGGAGTGCAACATGACGGCCAACAATATGTCGTTGGTTTCACCTACCTGTGGTTTATCGCATTCTTTTAAAATCTTTCGCTCATGTTACGTGAAAGAGTGGGTATATAGACAACTTGGACAGCTGGGCACGTGCCTGATTAGAAAACTTGGGCACTGGGTATATGTACAAGTAGGTATGTTTCCCTGAAGTATGTACCCATTCTTGGCCGAAGATTCGACATATAGACTACTTTGGAGACTGGATACGTGCCTCATTAGGACGACTTCGGCGCTGGGTTGATGTACAAGTTGGTATGTGTCCCTGGGGCATGTACCCATTTTTCGCCAAACATTCGGCATATAGACTGCTTGGGAGACTAGGTACGTGCCTCATAAGAAAACTTCGGCGCTGGGTATACGTACAACTGGATTTGTGCACCTTGGTATGTACCCACTGATGGCCAGTCCCCCAGAATAGATGCGCCACTTTGACAAAAGTGGTATAATTTTCTCATGAACATTCTTTCTTCGACAAATATCACACATCGCCTTCGTCCCCGCAGGGGCGTCTGCGTCAGCAGGCGTTTGGTGTGTTGCGCCACCACGTACCCGAGCACACGAGGGTTGGAACCTCCCGCGTGTAGCCGTGCGCGGCTTAGCCGTGTCCGGGGAAAAGGGGATCCTGGGGGTTGAGCCAATGCCGGGTGTTTGGACCTTTACGGCCCCTCGGCGGCGGCAACACACCCCTTTGGCCTCGGCTTCACGTAGACGGCACCCCCGGACTGACCCACCCGGGGGAAATCGGCAGTCGCCTTTTCCTGTCCTCCTCTCCAATCTTCGTCTTTCTCTCTCGCCTTTTTCATCTTTCCTGTCCTCTTCTCTCTTCCATTTACTTCCTTTCTCCACGGCGGCAAGGGTTAACCTTGTGTATGTGCCCTCCCTTGGGTATTATATATTAGGTTATAGTGGCAGTGTACGGTTGGCGCCTGCAGCCTTACCCGTTAAGTCCTGCAGCGTCCCCAAGTTGGGCTCCATGGTGGGTGGCCGCCATTGCTGCTGAAAACATACCAAATTACTATGGGAACACCCGCATTTCCCCGCCTACTTGATCGTCACCCTCAGAAGAGGGGACGCACCGAAGACTTAAGCACTTGTTTCAACCGAACGAAAGAGACCTATCCAAAATACCACGTAGTACACAGTGAGAGTCCTGAAGAACAAGCTAGATTTATTTCTCCATTCACAGTAGCAAAATCTTTGACCGAAGCCTTAGGGTCAGGTTATAAGGTAACGAAAATGGCTAGTGGGGACATTCTCCTTGAGATCCCTCAGAAACAACAGTACGAAAAGCTTGGCAGTCTTGTGACATTGGGTAACATGCCAATTTCTATCACACAACACCGAACAATGAACAGCTCACGGGGAGTCGTGTCAGAGGCAGACCTCGTAGACTTGACAGAAACTGAACTCTTGGAAGGATGGAAAGAACAAAATGTCACTGAAGTAAAACGTATTATACTTAGACGAGACAACAAGGAAATCCCCACAAAGCATCTTATCCTAACATTTGCATCCAGCACACTGCCAGAAACTATCGAAACAGGATACATCAGATTAAATATTCGACCATATATCCCCAACCCTAGAAGGTGTTTCAAATGTCAGAGGTTCGGCCATGGCTCACAGAGCTGCCGTGGTCAAATAACTTGTGCAAAGTGTGGAGTGCAGGGCCACCCCTCCGACAACTGCAGTGGCACACCTCACTGTGTGAACTGCAGTGGTGACCATCCCGCTTACTCACGCTCCTGTCCAAACTGGAAGAAAGAAAAAGATATAATCACCCTTAAAGTCAAGGAAAATATTTCGTTTAAGGAAGCCCGTAAAAGGTGCTCTCCTTTCCACAACACACCTTATGCTGATGCGGCGCGTCGGGGGGCGGCGTCGCAGCGGCCAATGCCAAGTGCCATGCCCGCGTGCAGCGAGCAGGCACCTTTGGCTTCTGCCCCCAGGGTGGAAGTAGGTAAGCCTACTCCATCCAACCAGCAAACCGGCCAGGCTACCCTTGGGTTGCCAGCCCCACAACAGTTATCGGCGGCAACCTGCGCTACACGCAGCGATCCCGCAGTACCGATAGTGGCCCCGAAGGTAGGCGCAGCCGAGGCTGCCTCGACCTCCCCGGCCCCTCCCAGCGCTGGCAACAGCCGGCGCAGCCAAATTCCACAGGGAGCCCCATCGACCTCCGGGCAGGTGGGCGCAGGGGTTCTGCCTTCCGAGGTGAGACTCTCCCGAAAAACTCGCTCGCAAGAGCGCGTGTCCGGCGCCTCACAAGAGGCAATGGACACAACACCTACCCCCCCGGCGCGCCAAGCGCCTAAGGAGTGGCGAGGTTCCCTCGAACGCTTCAAAAAAGGCAAAACCCCGGTTACAGGGCCTCGAAAGAGGTCTGTAATCTAATGCATCACTTCCGTTTCCGTACACACAGCACTAATTTACCCTAAATATGGATGCACAAATCATACAATGGAACGTCAGAGGTCTCCTTAGAAACCTTGATGATGTACAAGAACTCATCCACAAACACAATCCAAAAGTGCTGTGTTTACAGGAAACACACTTAAAACCAAAACACACAAATTTTCTTCGACAGCACGTCACTTATCGCAAAGATCGCGACGATGCTATCGCATCATCGGGCGGTGTCGCCATTGTAATTAAAAAAAGCATAGCCTGTCAACGTTTGCAGCTACGAACGGCCCTTGAGGCAGTGGCGGTTCGAGTTATTCTGCTAAACAAGCTTATCACTATTTGCTCACTTTATATACCTCCACATTATAAACTAAGCAAACATGAATTTCAGTCCTTCATTGATGAATTGCCAGAACCCTATGCTGTTCTTGGCGATTTCAATGCACATAACTACCTGTGGGGCGACCCTCGTATAGATGCACGAGGACGTCTTGTCGAACAGTTCCTTTTTTCTTCTGGTGCTTGTCTGTTGAATAAAAAGGAACACACATATTACTCTCTTACAAACAGAACCTATTCTTCCGTAGATCTTAGCATAGTCTCGTCGTCTCTACTGCCTGAGCTTGAATGGGAAGTTAACGACAACCCTTACGGAAGCGACCACTTCCCTATACTGCTAAGATCTCCAAAAGAAAACGAATATCCACCACACGCTCCTAGGTGGAAGATTGAGACAGCTGATTGGGAGAAATTTCAATCTCTTACTAGTATCTCATGGGCTGAGCTGTCTTCGTTAGGAATTGATGCTGCAGTCGAGTTCTTTACAGCCTTCATAATAGATGTCGCATCAAAATGCATATCCGAAGTAAGTGGTTTGGCATGCAAACGACGTGTACCGTGGTGGAACGCCGAATGTAGGATCGCTCGTAAGAATCAGAACAAGGCATGGGGGTTGCTGCGCGCCTCCCCCACTGCGGAGAATCTTATAAATTTTAAAAAAGTAAAATCCCAAGGCAGGAGAACCCGCCGACAGGCCAGACGAGAAAGTTGGCAGAACTTTCTATCGAGTATTAACTCGTTCAGAGATGAGGCCAAAGCCTGGAACAGGGTCAACAGGATGAGAGGACGACAAGCATATGCCCTCCCTTCGGTAAACACAGAAGGCGATACCCTACAAGATCAGGCGGACTCACTTGGGGAGCACTTTGAAAGCGTGTCAAGTGCCAACCATTACTCGCAATCCTTTCTGAAATATAAACAAATAGAAGAATGTAAGCCACTCATGAGAAAATGTCAACAGAGTGAGCCTTACAACCGTCCTTTCAGCATTGCCGAATTGAGAGCTGCCTTGAGCGCATGCAAGAGCTCCGCACCGGGATCTGATAGAATCATGTACGAAATGCTGAAAAACTTATACAATGACACACAAGTAACACTACTTACACTTTTCAACACTATCTGGGACGCAGGGTACCTTCCGACCACATGGAAAGAAGCCATTGTGGTCCCTGTTTTTAAAACAAGGCAAAGATCCTTCCTCAGTGGCAAGCTACCGCCCGATAGCCCTCACAAGTTGCATGTGTAAGGTATTTGAAAAAAATGATAAATCGGCGACTGATCCATTTCCTTGAAGAGAACAAAACGCTTGATCCCTATCAGTGTGGCTTCCGAGAAGGGCGCTCCACAACCGACCATCTTGTACGTATTGAGGGAAATATCCGGGACGCATTTATACATAAACAGTTCTTCCTCTCGATATTTCTCGATATGGAAAAGGCATATGACACAACGTGGCGATACGGCATCTTGCGAGACTTATCGGAAATGGGCATTCATGGTAATATCTTCAATGTAATAAAAAGCTACTTGTCCGATCGTACCTTCCGGGTGAAAGTCGGCAATGTGCTGTCACGTCCTTTTACACAAGAAACTGGTGTACCCCAGGGAGGCGTGCTCAGCTGCACACTTTTTATTGTTAAGATGACAACGCTTCGTGCTTCCTTACCACCGGCCATTTTGTATTCCGTCTATGTGGACGACATTCAAATAGGCTTCAAATCCTGTAACCTCGCAGTATGCGAGAGACAGATACAGCATGGATTGAACAAGGTGTCAGGGTGGGTAGAGAAAAATGGTTTTAAAATCAATCCTCAAAAGAGTTCTTGCGTGCTGTTTACAAGGAAGAGAGGCCTGGTTCCGGATCCTTGCTTGGAAATGTGTGGACATCAGATACCTGTAAACAAAGAGCACAAATTTCTAGGTGTTATACTCGACAATAAACTTACTTTCGTCCCACACATTAAACATCTTAAAGAAAAGTGTCTGAAAACAATGAACCTAATGAAACTTCTATCGCAGACTACGTGGGGTAGTGACAGGAAGTGCCTAATGAATCTCTATAAGAGCCTCATCCGGTCACGATTAAATTATGGTGCCGTGGTATATAACACTGCCGCCCCGAGCGCACTAAAGATGCTTGACCCTGTTCACCATCTAGGTATCCGTTTAGCCACGGGCGCTTTCAGAACAAGCCCGATTGAAAGTTTATATGCCGAATCGAATGAATGGTCTCTCCACCTACAGAGATCATACGTTAGCTTTACATATTTCCTTAAAGTACGCTCCAATCCTGAACATCCATGTTTTCATAAAGTTACCGATATGACGTGCGCTACACTTTTCAGCAATCGTCCCTCCATAAGACAGCCTTTCTCGCTGCGTGTGAAGCAGCTTAGCGATGAAATGCATGTCCCGCTCCTCGAGCATCGCTTAATGCACCTAACCAAGCTCTTACCTCCTTGGGAGTGGCAGGTGATACAATGTGACATATCCTTTATAAAAGTTACAAAGCACGCTCCTGAGGCCGAAATCCGAATGCACTTCCTAGAACTCCAGCACAAGCACTCCTGCGCAGAGTTCTACACAGACGCCTCGAAGTCAAATGCCGGGGTATCCTATGCAGCCGTCGGCCCATCGTTTTCGGAATCCGACGTACTGCATCCGGAAACAAGTATCTTTACGGCCGAGGCCTACGCACTACTCTCTGCTGTACAGCACATAAGAAAATCGAAATTTCCGAAAGCAGCGATCTATACAGACTCTCTCAGCGTCGTGAAGGCCTTAATGTCACTCAGCAAAGATAAAAATCCCGTATTTAATGAACTCTACACCGTCTTGTGTAAAGCGTACGTATCTAACCAGCATATCATTATATGCTGGGTGCCTGGCCATAGGAGCATCGAGGGCAACGTTCTGGCGGACGAGATGGCCACGTCTATCGCATCGCAAGCCGTTAACCCTACCGCTGAGGTGCCTGTGACAGATCTCAGGCCTTTCTTGCGAAGGAGGATGCGCGGCCACTGGCAGCGCTTGTGGGACCTGGAAACAAACAATAAGCTCCACCTAATTAAGCCACAGTTAGGACTCTGGCCCTCTGCTACAAAATCACGCCGAACAGATGTCCTATTCTGTCGTTTGAGAATAGGACACACATTTGGCACCCACAATTTTTTACTCACTGGAAATGAGCCCCCAACCTGTGGGAGATGCGGAGAGAGGCTGACCGTCCTCCATGTCCTCCTGGAGTGTCGGAAAGCCGAATCTGACAGAAAGAAACATTTTCCGTTAGCATACCGGCAGCATATTCCCCTTCATCCTGTAATGTTACTCGGCCCAGAACCACTCTTTGACACTAACGCAGTCCTAAACTTCCTGAAAGATGTTGCGTTACATGTAATTAGCCCCATACGTTCATAGCGTCTCCTCTCTCCAGAGGATGCCGCTGTGATAGCTATCTTGTATAGCACATGCCTCTCGGCCCTTGCGTTTCAAGGGCTCTGGCGAGGCAGTAGTGCTCTTAGACACTTTTAGTCTCGCATATTTTATATAATACATCGTTCTTTTTAATGTATTTTAGTGATCATAGTACATGTCTTTAATCATTGCCATAATTTTATTACGGGTAATTCTTATGCAATTTACACAAACTCTTTTAGGCCCCTCTACAGCCAAGTCACATTAAATTCACAGAGCCCATCAGACCACGACATATTCATTACCACTAGCATGGCGCTCTTTGGCCATACCTGGCCCTTGCGCCATTAAACCTCAAACATCATCATCATCGCCTTCGTATACACGTGAGGCAGATAGCTAACAGCTGCAGGCTACTAGGCTATGCTTGTGCCATCCGCTACTCCTGCTGCCTTGCTAACTCAAACAAGCTTCGTGTGAACTATAATGGAACAATGTGCGGGGTCTGCGTGGCTTTTTTTTTTTGAAATCACTAACCTGCATGCTGAGAAATACAGCAGCCTGTAGCAAGTTGTCTATTCGGTCCCATGCGCAGTAGCAAATAACCAATGCCTGTGCTTTTGTCTACTCGTCAAGAAACGAGCGCCCCTAAGACAACCAGAAGCGACGAAGAAAGCTTCACTTTAAAAGAAACAACAATTTTCGATTGCTGTTCCCATCACCTATAACACTGATTTGGACGGTTTTTTTGTAAAGCCCAATCATCACATATGTCAACTGTAAAATACTTTATGTGGCTGTGTAGCATCCAGCCACCGCTTTAATTAGTGGACATAGTACAGTTGTCCGTCAATAGAGCCTCTAGCAAGTGAAAATATACAGCCCAGTGAGCTTCGTGTTGCTCCCCAGGATATGCTTTATTATTTGTCCGCAGTGCGCTCCACTGCAGATTACGTGCTAAAAGACATGATTCATAACATTATATTGGTAATGTTGGCTGAGACTATGATGGTTGCAACGACAAAAGTGATAACGAGGGTAAAGTATGGCCGTGTGCACCCAAGCGCTCTCTCTCTCTCCTTCCGTCCTTTTCATTTACTTTTATTCTCCCTATTTGAACAGAAAAGTAAAAATAACTTTAGCTAAGTGGTGGCGCCCACTAATTTCTTTGTCTTGGGAAACATACGAATACTTCACGAGTCAATTAATCACGAAAGAAAAAGAAGTATGTTATATTATCACATAAGCATAATTACATTCGAAGCACAAAATGTTACCCCAAGAATACAGCTTAACACGTTGCCAACGCTGCCGATACCCTATATATTGACACGTGTATTTATATTTATCGGGCGACCAGGTTTCACCGCCTAACAAATCTTATCGCGCAGCGCGGGACGCGCTTGCATGTATCCGAAGTTTCTGGAAAGTTATCGATGCTTCTATCCGCGTGTCTGTTGTCGCCGAACCTTGTGTTATCAGATTTCATCGCGTGACATGAATGGTGTAGAACTTTGTGGAAGACACGCGGGTCCCATCAGGTAATCTGGAACATTCGACGACTGATCTATAAAAGCCGACGCGCTTGACCCGCTGATCAGTTTTTCCGACGATCGCCGACCGTGTTCGCCGCTATCGTTGTGCTATAAGTGTAGCCTGTTTTTGTGGGCACAGGTTCGCCCAATAAAAGTTAGTTTTCTCGTTCACAGTATTGCTACTGTGTTATTGCTTCTTTCTTCACCGTCACTACCACGTGACATCTGGTGGAGGTGCTTTTCGTCCATGTACAGGACGCCCCCGACAAGCCGTGATCCCAGCCCAGACCGCGAACAGAACACCAACGTAATCCCGGACCACCGAGCAAGCCGCCGTCTTCAACAGCTGCCCCCGGAGCACGGACTTCTACCTGAGAAGACCAAGAAGATTGTGGCCAAGGCAACCGCAATGGCAGCCCCAGCATCCCCCATCGTCCTGCAGCAGCCCAGGGAACCACCGACGTTCCGCGGTTCCACATTTGAGGACCCGGAAACCTGGCTGGAAACGTATGAGAGGGTCGCTACGTTTAACAACTGGGCAAGCGACGACAAGCTACGACATGTCTATTTCGCATTGGAGGACGCCGCCAAGACGTGGTTCGAGAATCGAGAAGCCACCTTGACGACGTGGGACCTCTTTCGAAGCGGCTTCCTGAAAACATTTCAAAGCGTCGTGCGAAAAGAACGAGCCCAAGCTCTACTGGAGACAAGAGCGCAGCTGCCGAATGAGACGATCGCGATTTTCACTGAGGAAATGAGCCGTCTGTTCCGCCACGCCGACCCAGAAATGTCCGAGGAGAAGAAAGTACGTCTACTGATGCGTGGCGTAAAGGAGGAACTTTTCGCCGGTATGGTAAGAAGTCCACCGAAGACCGTCGACGAGTTTCTTCGTGAGGCGACGAGCATCGAGAAGACACTGGAATTGCGGAACCGGCAATTTGACCGACGCACCAAGCCAACAAGCTACTCCGGAATTCAATCACTGGCCACGGACGATTTATGCGAGACCATCAGGGCCATCGTGCGCGAAGAACTGCGCAAGGTCTTGCCATCGTCGCAGCCTCAAGTGGCCTCGATCGCCGACGTCGTGAAAGAAGAGGTGCACCGATCGCTAGGAGTTCCTGAGGTGCAACCACAATTACCGCAGCCCCAGCCAGAAGCGATGACTTACGCCGCCATCGCACGCCGTCAAGCTCCCCCTCCGCGACAACGCCAGGTCCCTGTAACGCCGCAATTCCGTCGTCCACCGCCGCCGCCGCCAGCACGCCCACCCGTCGCCCAGCGCACCTACGCGAGGAAGACGGACATTTGGCGCGCCCCCGACCACCGCCCGCTCTGCTACCACTGCGGCGAAGCCGGGCACGTGTACCGCCGATGCCCATACCGCGACCTGGGATTGCGAGGCTTCGCCGTGAACGCACAGCGCCCGAGGGAAGGTGAACGCCCTCGTGACATCGCCGATTACCTCGCCGCTACTCAGTGGAGCCCTCGACGACCGTCCCGTTCGCCGTCACCAGGCCGGTACCTGTCGCCGCAGCACCGACCATACACCGGCCCAGCCCGGGGCCGCTCTGCGAGCCTATATCCGGAAAACTAAAAGCAGCAACCGATGGAGGTGCGGTTGCTGTTCGTCGAATTGACGAAGATCCTCCGCCGCCGACGAAGACGACGAAGAAACCGTCTCGGCGACCTAATGACGACATGCCGCCGTCCCGACGAAGTCAGGAAGCCAAGACTACACCGACGAAAGACGACTTGACGAAGCGACGTTCCAGCTTCAGTTCAACACGACGCAGCCGTGATCCGACGCCACGACCTAACTGCAACGCCAGACAAAGAACCACCGACCTTGACGTGCTTCTCGACGGCCACGCAGTCACTGCCTTAGTCGACACAGGGGCCGATTACTCCGTAATGAGTGGACGCATCGCCGCCCAGTTGAAGAAGGTTAAGACTGCATGGGAGGGCCCCCAAATTCGAACCGCTGGAGGGCACGTCATTACGCCGACTGGAATCTGCACGGCAAGAATTACCATTCATGACCGGACTTACCCTGCCACCTTCGTTATCCTGCAACAGTGTTCACGAGACGTCATTCTCGGCATGGACTTCCTGAACCAACACGGCGCCATCATCGACCTGAAGTCGCAGTCAATAACGCTGTCGGAAGATCAAGCGATACCATCGGAGCGCCCTTGTAGCCACCACGCCTTGAGTGTGCTCGAAGATCAAGTGAGCATCCCGCCTCGCTCCAGCATCGTTATTTCGGTCGGCACCGAAACACCCGCTGACGTAGAAGGCGTCATCGACGGCGGCCAATGTCTACTACTCGACCGTGAAATTTGCGTCGCAAGAGGGATCGCTCGACTACACGGAGGAAACACGAGAGTGTTGCTGACAAACTTCAGCCAGGAGTTCAAGCACATCAACAAGGGCACGACGATCGCATTCATCGAGGAAATACAGGAAACCAGCGATGCCTTCGTCCTCTCAGATTCTGTTGCATCTACCCCGACGACCGTAGTTCCCGAGCCAGACTTCAACATAAATCCAAGTCTCCCCGTGATTAAGCAGCAACAGCTCAGAAGTCTGCTTCGACGATACAAAGACTGCTTTTCGACGTCATCAAGGATTCGACAAACACCAGTCGCAAAGCATCGCATAATCACCGAAGAGAGCGCTCGACCACTACGCCAGAGCCCTTACCGAGTTTCGACGCGAGAACGCGAAGAAGACAACAAGTCGACGAAATGCTGCGCGACGACATCATCCAGCCGTCGAAAAGCCCGTGGGCGTCTCCAGTTGTTTTAGTGAAGAAAAAGGACGGAACCCTACGTTTCTGCGTCGATTATCGTCGACTGAACAAAATCACGAAGAAAGACGTATACCCCCTCCCACGGATAGACGACGCATTAGATCGGCTCTGCAATGCTAAATACTTCTCATCGATGGACCTCAAGTCTGGCTACTGGCAAATAGAAGTCGACGAAAGGGATCGCGAAAAGACCGCCTTCATCACGCCAGACGGCCTCTATGAATTCAAGGTTATGCCGTTTGGACTGTGCTCGGCACCTGCAACGTTCCAGCGCGTGATGGACACGGTTTTAGCAGGATTGAAGTGGCAGACCTGTCTTGTTTACTTGGATGACGTCGTCGTCTTCGCCGGAAATTTCGACGATCACCTTAAGCGGCTTGCGACAGTATTAGAGGCCATCAAGTCATCAGGGCTCACCCTGAAACCGGAAAAGTGTCACTTCGCTTACGATGACCTTCTATTCCTAGGCCATGTCATCAGCAAATCTGGAGTACGCCCCGACCCGCAGAAGACAGCTGCCATCGCAAAGTTCCCGCAGCCAATCGACAAGAAGGCAGTGCGCAGATTCCTTGGCATGTGTGCCTACTATAGGCGCTTTGTCAAGGACTTTTCACGCATCGCTGAGCCGCTGACGCAGCTAACTAAATGCGACGTCGAATTCAAGTGGGAAACGCCGCAGACCGAGGCATTTCAAGAACTCAAACGACGCATGCAGTCGCCGCCCGTACTTGCGCACTTCGACGAGCACGCCGATACCGAAATTCACACTGACGCCAGTAGCCTAGGCAGGGGGCGGACACTCCGTATACATCCCATTGGCCGTTTTTGAGCAGACGCTCTTTCGACGCTAGCGCCAAGGTCCCCTTCAGTTACGGCCCTAATGAAGGGGCGACGCATTAGGCAAAATGGCGGCGCACATGATTGTTTACGTTGCCATGGCAACAGCAACAGCAGTCGCGCGGCGCCTCCTCTCCCAAACGTTTTTCTTTCCTTTTTTTTTATTATGCCGACCCGCTCCACTCTCTTTCTCTCTTTCCCCCATGTCGCGCGCGCCGCTCACTTTTTTTTTTGTTTTTACCCGTAAGCGGCGCGTTTTTTCTTTTTTATAGCGCGCTTGTTACCGCGCGCCACGCGCCAGCTCGCAAGCAATGCGCGCGCTACGCGGCGCATTGGCATTGCTTGCGAGCTGGCGCGTGGTGCGCCGTGGGCTATGCATTGGCACGCACGCAGTCTTGCCCATACTTATATTATACCAGCATGTGGCGGGACATAAAAAAAATTCTACTTCCAACACAACAGATGTTTAGCCTCGCTTTATTGACTTCGTTTCCGAAAAGAGATTTTTCTTACAACGTGGTGTGATACACGCTCCAAAAATGAGCAAAAGTGAGAGGTACATGACATATACAAGAGTACTAAAGACAAAAGTTCACAGATGGTGAAATAACAAAAGAAAGCGTGCAGTGAAAGCGCTAGAAAACGCGAAGGCCATTCCATGTACACACATATAAAAACAACATTTTTATATAACGTCCTCAAGACCTAAATGTAGACGAGCTCCTGATATGTGCACTAAGATATTGCAGAAAATTGGACGACGTGTATGACGTAGTCATGACAACTATAAAAAGGGAAAACTCACTAGTAATGGCAAAAACAAGGACACGCAAAACACCTGAAAGATAGAATAAAATGCTAACATTGTTTGATTGAGAGCCATACCAAAAGAAAGCTCACTTTTAGATCTGCACGAAAATATATGAAATGCTTGACATGTTCATTACTACTGAACAAATTCAAAAAAACATGGCAGAAAAAAATAACATCGTACTAAAAACTGAAACAAACATTATCACATTATTTCGCACTTGGTCACAACTTGAGTAAAGGTGGCAAGGGAACAGGAGATAGTCGGCTTTTGCAGCAGCACATAGAAAACATTCGCAGAAAGGCGTATTCCTCAATCAAAGACCAGGTAAAACAAGCCAACACGACCCTTCTTTCTACCCGAATGCAATGCTTAGCAGTAAAATTACGTCACTTAAGGCACTAAGTCGTACCTACTGGGCTGTCCCTTGTATAATAAACATGAACTGCAAAAATCTGCATGTAGGACACTTGCAATGCTCATGCTTCCCAGAGGAAAAAAAAGCGTATCATGCCTACACATGAAGGTTGTTCGCGCGGTTTTCCCATCGGGGGTTACTGAGATAGTACACAAACACTAACAGTAATTTTTCAGCTGTTAGTTGGTTTGTAGAACGTGATACACAGAAAAAGCACTGAGGGCGGTATGGAAAGCTGGGCAAGTTACTGAAGTTGCAGAATGAGACTTGGCACAGAAAAACACAAGTCACAGACCAGGTGACAATGAGGAGGAACATCTATTTGTCAGCTTTCTCTACCGGGAAGAGGCAAGTGTAGCACAATCAAGGCGCAACGACGTCCGGAGCCTCATGGAGTACACAAATGGACAGGGCTGTGTTCGTGTACATGCGCCTTCTGATGTCCTTGGGTCTGAGCGCTCACCTGTTGTCTTTGGGCACCCGGAACAACCTTGCAGGGCTTGTTTTTGAGGTATTTGTGCACCACTGCGCGATGCACGAGCGGTACGAGTCGTGAAACGGGTGAAACATCGCGGAGCACAAGCACACAGCTACCGAGGAACACAGAACTGACTAAACTAGCCACGTCGGTAAACGCACAGCAGCGCACGTATCTCGATGACAGTAGATAACAAAAATAAAGCGTTACGTAGCGGACTAAGCAGCAGCCGGGCCGGCGGGGATGGCACGGCGGCGCGGCGCGTAGACAGTCGAAGGTGAGGGAGTTGAGAGTGTATTACGAGAGAGGGCGTAGGGAGAGGAGCCTAGCGGGGGGAAGGGCTTGGCCACCTGGATCGGCGCGCGTGCGCGCGATGATCTGCGAGGCCATGCAAGGGAAACAGATTTTTGCGTCGCCCTGTACACAGATGGCGCCAATTTCCTGCGCCACCTAGGGTGCCTCGATGCCTGCCCGCCGCGCCGCCGTTCAGGGTGGTGACAGCCTTTGTACCGCTCCGCGCCGCCGTTCGGCAGACGCGCCGCCATATTGGTTCGACGTTGCTGCCCGCTGCTCGTGTCTCCCGTGCGGTCGACGAGTTGGTGAGGCGGCATTTTCGTGCTCTCGTGAGCAACCGACATTGAAAACATTTTCGCACACGCTCTTGCAGTGTAACAGTATTCTTATCGTCCAAAAACAAGAAAGGGGCTGGCAGATGGAATGGCACACTGTGGTATAAAATTTTTTAAACAGGGTTGAAGTACCTCAGACAGGCTGGCCAACGTTTCGACAGGTGGACCTATCTTCGTCAAAGGCGGCCTCGTCATCCTCGGCGTGTTAGTTTTAAAGGGTTAGTGCAGTGACGTCACGTGCGGGTGTTGTCGCTGGCGGCTGGTTTTAAAGAGAGAGATTACAAGAGGGAACAGGCGCTGTCGTCCGACGTCTGTGAGCCTCATTCTCAAGACGAAGGGACAAGAGCGTGAGAGTGGGCACGCGGAGAGGAAAGAAAAGAAATAGAAGCAGAAAAAAGGGGAAAAAGGAAAAAAAGGAGCGGGGAGCCAGGGCCGTACCAAGACACAACAAAGGGGGGGGGGGTGAAAGAAAAAGAAAGAGAAAAATGAAATCTTTAAGCAATACGGGGGCTTGGGAGCGTGTTGGGGATGCGAAAGGTTAGGAGTAATTCAGGGGGAGTCGTTGGCGGCATGTTTTTGAGGCATTAGAACGGCCGGTCAAGCAATAGGTCGAGTAATTTTGAAATAGTTAAGGTGGCGACGAGGAGTCTGCGGTGCAATGTGTGGGGAGACTGAAAGGCAGCGGCATGGTCTTTCAAGGGGCACTGCCCCACGCGCTTAACGTAGGTGTCGTTACGGCGGCATCCAGAAGGCGATACTCTGGGTTGAGGCGCCGAAAAAGGCATATTGACTTCGGAATGTGTTGTCGAGGGGGTTTCAAAAAAAAAAGGACTAAAAAAGGGGGGCAGGGGGAAGGGGGGGGCGAAATCGGTATAGCAAACAGGAGGGTGACGCGTGCAGAGGCGGGCACGGGCACGTGTACATGGAAGGAGGGGATCGTACACTTGGTATAGACGTAAAATCCTGAAAGAGTACATTAAATTGAGTAGTAGGCAGGAAATTTTTTTTCTTTTTTTTCTTTTCCCTCCTCCCTCCCCTTTTTTCCTCCGAAATGAAAGAGTAGGTGAGGTTAAGAATTAAAGTTGGCTGGTGGCCTAATGTGTTTTGTGTATTGGTTGATGATATGAGAGTTTCAGATTTAAGTTACAGCTTTTAAAGATTCTAAGTTGCCGCGTGCCAAATTAATTCCTGTCGGGTGTAGGCAATTAAACTTGTGTATGAGGTATGATTCCGTGTACTTCCTTTCGCGAGGGGAACGGAAATTTGTTTGTAGTATATAGAGCCTTGCTTTGTCAAACATATGTCCATGTTCATTAAAGTGGCTGGCTACTGCTTTGGGTAAATTGTGTTTTGTGTCCGCGCGGTGACCATTGAGTCTTGTATTGATTTGTTGTCCGGTCTCACCTATGTATTGTTTGCTACAAGCGGCGCATTCTAGACAGTAGACTACATTGCTTGATGTGCAGGTGAAAGCCGAAGTTACCTTGTGTGTGTAATTCGACGCTGTACTTTTTACTGTAGTAGTGGATTGAATGTGTTTGCATGTGGAGCACCTGGGGCGACCACAGGGATTGGTTCCCAACTTCTTCTTTTTCTGTAGTTTGGCGTGCACAAGAACATCTTTAAAATTAGTGTTGCGTCTGTGTTACGGCTGGGACTCTGTGATATAAGGCCGTGAACTGCTGTTAAACGCAGCCAACGAAACATGTGCTTCAAAGTTTCGAGGGAGCCTACCAACACGTGAACAGATAAGCGTTGTGTAATTTCTCAAACGGTTTTGTCAAAAAATTTTCCACCGTCCAAACGAAATAATATTGCGACAGTGAAAACTCAATTAACATTCCGACTCGCCAATCGCCTCTCCTTGTAACACCGCAGCGCTCTGCCAACATGACTACTGTGCTTTTTTACAACAGAATATGAGCTCTGTATTTCAGCCCGAAAGCATAATTCCACACATGCCAGAAATTTTCAGCTTCCGATGCGATTGGTGAGAATCCTGCCCTCTGCAACGATAGCTCGGCGGGCGCGCGAGGCGCTTCTTCAAACCAATATGGCGGCGCCGCGGGGCTGTCACCACCCTGAACGGCGGCGCGGCGGGCAGGCATCGAGGCACCCTAGCGCCACCGGAACCGAGGAGTGTCCCCCCCCTGGCCTAGGCCTCGGCGCCGTCCTGGTCCAGAGAAAAGATGGACATGAACACGTGATAGCTTACGCTAGCCGGTCGTTGTCAAAAGCGGAAGGCAATTATTCTACAACCGAAAAGGAATGCCTCGCCATCGTTTGGGCTACAGCGAAATTTCGCCCTTACCTATATGGCAGGCCATTCAAAGTCGTCAGCGACCATCACGCCTTGTGTTGGCTAGCGAATTTAAAGGATCCCTCAGGACGGCTAGCACGGTGGAGCCTCAGACTACAAGAATACGACATCACCGTAACATACAACTCCGGACGAAAACACTCAGACGCCGATTGCCTATCCCGCGCCCCCATTGACCCGCCGCCGCAAGATGACGAGGATGACGACGCCTTCCTTGGAATAATAAGCGCGGAAGACTTCGCCGAACAACAACGAGCGGACCCGGAACTTAAAGGCCTCGTCGATTATTTGGAAGGGCACACCGACGTTGTCCCCAGGGCATTTAAGCGCGGATTATCTTCCTTCACGCTTCAAGACAGTCTTCTCGTGAAGAAGAACTTCTCGCCAGTCCGCGCCAATTACCTTCTTGTTGTCCCGTCAGGACTTCGTCCAGAAGTATTGCATGCCCTACATGACGATCCGACCGCTGGACACCTCGGATTTTCCCGGACACTATCAAGGATACAAGAAAAGTATTATTGGCCGCGCCTGACCGCCGACGTCGCCCGTTATGTCAGAACATGCCGAGACTGTCAGCGACGCAAGACACCGCCGACAAGGCCAGCCGGATTACTACAGCCAATCGAGCCTCCTTGCCGACCATTCCAGCAGATCGGGATGGACTTGCTGGGACCCTTTCCGACGTCAATAACCGGAAATAAGTGGATTGTCGTGGCGACGGACTACCTCACCCGCTTCGCTGAAACAAAAGCACTGCCGAAAGGTAGCGCAGCCGAAGTGGGGAAATTCTTTATCGAAAACATCCTGCTCCGACATGGCGCCCCAGAAGTCCTCATCACCGACCGAGGAACGGCCTTTACAGCGGAGCTCACCCAAGCCATTCTGAAATACAGTCAGACAAGGCACAGGAGGACAACGGCTTACCACCCGCAGACGAATGGTCTTATGGAGCGGCTGAATAAGACCCTCGCCGACATGCTAGCGATGTACGTCGACGTCGAACACAAGACCTGGGATGCCGTCCTGCCGTACGTAACATTCGCTTATAACACGGCGGTGCAAGAAACAACACAGATCACGCCGTTCAAGTTGGTTTACGGCAGGAACCCGACGACGACGCTCGACGCCATGCTGCCGCACGTAACGGACGAAGAGAATCTTGACGTCGCTACCTATCTCCAGCGCGCCGAAGAAGCCCGACAGCTCGCCCGCCTGCGAATCAAGAACCAGCAGAGGACCGACAGCCGACACTACAATCTCCGACGACGCTTCGTCGAGTACCAGCCCGGCGACCGTGTTTGGGTATGGACCCCTATACGCCGACGAGGACTGAGCGAGAAGCTTTTGCGTCGCTATTTTGGACCGTACAAGATCATCCGACGTATTGGTGCACTGGACTACGAGGTCGTGCCAGACGGCATTTCGCTGTCACAGCGGCGCCGCTCACGACCTGAAATTGTCCACGTTGTGCGGCTCAAGCCGTACCACCAGCGTTGACGAACTTTGGGACTTCGCGTAACTGACCTTTGGACGTTATTTCTTTTCGTTGTTTTGTTACTTATGTTTAATAAGTGTCCCTTTGTGTTTCGCTCGCTTTGTAGCATCGGGACGATGCTTTTTTTAAGAGGGGGGTATTGACACGTGTATTTATATTTATCGGGCGACCAGGTTTCACCGCCTAACAAATCTTATCGCGCAGCGCGGGACGCGCTTGCATGTATCCGAAGTTTCTGGAAAGTTATCGATGCTTCTATCCGCGTGTCTGTTGTCGCCGAACCTTGTGTTATCAGATTTCATCGCGTGACATGAATGGTGTAGAACTTTGTGGAAGACACGCGGGTCCCATCAGGTAATCTGGAACATTCGACGACTGATCTATAAAAGCCGACGCGCTTGACCCGCTGATCAGTTTTTCCGACGATCGCCGACCGTGTTCGCCGCTATCGTTGTGCTATAAGTGTAGCCTGTTTTTGTGGGCCAGGTTCGCCCAATAAAAGTTAGTTTTCTCGTTCACAGTATTGCTACTGTGTTATTGCTTCTTTCTTCACCGTCACTACCACGTGACAATATGCACTCTACATCAAGACTGAGAAAGCCGCACAAATCAATGTTGCAGAAGCATGATACATACATACATACATACATACATACATACATACATACATACATACATACATACATACATACATACATACATACATACATACATACATACATACATGCATGCATGCATGCATGCATGCATGCATGCATACATACATACATACATACATACATACATACATACATACATACATACATACATACATACATACATACATACATACATACATACATACATACATACATACATACATACATACATACATGCATGCATGCATGCATGCATACATCGAGTAGCATTTTCACCGGAAAAATTCTACATAAACTTATATCTTTATATTTATCGACAATATAGCCAACCTCCTCAAACTTTTAGGGCCAGCAAGTCCACGAGCTGAAGTGCATCTATTGGCCGTGTACTGACAGCTTCTTTAGACTCACTGTTTTGCGGTCAAGCTTCATAATTTGGACACATTTAAATATTGGTCCAAAGTCTAACAGCATTCAAAATTAAGTGTTCCACATCCTCATATGCGCTACCACATTCGCCGTTCGCCGTAGGGGTTTCTCGCATGGCCAATGAAATATGCGAACACTTGTCCAATGTGTAGCACAAGTGCAACAATACTAAGGCGTAGAACTTGGGCGCTTTCGGAAATAAATGATATAGCGAACTCTTTGTGTAGACGAAGCCAGGACACAGACGGTGAATGAGTGCTTCGTGAGGCCTGGTAATCTATTTGAGTCTACCGAATTCAGTGAGGAGATCAATATATATACAAAAATATGCGAAGTTTTATTAGTTTCGTCGAACCATGTACTTCTACTATAATGGGCATACATGTCCGTAAAATAAAATGCGTTTGAGATATAGGGAGCGTGGTGTTTGTAATCGGTTGGATGTGGATTCACGCTACTGAATCCGCTGTACCATTCCTGGTTAAATCAGAATTTCTGCCTTCACTAAGAGAACTCCGTTCTTCACCGAAATTAGTATGGTGTACAATCGAAGGCTTTGATAGCAAAGTTCTCGGCAACTACAATATGCTTCGTTATACAGGTCACTTGCTTGCAAACTTCGGACACCATGCCACTCAAAATACAGAAGGCTAAGCGCGTTCAACAAAAGAAAAGCTTTATTAGGCATGAATTCAAGAAGAGTTAATGAAATGGGCCTCTAACTCTTCTGTGCACTACTTCTAGGAAAAAAATGTGCCACTGCAGCTAACTTTGTTGCGCCTAGCTTCCCAGCATGCCCTCCGATAACAAGTAGGAGCTAAGTAACGAAATGCTACAGATCACTGAGTGTCGCTATCGCCTCCCTCACTATTAAGGTTCTCGGTTCGCTTACAGGATATTCATCACTTTCGCCTTCATTGAGATTCGCCTCATTTCCGCCTTAGACGGCATTGAAGACATCATCAGTTCCTCGCTGCATTTACATGGTCACATCGTCCATAAACTCTGACGTATTCGCCAGCCATGGCACCCACTGCTGCCTTACAACAAGTAGCGTACGCGTTGAGGGATTCCCGGAGAAGTGTAGCAGGCCTAGGGATGTCGGCCTCCTCGTCAAGTGCACGACCATTAACCTAGGTCACAGTCAACCTTCATGACGTCTTCGGCGGGCAGCAACGGCACTGCTATATGGCACTGGTTGTAAACAACAAGGCAGTCGTCCCTGATTCCTAAATTGGTTTGTTGTATAGGCAAATATGTTATAGTGGTCGTCATTGTAAAGGCGTTCACAATGGATATAAAAGGTATGGAGTCGACCAAGACGGAATCAGCTTATCCTTACACAGGTATTTTCACTGTAGAGGCATTAGTTGTACAGGCGTTCGGGGACTGTATGGCTTTTAACCTTTCGTATATTAGCGCTATGTGTATAACATCCGTTATTAAGTAATAATGGGTGGGGGTGTGGCCGGGGAGTCACTAATTATAAATCATTTTTGTGTTATCACCTTCTTTAAACTATTTTGTAGGGCCGGAAACGCGATGCTCGTCTGGTTGAACTCGCTACCTTTCCTCTGCTTACTTCCTCTGTGTTCAGTTCGTTCGTCTGACTCACCAATCACTAACAAAACAGAGATACTGCATGAAGAAGTGCAAGAGAACTGTGAATCTCAAGTCAAGACACTACCAAGATATTGTGAGCAAAACAAGAACAAGCTGAAAGCAGGCGCCGATGTTTCGACAAGTGGACTCGTCTTTCAAAAAGAAGGAGCCTTGAAAAAAATTAAGTCCACTTGTCAAAACTTCAGGTCCTGCTGTGATGTTGTTCTCGTTTTACTCCTCATCTTGTATTTCCATCTTCCGCATTCCCCGTGTTTTACCTTGAGACGAATCCTTTTTTGCTTCACGTATAATCAAGCGCACAAACGGGAAAAAAGCCTACCCATGGAAACAAAAGCAAGAAATCTGAGAAACATCTAGCCTTGACGAAATTAGTAAACTCGCACACACACGCCCGCGTTGCACACACAATATCAGCTAGAAGCATTCTTAACAGAAATGACATACTATGGAACGAAAAAGTTAAAGGAGAGAGAATTAAGAAGAAAAAAAAACTTAAGGGGACGAAGAATGATAAGAAACGAACATATTACGACGCATGTACGGAGGAACGACCATGTCGCAGGGCGGACACACTAAGGAATAAACCCGGAAACATGTCGCGTTGCCTCAACGCTGGGAGCACTAGATGCAGAAGCACCTCCATCCATTTCTGCCATGCCCCCGAAAAAGAGTGATGACGATGACCTATGGATGCCGAATAATGCATTCGGAGTAAAAAAGAACGAAAAAAGCAGATGCAGCCAGCCACGCAGCGAAGCAGCGGGTCACGTGCGCGTACGAGTCATGAGCACAAATTGAACGCGCAATCACTGTTCACCTACAAACCAATCTAAATAAGACAACTACCAAACGTGGATATTAACGGGTCTTTGATTTATGACTACGGTGGTGAAGACCTCATTTGATGTTTTCCTTTCTGTGCTCTTTTTGTCGTGTTTCTGTTGCTTGTTCATCCGCTATATCGCTCCAACGTTTGCTTACTTTATTTTGCTTTCCCTGAGCACTCCTTCCCGCTCTTTTCTCCCTTTGTTCAGAAATTCGCGGCACCAAGGCGGTAAACTTCGCATTTGTCATTCCTTTTTCTACACGTACTCTTCCTCTCTGCATCATACTCTGCAACATCGAGTCAGTGCAATTGGATTTCAAGATTATTGGAGGGAATTAGAATTTACCAAATATTAATTAGAATGAAGGCATCAAAGGTTACTCGCCTCAGAAGTTCTGCTCAAGAAATGGTATTAGCATATAAGTATAGCAGATAAGATTACTGAGCATTCATTACCTACGTAACAACTGCGTGTGTTTCGCAAGGCCTGTTCATTACTCCTCGACTAAACGAATTTACTTGCAATAAAGCATAGGCGTTAGAGAAAAAGAAATATCAGTATAATGCTTAGACTTTAAGAAGGCATTCGACAAGGAAAGACACTGTTTACTTCTCAAAAACCTTACCGCTTCTGGACTGCATTCTCCTGTCATTTTATGGGTAGCTGATTATTGGGCATTGCGCCGGCAGTTCGTTGTTCTCAACTGTTCCGGGTCCTGTTCAGCAAAGGTAGCGTCGGGCCTTTTTCAGGGCTGTGTGCTGGATCACTTTTATTTTTTCTACATATCGATGATATAACTGAAAATATTGAATATATTATCGCAGCGCAGATAACTGCGCTTCGAGCAATGTCGCTGGTACGGACTATAAAATTAACGATTGGTACACATGAAGGCGCATGCAATTGAACTTAAATAGGGTACTTTATGTGGAATTCACTTGAAAACGTAAATACTTTTTCATAGCTCTTTCAGGATTAGCATCGTCGCCATAACCAAGGTTAGAGAACATAAATATTTAGGGATTTACTTTTCATCTAACTTAATTTGGCAATTATAAGTAGATTATACGAGTATAAGTAAAGCTTGACAGACATTAGCGTTCCTTGGCGGTAACACAAGTAATATTAATATGACTACTGTAGAATTGCCGTATAAAGCATACGTTAGATCTGTCCTCGATATCTCTTGTGTGCTTTGGCATCTCCCTACAGTATGTGGCGCGATAAAACTAGACAGGGCGAAAAATTTATGCGGTCGCTTTGCTTCTGGGTGTTATGACAAAAATTTCAGTCAGGATTGCATGAATGAGCAACTGCGTGCAGACACACTAGAGTTTCGTTAATTCAGATTGCGGATAAAAATTTTTATGATATATATCGTGCAAAACTTGGCCTTGAAAGGCACAATTACATTACAAAACGCATTACTATTCTCGCAGAACAGACCACAAATAAAGTATTATAATTCGCTTGCAAAAGAGATTCTTTCCAAATGTCCTTTTTTTTTTCCAGAACAATCCGGGAATTGGAGCAATCGGGTCCTACTGTCAAAGGCATGTTTAAATGACATCTTTTTTTGGTTCAGTTAGAGATTCCTTATTGCATGTATAGATTTAGAATGTTAATTCTGTGGGTTTTTTTCGTAGGTATTCTATTTTAAGTTGCAACTCCTTTATGTTTGGGACCTGGTGTTAAAGATGCACTTCTTATTGAATATCTCAATTGTATGGCATATTTTCACATTCTTGCGTATACTCACCTTCATTTACATATTCAAACTGCTCAGTGAATTCACTAATCTTGGTCTATTCTTTACAAGCGTTTCATTATATCACTGTTTTATTCGTGCACCTATGTTTGTTCCGGCGGTTAATTATTGCTATAACCCTGCACTTTTCTCTACTACCTCGTGGTGCCATGAGATGCTGAGGGTGTGAAGCAAATAAATAAATAAATTAATAAGTAAATAAATAAATACTTCAATTCTTTCGACCTCCTGCAAAGTCCTTCTCCTCCTCGGGGAAAGGTGCCGCTACCGAGCGAAAGCATTCACCTTGAAGCTCATCAGATTATACATAAAAAGTATGAGCCAATCCATCAGGCACACTTAGGGCTACTGAGCCTGTTTTGGATGCAAGGGACTTTCGTGCCTCAGGCTTGGTGAGGGCGCGAGGGAGTGAGGACTGATGTTATGCGTGATGGCACCGCCAAAGTGAACATCGACTCTCGTTCGCACGTGCAGACAGTTAAAAGGGGAAAAAAATGAAGTACTGGCAAGGGAAGCAGGTGTGTTGCAGGCCTGCCCGCATTCTTCCTATCCCTCGGGTAACAATACATTTGCACACCCCCCGTGAATGTCATTAACTGTGAAATACTAGCGGAAAGTTCTAGTCTGCTGATTGGCGCGGCTTACTGTTAAGTTCATCCTATGTTTAGTTGCTACTAGTACTTGACAAAAAAAAAAACGGCGTAATAACAGGGGCAGACTTAGACGCCACATTGTTGTGATGACTACTTTCTTCACAACACTGACTTTAAAAGTTTCTGGTTCGCTTTCACTCGTTCGAAAGGCGTCGTCATTGTCGTCGGTGTCTCTTATGCCACGTTTAGCTCATCGCAGTGTACATAATTGCACTTTGTGTTGGTAAGCTACGTCTGCTGGAGAGAAAGCTGATTTTAAGGCGCATTTGAGATGTAAAATGAATATATCTCACCAAATCCTTTTGAAGCCTAAGTTTCACATGAGATGTGCGCCACAAGTACCCGTTTGTATGGGAAATGCGTACAGTAACCACTAATCGTCATTAACAGTGTCCCGCTTGGGCAATCTCTCTAAATTGTTGAACGTAAACTGAATTAACACGGCAAGCTGGGCTACTTGGTGGTTGAACATGTTCCTAGGGGTGGGCAGCGCAACCAGGAAGAAAGACAAAAGGTAGTACACGATACTGTGCTCGTATCGTGTACTTCCTTTTGTCTTTCTTCCGCTGCCCACCCCTAAGAACATGATATTGAACATGCTGACTGTATACGCACAGCAACTAGCCTTTGTGCTTGAGAGTTTTATGCTATACACTACAGTCTCTGTGAGTTCGCATTTTGAACCCTCTTCATGTGCGAAATCCAACCAGTAAATTAACGCGGTAAATTCACTGTGGTGCTCTGTAGAACTGACAAGGGTATCGTTGTCGCGCTTCATAATCTGGCAAGAATGTGAATTTCATTTCTCGTTTTGCGAAAGTCAGCGACAATTCAAAGATAAACAACGGAAGCTGGGAGAGTAAAAGCTGGCTACTAAAGATTATGAAAAACAACAACAAATATTTGTTCAGACCTTGTGGCGCACTCAAAAGCATTAAAAGACACTTGTAAAATATAGGACGTGGATCTTTTAATACATTTGTATGCCTTCGCAGACCGTCAGAATATTCTCTAACATTTCATCGAAGCACGACGTCCAGATATAGCCTACAAGGAAGGGAAAGCAAGTCCCCTCGCTGTTTAATGTATACATGCGAGGCAGCCATTTCTACCTTGATGCATGACAGATAAGGACGCTGGTGGCAGCAACTAAGCTATATGTCGGCAAGTACCACGGAAGCCACTGCCAATATCACAAGATTCAAAGACTGTCACGCAATTCGCAAGCCCTTGATAACTTCAGCCAAGCGGTTAAAGACTTCAGTGCCGAAACCCATCTGAACCAGTGTTCTAGAACGTTTTCCTCTGTGAAGGCGCGACTGTCCAGTTTTTCGAGTGTGGTCACGAGCACGTTTCTTTGCACATTGTAACGGGGACAATCACAGAGTAGTTGCTCGATCGTCTCTTCGCAGCCGCAGGTCTCGCAAGCAGGGCTGTCAGCCATTCCAGTGCGGAAGAAATAGGGGTTCGTGAATGCCACGCCGAGCCACAGGCAGCAAAGAAGTGTTGCTACCGCTCATGGTAACCCTGTTGGAAGACAAAGTTGCAGACGTGGATCGAATCTGTGGAGACGTGCGTTCGTGAATTCACTGGTGTTCCACAGAGTCTGCGTAAGCTCGCGTGTGAGGAAGCGACGATTTGTGGCTGCATCTGTTTTTGACAGCGGTATCGGTATAATATGGATACCATCGAGGGCCGATCGGGCAGCGTAGTGGGCACTCTGATTTCCCGAAATTCCGCAGTGAACCGGTATCCACTGGTAGATGAGGATCTGCCCCTTGTCGATTGCGTGATGATGGAGTAGTCGGATGTTTACGAGCCATTGCTCGTTAGGTCCGTGATTCAAAGGGGACAGCGGACACTGGAAAGCTGCCTTCGTGTCACAAAATATGGACCATGACTGTGATGAGTTGTGACCAATAAACTCCAGAGCAGCACGGATAACTGCGAGGTCTGCAATCGTCGATGATGTAATGTGAGACGTCTTGAATTTGATGGTGACATATTTTACGGGGATTTCCACTGCTCTAGCTTAACCTTTGGAGGAAACAGAACCGTCCATGTAAACGTGGATGCGATCTTTGTGCTTGTCATGCAGGAATGAAAGCGCGCTTTGTTTGAGGGCGAACGATGACATCCCCATTTTCTTTTTGATGCTGGGAACGACAAGAGAGGCCGGGAGTGGAGGCAGGCACCACAGCGGTAGAAAAGGCCGTGCTGCAGGCGTGAAGTTTGATGGCAAAGTTTCATGGTTGGCGGCAATACTCCTGCTCCGCACTGAAAGAGGTCGAGCGGCAGGAAGGGAAGCGAGATGATGCGATGGAAGTCGGGCGAAGTGTCTGGTGTGCATCCTTAAAGCGTCGACTTGAATATACGCATTGATGGGGTTGTCATGCGCGATGGCTATTGTTACTTCGGTGCATATATCTGACAACTTGCTCGTAACTGTAGACGCAACACTCGCAGGTAAACATTGATGTTAGAACAGTGTCATTCGGACAAAAAATAACAAGAAAATTTCTACATACTCATTTATACAGCAGCCCTCGGCAGATTTCTTGACATAAGAGCTTATGGCAACGTAACGTATGATATTGAAATTCTTACAAGAGAAATAAGCGTTTGTGCAAAAACACACACTATGTACGCAAAAGACCATCAAGGCAGCTGCGTCCTGTAGCGAACTGTTTGAGGCTCCTATTTTCAAGATATAAAAACCAACTCAAATGAGCACGCTATTAACAAAATGCAGTTCAAAGAAATAAAGATAGTATAATAGAGAAATAAGTAAAGGGTCACATTTTTACATAAAGAGATACGCTAAATAGTGACACGTGTACTTGCCTTTATCGGGCGGCACGTTTCACCGCCTAACAAATGTTATCGCACAGCGCAGGACGCGCCTGTATGTACCAGAAGTTTCTGGAATGTTATCGATGGTTCCATCCGTTGACTGTGACCGAACCCTGTGTAATCTGATTGCATGTGTGCGCAACGCGAATAATGTAGAACTTTGTGGAAGGCACGCGGGTCCTAGAGATTACTCTGGAACATTCGACGACTGATGTACAAAAGCCGACGCGCTCTACCCGCTCATCAGATTTTCGACGATCACTGAATGTATTCGCCGGTATCGTTCTTTGAATGTACCCTGCTTTTGAGGGCACAAGTTCACCGAATAAAACGCTAGTTTCTTTAATCAAAGTTTTGCTACCTTCTTCACCGTCACTACCACGTGACATCTGGGGGAGGTGTGGGCTAAGTCCGGTCGTGAATGGTAATTCTTGCCGTGCACATTCCAGTCGGCGTTATGAGGTGTCCTCCAGTGGTCCGAATTTGAGGGCCTTCCCATGTAGTCTTAGCTTTCTTCAACTGGGTGGCGATGTGTCCACTCATGACGGAGGAATCAGCCCCTGCGTCGACTAAGGCGGTCACTGCATGTCCGTCGAGAAGCACGTCGAGGTCGGTGGTTTTTCGTCTTGCATTACAGTTTGGTCTTGGCGTCGGATCATGGCTGCGTCGCGTTGGCCTATGGCTGGGATGTGACATCGTCAGGTCGTCTTTCGTCATCGTATTCTCGTAATCTACCCGTCGTAATGTACCCGTCATAGTGAACATGCGCCGAAAATTTTCAATATGACGAATGATTGCCCTTTGGACACTAACAATTTGGAAATATTTGCTTTACTTGCAGTGCCCCAGACTAGCGAACAAGAATTGAGCTGCGAGTTAAACAGAGCAGTCTCTTTTGAGTTTTGATTTCAATAGAAGTGCTGACCTGCAGTGACAAACTGCACATGTATCCTCATTCAGCTTTTTACCTATTTCATTATCGTGGCTGTCCAAGATCAAATGTCACAACAACGTGCCGCCTAGAAGCAGTGTGCTCATTACAAGCTATTTTTTTCTTGTCGCAGTAGTAAAAATTATTTACAAACACAAATAACTCAATTATATCGCCTCTTAATACGGCTTCAGTTCTTGACGGAGTAACTCTAAGGAATTATTCTTTGGATGATATGTGTAAATTGGTTCATTCAAGATTCATTGCAATGTAATATTAAGGAATAAGCCTCAGTGTGGGAAAGAATGCAGTCATGTCGACCACTTATATGACCAATTTTGCTTCTAATTTCTTGTTGTTAGATATACAGTTGACTTTCTGGACGTAACAACTTAAACACAAAAGCACGTGGCCGCATCGTAAAAAAATCGCTATTTTTTTAATTTTGGGAGTGAGAATAAAGAACGAATATCCGACAAAAAGTAACTTCCTGGACAGAAGTGAATCGAGCGTTTTTTTACGCTCTCTGCAACAGTAGAATCGATAAAGGTTGCTCCTTCTTGTGCTTATCATTTTAATAATTCATCTTACCTAAATCCTAAAACTAATATGAGATGCTTCGACATATCTTCAATTGCACATCAAATCACTATTTTTACATGGCAACGTAAAACAGCCCAACACACAATATTTATTCAATGATTACATTGTTGGCCTTCTTGGTAGAACGCGCTTCCGATGGGCTGCGCGAATTTTGGCCTTTTTCGGCAGTCTTTCGATCTTGTTTTCCTAGGCTTTGTGCTCAATCGACGACGGAACTCGAGAGGACCACGAGGATACCGCTTTCTCCGCAAGTGGGACCTTATTTCCTCCATTTTTGGACTTTGTGTGTTCAACGCAGCACGTAGCTGAGGCGCTGAGGCTCCCGCGGCCGACCGGGCACGCGGCGTCCCCACCGGAGGATCGTCTGCCGCTCGTGGTCACGCGCAAGTTGTGAATCATGGCTACTATGGAAGGAGCGACTACACCCGAGGAATCTTCGGTTCCAGGACAATGGTACGCTAGCGAAGGAGGAAGGTACGTGCCGCTAGAGAAGAGCGGACAGAAAACTGCGAAACAGCGAGCCCGGCAGAGGCAAGCAGGCAGGAAGATGGCGGCCAAGTCGATCGAGCGTCAGCATACGCGCATTCCAGACGGCGCCGAGAAAATTGTTCTCCGACCACGTGGCGGCTTAGTTAAGCTTACACAATATGGAACAGCATATCTGACTGACGTCATCAAAATGTCGGCGGGGATTAACCCACGCGAAGAGAAGGAAGATATAATAACTCCAAATATGAAGCAGCACTCCGTTCTCGTCATCACTACGAGTGCGGAGAGGAAACTGAAGTACGCGAGCGTGAAACACCTCATGTTCGACGGTGAACAAGTGGAGACGTTCGCCTACGTGGCCACCCCCGAGCACTGCGGAAAGGGAGTCATCCACGGGGTTCCACTCGGATACTCCATCGAAGAAATTCTGTACCGCCTAGACCGCAAGGATAACCCCGAGATTTGAGGCGTCCGCAGGCTGGGCAAAGATTCACAGTCGATCTTTATTCTCTTCAAGGAGAAAGAAGTGCCAAGGTGGATTTACCTCAACGGGGCACCGCACAGATGCCAGCTGTACCGCAAAAAATACGAAGTGTGTGTCTCCTGTGGCCGACTCGGGCATCGCGCTGACGTGTGCCCAGACCCGACGTACGTCAAGTGCCGCGGCTTCGGCCTCGAGAACCCGTCAAGTGACCACAGGTGTGAGCTGAAATGCCAGCTGTGCGGCAGAGGCCACGCCCTAGGAGATCCCAAGTGCCGAGAACTCTTCCGCACTCCCTACGAAGTTAAGAAGCGACAGTGGGAGAAGATGAAACAAGCAACGACGACTGGTGGGGGACATCAGAGTCGACAACGCGAACCCAAAGGGGGAAAAGATTTCAAGTTCCGCGAGGACTCTTTCCCAAAACTGGAAGCAAATCAGAGCAGACCATCGCCGCCGCCCAAAGGACGCTCCGGTTCCCGTGCCAGGAGCCAGTCGAGGGGGCGCTCGAGCTCAAGGGACCCTGCCAACCCATGGAGACGAGGTAGGAGCAAGGAGCGTAAGGGTGTGAATTTCGCAGGCAAGGTCTCCCAGGAAAATAATCAGAGGGATAAACGGGACGAGGAAATTGAGAAATTAAAGAAAATGGTCGAAAAATTAACGGGGATAGTCGATTCGCAACGGTCCGAAACCCAAAACTTAAAGAAATCACAGAGGCAGGCAACCCCTCCTCCGCAACAACCCATTAGACAGATGACCCCCCCCAGCGGCACGTCAACAGCCGCAAGGAGAGGATAAGATGGTCACAGAGGCGTCCCTCCCGCCACCAACGAAACGCAAAATTCAAGACGCCGACCCTATTCAGGCTATAGAGAAAAGGGTCGAAAATTTGGAAAGGTTAGAGGCCAAGATGAATGATTTTATGAACCATATCAACATCCAAATTCAAGCTGTCCTCGGGGCAGTTCAGAAACAGGCCGAGGAATGCCAAAGGCTAAGGAATGAGATGGTCGCCATGAACGGGTGGCAACAGAATATGGAGCAGATCGTCACGCAACTGCAAAATGGCCAGGCGCGCAAATGAAAATCAAATCTGGCAGTGGAACTGTCGCGGCTTCCGGCGCAAGCGGTCGATTCTGCAACAGTACCTTCCGCTATTAGATGAGACTCCTTTGGCGATTGCCCTCCAGGAAACTGGAGGACCCGCAAAACTTTCAGGTTATCAGGCATTTCATAGTGGCAGGGGGGAGAAATCCTCGGTCACAACACTCGTGAAAAGAAATATCGCGGCCATTGAACAGGATTTAGAGTCGAGAGAGATCGAGAACGTGTTTGTCGAAATTCTAACCGGAAAACAGAAGGACCCTAGTTTATTCCTTCTAAATTTATACAGCTCACCCAGGCAAAGGAAGGTGAGGTTCAGGGCTCTGCTTCGCAAGGCCCTCAAAATTTCAAGCAACCAGCCACTGTTGATAGTTGGGGACTTTAATGCACATCACCAGGAATGGGGGTACCCGCACCAAAGCCCGAAAGGCAGACAGCTGTGGGAAGATACGCATGACATAGGGCTCACTCTGCACACGGACCCTGAGAGTCCAACGAGGGTGGGCAATAGCGTTAGTAAGGATACATCTCCAGATCTAACATTCTCGAAAAACATTAAAGATCTAGATTGGCATAATTCGGATCAAAATTTTGGCAGCGACCACTACATAATTGTTTCCATATTGAAAGTGGGCCTTCAAACGCGCAGGGCTCGCGCGCCGGCCGTCGTTGAATGGGATAAGTTTAGAGATATCAGGAGAGCGCAGGAACTGGGGCCCATCAGAAACATCGAGGAATGGACGACGGCGCTCAAATCGGACGTTAGAGGGACGACAAAAACGCTCGAAGGGGATAACGCCCCGGAGATAGCGGACAGCCGTCTTCTGCATATGTGGGAAGCTAAGCAAAGCATGGAACGTCGTCTCAAAAATCAGAAATGGAACCGCAACCTCAGAAGAAGGATTGCTAGGCATAATAAGGAAATCGAAGATTATACTTTTACATTATGCGAACAAAATTGGGCCAACAAGTGTGACGAAATGGAGGGGAGCATGCACCTCTCCAAGACGTGGAACATCCTTCGGCACTTGTTCGACCCCGCAAGCTCGAAAACTCAATCCGGTATAAGATTGGCAAAAGCTAGGCACGCGTTCGTAGGGAACGATGATTATTTCATGAAGAAATTAATTGAGACGTTCGTGGGGGAAACATCGCGAACTCCACTACCCGACTATGGTGGAGCGCCTAACGAGGCGTTGGACGCCCCCATCACAGAAGCGGAAGTGCGAGCAGAGATTGTAAGACTCAGAACGAAGTCGGCTCCAGGCCCTGACGGTGTAACGAACAAAATGCTCAGAAACTTAGACGATGATTCCATTAGTTATCTAACGAAGTACATGCAGGAATGTTGGGAAAAAGGCGAGCTCCCACAACAGTGGAAGACGGCAAGCATTATTTTAATACCAAAACCCGGGAAGCCTCTGCAATTGGAAAACTTACGGCCAATTTCCTTAACTTCATGCGTGGGGAAATTGATGGAGCACGTCGTCCAGACCAGACTGATGGGCTTCATGGAGCAGGGCGATCTGTGGCCACATGAGATGGTCGGGTTCCGACCTCAATTGTGTACGCAGGACGTCATGCTCCAAATCAAACATGATATAATAGACTCAAGGTCTAAAGATGCAAAAGCAATTCTGGGACTGGACCTCACGAAAGCTTTTGACAACGTAAAGCATGAGGCGGTCCTGGAAGGGCTGAACAAGATTAATGTTGGTACCAGGACATACCGATACATCAGGGACTTCCTGACGGGAAGAACTGCTTGCATGAGGTTCCAAACGCTGGAATCCCCCACAATTGAGCTAGGGAGTAAGGGTACGCCCCAAGGATCAGTGCTGTCTCCCCTACTCTTCAACGTGGCTATGAGAGAACTCCCCGGGCAATCGGCAAAGCTCGAGGGATTAAAATTTAGTATATATGCGGATGATATCACCCTCTGGGTCAACCGGGGAAGTGATTCAGCCGTCGAAAGCCTGCTCCAGGCCGCCACCGACATCATAGTTGATTACGCGGCCGAGAGAGGCCTAGCATGCTCACCGCAGAAATCAGAATTGTTTATATACAATCCGAAACACTTAAGGTGCAAGGCACCGTCGGAGATCAAAATTAAGGTGGCGGATAAAGAGGTACCAATAGTCGAGCAAATTAGAATCTTGGGCCTGATTCTCCAGTCACACGGCCACAACGGCGAGACCGTCAAGAGGCTGCAGAATCACGCATTACAGACCCTGAGCCTAATTAGGCGGGTGGCCAGCAAAGGCCGAGGGCTAAAGGAAAAAAATTTAATTAAGCTAATACAGGCGTACATATTCAGCCGGGTGAGCTATGCAACGCCATATCTCGATTTGAAAGTGGTAGAAAGAGAAAAGATTGATTCTCTAATGAGAAAATGCGTAAAACGAGCGCTGGGACTGCCCATGTGTACATCAACAGAGAGACTGATGGCTCTAGGAGTGCACAACACATGGGCAGAACTGGCGGAAGCGGTGCGAACCTCTCAAATTGAGAGACTTAGCACCACGAAGACAGGAAGAGCCATATTGGCCAAAGTTGGAATAAATCCGGACATAGGCCCCACCCAAAAGGTGGAAGTAGATAGGGAAGTTAGAAAAAATCTGATTATCCCCCCTCTGCCAAAAAACATGCACCCGGAACATAACAAAGACAGGAGGCATAAACGAGCCGAAGCATTAAAAATTAGATTCGGTAATATCTCGGAGCATGAGGTGGCCTATGTAGACGCGGCGGGAGGTAGCGGCAGTTTTACGGTGGCAACGGCCGTCAGCGGCCGGGGTATTCCCGTGACCGCTGTCACTCTGCGCGGGCGCAACATAGAAGTTGCCGAGGAAATTGCGATCGCATTAGCTTGCGCTGGAACGGACGCGAAATTTGTGATCAGTGACAGCAAAACTGCCATACAAAATTTTAGCAAGGGAAGGATCTCGCCCTTAGCGGCCAGAATCCTAGGCCAGAGAAAGCTAGACAGAAAAATTCACATAATTTGGACTCCGGCGCACGAAGCCGTCCCCGGCAACGAGGCGGCCCACGAGCTGGCTCGAGATTTCTACCGCCGAGCCGCTACGGGGCCCCTCGATGACCGAGGGAGCGGAGAGCGCATGCTAAAATATGGGGAGATCACGCAGCATTATAGATTGGCTCGTAGACTGGTATCCCCGCCAGACCCAAAATTAAACAACAGACAAGCAGTCGCATGGAGACGACTACAAACTTATACATATCCGCACCCGGTTATGGCGAAGCACATGTTCCCCGAGGCCAGGAGCGATAAGTGTAATCTTTGTGGGGCGAGAGGGACCCTCGACCACATAATATGGGAATGTCCGTACTCTCCCGGGGGAACGCACAAAATAGGTAGCAGAGACACCTGGGAGACCCTGCTGCGCAGCTCGGACTCTGAGCTCCAGCTCCGGCTCGTCCAACTGGCTGAAGAGGCTGCTGGGACCCAAGACCTCCCAGCCTGCATCTGAGGCGGCGGCACTCGCCCCCTGACCTGCGTGTCGGGGGGTGGGTAGATCACCTTCTCCGTTGGACATTAAAGTTTATTCTATCTATCTATGATTACATTGTTTAAATTAAAGTGGTTGGTTTCAGAAAAGGTACGGAACGCATTTGTAAAAGCAGCAAATAATGCAAATGGAGGGCTCAAGATAGACGTTAAATGATATGATGTTGCGAAAGTTATGGGGAGCCCAGGATGGTACCACAGAAAGTATGGATCAAGTTTGAAAGAATAGATGCGTTAGCAGAATGCGTGCGTACCAAGCAAGAAAGCATACTTATTGCAGGTTTCACTACGTTCCACTGCAGAAACCAAAATGTTAAAAGGCTTTTGGATGAACAGGGGCACGATGAGACTACAATCTATGCATGGCGGCCTGTTAAACATTATACTTGTCATGATGTTCAAACAGGCGCTGTTTGTTTCTGATTTTCCCATGGTATGGTTGTTTCAGTTTTAAAGCGTGACATTAAAAAAAAGCGCTTCTGAATAAAATATTTCAAATGACTTTCCGGAATTAAGCGTGCTTTGTTCTCACCAAGAACAACATTTCATCCTTCGAATAGAACGGAAATAAAAGACATGTAACAATAGACGTTACGTTGACGTCATAATTTTTAGCAGGAATTAGAAAACAATTTCCTCACTAGATACCTCGCCGCTTGTATTGTTCAAAAACTGGCACGAGGGCAAGCTATACAAGATAGAAGTAGTCCGACTATAAAAGGGATTCGCCTATATTCCAGCCTAGTTTATGAAAACGACTTTTTCTCAATAAGTACGCGCTCACCGAAAATGCAGAATAGTGAACTTTAAGAACACACCTAACTTGATGGCAACATTACGCCATGACAAAAGGCAAGAAAGGAGTACAAACGAAAGACGTGTGTTTACTGATATAGCACCAAGAACATCTAGCAGACTAAAAATCGCTTTGTTTACCATGCGACTTGCACAATTCACCCTCTCCCCCTCCAAATACCGCAAGTACATCCACAATATATGCTTCCACTGAAAAAATGATATACAACACAAGTTCAAAGGATACGAAAAGGCGGTTTTTTGTGCGGGAAAAACTTCGCGGAGGCACAGCCAAGAAAATGTCAGCAACGCCATCCGGAAACCGCGATAAGCGCAGTTGGATAAACAAAGGTTGTCCGACCAGCTCAAGCAGGAAAGACAACGAGCAAGTAGAAATGAAAATAAATGACAGACCCCCTGCCGAGAGTCTGGGAAGCCAAGAGGAGTGAAGCGGCAACAGGAAACGACGAGGTTAATGGCAAATAAAGGAAGAAGTAGTGTGAATGCTTCGGGGAGTTATGGCACATCAGCATAAAAACGCCTAGACGCACCCATTGGAAAGTAAAGGGCGCAGATGAAAATTATAGACACAAGCAAATACTTCGGGATGTCTATTAGAAATTATAAAAAGCGTGCGTATTTGCAGTCTATACATGGATGCCACGGGAATGCCAATAAAAAAAATGCGATCGCTATTTCATCGAGTAACTTAAAATGTATAAGTATACAACAACTCAAGAGAAAATGTAACAGAGAGGGCGACAGAGGGTCCGTTGCCCAAGGATCAAACCAATATTCCTGTTAAAGACTTCCTAAATCTTACTGTATCACTCTCGAAAACGGCAGCTATGAAAATACTACGGAATTCTTCAATTGCTATAGGAAGGAATTATTTACTGAATGCAAGAGTAGAGCCATGAAGGCGATGAATGCTGTTGAAATTGAATAGGTGAGAAGTTCGAGAGGACAGATTTAGCAAGGTCGCATGCAGATGTATCCACCGAAACAAGGCGTACAACGCAATAACAAACATGGGTCCTCCTTTCGTATGTCGTCTTTAATGCGCAAGATAATGTTCACTAGGGCCGCGTCAACTTGCCAAAAAAATAAGACCTCTTGAATTAAGTGTAAAGTGGAGTTAGAGCGAGGTTGAGAAAATCCCAAGTTGCCAAGGAACAATGAGAGGCGAGTATGTACAAATGTTGACAATAGTAGGTATATAGAAAGGGATGATGTGGTGATGTGGTATAGCGCAGTCATGGAGGATAAGGGCGAGTACTGCTTCCGACATGCTAGAACGTCATATTTCATTCAGCTGGCGAGCCATCCATACGTCTCCTACACCGCAGACACGTGGGTCAGACGGATAATGTGTGGCGTGTGGGTCGTAATGATCACCACCACCCCCCTAATTACGCGTCCGTCGACTGTCTTTCCAGTCACAGCGACATTGCCGGGAAAGTTCAGGCAGGCATCTGTGTAGCACTTGGAACGTGATCTGGATAAATAGGGCTGCATTATCATCTATGTGCGTGTATGCCAGTTTCCGGCAAAGACATCAACTGTAGAAAATTGAAAAAGGAAAAGAAAAATATCTCATGTCACCTCCTAAATAAATAGATAACGTGATCCATATCTTTTTTATGCCAGAAAGATACATATCAGCCGCTGAATATTGTTTTTCGTGAAGGCCCGTAGAGCTCTGCGGTTGTAAGATTTCGATTAACTTTAGCTCTCAATGAATGAATTTTTGACAGACGTGTGCTACACTAAGAAATTTCCTATTAATTCCAGTGTTCACCACTTACCTTCATATTCTCAAGACACTAAGCCAAGGTAAAAAGCATGGTAGTGAACTGCCGTAATCGTGCACCCAATCAATCTGATAGCCTCAACGACCAATGTGTTTCGAAGTCCTTCATTTGTTAAGCTGAAATAGGTGCAGCCCAACACGCTTAGCAGCTGCGTAAAAAATAAGACTAGCTTTGTGTGGAAAAGCCACGCCTGCATCGTTAGGTGGCGGAAAAGTAGAGAGGCATGACTTAGGATAGGAAAGTAACCGAATGAGATTGGAGGGTTGGGAAAAAGTTCCAGAATGTAAGATACAGGAGTATCCGCGTAGAGGTGCGATAGCGCTTGAAAACAGCGTCCGTTGGGAAGAGGTTGGGGGAGGGGGGGCTTTATCTAGACACTGAAAAGACAGCAACCAGGACATTCGATTCTTTCTTCCGTCCTTTCCTCTGGTTGAAGTCATAAATAAGAGATGCAAAAAATAAATCAAAGACAGAGAAACAAGAACAAGGACAACATCCTCTAAAGGTGCACAATACTTCTTTCACCTACCTTACTTTTCTCCTGCTCCGCGCTTCTAATCCTGCTCTAAAGGCTCTTAATTCGAGTTATTTCTGCTTCTGTTTTGACGCATTCGCCTGTACCCGGGAGAAGACGCGTCGTGCATAAAGTTCCCGCTTGCGAAGGGATTACTGGTGGAAGTAGCGGAACCTGAACCACAGTAAAAGCGGAGGCGTGCAAAACTACGCACGGCCTCCCCCACATAAAAAAAAAAAAAATAGGTGGCTTAAAGTAGCATGGTACAAGGAACGTAGCTGAAATAAACATGATAATCAGAAACGAGAAAAAAGGTTCGAGGTCCAGCAAAGCATTGGTAGAATCCGAGTAAGTGCTTCGCATACTGTAGAGAGGGTACAGGGCCCAGGGCTGCATGGAAGAAAATTGAGACCGGGTTTTGGAGTGAGGGTTGGTAAGAGCGAACCAAATGTGTACAAAGTGGTAAGGCGCTCGCTATCCAACGGCGCCTGCTGTTTGTGTCTCCCTGGTTTGGTTGGTCGCGGCCGGTGATTGTGGCGATAAGGCAGTCTTGATCTCATTTCAAGCCGGGTCTCGGGGAAACCCTATCGCACAGTAAGACAGGCATACTGAAATTCCCCGAGTGGAATTCGCAGTGGGAATATTGATTTTTTTTTCACCCAATCCTTGTGTTGCTTTTTCCTATTATGCATTTTATTGTTTGCCCCAGTATTTTCACTGTCTTTTTGCAGCCATAGTCGATCGGGGCGAGTGAGTATCGTGCAGTACCACTCGCTTTCTTAGGAGTTTCAAACATCATTGTCACAGACACACATAATTCTGCACTCGCTGCACGGCTCTTTGACCGCAAGCGCAGTGACGGTCACAGAAGAATGATGTTTTTTTAATGACGCAGTGGCGGAAGCGTTCCGAGTGTTCAACGATGGCGTGAAGTAGGCAATTAGAATGACATTCACTACGTATGTGCACTTGGTAGTTAATAAATTCAGTTTTCTTTTCGTTTTGTGTTGTTTAAAAGGTTGTGCCTCACTTACCACAAGAGGATGAGAGAGGTGGCCCCCTTTGTAATAACTTCCCGATTTATGGCCTGAATTATATAGCCCCAACAATGCTTCGGGTGATCGCGAAAGACACATCAGAAGCTATGTAGGGGTGCTCCCGTCTTCTGTCTCGTTCGCGAGTTACATGCTGTTTTTCGATTATTATTTGTTTGCTTTTCGCTGACCACATAGAATTACAGGAACGATGACAACAATGTGCCATTCTTCAAGGAAAATTTCAATTGATATTTTCATTGCTTATAAGGTCGTCAAGTGGCAATACACTGAGCATCTTCAGTTTTGCTCAGTGATAATTATTATTATCATCACCATCATCAGCCTATATTATGCCAAATGCAGAACGAATGCTTCTCCCTGCGACCTGCAATTACCCCGGTCCTGGCCCAACCGATTCCAGTTAGCGCCTGCGAATTTCTTAATTTCATCATCCCACCTAGTCTTCTGCCGTCCTCTACTGCGCTTCCCTTCTCTTGGCACCCATTCTCTGACCATAATGGTCCAGCGGTTATCTAACCTACGCATTACATGACCTGCCCAGCTCCATTTCTTTCTCCTAATGTCAATTAGTATATCGGCTATCCCTGTTTGCTCTCTGATCCACACCGCTCTCCCTGTCGCTTAACATTACGCCTAGAATTCTTCATTGCATCGCTTGTTTTCGAGCTTCTTTGTCAGTCTCCAAGTTTCTGGCCCATTTGTCACCACTGATAAAATGCACCGATTGTACACCTTCCTTTTGAATGATAATGGTAAGCTTCCTGCCAGCAGCTTACAATGTCTGCCGTATGCTATCCAACCAATTTTCATTTTCTGTAAATTTCCTTCTCATGATCAGGTTCTCCTGTCGCTAATTGACCTCGGTAAACGTAGTCCTTCAGAGACTCTAGAAGCTGACTAGCGATATTGAACTCTTGTTCGCTTTCCCGGCTATTGATCATTATCTTTGTCTTCTTCACAACAATCTTCAACCCCACTCTTACACTTTCTCTGTTAAGGTCCTCAATCACTTGTAACTCGGCCCCACTGCTGCAGAAAAGGACAATGTCATCTCCAAATCTAAGAAGGTTGATGAGATATTCGCCGTTGATCCTTACTCCTAAGCCTTCCTAGATTAGTAGTTTGAATACTTCATCCAAGTACGAAGTGAATAGCATTGTAGAGATTCTGTCTGCTTGTCTGACCCCTTTCTTTATAGGTATCTTCCTACCTTTTTGTGGATAATTAGGGTAGCTGTGGAATCTTTGTGGATACTTTCCAAGATGTTTACGTAAGCATCCTGTACCCTTTTATAACGTAATGCCTCTATGACTGCTGGTATCGCGATTGAATAAAATGCTTTTTAGTAATCTGTGAAAGCCATATAGAGAGTCTGATTGTACTCTGAGAATTTCGCGATTATCCGATTGATGACATGGATGTGGTCCATCGTGGGGTATCCCTTGCTGAAACCTGCCTCTTCCCTTGGTTGACTAAAGTCCAGTGCTGCCCTTATTCTATTGGATATTACCTTGGTGAATATTTTATATAAGATCGAAAGTAAGCTAATGAGACTATAATTTTTCAATTCTTAGCGTCTCCTTTTTGTGGATTAGTGTAATGTTGGTATTCTTCCAGTTCTCTGGGACCCTTGAAGTCGATAGAAAGATCGTATGAAGGGCTTCTAGTTTTCAAGCATTATGTCTCCTTCATCTTTGATTAAATAGACAATTACTCCATCTTCTCCTGCCACTTTTCCCGATTTCATGTCTTGCAAGGCCCTTCTAACTTCATCGCTAGTTATAGAAGGAGCCTCTGTAACCTGTTCGTTACTACTTAGAATGGAGGTACCATGACTCCTTTGGGTACTGTACAGGTAGGTATAGATTTCTCCCACTGCTTTTACTATATCTTCCAAATTGCCAATTATATTATCCTGCCTATCTTTCAGCGCATACATCATGGTTTGTCCGATGCCTAGTTTCCTTCTCACTGATTTCAGGCTACATCCATTTTTTACTGCTTCATCTGTCTTTCTCACGTTATAATTTCGAATATCGCTTATTTTCTCCTTGTTGATTTGTTTTGACAGTTCCATGAATTCTGTCTGAGCTCTTGAGTTGGACACTTTCATTCTTCTTCATTTCTTTATTAGCATTTTTCTTACTTGGGAGAGCTTACCTACTTGTAGCCTTCGTGCCTTACTTCCCGCTACAATTGCTGCTTCTGAAGTCAACCTAGTTACGCTTTTGTTCATTGCCTATATGATATCTTCGTCGCTCTGTTTTAAGGCTGCATATTTGCTTGCGAGTGCTAAACTGATTTTGTCTGCTTTTACCCTTACTGCGTCTAGGCTGGTTTGTTTCTTCTCGACCAATTTTATTGGTTCTCTCTTCAAATTGAGGTGAATCCTAGCCCTCGCTAACCTATGACCACTGTACTTTACCCTACCTTACACTTCTACATCCTGCACTATGCTGGGGTCGGCAGGCAGTATGAAATGGATTTCATTTCTTGTTTCACCATCAAGGCTTTTCCAGGTCCACTTCTTGTTCTAACGCTTCCTGAAGAAGGTGTTAATTATTCGCAGCTTATTTCTTTCCGCGAATTCTACCAACATCTCTCCTCGAGGGTTCCTAGAATCCACGCCGTAGTGTCCAAGTGCTTGTTCTAAGATCATGGTTTCGATGTCGGCCATACGCATGCGGCCATGAGCGTGGCTAGATACACGATATATATTCGGCGAATTAGAACTGCTCTTAAATATTGTGTGGAAAGAAAAAGAGAATGAGAAAAGAAAAACTTTCAGCGCTTACTGGAAATGTACGAGTCGCGTATGGACGGAGCTACACCAAACAGCTTACGGTCTCGTCTGCCTGCCTCAGTCATCTGAGAAGTCTTTCCGAACAAGACGGAACTGACACTGATGTGCCGCCCAATACTAAGGCATCGGATGTGAGGAGGGTGCATAGGCAGATTTTCGTTGATAGGGCAAATCCTCAGAGTGGCGAGACGGGCCGCCAGTACACTATGTAGTGTCGTTGAGCGGAAATACAAATGGGAAGAAACGGAGTGGAGAGGAAAGACGCTCACTTGCAACTGAAGTTTAATGAAAGGTTTTCCAGGGAGCGGCCCTCCCCACATGCGCAGTCAAAAGGCAAACACAAAGCTCATGTATAATTACATGCAAAAATTGTAACAGATGCTACCGACGAAGGAGGCACCTAATTTCTTTATCCGTCAAACCAACTGACGGGACACTCACATACGTGCCAGATTGTGGGTATATCTAGCAAGCCCCAATAATTTCTTTCGTCAGTTGGTCATTACATTCGCTAAAAATGGTTGCATTTCTTAATAGCGGAATGCAACCACAGTCGTTAATGGTTGCAGGTAGGTGCACGGCACCCGCAACAGCCTTTGCACAAACCAACGCACCAACTGCCCCAACAGTCTACGCTTCATAACAATATGGTTCTGAGCCGCGCGTAGAATGTGCGACCTTGGAAGCGGTCTTATCACTACCATTATGAAATCTCGGTCAGGTAACGTCTTTATTATTTTCGTTCTCGTATCGCATTATGAGCTACGTATTGTTAAAGTATATTATTCGGAGACCATATATATATATTTCCCGTGAGCTGTGTTTAAAATATGGTCGAAAATATAAGCGGTGCGCTTATTCATACCAAAGTATTGAATTGGGAATCGCTTAATAGCATGGAGGGAGATAAGTGTACCGTACGTTTAGCTGTTTTTGGTTTATGGAAACAATAAATTGAATTGCGCATACACCGGTCAATATTTACGCGTTCTACTTTAAGGAATGGCTTTAGGCGGTCGATAATCTAGCGAATTCAGAGGTGTATGCCTTTTTTTCCATTGCATAGGATGCATCAGGCCTGTGCATAAATGACGTCAAACCAAGTATATATAGAACAGGTGCTGTTGCCTAAGCTGCTGCTTCAGAGCTAACTGGCTCATAATGACTAAGTTATAACTGCGGAATACAACTATACAGCACAACGAAGACGAACGTGACATACATTTGTGACATTGTCAAACAAGACTCTAATAGGTTTGAATTGTTTCTACAGCTTTGCAGGCATTATAGCGGCGGCGTGAGAGACGACGACAATGGTTTGACAATTTTACACTCTGTCGCAGAGGCTTATTGCACTGGTTTTTTCACCACGGACGACAGAAGATGAGTTGTAGTATAGCAGCTGAAGAAATTGTTACTTCGCAACTGCTGCTACCATCCTGAAGATCGTTCATGATAGCGGATGAGTGACACCATGTTGCTCTGCGTTTACATCCTTGCTTCTAATACATGACCTTCTTCCAACTTCATTTAAGCAGTACAATTAGGATGGTTCGCCTTTGTTTGTCCGCATTGCCCTTCTGTGACATAAAGTAGAATTGGGTGGCAATTGGTCGCATCAGACGAGATTTCGGTCTGTGTCTCCTAAAGAAAGGGACGTTCTGTAAAGGGTCTTGAAGGTGGTAATAGGGCGACAAACCAAGAACACTGCTCTTGACAATAATCTTCAACAAAGTGCGGGCCTTTTCGAAATTTTCGAGATGAAATTTTAGCGTTCCCGTTGTCTGATTTCCGCACTCAAGTTTTATTGCAATTTTACTAATATTAACTTCACGAAAGACCAACCATCCAGCCCATCTATGCTCATCAAAAGGCTATTTTTGCTCGAATTGTTTACAGATGTCACATTCAGTCGTTACATAGCAGTGCAAACTTTGTTAGATATCAGGAATCTGTGCCTCCAAATCTTTATTTCTTCTGTTTCTTTCACCTTGCTACAGTGTCTTTATAGCGAACAGCTTTCTTTGGGTCTTAGACCTTTTTTACTGCGATAGTAATCATATGGACACTACAAGCGATTTCTTACCCTCGTTAACGCCGTTGGCATCGGTGTCGTTGTGACCTTCCATGTATACTTAGGTATACGTATGCTATATGCCATGCCATGGCATACAACATGCGGTATATGCGCATTATATTGACGCTCCATTCTATGACTAAAGTTGGTCATACCAGATATTAGATTCCTGACAAAATTATTCCTCAGAATTTTGATAACGGGAACAAATTTCATGAAACAAAACACCAGCAAGGCATGCCTTTTACCTTAAATCTTCTCAGACTTACCTATTAAAAGTGCGAAACAATAACAGAACTCAAACCTAAAGATGATGTAACTCTATTGGCACTGCAGTGCGCTGCCTGAGGTATTGGCCCATGAAAGAGGTTTGAAACAAACCCGATACGGAAAAGTGGTGATAAAGTAGCTAAGAAAGACGTTCGTTTTAATTTACAAACATGAACGGAATTGTCCGATGGCAGAATTCAAACAGCCGACCCCTAGCACCACAGCTTATTTTTTACTCAGTCAGCTTACGTTTACTTCAATTCATACTGCCACTAGAGCTACGAGTCTTCCACTCAGTGTAATATTTCAACATGTTGCTATCGCATTCATTGCATCGCCTCTGTGGCGAAACTGTGATTTGTTTTTATGCTCCTCAGTGGTCTGTGGTGGTAGGACCTTCGCCACTCGTATAAACGCGCCGATGCAAAGGCCGCGTACTACAGCAGAACCGAGTTTTGAGGCGCTTTCGTAGCCGAACACCAACTGTCATAGCCCTTTGAGGTGGCATGTGCTGCCGCGTGAGAACTTGGGGTACCTCAGTGCTTATATGCTGTGTTGAAGTTGTTGGGAAGGACAGCACTCCTTTTCTCTCCACCGCCCCTCCCTTGTGGTGGTTGCAGCAGAGGGATATGGTGGTGAAGGAGAAGGACGGTCTTTCCCTTCCACGCCGACACTCCCGCTGTGGTTCACAACACACATATGACGAATCGGCTGATATTTGTAGCAGCCTACACCGTGATGATGAATCGACTGATATATAAATATAGCAATCTACACCACCACTGATGCGCGGTCAAACGACTGCGTTCCCCACAAACTTGCGCAATGGAATCACAGATGCTACCTCAATATCCTGAGCGCAAAAAGATACAGCCTCAAACATATACATTTTTTAAAGTAAAACCAATAGGCTACATAGGCGATCATTTTCAATGGTATCTGCGCAAATCTCGCTGGTGTATACCTTATTTAGAAACCAGTTGCTTTAGATGACACAGTCGAGTTAGGGACAGTCGGGTGCCGCACGATTTCGGATGAGCCCATTTGCCAGTGTGGTCTGCCCATTTCCCTTCAAGGCGGCAGCGATGACAGCGGAAGGGCCATTTGGCGAGCGATGAGGAGAGGAAGAGAGGGACGGCGCTGCTTTCAGAGACTCAGGGGGTCACTGCCTATGCGCCTCGTGGATGGCCCGTATCGACCACGTCGAAAGACAATAAAGAATGGCGCGTGGCCAGAAATGACTTACTCCGCGACCTAACACGATATTTAAGGGAACGGTGGGACATGTATGAAAGCTCGTCTCGCGCCATATTAACGCAGTTATGTGTAATCGTCACACATGTGTAATGGCATCGGGGATCAAGAAAATTGTGCCGCGGAGCAAAAATGGATCTCGGTTGCGCTGTTTTGCTTATCCGTTTAAGGTGCTAGCGCTTTCGTGCCTGTAGTAATGGCATCCGCGTAGCGAAGGCTAATGCTTATGTCGGTACATCGGCCAATACGTGCGAAAGAGGAGGCTAAGGCTTTCTTTAAAGAATGAGCTCCAATCCACGCTGTGAAATTGTTTGGCCAGCAAAGTTGTGGTATGACCTAATCCGATTGACCGGTGTGATGTAACCTTAAATTGCACGCACTGTTAGATGCATGCACTATTATTATGAGAGTAGAGCGAAGCATAAAAGAAAAGTACTGTCTTTGATTTTTGCATTGCTCTGGTGATATCTTTCAAAAGTTACCTGCGGTTTTCCTGCTTCAGGATTATGTGCTATTGGTAAGAGGAAGCAAAGAAAAAAAAAATGGGGGAACAAATACCGCAATGCCTATGGAGTGTCACTGCGTTTGGAATAGGTAAAAACAAGTTTAACATAGGTTTCTTCTCGATTTACAAGCTGGATGCGTTTTTAACGGAAGTTATTGAGCCGTATAGATGTGTCCACGGCAAGCATTGGATGGCAGCCTGTCCGCAGTGAGCTTACATTTCATCTTTGCGCTACTAAATCTGCTTACTGATGGCGTGGCGTCTCCTACAGTTGTATTCATGCATAGCCCACGCAGACTGTAGCTGAATGATAGAGCTATAGCGAGCATGCTGGCCTGAGTTTGCGCCTAACATGTGCCGCTCCTAAAAACTGTTATATTGGAATCACCATCCGAGTCGCAGTTCCCAAGGCTTTTGTGCGCTTCTAAAGAGTAGATTAGACTCGATGCAATGAAATATAGCTTAACTTCTTACGAGCATTTTACATCACCGTCTTGCACTTCATTTCTATAGCGTTGGAGTGCTGTATAAGCTATGACATTGTTATAAAAGTAATTAAGATGTATTATAATTCTATTTCTAGAAACTGATGTCGGGCTTTCCTTCGGTCAAGGTGATTTCTTTATTTAATGAGAAATATCAAAGGAACTCGCCTATATATAGAGCAACGTGCGATAAGATTCTTTAAGTGCCGTTAAATCTGATTTACCTAATTACAATATAGAAAATCAGGCAAATAGTATGATCCCGCAATCACACGCTTAGTCGGCTGCAGGCGGATGTGTCACCGAATTACGCTAGCATTACCACTGCATTATTTACATGTCATTTTCTTATAACCTTTAAAATAGGTGTTTTTTGAGGAGGTACGTCGTTTTCTGATCTCCTTTCATTCGGTCATTAAAATGTTTTCTGGGCTCAGTGGGCAGATGTTTACGAAGACATTTCTTTGCGTTATTCTAAAGATGCTGAGAACATACGAGAAAAGTGTTCCATAAGTATGTTTTCATTCTTTCTCTGACTGATATATATCATCTCAATAAAGACAAATCGTATGCAAGCGGTCAGACGTGCTGCTTCCCCGCTTTGCCGAAGTAACTATTACGTATAATGCATCGAGTGTAATCTATTCTGCCGAGACACATTTGCTAGGCTAAGAGTGTAGACGCATATTGGATAAGTATGCATTCATGAAGTGGCGCTTCTCTGGAATATTTTTCCCACACCAAATGGACCTGGGAGACAAAACGCAACTGCTTACACTGTGTAACAGACACCAGCAACACCAGCAACGTCGCAGACAGTCATGGGAAAGAAAAAAAAAACGACCCTTGCTCACGGAAGGATAGTGTTCGTGCCTCTCAAACGAAAAAGCAATGGGAGAGAACTTAGAGCGTTAGAGTAAGGAGATCGGTAAAGAGAGGAAAAACGAGTATATCAAGTTCTGACTTTGTCAGGTGATTGACAATTTGCGTTACATGAGCAATCAGCGAAATCTGGAACTAAGTTGACTTTTGCACTCGTCGTATAGAACCTGACTGAGAGCCGGCTGACACTCTATCTTGCTAATACGATAAGTGTATTTCTTTATTGTAGCTTTCTTCTTTAGGTAATTAATACCCTTTGAAGTAATAATTTTTTATTATTTTGCATTAATGTTGTATGTGTGTGCATACGTAACATCTTTCGTCATTGCAGTAATTCCTCTATTTGTTTTCTTTAAGTTGTATGTGCGACTGTCAATTAAGGGCAAAGGTGTAGCCGGCGCAGTCGACAGGCACGAAAATATCCCTTAGCACAATAAGATAACGAAAGAAAACCCATCAAAGTCATCCAAAAAGCAGGTTTTTCAAAACGATACAAAGTAATAATGTTCATTCAGGGCATTCACTTCCGTTCACATGTTCGTAGTTGTACATTTAACTTTCATGCTATTATTGTGATAATTGACGCATAGGAAGGAATTGTATAACCCACATCAGGAAGTGATGCGGCTTGCGAGTAATTTAAATTCTGCCGTGATTCTGCTATAATGTTGTCGCTCTGTAAATGCAGCAGGTACGAACATTGTTGGCGTGCAAGAAAAAATGTATCCCTACGGCCAAAAAGACGTAGAAGGCGGTAACATTCACCACGGTATGTTATAATTGACTTTCTTTAGAACATATGCAGTAAGCCACTGTTTACCCCGAGTTATCAAAAGCTTCACACCTTGCCATGACGGGGTGGTTGCGTAGCTTACTATAGTGGAAACCAGCGCCAAATTACTATGGGCACAAAATTCCTTTTGTGAACCTCTAATGAGGCTGGACTGTCTAACCACCTGTTAGTGTGAGCGAAGATTCCGTTCCGAGTGTGTCCACAGCGACTGCCCCCTTATTAGTTTTGTGTGCCCTTTTTCTCATCTGTCTACCCCGTTTTTTCTAACACAATTGTATGCTAGCCAACCGGGCATGGCTTTAGCGCCCTTGCCTTTCTTTACCCGATGCCTCTCTCTCTCTCTCTCTCTCTCTCTCTCTCTCTCTCCCCCTGTTGTAGCACTGGTTACAATTCCAGACGCGATACGTAAGAATGCTGCTAAAGACCACGCTGTAATGCCATCTATACTATATTTTTCATTGATCACCATTAAACTATTCAGCTTTCCTTCATCTGAGTTGCGTGAATGTGCGTTCCTTATTCCGCAAAATACTCATGACTTCCACAATTGCTAAAGGGCCACTTAATCTTCACCTTCAACTTAATAGGATTTCATGGCAGCCTGCCTGTACGCTCTTTTACCAAACGTTATCTAGACACACATGGCCGGCTGCGACGAATATAAAATGGGAGTTCAGATATATTAACTTTCATATAAGCGTTCATCTCCAACGCCTTTTTCTCTTCTTTCTTTTACAGCGAACTCTTTATGCACAGGTTTCCATGACACTTTCATGTGTGCGAGCAAGAACTGTCATCATCAGCAATGGCTCGTACCATTCCTCGCCCATTCGTTCTCATCTTGCACAGCTGGCTCCGTTGTCGCTGATTATGCCAGCGTTCCCATACTGCCCCTCACGCTCTTGCCACTTCTCATGCCTTCGTCGACGTCTTCTTCCACAGCTGGCTCCGAGGCCACTCATTATGCCAGCGTTCCCATAGTGCCCCTTCCTCTGCGAAGGCTCTGATGGCACTGGCCCTCTGCGGTGGGTGCGGTGATTTCCGTCTCAAATTATTTGCCTCAACAATCGCGAAATTAAAAGAATACTGCATATAGTGAATCCGTATAACGAACGTATAACACGAATCAACGCGAATGTACACAAATAAATGTGTGTGCTTACCTTTCGTCACGATGACCACTGGTGAAGAAAATGCGTTCGTACCTTTGTTCAAAATTTTGTGTCACCTCTTTCTAGTTTGCTACACGGCTTCGCTGGTCACACACCTTCACAGATTGGAATGGCTCGTAAGTTGTTTTCTTCCTGTCTTCTTCAGTAGTGCTGCCGGAACATTGCAATGCTCTTAACCATAATGGTTGCTTCCGACTGTTTTATTCAAGCAACGCGGCGGCGCCCAGCACCTTCATAATTCAGAAAGTGCGCTGCGTGACTTATTGCTTGCTTTTTTTCTTCTTTTTATTTCAAAGACGTCGTGGTTCAACTCGATACAAGGCTCACAAATCTATGTTCGAATAACTTTCAACTACAAGACTCGACTATTTTCTGTAGTGTTTATACTCAGTCTGTGGTGTGATGTGTGGTTGTCTGACTTTGTCTCCTCTTCCGTTTTTATCTCTTCTTCAAGAAGGTAGGCGAGGTTTGCCTTTCAGCAGACAATTTCTGGCCAGCTTGTCTTTCTTCTGTGTGTGGGTGGGTTCTGTAAATGAGTACTGTAATAAATACTAAGGATGATGATAATTTTTATAGTATTTTAATGTGCAACTACTACTACTACTGCTATTGTTTTATTATTATTATTATTATTATTATTATTATTATTATTATTATTATTATTATTATTATTATTATTATTATTATTATTATTATTATTATTATTATTATTATTATTATTATTATTATTATTATTATTATAGTTTGCATGGCTTTTAAAGAGACGGTGAACGCAAATATTAGGTAAAGCTAAAGTGAGAGAATAAGGTTAGAAAACGTCTAAGCTCATATCAGTAATATCGAGAGTAGAGCCTTAGTAATAGAGAAACTGAAGTAAGTGTAGGACAAGGTGCGATACTCTATGGTGACAATGAGTTGCATGTAGACTTTATCGGAAATTTTGCTTCCCATACATTGGTTACTATCGTTACAGGCAGCGCCAGACGAAGATGCGTAAATTATATCAATATTTTGCATAAAGTTTCCCACACCAGAAGCACTGCACACTGCGCCCTTAAGCAGTGCTGGAATTCGTTGTCTTCACTTTTTTTTATATATAAACAACGCCTAAATACACGCCAAATGAAGAATATTGCAATACGAATCTTTCTTTATAACATTTACCTTACAAAATATATAAGTGTTGGCCACACGTGAAAATAAAAACGGGATGAATGGCTGGCGGCCTTCGCATTCCGGTGAAAGCCAAAATCACGTGTGGCTCTGGGCGACAGTTCTCCAAACAACTAAACCCGACTTACTTTTTTGGCATGTAATGAGAAATATCTTAAAGGTGCGTTACGAGTGTTTATTGATGACGCTGATAAATCTTTCAAGCCTCTTTAGATCTTTCAAAAGTGACATTGGTTATAAGATACCTTTTGCATGGAAATGTTACGCACAGTTATCTGTGCAAAACAAAACAACTGTTATGGCTATAATTCAGGCATGGTAATAGTGTTCCCTAGGTGTAGTCCTCCCTTGTTCTTTTTTTTAACAGATGTGCCACTCGTTTGATGCGTTATGAGAACCATGTTTCAACTCCCAGGAACAATTTTCGCCACCTGTTTAGGCGAATACGTTCTTAACAAGAAAGAAATCGTTCATAAATACAATATCTTTATTTTCACCTGTGCATACTCTTTCTCATTTTAACAAGGAGCTATGGTATTTACAGAGCCGTATTATTATATTCTCAGCTTATATCCTGCGAAACATTTCGTAGAAGTGACGGACGAGAAATTAAAAGCAAATAATAGCGAGTGCGTTGATAATTCTTCCAATGCAGCAATTTCTATTTCGTCGGTTTTTCTCTTGCAACGTTATTAGCCTTCGTCTAGACCAGGAGTGAACAGTGCAGGATGAGGTGTCTCTAAATTTGAAGAGGTTCCATGACAACGCTTGACTGCCGTTTGGTTTTCATGCGATAGAACCATCCAGCGCCTCTCTTTTTTCTTCTTGTGATCCGGGCACTGGATAATTTCCGAGCGAAGTTGACCTGGTCTCCACAGAAGATCACCAGAAGCTGCAAAATATTTTTAAAGAAAAATGGCGCGTTATAGCAATACCACAGGTGCTTCAGTTAAAAAAATACGGAAGACGGGTACATTAAATGCAACAAATTCGTACGCAAGAATGGTCCCTAAGAGTCGTAATAGGTAGTACAAGTGAAGGTGGCTGTCCATTCTTCAATAATTCAAAGTGAGAAAGAGTTTTTGAACCTCACCTTTGTGTCATGTTGTACCCGTAAACAGCAAAGAAAGAGCTTTATATATTATATGTTACCACGGATTTGCAAAATATTTGAATTTCGTAGAAACAAAATTATCAGTTTGTGCAATGTTCTTTGTTCCTTATCTAACGACTAATCGTGCATCTAATATATTTATTTACAGCAAATTACCCTACTACTCCTTACTTACCTCGTAGGTGGACCCTCCTCCATATTATCGAAAGGCCCAGATAAGTGAAGACATGGCGAGTGCGACAAACCAGTTGATCCCTCGGCAAGTAGCGCTGTCTGTGTAGTATTCTGCGACAGGAAAAAAAATTGATAACATCCGTGATACATTACTTCCAAGTTTTCCCCTATAGGAAGTCTCTAACATGTTAGCACTGAGCTTCATAAGAAATAAATTGGGACAATCCAACAAGAGTCCTTCAAGAAGCACCGAATAATCCTAAGAACAAAGAGAAGTAGCCCGAATGCACCGAATGCATAGCTTGAAAGCGCATTTTCGCTTCCATAAATGTTTGTTTCAGAAATGCAACAGAAATGCAATAGAAATGCACTCGTTAGCATTTCCCATATAAGTCAGCAAATATGACAGTGTCCCATCAAAATTGCAGTTGACCATTGGATAAAGCTGAAGCACATGGTACTTGGCAAATTGCCGAATTTTCGCTGTTACCATACAATATATGAACTCTATTGCACAAGATGGTTCGTACGCGAGAACATATCTTACCGAAGCACAGATCATTTCCTATAGCGAAGCTACGTTTGTGACAAGTAGTGTCATTATGCTTTGCACGCAGGCAAACAAAAATAGGCAGCCGGCCAGTGAAAAAATAGTTTTGCTAATTATCCTTGCTAATTTGGCCTTGGCTTTTATTGCGATGACCAATATATGGACGCTCCAAGCGCATTTCAGTCGTCGCCGTCGTCGTGAGGTTCTCTATAAAGTCCAAGGACAATGAAAGTGTCGTCACGTGCCGTATTGTGCATGTGCGAGTGAAAGCTTGCGAGGGAGAGCCAGCGAACGCGGTTCAATCTCATGTGCGCGAGCGAGGAACTCGGGCCGGAAGTGTGCCCTCTCCTGTCGTGCGCGCGGCACGGGGTTCAGGCGAGGAAAGGGGGGGGGGGGGTGAGGCGTTCTTGTCCGGCAGCTGCTAGGGTGCCTCGATGTCCTCCTCACCTAGAGATAGTGTATATGGCTCCCGCAGGAAGCCAGATTTGGGCATAGGTCTACCATTTTGCAATCCAGATTTGTGCACTGAAGCCACCTATCATTGGCACAGGGGCTATTGCACTGATTATACCCTCGAAACCCCGAAGGTATTTCAGACGGGTTCCATCTTCTCATGAGCTGGTTGCAGCACTGAGGAAACTACACGAATTCTTAGCCAATAGGAAGGCCGAATGCCCCTTGACATGTGCTCATCTACACCGCGTCGTCTGCTCAGCGTCGGCTTGCCATCATGTAACAGGCTCTATGGCTGGTCGACTGACAAAAAGAAAAAAAAAACGTTTTGACGTCGTAACCGTAAGCTGCCTTTGCATGCATGCAGTCGCAAGACTTCCCCTTGACCTGTACACTTTACCTGCAGTTACCTTGCAGCCTCCTTGGCAAGTAGTGCGGGCTCACGCCCTTACAAATGTTCATCTGTGCCACAACGTGTGCTCGGCCAATATTTGGCGTCTACTTGGCGTTTGCTTACTACCGTCATCACGTGCCATGCTAGTGCGGGGTAATAAATTAATGAAGCAGTGATGCAGTGGCTATGGTAGCTTTCGGCATAGCCAACGCATCACCAATGCTAATGCTGTGGCGTCATCTGCTACTAGAAATTAAACCAGTTTTACGGCTTGGTGGCATGTCTGTAGACCTAGCAGCGTGAAAACGAACAGCCGGTCCCAATTATTATGACGAAACATACCTAAGTATTTTACCTCAGCTTGAGATGACACTTAGCGATATCGAATTTTGCCGCTTGTTTCTTGCTGACAAGGCGGAGAGCCAGTGACAAGCGCGCATTTGGATCGAAGCGGGTGGTCGGCGCTGTATGGGCTCTGCAATGTTGTCACTGTTAGGGTGGCTTCTCTGCAGCGATTCGGAGTTCCACGTGACTGCATTTGGCGAATGGCAACGGAGCGACATGTGGAAACACACTGCCCCCTTTACTAGATGCCTGCATAATGGCGCGCGCTCTCAGCGGAACAGACCTGCCCTCAGTTGTGGACAAGCGTCACAAGGTGGCACTCGTGACCAAGACTATCATGACGGGTGGTGGGGGCGGCTGGTTTACGTGGTCGATACCACGGTGAAACGATGGTCGTCGCAATCCTTGGGGTGTGCATTTTAAAGGTTGGTTGACTGGCACAAGAATAGCTTTCACCTGCATATTCTTACACCGGGATCGCCTGTAATGCCCACAAACATACTCTGAGCTACGATGAATATTCATCGCAGTAAAACACGTTGTGGGGCTAGTTGGTGCATAGCCTTCAATAGGTGAAGCGCCAATAGTGACGGCACACAAGAAGAAATACAGTCAGGACAAGGCGCCTTGTCCTGTCTGTATTTCTTCTTGTGTGCCGTCACTATTGGCGCTTCACCTATAGAAAGATCCATGGCCTTCGAGATTCGCGCGCACGCCTGACGAAATTTTCGGAAGCCACGCCAGGTTCCGCCAGCAACATGTGGCGCTCGCGACCAACGCTAGTGAAAAGAAGAAAAGGGAGAAGGTTTGGCAGCTGGTTTTGCGCTCATGCGGCAGGCACCTAGTGAAGGAGGCAATGGGAAAACAGAAGCCCAAATCTGGCTCCCTGCGGGAGCCATATACACTAATTCTATCTTCACGCGCCACTCCGTACAGAGCGGAGACAGCCGCGGCGTCTACTACGGCGTTGGGCATGCGAATGGCTTAGCCGTAGTAGACGCTTTTGGCGGACGCCGTAGGGAGCGTTGCCGGCATTCGTGTGTGTTGAAAGCGATCTGCGACGTGGCCACAGTGCGCCCCCGCGCGGGCCTCATTTTCAAAGGGATCTGCGATGTTTGCAGAGTGCTCGTAGTGTCGGTAGCTTCACATGCGCTGCGCATTTGGCGTTTCGCTCTAGTTGAAGCGAGAGATGCACGAAAGTTAATTCGCCTCCTGCTTCCGTGATTCCTCACTCCAGTATCTTGACAGCGAGTTTCCGCGCTCATCGAGCGAGATGTATTCATGTTTACCTGTGCGCGCGTGACACCGTGCTTGTTAATTTAGTAAAAAACTCGTTGGTGGGCTAGTTGGTTTGAATCGATGATAGAATCTGTAAGTGCAACTGAACATGAACCTAGAAAGAATTAGACACACCAAGACAGCGCTGTCTTTGTGTGTCTATTTCTTTCTACGTCCTCGTTCGGTCGTGCTTAAAGATTCTATCATTAACTGTCCTTAATTCGTACAGCTGTCCACTAATTTGCTACTGCAATCGTTGCTACGCCTTTCAGGTGGAACTGAGAATATTTTATTACCAGCACTTTGTCTCGGGTGCCCAGAAATGTTGCTGTGCTGAACAGATGGATGGCATGGCATTTTTTTTTCTTTGAGGCGCACTAAATTTCTTTCAGTGTACACCTAAAGAGGAAAGGAATGAGTGAAATCGTAAAGCATGGAAAAACCTAAAGGCTAAAAAAGGCAGGATGAACAAGTTGGTGCACTGCTAAGGATGGAGCGCGCAGGATTAAATCCTGACTGTGGCGGCTGCGTTTCGATTGGGACGAAATGCAAGAATGACCATGTCCCGTGCAATGATGCCAAGTTAGGTATCCCCTGGTGGTCAAAATTAATCTGTAGCTCCCCCACTACGACGTGTCTCTTAATAAAATCGTTCTTCTGGCGCGTAAAACACCGGAATTCAATTTAAAATTTCATTCCTTATATCCGTAGCGCACATAGTGAAATAATAACAAAGCTGCCAGAAATAGCATCTTCGTCAACAATGGGACATAGATGCGGCCCGAAACACATACAACATTTGCATCTAAAGCACATCCCGCTGTCGTTCACATTAAAACATCAATCGCTCTGGAGCAGTAATGAATTAGAGAAGATAAGCTCGAACAAAACAGAAAAAAATTAAGAATTCGGTAGAAGTCGAAAAGAAGCGATAAAGAACATAGAATAAAATGTTGCTTTCATTGGCACTGCTGACCCCCATTCGAGCGCCCATGCTTCGTTTGGTGCTGGCGTCGCTTCATTCATCTTTCATGAGCAGAAATTACAGCCTTCCTTCGCGCTCTCTTCTACAGTGAGGAACTAAAAACACGGGGTCCGAGCGAGCGCACACCCACGGAAGCGAAAACAGCTGTGCACCGGCGATCATTTGCCGCAAGGCCCAGGACACCGCTTATGGCTCACACACTCTTCGCCTCCGTCATTATCCATAATGCACTGAAAAGCCATACCGCCAGGACCATCGCCCGCGCAGCCTCATAGGGCCTTCATTCTCGGTGTTCTATGCGCGGCAAGCATCGCGTGGTTCGTGTTTAATGGTCACCGCGTTTCCACCAACTCCATAGCGCACGCTACGCCACCATCTATCAATGTGCCTCAAGACTGATACATATTTCAGAATGCCACTAAGAAATTGATGTACCATGTAGAAGGGACGCTTACTTTCCACTGCATCATATTGAGCGGTGGCTTGTGTGCAAATGAACATGCATCTACGTCACTCGCTTAAAAAAATGGCGCGAGAGGAACCTTACTGAAGTGCCTAAATTTACTACAGCGTCTGTAAATGGAGTTTAAATCTTGCATCCCTCGCATTTACATAAAACGCTCAATCTTAGCCCAAAACGTGGATTGACTCAGTTTGTTTGATTTCGTAACACCAGAGCGTTACCAGAGCACCGTTAAGATTCCTGTCGAGAGTGCTGTGTCAAGCTGATAACGCGCAATCCGTTCGTGACTAGGAGGTACCGGGCTCGCAGCGTTAAAGAAAGGAAATGCGGGCAAGACGGATGGCGATTATCGTTTGGGGAAAAAACACAATCAAAAGCCTGTAAACCTTTTTTAGAGTGTGGCCCAACAAATCAGCTTCCAAGGAAGAGCGGTCATGTTTCAATGGATACTATCACACATTGGCATCTCGGGAAACGAGGCCGTTGATGCTTTGGTGGCGTCCGCAAAACGTCTTAGATTGGGCAGACGACAATTTCTGAGAATTCGATGAAACTGGACTACTTATAAGCCACCACATACCGTGCTTGCACCAGAATGAACGTGTAGCGCTGGCTTTGTACCTTACACCAATCACTGACCATGCTCTAACTCGCCGCAGTAGGTAACTACTGCTGGAGTTACACATCAGGCGTGTTAATTCCTGACATCGCGTTCACAAGCAAGGACGTGCCCTGAGCCCTTCGTGCCTCGCTCGCGTACACTCCAGCGAAACGCTTCAGCAGTTGCTTCAGCACTAACTAGCCGCAGTTCCGATGAATGCTGCTGAGCAAGTTTCAACGACTTTATCATACACGAACAATATCTTAATGATATATTACTTGCGAAAGGTCTCGTATCTACTCGATATCAGGCTGACAAAGCTATACTGAAAATCATGCCAACCATGGGACTAGACTTTCGTCGGTAACGCTGGAACTCTGCCCGTGTGGCTGTGCGACGTATCGTTTATTTCTTACTTTATATATATATATATATATATATCGCTCAGTGCTTGGCATTTTTTCATCTCTGGCTGATCCTACTGTCACTTATTCTTGTGTAAGAGCGTGACAAACTGGTGGAGGTGCGGGGTAATTTAATCTATGCACCACACCCCTCCGAGCAGTAGGAGCTCCAGCCCTGTACCGGTGGTTACGCCTGTACACCGCGCCAGCAGAAGGATCCGTGGACAAGCCCCTGAGTTTGGACTCCTCCCAGAGAAAATGGCAGCTCCGACCACGCCAACAGGTATGGAAGGCCCAACGCCGATTCATTGTACGCTGCTGAATCCGCGAACGCCAAATCCCTTCCACGGCGCCATACATGAGGATGTTGAAGACTGGCTGGTCCACTATGAACGTGTTGCCGCGTTCAACAAGTGGGATGACGCAGAGAAACTGAAAAACGTATATTTCAGCCTTAACGATGGTGCACGTGTTTGGTACGAGAACCGTGCAGATGCCCTAAATTCATGGGCATAATTCAAACGCCGGTTTCTTGAGACGTACGCGAGCCCTGATCGCCGGGAGCGAGCTGAGCGTGATCTTCAGTCCCGTATACAAATGCCGAACGAAGGTGTCGCAATGTATGTCGAGGACATGACGCGTCTCTTTCGCCGAGCCGACCCCAGCATGTCGGAAGAAAAGAAGGTGCGGTACCTGATGCGCGGAGTGAAAGAGCAGCTGTTCGGCGGTCTCGTGCGCAGTCCTCCCAAAACAGTGTCAGAATTTCTTTCCGAGGCCGTCACCATTGAACAGACGCTTCGGCAGCGGGCACCATCCTACGAACGCCAAGTGAACGCTGCCTCACCTACGGACTTCTTCGGAGCTCTCGGGGGCCACGTCGATTTCTTTCGAGAGCTCATTCGTTCCGTCATCCGCGAAGAACTCCAGAAGCTGTCGGTACCCTCACAGCCGACGCTCAACTCCTTGTCCAGCGTTCTCCGTGACGAAGTCCAGCAAGCGCTAAGAGAACCACCCTTCAACACCGAAGCTCGACCACTAAGCACTGACAGCTCCCGCATGTCGTATGCGCAAGCTTTGAGGCAACCTGCCCCACCTCCCTCCCCACTTCGCACCGCGTGCCCGGCCATGCTACAGCCCGTCCAAGCGGCCTCGTATTACCAGGACCACAGACAGGCCCCAAGGAAATCAGACGTGTGGCGGGCAGCTGATCGCCGTCCCCTTTGCTTTCACTGTGGCGAAGCTGGGCACGTCTACCGACAGTGCTCCTATCGAGAGCTCGGACTACGCGGATTTTCAGCAAACTCGCCGCGACCTAGGTTCGGCCAGCGTCCTCCTGAAATTGAACAATACGTTGCCCAACAGTGCGGATCCACATCAACTCGACACAAGTCACGCTCCCCTTCGCCGCGGCGGTTTTCTCCGACTCGCCGTACGTATTCGAGTGTGGTGCGGGGTCGGTCGCCCAGCCCGCGCCGGGAAAACTAACCACAGCGACCTTCGGGGGCGAGGCCGCTCAGTCTGGACGTGCTCAAGGACCCCTACTGACGCGTACGCGGACCGACGATACATCGACGACGACGGTACCTGCTGATTACAGAAAAAGAATTTCCTTGGACATTCCTGTACTCCTCGACGGTCGCGAATTGACTGCTTTAGTGGACACTGGAGCGGATTATTCTATAATCAGCGAAAAACTGGCCACCCTTCTGAAGAAAGTGACAACGCCTTGGAATCAAGCGCCAGTTCGTACAGCTGGCGGGCACATCGTCACCCCACTCGGCATGTGCACGGCAAGAATACAGATTCGCGGCTCTACGTTTGTTGCCAGCTTAAGCATTCTCCCTCAGTGTTCTCGAGACCTAATCATCGGCATGACTTTCTCCGGGAGCACGGAGCTATCATCGACATTCGCCAACGCCTCGTCACTTTCTCGACAAAGAGCGCGGCAGCGACGACCAACACCATCCACCCTCGAGCACCTCTTCGTGTCGTCGACGACGCTGTCCTGTTACCACCACGTGCAAGTGTCGTGGTTCAGGTGGCATGTGACAGACTCTTACACGGTGAAGCGGTCGCAGAAAGCAATCGCTCTCTGCTGCTTTCTCAAGGTATTTGCGTAGCAAGAAGCCTTATTGATCTCCATGATGGCACGCTTCGGTTTTGTGTTGACTACCGGAAGCTAAACAACGTCACAAAGAAAGACGTGTACCCGTTTCCTCGTGTCGACGATTCTCTGGATAGATTGAGGCGCGCGAAGTATTTCTCCTCTATCGATCTGAAAAGTGGCTACTGGCAAATTGAAGTAGATGAGCGGGACCGTGAGAAAACTGCGTTTGTGACTCCGGACGGCCTTTACGAATTTAGAGTACTCCCTTTCGGCCTCTGTTCCGCGCCAGCCACATTCCAGCGAATGATGGATACAGTTCTCGCTGACCTCAAATGGAAAAGCTGCCTCGTCTATCTCGATGATGTCGTTATCTTTTCGGAGACTTTTGACGAGCACCTTCGACGGCTTCGGAATGTACTCGAAGCCATTCGATCGGCTGACCTTACACTCAAGCCAGAGAAATGCCATTTCGGTTACGAGGAACTGAAGTTCCTTGGTCACGTCGTGAGCGCGGCAGGTGTTCGGCCCGATCCCGAGAAGACTGATGCCGTAGCTGCTTTCCCCACTCCAACCGACAAGAAAAGTGTCCGACGGTTTTTGGGCTTGTGTGCCTACTATCGGCGCTTCATTGAAAATTTTTCGAAGCTTGCAGAGCCGCTATTTCGCCTTACACGTGACGACGTACCATTCCTCTGGACTGATGAACAACAGACTGCCTTTGCAGAGCTACAACGTCGGTTGTCTTCTCCTCCCGTGCTCGGTCATTTTGATGAGGATGCTGACACAGAAGTACGCACTGACGCCAGCAATATCGGTCTCGGAGCTATCCTGGTGCAACGGCAAGACGGAACTGAACGAGTTATCGCCTACGCGAGCCGCACTCTGTCACGGGCAGAGTCAAATTATTCCACCACAGAGAAGGAGTGCCTTGCGGTTATTTGGGCTACTACAAAGTTTAGGCCGTATCTCTACGGGCGGCCATTTAAAGTGGTGACCGATCATCACGCTTTGTGCTGGTTGACCAACCTCCGAGACCCTTCTGGACGATTGGCACGTTGGAGTCTGCGACTCCAGGAGTTTGACATCACCATCGTATACAAGTCTGGTAGGAAACATGAAGATGCTGACACGCTATCACGAGCACCTGTTGCATCTCAGAATCCTGACGAGGAAGACGACAGCGCCTTCCTGGGAGCCCTCAGCAGACCGGACCTACTCGCTACACAACGATCGGACGCTGAGTTAAGGCCCATCATTGATCACTTAGAAGGCGGCATCGCGCCCATTACTCGCCCACTTTCGCGACGGTTGTCGTCATTTTGCCTTCGAGAGGGCATCCTATACAAAAGAAACACAGGTGCCGGCGACAAGCCATATCTTCTAGTAGTGCCTCAAGCCCTTCGCGACGACATCCTATTAGCCTGCCACGACGAGCCGACATCTGGTCACTTGGGTTACTCAAGGACTCTGGACAGGGTACGGCAAATGTACTATTGGCCTGGCCTGACTGCTTGCGTCAAACGCTACGTGAAAGGATGCCGTGAATGCCAGCGCCGAAAGTCACCACCCTTCAAGCCTGCAGGCCTTCTACGACCCATCGACCCTCCGCGTACGCCGTTTGATCAAGTTGGAATGGACCTTCTTGGACCATTTCCCTTGTCTTCCTCCGGCAATAAGTGGATCATTGTCGCAACTGATTACTTGACGCGTTACGCTGAGACGAAGGCACTACCACGCGGGACAGCATCGGAAGTTGCCCAGTTCTTTATGCACCACATTGTGCTTCGGCATGGCGCACCATCATTCATCATCACTGACCGAGGGACGGCATTTACGGCGAAGCTTCTGGACGACATCTTGAAGTTGAGTTACACGACTCATCGAAAGACCACTGCATACCACCCTCAGACTAACGGCTTGACAGAAAGACTAAACAAAACACTGGCAGACATGCTCTCTATGTACGTCGATGTGCAGTACAAAACGTGGGACGAAATCCTGCCGTACGTAACGTTTGCGTACAACACTGCCACACAGGAAAGTACACGATTTACGCCGTTTCACCTCGTTTATGGTCGAGAAGTTCAAACTATGCTAGACGCCATGATTCCGTATGAAGACATTGATCAGCTCGACCAGTTAGCTCCTGGCGTCGAGGAGTACGTTCAGCGTGCCGAGGAAGCACGTCAACTGGCCCGTGTCAACATAAGGCAGCAGCAGTGTACAGATGCCATAAGGTACAATCTTTACCATCGACAAGTTACCTATGAGCCTGGTGACCAAGTTTGGGTTTGGACCCCCATTAGACGGCGAGGCCTCAGCGAGAAACTCCTGAGCAAGTACTTTGGCCCATACACAGTACTAAGGCGTGTAAGCGACGTGAACTATGAAGTGATTCCAGACGGAGACCTACCATCGCCCAAGCGCCGTTTACCACGCGCAGAGACTGTACATGTCGTCCGCCTCAAGCCGTATTTTGCACGGTGATGTTAAGTCTACTGGTGAAACAAACTCTTGTTTTTTGCTGTCGTCGCGTCGTCCTCCACAGAACTGCGAAGTGATTTTTCTTTTCTTTTTTTGCTCCCGCCGACAGAACCCATTTTTTTCCCCTCGTGTGCATGCCCGTATGTGTGCTAGCGCGTTTCCCCCCCTTTTTTTTTATGTCCTACCTAATGCGCGTACCTTTCGTGTACGTCTTGTGTTTGAGCATCGAGTCGATGCTTCATAGGGAGGGGGAATAATGCCACCTGGTGTTTTGAGCCAGCGAACATTCAGCATTGCGTGCCCAGCAAAACGGCGAAGAAGACGACAAAGTCGAAGATCCCGCGCCAGCTGGAGAACCATCGCTCAGTGCTTGGCATTTTTTCATCTCTGGCTGATCCTACTGTCACTTATTCTTGTGTTAGAGCGTGACAATATATATATATATATATATATATATATATATATATATATATATATATACACACCTTTGTCATCTTATAAATCACGAAAATAGAGATTAGCACCAGGTGCATCTTTAGTGTAGAAATTTTCTCATAAATCTTCCGTCAGATACAAACATAGCTTCTTGTACACAAGTCCCGCTATACCTAAGTAGGTTGGCACTCTGGAAATGATGCAGGAATTATCCCTAAATATTAATGAGGGCATGGCAATATTAAAGAAACAAGCTTCAAATAGTTATATCGTTAACACGTCCGGTGAATCTCGTCAGCGAAATTTTCTAAACCACTCTTGTGACCGGATATCCTCTGCATTTAGCTGCCATTTACCCACGCTTGTGGAAAAACGTGTCCGTAAGGCAAGAATTGCCTGTTCAAGAGCGAGCACAGATGAATATTTGTATAGGGAGAAGGAGGCGGAGGGCTTTCCTATTGGAAAAATAGCAAGCAAATCCCTTAAACCAGCTGTACGCAATAAAGAAAAAAATGGCGCTATGGTTGCGTCACCACTACAACAGATCCTAACGGTCAATACAATGTAGAAGCTCCCACTTCTTAATCACGAGTGGTTTTTCATTCCAACAAAACGACGCGCCACGCTCCATTAGCGAGGTATGCCAGAACACCAGTGGTCGTAACGACGCCGATTAAGGTCCACAACAGCGTAGAGCGGCAGCGCATTCCTCCACATTTGTCTCGCGCCTGTTTTTTTTTATGCAGCTGCCTAATTGTTGTGCTTAATGCCTTTCCCTCCTGGCTGGCAGGATGATTGTGGCTCCAGTTGAGAGAGCTTAGAGAGCCCGCCATTTGCAATGCCCGCCCGTTGCGGCCCACGGCTCCCTGAGGGCCCAATTGCTGAATCTCTCGGCTATTAGTAGCGCTGAGAACAGCATGTCTCCGCCACTAGGACGTAAATCGCGAATCACATTGTCCGGCCAGGCCTCGTCTTCTCGAGTCTGCGGTGTTCTCGCCGCTAACGAACGCTTTGTCGTCTTCGTCTCACTCTCTCTCTCCTCTTTCTCCTCCTCAACCCATTCCTCGTGTGTGCCTGTAATGGTCTTTCTGGTGCTCAAACCTTCGAGAAACTAAGGAGGAAGCGGAACAGTTCTGATTCATTCCAGACTCTTCTTTTCGACCTCTTCTAGCACTCTTCCTTGCTCGCTGGCTTCACGTTTAGGTCTTTCCTCGCTTTCGTTTTTGCCTTCCGTAGACTGCCATGTTCTGCAAGTAGTTCTGGGCTCAACACAAGTATTCCTGCTCACGATGTTTCCCTTCCCTTCTGCACCGCAAGGAATGTGCAAACGCAGACTGCACCGCGCGCGACAGCGCGCATGAATCTTCGTGTTAATCGCGTTTGCCGCCGCCACTCCCCCGTTCCTCTCGCGAACTATTAGGACGGCGAATAAAGAGGTATGGCAGGCTTCCGCCAAGCGTGTGTACACGGCGGACGAGGCGGCGCATAACGAGCAAGTCTACGTCTCTGCACCACTGCGTGTGCGTCTGTCTATACGCAAACACAGACCATGGCTATTTCGGGTGCCACGTCGCGAAGGCTCAGTCTGGAACTTTGGTTACCTTGCATGTGGCGACAGACTATAAGGTCTGATCGTGGTGAAGTATACATGGGGCTGGGAGAGAGTGGAGAGAGTATAACAGGTCAGGGTTGTAATTAATTGAAAGGGTTGAAAGGAGTTGTATCGAAGACAGCACCTCCTGATGAATGCACCCAACTCAATTTCATCAGCGTAAGCCTTAGCGATGCCCGACCAAACGCGCCCGGTTGTTTTCGCCCCGTCGTTGCCTCCGACAACCCAGCTAGCATCTGTTGGAAGTAAGAAGAAATGGACGTGGCATACATTCTTCTACGTACGCCATTAATGTACAGGTGCTGTTTCTCACTGACGTTGCAACGCGATGGGAGAATGAGCTTGGGACGTGCTCAAGGGGACGTTAATGAAGAATTATAACTGCTCATGTGGGAAGCACTTCGAAGCTTTTCGCGCAGGAGCACAATATGGAAATGCTTTTTTTCTATTCAGAACGGCGTGGAAGTGCGGTTAAAGGCGGTAAACTCTCGCTGCGGTTGCATATACTACTAAGACCAGGCAACGTTTTTGAATCACTGAAGTGCTGCTGATGCGGCAGCAATTGTGAGCTCCGCTAGTGGAGGTTGTAGGGGCTGGAAGAGCAAGTCTGATAAAATTCGTTCCTGGTATTTTTCTACTTAAAGCGATATTAAAGAAATGACGTCGCTTAGAAACTTCTACGACGGCTGAGTTTATACAAGGCGCTAAAAGTGGTTATGCACGCCTGGACCTTGTCTAATAAAGGAGTGGTTATTGAAAAGGCACCCAAGAAAGCTACTTCATTAAGCATTTCTTTTTATTTCAATACATACCTGAAGAATAGATATTGAAAGTTTGTGCAATAGTGTGATATCACTAAATAGAGATAGAAAACAAGGAGGAGTTTTCACTGCGAATCCACTTCTATAGCTTTGGCTCCCTGACTGCTGGTTTAAGCAAATACAGTGTGTTTTCCTTTATTTCAAACCCTGAAAAAATCATCAACAATTACTTGAATTGCATCCCTACAGGCGAATCAGTCGGGCGGCGCTCAGGAATTTGCCACATTGGCTTCGGTAAATTATTCATACCGTAAGGAGGACTCTAAATGTTGTAAATGAATTATTTTGGAGCACAAACATCGCACTTTTTTGGAACATGTGCAAGTCTTCTCACATTCACAGATGATATTTCAGGCTTATAAATCTGTACATCAGTTAAGCACTGTCGGTTACTTCATCTGGCCAGACGTGTTTGAAAAAGCAGCAAATTTTTCGTCGAGTGCGTGCTTTTCGTTGCGTACTGCCTTTTAACGGAAACATGCTGTGACAGAAATTACTTGAATTGATAATGTTCTGTTTTGCTTGGACACATTAATTAGATAACAGAGAGTATGTCATTTCCACTGTGGCGCCTTTGTCGCAGGCAGAAATGATACTTATTGATACAGAAATGATATGCTGTAATCTTTAGATATGCTTGTATATTTTCGCCGTCGCACTGCCATTTTTCCCATGGCCCTTATTACAGATACACTATAGTGTCACCAGCTGGCTTGCTTATGTGAGAGATGATCGGCTTTGATACTGTTCTTTAATATACCCCATACGGATAAGAACACTCCCCTAAAATTGTGGGCGTACTACGCCTCTGCCTCCCCTGCCTTGCTGCATTGCAGGGAACGTGGCACTTCTACTGTTTGTCTAGTCATCAAGACCGGACGCGAGAATAAGCAAAACTCGCACTTTTCACCAGTCATGAGTGCATATTCTGAGACATGAGATTTATGGGAAGTTTCGCAGCTGTTATGATTTGAACTACTGTGCAAGAATGGTATTCCGTGATACAGATGTCCCGAATAGCTATCTGTTCCTATAACGGCGTACATACAGAGGGCCAAACTCAAACTAGTTCAGTGCGGCAAAATCTGGGACAGTTTACGACTCTGACACCTACGATCTTATAATTATAAAACTGGTCAATCCGTCAACTTGCATTGTGCAGAGGAACGACGCCCGTGACTCACCTGGATAGAACTCGATGAGTCGCTGCTTCTTGAAGTCCGTGCCGGGTATGGAGAGCAGGCACACGAACAAGTGCCGACCCGAGCGCGAGAACTGTTCGTCCGGCACTTGGCTGGAGACGCGAGTGACGTAGGATCCGTCCTGCCGGGGGGTCACCCGTTGCGTTGGGGCGAGGGCGTGCCGCCGCTGCGGGGACGCTGACGATTCCTCATCTAGCTGATACAGCGACAACGTGGGCAAAGGAAATGCACCGGTTGCCTCGCACACGAACGTCGTCGCCGACTCCTCGCTGGCTCGAGAGAAGTTGAAGACGAAGTGCTTCGGACGTGCTGCAGCAGAAAGTACAAAGAAATTAAAGCCGCACACTCGGTGTCTAAAATTTAAGGTGTGCGGAATCTTAGAAAAGCTCAATACATTATCCTGGACAGGCGTCCTGCCATTCGGACGATAATCCTGTACTTGTGCATGTGACCAACATAGTCTTGTACTGTTACATTGGTTCCGAGCTAAAGCTGCGCTAGTCGGCTTTTCCGGAAAACTCGCATCCCACACACTTCTGAAGCCGACTGTACGTAGGGCCAGTCGGCCTCGTCGTATGCCGTTGCGCCTGCTGAATAATACCAGCGAAAACATTAGAGCGATAATTTCATCTTTCCGTACACACAGATTTCTAGGAAAGAAAAGTATGCAATAGCGCGGGCAAGTCAAAGCTCACGTCTTGTATATACTTCGCGCTTTGGTGCGTTCTGTCATGAGCTAAAATAATATTCCAATTTTCTCTTCGGAGTTTTTCAGCAACATGCACAGACATCTATGCTTGCAAAGGTGACAGTGCAAAGCCGTGAAATTTTCAGCTAAGAACAATGCGCAGGCGCTCACCATAGACGGTCATGAGTTGCGACCTTTGGTCCTGGTTACTGTGCGAGGTCACGTGACACGAGTACCGGCCGCTCAGCTCGGTGGTCGGTCGCAACAGGTTGAGAGCGCGGAACTTTGTGAAGTGGTTCGCGGTGACCGTGAAGTCGGTGTTCAGGCGTCCCTTCAGCCTCTGGGAGACGTGGCGCGTTTCCAGCTCGGGTATCCACTGGTAGATGGGCTTTGGGTCGTCGTTCAGGAACCACTTAACCACCAGCTGTGAGTCGTCGCGCTCAGTGTAGGCGTACTCGCAATCCAACAAAACTGAGTCCTCGGTGCCGTTCTCGACCCACATGGGCACAGATAACCGCACGATCTGCACACCACTCACCGTCTGGATTGCTGAAAACACAAAAGTTCAGGCCATCTCGGTTAAGCTCGCCGATGACGTTTCTACAATACCATCCAGCTAGAAAATCGCATTCGTAGTACATTGTGAAACAAGTTATCGCCGCTACATTTCGCTAATGGTCACTCAAATGGAAGCGAAAGAGAGAAAAAGAATTTACGTCCCAAATTGTTATTGAATGATTTTGTATGCAGCCGCCAAAAAAGATTTGTGGCTAAACCAGCCCAAGGCCTCTCTTCCTGTATTTTTCTTTAGTGATGGGCACACAGATTATCGAGGGAACAGGCTTAAATGTGCGGATATTTCTGACATTTCCGTTATTCGAGCATGGACTCGAGAAGCACAAGCGAGTGGTCACATACGAATTTTCGCAGCATCCCTCGCAGGTGTGGTTTGCGAATTCTTTCTTTAGGTGAGATATTATTTTCGCAACCAAGAACCTGCTTATACACAATATTCCTTATATTTGAAGCGTTATATTTCGGTGTGATGGCGGTTCCATAAATTAACCTCCGTAATGGCGGTTCATTGATATGGCACTATATAAGATAAATATCATAAGTGAGCGGTGCAGTGGAACAATTGAGGTTAAAGATAGCATGTAACCTGGGCTGTATATAGATTCGAAAGATAGTGGCCTTTAGAAATAGACATCCTATCTAACTCTGCATGGCTGCATCATATGTTGTATTCCACCACCACTCATATCTGAGTGCGTCTCAGCATTCATTTTGTGTTCGGAGACACCTTTTCAGTTAGACATATTTCGACATTAAAAAAAGCAAGCAATTAGAACGTGCTCCTTGACATGTTTAGTTCATAATCCACCAATGTTAGAGAGAACCAATAGTACCATTGGGTAAACAAACACATCTGCGTCGATTTAAAGTTACATTTGATAGAGATTCACACGAAATGGAAGGAAGCTGCAAATCTTGTCAGTATGAACAGTGCCTGTACGTTTATTCGGAAAAGAAAATATCTGCAGAGGTTTATTCGGAAAAGAAATATCTGCAAATATCTGCAACTGATATTTACTCGCAGTTTTCCTTGAGCCTCCCAAGAGCGCCGTAACTAATCAGAGTTGCCTCTCACTGAGTTAGCCAATCCATAGGTGTTTATCTGTACAGCCTTTTTATTGCGCAAGAGGAATCGCGTAGTGCTATACTAATGCTAGCTTTATTGCATGTGCAAATCTGATGACGCTCTTCCTTACAATTGGAAACGCATAGTGAGCGCACACTCAGCTGGATTTTACAGTTAATTCTTGCAATCTTCCCAGAGAACGGTTGTTGAATAAAAAAAAGCGAAATGTATTCACTCAGGCGCAGTCGAATTCCTGCGGAAAAAGCTATAGACAAGCAAAGTAAAGCACCCGAAACACGTCCAAAGATACCTGACCCCAATACTCGGAGCTGTCCATGCGGAAACCGTGTTGAAACAGTGACATACCATGCGTAAAATAAAAAAGTGCGGCATACGCTTCCCCTTTCGCACACAGATCAATTAGGGACACTCGATACAGCCATACAATGAGCTTAATTAAGACTGCTCGTTTCTTCGCCAAAAGTAATCATGCTAAGTGGGCAACCATTTAGCGATGGTAGCCGGCTGCGGAATGAAAAAGAACCACGCCAGTGATTACAAAACTTGTGTGTGGGGTGTTTTCACTATGTATACTCAATGGAGCTATACAGACTGCTCGAGAGGTCGTACGAAAAATAGCCGAGGCAAATCTCACAGGCCCGAGCAAGAAAAATAACAAATATGCTATAACGCTTAAAGGCATGTAAATTGAAAAGGAGCGCTCATTCCTTGCTGCGAGAAAGAGAGAGATTTTTCTTGCTACAAGAGAGAGATAGCTAGAGAGAAGCCGGAGTGCTAAGAGCCGCGAAAATAAAAATTAATTATTTGTATACATTTGCAAAACGTCCTCAGAGCTTTCGCTTAGTTCAATTTTTAATTGACAGAGACGTCCAACATGAGCCCGCACACTCACGTGAGATATAAACACTGCGCAGTCAATTGATGTCGAATGCCTGATAAAAACGGAAGCTTAGCGAAGAAGAAAAAGAACTATAGGGAATTTCCTGAGAGCATAAGCGAAAATCAATGAACGAAGGCCGCTCTCGTATAGTTTGCAATAGTCATCTTTCTACCCCGTGTCGCACTGGGTGGCACGCGGCAGGACTACAGTGAACGGATTATCGACTTGTGGATTGCTTCCGCTGTGCAGGTCCTAAATTTTAACGGGCTGGATTTTGAGTCCCATTCGTTCCTAATGTGCTGGTCGTCGTAAAGTAAAGCGCGCAGAACGTAAATTTTGAAACACTTAGATTCGTATCTACTGCAGAAAACTCGCTTGTTTTTAACGCATTTTTAGGCATCCAACCTTTTAGCAAGATTCAAGCAATTGCACTCTCTGATGTTGCTCGGCAGTGGAGTTACTTTGTTGGTCAACACGGCGTCGCAGATCAGATTTCCGATCGGGATATCTGCAACCATGTGGGGATAGAATATTTATTAGAATTTACGCAAGCACCGCTATTGACTTTTCGTGGCAGACCAAGGTGGAGGCAAGAAAATTCGTGTGAAGTTTACTCATTCGTACCGGTTTATAGTACAGCGATAGGTGGTTATTTGGCTAGCATCCCTTACGTTCTGAAGTCCGCCGTTGTCTCTCCCAGAAATCTTTACCATTTGCGAGAGTTTAAAAACAAACTAAAAAAAATATGGCTGTGGCTTAGCTAAGGTTAAGCCCAGGATGCGAAGCATACTAGCCTTTATTTTAGTTGTTGAACCACTGTTTAGCCTGGTGAACTGCTGTTGCTTGGCTATATTTGGTTCGGCTAGACGAAGAAACAACTCATGCGTTACTCTGCTTCGCCTTCAAGAGTGGAAGCGTCGACCCGCCAAGGGGTGTAAGACAATGGGCTACGGCGCAGCGACTACGCGCCCCGCATTGGACGCGGTGAGCGTCGAGCAACGCAGCGTTCGGCGCGGCAACGAAATGTGCGCCTGAGCAAGCGACGCACGCCTGAGCCTTAGAAACAGCTCGTTTCTAAGGCAACACCGCATTCACTAGAGGCGCTTTTGTACCGCTTTGAAGCATCGTACTCGTGGCTCAGTGGTAGCGTCTCCGTCTCACACTCCGGAGTCCCTGGTTCGATTCCCACCCAGCCCATCTTGCAAGAGTTGAGGCAAAGCCACCTAGAAACAAGCGCAGCTGCTTATATACCACCGCGACGCCGCGAGCGACGGCGCGAATTGGAGCCCCGTTTCTCCTCTGTCGTGACGTCACGGTGTCACGTGGTATGGCATGGGGTCAAAGGTCATTGAAGGCGACACCGCCGCGCCTGAGGAGCTGGGTTGAGCTCTCGTAATACGATTCGCACAAAAAGAGTCAAATGCTTCAAGTGAATTAGAACTCTGGTTCCACAGAGTGGTAGTCGGAGGATTTACCTCTGATGCGCTATTTTCTTACCTTATTACTCTTGTGGGAAACGTAAACATTCAATCGTTTTAGTGAGTGTCTTTTATTTGCAATGCGACACATAAATTCTGCGTTGTAACTGCAGAACCCGGGAGCAACGGGTACTTGGTTCTTTGTATTTGGTACTTGATACTGCCTTGGTACTTGGTTCGAATCATGGAACAGGGCTACTTTTTCTATGAAAAGGGAAGCTGTCTTCCTGAGAAACCAGTACGAGTTTCCTTTGTAGCTTTGTGCTATACTCGCCTGAATGCCAATTTTCCCTTTGAAGTACTTACAAAGTGTCCCAAAAAAGACGCGCTGCTCAGTCAACAGCAAAAATTCCCAAAAAACACAAAACACTCGAGGCCTCTTACGATAGTAAAGCAGTGAAGAATACTTCGCCTGCAAAGCGCACTTATGCCGCAAGCTACTCTGATTGGATAACGACATGCTCTGCAGCTTACTTGCTCTGAAATTCAGCTTATACTCTGAAATAAAGCAATGGACAAAATGTGAAAGCGAAGATCATAAAGAGAAAGAAGCAGCGGTTTCTCCACTTCACCACTGGGGAACACTAGCTGCGCCAGCAACGAAGTTTTGTTCTCCGCAAAAGCTGATAGCTCGCGCGAATCTGCGAAGGTTTACTCAAACCGATAGCAGACGAAATAGTGTAGGACTCGCTGCGTGTAATATTTCCCCCAGCTTTCGCGTCAATGCTTTATAATGTGGACGAAACTTCATATATGTTAGTGTAGTACATTTCGTTTATTAGTAACAGCAATAGTTCAAACGTGAATGAGGCCGATAAAGCCCGGAACATGTCCTTCTGAAGTAATTTCCCCCGCTAGAAAAGGCTGGTGCCCGTTGTCAGTACCTTGTGATTTTGAATTTGAAATTTCGAGAGCAGGCTACACAATCGCTCCTGATCAAAAAAAAAATCTTTGTCCATAGATGCACATAATACGTTTTCCTTCAAACGATACTGCACGCAACTGAAATGCAGTCAATTTCCTTCAATTTTTCAAAAGTAACTCTGTTGATCCCGCTGTTCGACTGCGCTGCAAGAAGGCCATAATGCGAGCCTATGGTCTCAGTAAACGGTTGAGAAGCGAGCGAAGTACCCTGTGTCGGATTGCGAAATTACGTTACGTCGCGAAAAATAAGTTACGTGCAGTGTACCACTAACTCTGCTGAGCTGGCATCATTTGTTGAATCCGTTCGCGCGCCGCACCTGCGTAGAATGACCAGAAGCCAGAGATCAAGTGCACTATAGGTGAACTCTGCATGACGTCATCATGAACAGCGTGCGAGAAAACTGCGATCGAATTTCCGGGTCGCTCTTTTCACCACATGGACCACCCCCAACTTTCTTCGTTTCTCAGACACGGAACGCCCTATTGCGAGCAGGTATTGCATTTCTGCGCTCTTACGAAAACAGTCCTTTCATCTCGCTTCACGTACTTTCATTTATTTTGAATATGTCACTCTTGCTCTATGTCTACTATAGGCACCGTTCTTTCTTTCTATTTCTTTCTTTATTTATTTTTAACAAAAGCGGTTTTTCCACGCTTTATGGCCCTTACTTCGGTCAATGAGCAGAAATGCGAGTGCATGGTCGAATATAAAAAATATTAACTGAATAATGTGGGCGCAGTACTTTCAAAATATATCTGAGGCTCACGTTTCGCGTTCTTTGGTAAACGGCTTTAGGAATATTGATGGAGGCCGAGAACTATACGCTTACATAATCGCGACGCTGTGCAAGAGCTGAAACGTTTTTTATTGACTATAGTAAAAGGACGAATACATGTTGCTGTATGTGTGGATGCCGGGTTCCCTATCGAAGTGGAGGCGAATAAAACTAGGAGCTTTGCAGAACTTACTGCATATAGAAATTACCGATGCGCTTGATTGGAAAGAAATGGTGTTGTCTGAAAATTAGAATTTTAACATCAGCGACCAATTTGTAGTGCAGCTATGACCCAAGTATATATGTTATAGCCACCATATTCCATTCTCCACAACAAATAGCAACATATAGTTCTGAGGAATTGCACTACTTCGCTCTTTGAACAATTGCTTCAAACATCCGTGGTCGACACACCGTTCCCAAACATCCGACAATATAAGACTAGAATGCATGGCTACCGGTATGATGCTTTTAGTGAAATTGCATTCGATGAGATGTAGGCCAGGCAAATCACTTTAACTTCAAGATTTTACTCTAAGGTAGCCAGAACTTTCGCGGTGATTTTACTGATGTGGTTGCTGCTGCAGCTCAAATTAGTGCAACGAGGCAAGCGTGTCAGTCTAATAATTAGTAGAAACTGGCTATCGCGTGTTCTTCTGAGAATGTTCTCGTCCAGCAAAGATCAACGAAAGCTCGATAGCTCGGAACCATTCTGCGACGTGTAGTAAAGATGTGACCTCGAAATTTGACCAGCAAGCCAGGTCCGTGGCTCAACCATTTCTCCTTTTTCCCCGCGCATCATGATTACACTATAGTAGCATATACTGCTTAATTCTCACAATGATCTTTCTTCCGCAAAGCCTAAATATATATATATATAGGTGAAGATACCCCCGTCAGCTTTATAATTCGGCACCCACTACTCATATTCCACCACACCTACTGCTGTCGTTTTTGCAATCAATCCACTCTTTTCTCCTAAATTACCATTAAATTGTGCATGCAGCATCAACATGCCGATAAAAGTGTAGATTTGTTGGACATATGGCTCTTGTTCGAAGTTATCCTTTGAACTTAACCTTATTTCCCCATGAAAGGTAAATCCGTAGGACTTGGATACCTGCGCATGCGCATTGGCCCATTGTTTCTCATCATGTCACAAAAGGCTTAAATTTTTTAGAGATGGACTGTCGTCGCATGATTGGAAACGGTTCTTTTTTTAATGTCATTCTGTAGACTGAACATGCGACCGAAATGAGGCAGACGCTCAATTTGTCCCTACCTCCTTTTTTGTTGAATCGTGGCTATCAATACGGCAAATAAAGAGCTGCTCGCATTCTACTCTCCCCGAAACCGAAAACCTGTCGCCTCTAGCCTACTGCGTTTGCCATGTTATTGAAGAAAGTTGCTCCTGAGTTGTGACAGGCCTTGCATGTAGGACGGACAGACACTACCTTATTTGGCCCACACACACACACACACACACAACCACACACATATATATTATTTGTTTGTGTATTTACTTAAAGAACTGCGAACGATAAAAGAAAAGGAAATCAAGAGTTGCAGGAGGGCTGCTTTTTCAATACCAGAAAAGCCGATTGTGTGTACCGGTGGAGGAAAAAAGTTCCTGCCTTTAGAATTAAAAGAGTAACCTCTGGACGCTTTCGCATTGTTTGTATAAGGATTTCGGAACTGCAAACAATACAATGTGTGGAAATAGAATGCCGATAGGAGAACAGTGTGGGCCTTCATAAATTGAAAAATCTGGCCAGACATTCGAAAGCCGATGAAACAAGTACGCCCGCCCACGGACAAAATGAAAACTGGCCGTGGATGCTCTGTTTGTATAGTATTAAAAGTTGTCCGGCTGTGAGCTAGTATGTTGCGGCCTCAATAAAGAAAAGTAAAGAACGAAACGCGCTAGCAGGGATAAGAAATACGATAAGTGAAAAAAAGAAAAAAACATAATGAAACATTTTTGACGGACAAAGCTGGTAAACATGTTCAGTGAATGCACTGAGCACACAGAAAATAAAAAAAATCATAATCTTTGTTGAAAACCAAACAGCGCAGACCAGTTGGAACGAGAAAAGTTCGGCAAAACTAAAAAGAAAGCTAAGGCAAAATAAAATATTTGGTTTTCGACTTTACCTCAGCTCGAGATAATACTGCCAGCAGTAGTATACTTCAGCATGATACATCGTTATGAACGACCGTATTCTGCTGGTTAAATTATGCAATCACGTAGTTATCTCCTCTTTTTTCCGAAAGAATTCTACCAGTGCATTCCACAAGCATTGTCTTCCTCGCACCCACTGGTGGTCATTGCGAGAATACAGTAATAATATTTGGGGTTTTACGTGCCAAAACCACTTTCTGATTATGAGGCACGCCGTAGTGGAGGACTCCGGAAATTTTGACCACCTGGGGCTCTTTAACGTGCACCTAAATCTAAGCACACGGGTGTTTTCGCATTTCGCCCCTATCGAAATGCGGCCGCCGCGGCCGGGATTCGAGCGAGAATACAGTAGTCATGATACTAAAGGATACGCTGTTGCTTAGATGGTGTGGTGCGGTCAGGCCAAATGCAAAAAAAGTATGTCGATGTCGGCAACTTCCTACTCTAGCGACAGAGGCAAGACAAATAGAAAAAGAGCCATAGTAATAAAAATATTGATCATGATAAAAAAATAAGATGGATAAGCTGCTCGCAGCTTGTTGGGAGAAACTGGGATAAGATTGACCATATCAAGAATGTGCGACGGATACGATACTCCCTAATGCAAAATTTGAGTGCAGCTCTAAACGTGTCTTCATTTCGCGGCATATTGAGGGAAAGAATTGAGACCGAAATCACTGCACGGAATGGTAGTGAGGCTTGCCGCCAGAGCCTCCGCAGAGGGAGAGGGAGTTCGGTGACGTTGGCATGATGAGTAGCATGAGAGCCAACTATGGAAAAAGGCGACGACGAACGCGCGAGCAGTGGGACGAGCACATTGGCGCAGATATGCCGTGGGAAGATGGTGCGCAGCTTTGTAACAAGCGACTAAGAGCTCCGCGTTAAAGTAAAAAAAAAACAATTATGCAATACCTGTAAACGTGAGACTCTCATGGCACAACAGGAAACAATGAAATCTGCAAACTGTACAAAATATTGAGATGGGCTATCGCAGCAAAGAAAGAAAGTCTCATTGGCTTACCCAATGGAGTCATAATCGTCCTGGCATTTCCAGGCTACGCGCAGGGTAGTTTTCTAGCATGTGACTACGGCCAACATAAGTAACAGCAGCTTTAACACGGCATAGAATTCTTGTTGGCTTGATCAGTTGTCTTAATATGTCGGAATACTTTCAGTTCATCCTTGACGTGTTTTTTTGTGCTAACTATATGATAGCTATAGTGGCGAGTTGTAAAAGTCTGCGTGTTTGAGGAGCGTTTATCTGTCATCACCGCTCTTCCTGGGTCTCCTCCCTGGATTCTCGGAAAATGCCTATGCATTCTTGCAAGCACAAGGCCACAAAATAATTACTGCACTTCTTGAAGCCGACTGGACTCGTCCAACACTTGTGACAGCTAGTGAAAATTCTTTGACGAGTGGGCGAAGAATTACTACCTTTGTATTCTTTTCGGAGTGCACCTCTTATGCACCCATTCCTGCGTTGAAGGTTGGCATGCCTCGGCATCGATCAGCCTCAATCGGCGTAACCGAGCGAACGAGCACAGTGAAGGATGATAGAGCGAACGCAGAGCGCAGGTGATGATGGAGGACGGCGACAGCCAGGAGAGCACGAGGAGAAAAGCGGAGAGGAGAGCATAGAAAAAGGTGAGGACGAAAGCGTATAGTGCCGCGCAAGACGGTTTCTGCGGTGACGAGTGCTACAAGATGGCGCCATAGTTGTGTGCCGTTGTCTACTCACCGATGGCATTCAGTGAGCGCGTAGACTGATATCATATATGGAAACAAAGTGCTGCATGAGCAGATGTATGCCTGCGGCGGCTGCTGTGAATCGTGCCCACGCGTCAACGACACGCTGCATCTCGCAATGACCCGACTACCGAAGCAGTTGCGCCACTCTTTGCTCCATTTGCAATGGGAAGCCGCGCAAGTCCGCGCCAGCCATTATATCACGAATTGTAATCAACTGCACTGCACTGAAATTTCGCATCACAGAGTGCCGTAATCGCCGGTGATTCTTTAAAAATATTGCTTCTTTATCACTTCTTCCCACATCCCCGCCCTCCTCAAGTGTAGGGTAGCCTGCCGGTTACTTTAGCGGTTGACCTCCTTACCCTTCCATCTTCGTTTTTCTCACTCTCCTTTCCCTCGACAAAACTCATACACCATCGTCCTCAAGACATCCTTGTGTAGACTTCTCTCACTGAATCTGACTCATTTCGTATTTCCATTTCGACATAGTTTGTGAGCGGTGCATTGCATAAACATAAAGCTTGCATGAGAATAAAGTTGCGAATTTTGTAGTGGATAAATATAACCATTGCGAATTTTTGCACGTGTCATTGAAGGAAACTAAACACAGTTGTATCCATTAATGCTATACTCCGGTATTGTGTTGAAATATGTAGTTCAGATGAATGATATAAAACCTTTCTCTAAACGAAAGGAATCTTTGTGCGAAACTCAGTTCACAGAGAAGAAGGGCCATCCTTCAGTGTCTTCCCAACCATAGTCACGCATACTCAGGAATCATGTAAACATTTGAGGGCATATCCTAACAAGTGGCTTCATATAAACATTCTGCTTTGCCCAAAGCTTACTCACGTGTGAGGTATTCATGAAGAAAATGTTGTTTAGACGGATTGCAACAGGATATGGACCCAGTTCTATAAGTGTGCTCTAGTGCACTGAAACCGCCGCAAGAAGCAAATCCTGAATATAAAAAAAATGTGTATATGTAGCGGTTCAGATTCGTCAACGTGAACCTGGCGACTGCAAACGTCAGCTGATCCGCTACGTGAGCCCGAGCCCGAGAGTGCAGAATCATGTCGTTTTGAGTGAACAGCGCGCTGGCGAACGTATTTTGTGTGCACGACACAGAACGTCGGTAAACACGGCAAGGCGTCCAAGCAAGTCGCGTGTGAGGAGACTCGTATCTCGTGCTTTCGTTTTCTTTGCTGCGACATACACTTAACGCGAACCACAGACGCAACTTGACAAGGTGACAACTCATGAATTCCGTTCCATCAGGTTTGCATACTGTCACTTGACGGTCACACAAAAATGGTTTTATTTTGTTGAGAAGTGAAGTGCTCATTCATATTTTATGAATGACGTGTCCATCGAAAGTCAGACCGGAGTCTATGCGTGGCGTGTTTGCTGCACTTATGTGCTCCATGCGGACCGACGTGATGTTCAAAGACAACAGCCGATATTGCTTATTATTATAGATTATTATCAATGGGTATAATTTGTGTATGTTGTTTTGAACAACAGATTATGTAAAATAGTAGTTATGAAAGAAATCGTAGCGCGTTCATAACGTGCACTACGGCTAATATGTGACATCTTGTCCAACATGGAGACAACATACTCATGCACCGACTGGACCTCAAATTATATAGAGTCCGGCTGTTCTGGCACTGTCAGTGTTTCTTCGTAATTTTTTAGAGGCCTGTGCCTGATTTTTTTTTCTCGTGGTGGCAGTGCATAGCCGTTTGGATGAACTATCAATAAGATGTGTTGCTACGCAACTGCAGAAGTTTGTGTCTAAATAAAAGCTCTGGTGATTCAGCTAAATTGCCAAGCTGTAGATATGTATTTTCAGCGAGACTTCGTGTCTTTGTGAGAATGCGAACGCAGAGTAAATTCAAATGAGTGTGGCTATTGATATTGAATTCGGCCTTATTACAGCAAGAGTATCGCAAACGAAAAAAAAGAACGCCGTACAATTAGCAATTATGTGCGTTGTTGTATCGTCTAATGTGGTTATATGGCGTTGTCATCAGTTTCTGCCTGTAGATGGCGCGTTTAACGCTTACTTCGTCCACTAGGTGAAAGAAAAAGTAAAAATGCAGTCTCATACAAATACCATTGCTTTATTTCATTACAAATAACTCCTGCTACGTCGAAGCTCCTGCAGACTTTGTGCAATGACAACAAAAGTGGAATGAGAGGAGAATTAGGAACCACCTTACTGTGGAGTCTCCTTATTTCACTCCAGCTGTTTACGCCTTCACGAGGCCAAGCACGGACGTCAAGTCCTCTCCGCACCAACCTCTAGAGTACCGTTGGGCGTGGCACTTCGAGACTTCGATCGCACAAGCCGCGACTGGATCTTTTAAAAGAAGCAAGTCGGAAGTAGGTGGAAAGGACGGATTAAGAAAGTGGTAACAAAAAAAAATGCAAATGAAAACCAGTGAATCATGGTGGCAAGTTCAGTGACGCTCCTTCTTTATTGGAAATCGACGGCGAACGGACACACCAATCGAAGCAAAGTCGTAGATGGCCGGGGTGGAGCAAGCCTCGTCTCTCGAAGCGCACACGCGGTATTCCGGCCACGTTCCACAGGAGCCCTAAAATAGGCAGAAAAAAAATGCTGGAAAGCGTAAATAGAAAGAAAGCCGGATAACGGGCACTGGAGGGCGCTTTAGGAAGGACGAGACGCGGAGGGCAATGCGCAGACCTTGTGGAGAGAACGAAGCACTGGCTTGGCTGTGTAGCGGAGAATCGAGCGAAAACGATTGACGCAGGGCTGGCAGGAATGAAAGAAGTTTGCAGACTAAGATTAGAGCGCAACACAGGCAAAAAAAAGGGGGGGGGGGGGTGGCGGAAAGCATTTGCACAACTCTTCATTAAGGAACCCAATTGAAGGGAGGCGAAATTAGCTCGCGCTCACTAAGTTGGCGTGATGATAATGGCTTCAAATTACTCGCTTTATCTTGTGATTCCATCCGATAAGACAGTTACCGTCAGCTTTGAAACTGCACCACTCGTTCGGCTGGCCAGACACTCGCGTCTATAGCTTACCATGACGTACTATTCCCTAGAAATCTGCTTTCTAATCCCTCTTGGTCTCCCCTAGATCCGAGTGATGAGGCGAAAACGACGGCGTGTGGCGAAATGGCTGGCGCCACGAGTTAACTCCGTGGAAGAGTGGGGCGAAGGCCACTCGCTCACAAAGGATCAGCGGGGTCCTAATAGTTCGTAGGAGCCGTTAGAGGCAGCAGTATCTGCTGTGCTGCTGCGGAGGAACCACGGTGATTGCTTCAGCCGCCGAACTCCTGGAGCCGACGAGCGCCCCTTTGTTAGCACCGCACCATTTCAGCCGTTAACAAAGTGGCCTCTTTAATTGGCTGGTTTCGGTGTAGTATTTTTTTTCCTGTTTTTTCGTATTGCCATTTTTTAGGGAACGGACTTGCATTGTGGGTGCTCACAGAGGTAATTACGGTTGAGAAACGAAAGTAGAAATATATACTTCAATCGATAACTCATGTTACGTGAGATCCACAGTTTTCACAATAGCGTCTTTTCTTTTTCTTGCCCTTCTGTTTCCTTTACAGTTTAGTTCTCGAAACAGTGATCTCGTTTCCTTAGAATAGATCGTTCTCGTTTTGCTAGAGCCGGACCCCTAAGCGTATCTATAAAGAGATATGATTCGTGTTCGAGAATTTTCAGTGATTTGCACAAACCTAGCTCTCTCTACTTTACCTTATTGTGCAACTCGTGCACGAGTCAAATTTTCAGATAAAGCATGATCCCGTTCTCTATTTCTCTATGCGTTCTCTATTTTCTTCTTCATTTATTTTATTTCTTTTTTGAAGGAAACCTGTGCAATGACGATTTTCATGATACATATCGATAACGACTCTCAGGTTATCTGTTGACGCAGCTGAAAATTCTTGAAAGAAAATCAGTGAATATTTTTGTACCATGAAAATACAAAAAGCCTCTATGCAGCATCAAACCTTTGATGCGGAGGTGATTAGAGAAAAGAGCCATGAGGATTACGTGCTATTTTACTTTCATCATTGCATGAGTTGGGAAACAATAATCTTTTCCAATATCCTCTTAGAGAACATGCATTCATCAAACTCGCACGTGCCTTAATTCGAACATGATGTAGGAAACGTATACAGTCGCAAGACTTTTCTTAGTGAATGTTTGCGGAACCTTTCAGACTGTGACTGTGGCTGAGATTCAATGGGGAGAAAATGCGACACATAAGTATAGGCAGGCTGACGCAAGACACTGCAGAGACAAGAAAAATTTGTAGGACTGTATAACTCAACGGTATCAACACATTACAAGAAAATACGTGCCAGGTGCAGAGTGATAGAACAATCTTTCGCTTCCTGCCTGTCTCTCATTTCTTTAGTATGTGCGTGCTATCGGTGCCATCCAAATGAATCGTTACCAACTCGCACTAGCTTCTACCCTTGTGCAACGGTTTGTGAGTGTAGCCCCACTATAATTTAAAAATCGACCTCATGTTCATTCAGAGGAACGGACTAGGTGATTAAGTTCAGCAGTTTGACGTGTAAAAACTTCTTTTTTTGCCTTTTTCCTGCTTGATTCTTGCATTTTATTTCTCGTTTATTGACACGGGCACCTCTGTGCATGAGGGCTCTGACGAAGACCGCTGGACTAAATGATGGCTCAAGGAGGATACGTGCTTCGAATGTTGATTGAAGTCTATGGAATGACGTGGCACTGCAAATATGAGTTGAAACCAGAAGGAAGTTTTCTGAATTTTTTTGTTTGTGGTTTTCTGAAGCCAATAATTTTCAGTGTTGTGAATGGAAGCTTTAACGCCGGGGCTGAAGTACTGAAGTTTACAGCACGAGAACTCCATAGGAAGCTGTCAGAACAACTTGCACACAGTGTAGTATACTATGGTTGAGAGACTACAATCATCATTTCTTACAAAAGAAAGCGCATCTGTTATGCGTACTAGCGACGTGCTTTAATTAGAAAACACCAGTTACTGCAGCACCTGCAAAGTCAGGTTTCAAATGAAAACAAGCTACGAAGAAATTATTATGACTTTATAGGTGGACAGATCATACAGAGAGGGAAAAAGAAAACAAGTGTTCCTCTCACACCTTCGCTTGGCGCTCGCCACTTTCGTTTACTCCCAGTGAAAGCTGCCATGTTATTCACGTCGAAGCCACTACGTGCCAGCGAGACAGAAAAGAAAAAGCAAAACGGGAACAAATGTCTTGTCAAAACGCCTGAAAAAAAGAAAGTAAACTGGCGCTTTGTAGGTTGTCCGGGCTCGTTAGGCCATTTGCTGTCATTAATCTCGCTCGTAGCAGGCAAAGGACATTTATATTTATCAGACCATTATCACCCAGGCGTAACGGGCCCTGGTGCCCACGTCACAAAAAAACAAATGACCACCGCTTCAAATGGTCCATGGGGTTGTTCTTCAAAGCTTGTCTGAGCTGCTGCCTGATCATCGACTGTACCACATTTGCAACCAAAAACGCACCAATAAAGTCAATGGTAATCTATTTCCTGAACATCCTTGATGTCTAAGAAAAAGTGATTGCTGCTGATGTTTCTTTTTTTATCAGTCGACTTTGAGTTTTGGCATGGAATGGTCGAGGGCTCTTTGTTCACTCATCAATAAGCCATCCCATACAGTCATTTAGTTTTTCAGTGTGTTGTTGCCATATTGGACAGGGATAAATATTTAACAGTAGTAAACATGACATCACCTCTTTACTGAAACCACCTTTTCCAAAAACTGAGTTAACTTGAACGAGAACTCGTTTAAACCTCCCTGTTATTGTTTTCTCATGGGAACTATTTAATGTATCAAATAAAATAACACATTGAGTTTCCACTCGCAAAAAAAAAAATGTTTCAAGTAGTAAGGTGATACAACTTTTTCAGGCTACGCGTTATACAGAAACGTATTAGTGTTATACCCTGATGACTTTCACAGTTTCACTGCTTCCTCTTAATGAGCCCTTGTTCGACATTGATAGCTACCTAATGTGTGCCGAAGGCAGCATTTTCAATGTATATCGACTAGTGCAGTGTTTTTTCTTTATGGTTAAATCTTCGTGCTGTTTTTCTTTTTTTTTCATGATCGCCGCTGAGATTTTCTATCATGAAGTTATCTCAAAATTTGATAATGTGTTGATCCCTGTATTTTCTGCATTGTTGTAGGAAATCTGTTTTTTGTTCAAAACGGGAATAAATGGAAGCCCGGTGTGGACATGTGATTGAAGAACATTTTGCAAAAAAAAATGTAGACCTTAGACGCTGTGGGAATCCGTTGAAGGGAAGTTTTCTTTGTTCTCTGTGAGCAACTCTATTAATATTTAACGGTGATTTGCAAGTATTGCAAGTATAGAGCGCATGGTCAAGTTGGACACATATTCACCGGAAAATGCCGAATTCAACAAAACGCTGTGAAGCAATAGCAGGAGCCAAAAGCATATTCAAGCGTTAAAGTCCATATTGTGTGTACCCATTATTAAACTAAGAAAACTAATATGTATCAGTGAAACAGAAATGATAGATGTGCCATGAGCTATGCGAAAATGCGTAGAACAACCAAAAAATGCCAACTATGTTTCATCTTGATTAGCTTCCAAGTGTCCAATATTTCCCCGTTCAATCTATGTTCAAATATTAATTTTCCTCTCATAAGTCCTCTTCCTGTGACATTTGCGCTGAGTGAAGTTATTCGCTCTTCTACCACGAGAGACGATATAAATATATATATATATATATATATATATATACAAATATATATATATATATATATATATATATATATATATATATATATATATAGAAAGAAGGCCCCGTGATGCCCTCTGGAGTGAGGTAAAGTTTTGTGTGCATCACCATGCACTAACTAACTCATAGAATCTATTCTAAAGCGTACTTTTTTATCGTTACAATAATAATCACTGGTTACGCTCAACTACGCTCGGTCGTTTATGTATGTTGAATTCCAGAAAAATGCTAGAAAAGAGGGCTTAGGTGACAAAGCTTCTTTTTTGTATCCTTTTTCACTGGTCAGTCACTTTTGCTAACGACATTTCCTGCACCAAGATTAACTGAAATTTGTTCTTACCTACCTCTCTAGCGCAAGAACGGTTTGTGAATGCACGCCTAACTTAATAAGTAACATAGCTAGCAAAAAGCGCCAGACAAGATGAAGAGATGAGATGTCAGCAGCAGGATGTGTAAGATCCGCTAGGCCAGCACTGCGTAAAACCTGAAGCAGCACGAAGTGTTTTCGATTGTTGCCTTCGTCTTCTTCGCGCTGCTTCAAGTTTTACTCAAGATGAACCAACTCGCCCACATCAAGTTGTTGCTAGTATTAATTGTGTTTTGCTTCCCAACTTTTATGACTACTTTGAAAGAAAGTAAATTAATATGCAACTGTCTGTAATTGGGTGCATTCTTCACTTCTGTACGGCTGTAATAAGTTCCGATCAACAGACAGGCAAAGAAAAAAAATAAAGCTGACTAGGCTCTTTGGGCCCACCGGAGTTCAATTATCTCCACCAGCTTAAAAGCGGCTGCTTTCCTGGCGCTAGAAATAAATATAGAGTGAAAGAAGTGGTGAACTTAGGCGCTAATCTTCGCCAACGTCTTTAGGAACATATTTATGCCACGCCAAAAATAGACAAAGAAAAATACGCCACTCGCTCGTTTCGGTTCTACGCTGATGACCGCTTCTTAAAGGCGCCCCAGCTAGCATAGAAAATTATTAATAAGGCACAGTAATCTACACTTTTTGGGGTCATCAGGCCATGGAAAGCGCGTTTTGGTTTCTTGCAGATCAATCTTGTTGTGAAGTGGCGCGCCTTCAAATCTATGAGTGCTAAACAAGGGGCAGGAGGCCAAGCGGCAGAGCAATATATATATATATATATATATATATATATATATATATATATATATATATATATATATATATATATATATATATATATATATATATGTATATGTATGTATATATATGTATGTATATATATATATATATATATATATATATATATATATATATATATATATGTGTATATATAATATAATTTTGGGCTTGTTGGTGCAACGCCCTGTGTACGTGTCGTTCTTCCTCGTCTGGTCCCTTGCGTTCTCTGGCGCTGTTTTACTGCTTTTGCAAGTTGACTGCGTAGAAAACTGCATCAGTTCTGCTCGTTCATTGTGTTTCCTACTGAAAAATTTCAGGAAATAAAACTGACAAACAGAGAAACGTTGGAGGCAATGAGCTTACCCAGGCTGAGCGCTGTTAGCTACATTGCACTGGGGAATCGAAATAGCAGGCAGAAACTAAAATGTGTAAACAAGAGCAAGCACTACAGCTGGTACTAGCAGAGAGTGATACTGTGAAGAAACAGTTACTTAATCTGAATACAACTCAATAGCTGCCTTTACAGCATTATTTTAGGGACAGTTATGGTGAAATTTACCGTACCGAATTAGTCCTTTTGCCTTTCTGACAATCTGCATGGCTGTCATTTTTCACGCAGCGAAAAACATTTCTCTAATAGACTCCACTAGAGGTGAACGTCCTCATAAATGACACGTCTGGCCAGTCGGTAACGCCCGTCATTCCGAAAATGTGTTTATCTGAAATGAAATAAGCAATAATCGCAAGGCTTCCGGCTAGCTGTTTATATTTCATACGCGCATTCCACTCGTTTCAAGGTGGTTTTCTGACGTTTCTATTTATTTTTGCTGACGATTTCTACCGAGCAACGTTTTACGCAGCTGAGATATCTTAAACCCGGATGTCAAAAGGAATGTCAAATTAAATTTGCATGGTGCACGTTTGCAAACCATATAGAGCGTGGTTCTTGTAAACGAAAAGCCACATTGTCAACCAAACAAATAAATATTCAGTGCGTTTTTGTAACTTGGTTTGCGTTTAGACACCAAAGAATTGCTGGCTGCACGTGACTATGAAGCCATGTCTCTTTATAAAGTTAAAAAGCAAACAGCGGAAAAGAGCTAACATAACGCCCTTCACTGATTCAACTGAGGCCTGCCGTTGTTCCCTATTCAGACAAGAAACGTCATGGTCTGCTAAAGAGAGTCATGGCCACGCCGCCACCATGGCTTGAGGATTGAACATCGCAAGCTTATCAGGCGAAACGCTAAAACACATGTGTACTTAGATTTAGGTACGCGCTGAAGAACCCCAGGTGGTCAAAATTTCCGGAGTCCCCCACTGCGACGTGCCTCATAGCCTGGTTCTGGCACATCAAGCCCCATAATCAGTAATGAGCAGATCTTTTTTGCAATGCCTAGATATAATGTGCCGGCTCCAACTGTTGTTCTCAGACAGCACAGCATAAGCTTAATTAAAAATGGCACGTTGAACTTCTTTTCATACCTGCGGCGCAAAGCCTCCTTCATGCTGACACTTACCGAAGACGCACAAGAGCATCCAAATAGCCGTGGCGGCGGTAGTAGAGTGCACGATGCCAGCGTATCCCAGTCGTATGGCTCCAATCATGAACAACATAGACGTGAGTACAGAGACCGGACGAACAGGCGTGCAGCGTCAGCGCCGGGGGCACTCACGACCCCGTGTTTGTTGTCGTAGCCGTCGCCCGCCGCGAGTGAGGGCGACCGTGCACGCTGGATTCGACCGAGAGGAGCCTGCCCGGAATCGCCCGGCAAGCAGCACGCAATTCCGGAGAGCCGCACATTCGGCGCGCGCGCGTGTGGAACGTTGGGCTGTGAGGAGCAGTCGCGACCACCGGCGCCGGCCCAAATGGAACACTGAGGAACGCAGCGGCGGGCTAAGACCCTGCTCGGTTCCTGGCGTGGCCGCTAGGCGAGGCGCGTCCATCGACCCGCTCGAGGGAGGGCCGTTTCACTGGGATGGCCGTCGCTTTGCGAACATTTCCCGCGAGCGGGAAGCCCTACGGGTGGCAGCTGCAGTTGACTTCGCCGCATTATGTTTCTCAATGAGGTGAAAGAAACCTAACTCTTTTTTAATGGCGTGGTTTTTCGTAGCGCTTACCCTTTAAATAAAAGCGTTCAGTCGTGAAGAAGCTGCAGTTACGTGCCCTGTGGATGCTATCGTCAGTTGCTAATTTATCCCAAGCTGCGCTTTATTTGCCCCGCATTGTGATCCCCTAAGCATTTCCTTTTGTAGATTTTGTCCTTGGACTCAGGGTCAGCAGATGGGAAGGAATCCGAAAAAGAAAACTGACAGAAAAAAGCTTTCTAATAAAACATTTTTGCTCGCTACCACACTTCATGCATTCAAAACGCCTATATTAACTATATCAACTATTAACTATATTAACGCCAAGGATGATAATTTCAAGACATTTTTTGTTTGTTTACACTAGCGCATGTTATCACGGGATCATTGGTAACACCTCGAAACGGGTAATTACTTCCCTGTTAAGGTAAAATGGAAAGAAAAGGGAATATTTGCGCCATGAAAAACATGCGCCGTTCGGCTCATTGTAAAGTGTTCCAGGTTAGTAGTATGTGCAGTAGTCCAGTAGTAGTGGCGTGTTTCGTGAGAACACATAGTCTTCTTCAATGAATGGCTGCGTTGGCTGTAATAGTGAAACAAACTAAGTCGAGGTGGATCTAAAGCACAAGCTAAACTGCACGGAAATGAAGAGAAATAAAATACACTGGATCGATCTGTAAATTTTGTATGTAGAAGACTAACGGCCACTACTACATGGATGCGTATATGAACTGAATAAAAAAACAATAATGAACTATGATGTGCTGCACAAAATCACGCTTTCTCTTTTGCCAGGATAAGTTCGGATGGTCTAGTAGTTCAAGAGAATCAGAAGGAATAATCGCAATAACAAAAGTATAATCAATATAACTGCGTGAGAGAACAGCAGGAAACGTCCAGCCATAACGTTTCACTGAAGAGAGATGGTCGTTGCCCAGCGAAGTCATAATGGTGGGAATACGAGGCTCCATATTATGCGATAAATCGATTGCGTCCACGTTGATACCGCTCGTGTTCGTTTTAAGAAGCACTTCCTTAACGTCTGCCCTTCTATAATCCCTCTCTATGTTCCTTGGGCGCGAGCACATTCAACTTGGCGTCATATTTTATTCGAGTTGGATGACTAGGACGTCTTATTGTACTTCAGGGATGACTGAACCGAGAAGAAAAGCAAAAGAGATATGAATAGCAGACCACGAGGCAAAGAAAACAGAGCAAGAAAATGTTGCTACGCCCTCCAGCCCTCCGCCAGCCACGCTCACTATGCTTTGTTCCTACAGAATGGTTTGCTTTAGTTTGCAGCAGCATCGCTCATATAAGGGCAAAAGAAATGCAAAGAGAGGCTAGGTTCTACAGAAACGCGAATCATATTAAGATAGTACTAGGCAATGCGATAATGCATTTGTCCAAATGCTGAAGATGCCACCCGCGGGCAAATAAAAGCGCTGTTTGCTATCTAAAGGCCACCTTCAATATATTGGTCCAAACGATCAAAGAAATCTCGCTTGAGCTGCTGCGGCAGCTTTGTATCGTTTTCTTCGTGCTCGAGCGCGTTTTCTGCGTCGGCGCCTTGATCTTTGAGAAAATTTCATCACCGTTGTCAACATTGAAGCGCCGGTTCACGCGGTGTTTACGGTCCGGTTGCGCGCAGCGGCCGTAGAAAATTGGATTCTGTTGAAGGGGCAGCGCTTTACCTTGCTTGTATTTTATATCGACAATTCTGCTATGAAATGCTAGAAAAAAATGCTATCAAGCATCTCCTAAGTTTGCGCTTCTGTGTTAAAGTTATCTGCAATATACGACCTGAGAAATGGACGTTGGAGTACATATCTACGTTTAAGTGACGCTTCCGGTACATGGCTTGTCCCATTCGACTGATTGATAAATTAAGTCCAAACAAAATATATTTGATAAATCTATTTTGCCTGTTTTCATGAACTTTAAAACGTTGATGTTAGCTTACATCAGATTAGGTAGTGGGCATAAGTAGTCGAGCATTAACAACTTATTGACGTGTTATACTTCCGCAACGTCCATTAACACCTAGGAGACATGGCCTTCTATTCACACCTTTAGCACGATTAGCAACGTGTGGTGTGCGCGTACTTATAAGAATGCTTCAAGCGTTTTCCTGCTTGCGGTAGAGAGTTTTCTCTTTTTGTACATTAAACTACCGTTTAATATTAGGCTGTAGTTTAACTCAGGAAATGATGCGGCATCTGTTATCACTTGCTGACTTCTGATCCGGTCATGATACTTTGCGCACAGAAGAAAAATACGCCGATCGAACACACATGCTGTAACATAAGTGAAGTGAAGTTTTAGTAACACGATGAATTTTCTACTATAACGGCGATGCATACAGTTTTGTTCACTTTCATTATATATGCGACGTGAAATCTTCATAGAATGATTCTGCTTATCCAATACAGAGGTCAAAACTTTATTGTTATGGCATTTTTATGCTTATGCACGTGATCGCTCACAAGCTACGACGAAATGCATACTCCGAATCAGATGGATGCGCAGTATGAGATGTCTACAGCAGTGATTTCGCAAGGGCGAAGGCGATGTATGATGCTTGTCGAGCGAAGGTAATGACAAGTACGCACAGAAGTGTTTGGCAGCTACCAAACAACACTTAAGGACTGTATACATCTTGCGTCGCAGTGGCGCATACCCGTTCTGGATGATTGACAAAGAATAGGCAACAGACTCAGTGGCACGCACCAAATACCTAAATCAAAGCAAATGCGATAACTATTTCCGCGTAAGCTAAAATGTAGTAAGGTAAAATGAAATTGCAGTGATATTATTGGAAACGACTTCGGCGTCGGCCGACCCGCGCTCGGCGTCTCGATCACGATACCAACTCGGTACGTCTGTAGCGCACACAGAACCCATAGCAACTGCCAGAGGAAGGCAACGCAGCCTGTCCCCGCCTACCCCCTCCTCCTCCTCCTCCTCCTCCACGGCGCTTCGTCTCTTGTCTCCTTCCCAGCTATTCTCAATGCTGCCTAGATTTTCCTCTAGGTGTCCTTGCTTTACTGCGCACTCAACGTGTTCCTCCGCACTTCCCCTACCCAGCGATTCCCTTCTCCTCCTCCAGGCGCCTCCCTCCTCCGGTGTTCGCTTCCATCGCGGCGACATACGTAACGTCACCGATTTCACAAACGGCGCATGTGCACTTGCACGTAATAGAGCAAAGCTTTCTCAGCTGGTGAATTTCTAAACGTCACGTGTCTTGGGAGCCTAAGATATATTGTTCACAGTAATTTAGTCTACGAAATGAAATTCCCTGGGTTCTCGAGCAGTTCCTCACGAGCCTTATGAATGTGTCTGTGATTATTACATAAGCGAAAAATTCTCGCGCACCTCACTCTATTGCTAAATCTTTTCTAGCCAAGCTATTTCCAGAGAAAACTTATTGCACAGCAGGCAGGGCGTAACACAAGCGATAATGACATTTTTGCAAGGCTTAAAAACTTTAACCGTACCTCCCTTTACATAGTATAATTTATTGCATCATCCACACCATATGCATGGTACATATAAACGCGCAGACTACGATGTGACGACATCTCACTGCTTGTAAGATTAGGTAGCGTCCGTGCGGGTGTTTCCTTTTTTTTTTTCTTCTTCCATATCTCTGTCGCAGGCAAAACATTTACTTCTGACTTCTTTTCTGTCGTTTTGTCAAATACGGGTGCTTATTCATTCTTGATATGGAAGGCGCTATTTCGAAATATTGTCGTGGTATTGCAGCCTCTTTATAACTGTGTAATGGCATTGGCCATACAACCCACAAAATAAACTGTTATAAAAATAAACGAAAAAGAAAACCCAGTGAGCTCTTTTTTCGAATAATATTACATCTTAAAATAGAACGTCAGAATTTTCGGTTTTCTTCAAGAATAATATGTCGAAACATAACAATGAGAAATTCTCAGACCCCCCCCCCCCCCCCCGCCCCACCTCCTCCGCTTTTCTCCGAGACTGCTCACTGTCTCTTTTCTCTTTCTTGTTGCAGCGAAGTGGTAAACAGTTACCCAGCGGCGGTGGTCGATGTTGGTCCGTCTAGGCGTCGAGTCGGCACAAAAAAAAAATTTCGTCTCCAGTTTCCGCAAATGCTCTTTAGGTCCGAATATAATGTAGGCATCTTGGACAAAATTATACTGAAATTGGTTGCTCAGACGGCACTATTGTTACGCCGAGTTTCATTTACTTGTCATAATTAGTTAGTTCACAGTGAAGTAGCAGACGTTACAGAATTCCCGTCTGCTGTGAATACATGACCGTCTACGGAGGGAGTACTGTTACAGAAAACCGATGTAACTCTTGTTCTATCAAAACTATCCCGCAAAAAATTCTATGACAATTAGCCGCCAAGGCGACCCTAACATTATGCGGAGATTCAACTTTTCATAATTACGTAGTGCACAGGGAAGTAGTTGTAAATTGTGGAATTTCCGCTTTCATGTGGCCGTACTTGCGCACGCCACTGCTTCATAAAAGAGTAAGCATAAATCACTACACACTCAAAACATGTATTCGCTGTTGGTGTCCTTCAATAACATATATATATATATATATATATATATATATATATATATATATATATATATATATATATGCCATGTTGCCGGAAGACGTTATCAACGATGGTAATGGTCTAGGCGGAAACATGTTTGCGCCGTGACCTCCACCCCTCGGAGAAAAAAAGAAGAGAGAGGCGGTGGCACGTGGACGCAGACAAGGGAGTTGTACGGGGTGCATTCAGTGACAGCGTCCATGGGAGGAAAAAAGAAACGAAAACACACCGATGCTAACTCGAAATGGCAAACTTGACATACACTGAACTTAACCTGTGCTTTATCTCGTTCATTAGACGTAAGTACCACAGTTCTCGTGGAAAAAGGGAAAACGTTACTGTACCGATAGCCGTTAATGATTCTTGTAAGAAACTTACAGGTGGGTTTGTGCGCCATAACTTGTATTCATAGGGGCGGAATTCGATATATTGAATAAGCTCCTTTAATCGGGTTTGTTTGTCTTCACTGTGTGCCCGACAATCTGGGCGAAGATTACCTTTTGACATGCTGCCTCTAATATCAAGCTAAAGAAGATACCATGGACAACTGCGGGCCTTCACAAAAGAGTACTTCTTGCTCTGAAATAGTTCTTAGAGGACACCAACATTTTGGGAAAATGTTAAGTTTCAGATGATCCAAATACGCTAAATGAGTAACATAAACGTTTTTCGTGGTTCATAATTGGTTTATGTGGTGATCGCAACTTTTAATCAATATCTATAATTCTGCACTTGCAGTTTATTACATGTGTCGTGTGTTTTGGCTGTTCCAGATATCTGACTTTATATATGCGTACGTGTACTGAACTAATGCACAAAACTTTGCGACTCATGTACTGTTGGACTGTATATTTTTTATTCATCCAGTGTTCTACTGTGTGTCATATTTTGTGTCGCTATTCTCGCTTCTTACGCGAATTTGTTTCCTTTGCCAAGTGACAAGGAGCAGCCGGTGCCACCATAAAGGCGCCAACCTCTCCTAATATTCATTTCTACAAAAAAGCAGTTTCAAGTGAGCCGTTCTCTTGTGTCCTTCAATAATAATGTATATATGTATGTATATATATATACATATATATATATATATATATATATATATATATATATATATATATATATATATATATATATATATATATATATATATATATATATATATATATATATATATATATATATCCCTCCCACAGAGGGGTGCTTACAGTTTCCTCGGGTGCCGTTTTGCGCGTGAAGGAGAAAGAAATCGCATGTGTTTTTCTTCTCAACAAACGCTGGAAGACGTGAGGACTTCCCCATTTTCATCAATTATCCCACTTGCTTTGTACTATTTTGCCATCTACATAAATCATTAAGCGAACGTTCTTTACAAAATTATTATACATGCGCAGAGTTTTAGGTAGCGGTGGTAGCCAATGTCTCATCTGACTTGCCATTCCTACTTTGCTACGATATGTGATACGATACGATATTTTTTTTTTTTTTGCCGAATGCAGCGTGGGAAACACCAAGTGGTGCTTTCCATTTATACTCGGCCATCTTCCACTTCCCAATTTTCTACAGGGGCGGGATAAGGGATATAGAATCGCTTTTTTGTTGACGAGAAAATTCCGGCAGTTTGCGCGAGAGAGACAGTGAGACCCTTTCGCAACATACGAGTAGGTAGAATTTTGTTGCGCCACGAAACATCGTGCCAGCACTTACGCCATACCTGGTGCTTCGTTCCACTGTTTCGCGATTCATGTTCTTTTTTAACGAGACAGTTTCTTTTCTGACTCGACCCCTGTCAGATAAATCTCGTGCAATCGATGGTAAAGTGACGTAAAAAGCGTGTATAGGTTGGTCTTGTTGCCTAATATATAAAATCACTTTGCCCCATTTTTCTTCTTTTCCTTTTGGTGTCTGCTTTCCTGACGGCTTCCTCTCATGTCTTAGTAATGTGCTTTGTTGGGCGAGGTGGAACATAAATGTATAGGAATGAGCACAATATGTGACGGTGACGAAGTGAAGGGGGGGGGGGGGCGGCACAGAGGAGAAGGGCTCGCTTACAAATGCATTTTATCAAAGGTAGCACGTCAAAAAGAAACCTTCGCCCAGATTGTCAGGCACACAGTGATGACAAAGAAAATCGATCAAAGGAGCTTGTCCAGTATATCGAATTCCGCTTTCAGAAGTAGAACAGAGCTTCCAGTGATGCACACATTGCCATACCAATGAATAAAGTGGGTCCTATCATATCGCTCCCAATGCTAGAGCACCAGTTATTCTGGCACACTAACCCACCTGAAAGTTTCTGACATTAATCATTAGTGGCTGTCGGTAGAGTAGTTTTATACCTTTTTCCACGAAACCCATGGTACAAGGCTAACGAGCGAGATAAAGCACAGGTCAAGTTCAGTGTCGGTCAAGTTTCCAATTTCGAGTTATAATCGGTGTGTTTTCATTTCCTTTCTTCCTCCCACGCGCGCTGCCATTGAATGCATCCCACACAACTCCCTTTTCTGTGCCCACGTGCCACCTCCTCTCTCTTTTGTTTTCTTCTCCGAGTGGTGGAGGTCGTGGGGCAAAAATGTTTCCGCCTAGACCATTACAATCGTCGATCACGTCTTTCGGCAACATGGACTACGACGAGCGCTCTTGTCAAGCCATGCTGCGGTCTCAAATCATTCGCTTGCTGCCCGGCAGGCCCCAAATTTGCGTCACGTGAACCTGCAACCTATTTTGGTCACAGTAACGATCGTCGTTTGGCCAAATTGTGCTCGGCAGTGGCCCGCGGGGTAGCCTCGTCAAGGAAACTGATGGACTCGTGGTTTCTACCGCTGCAGCATCGGGGAGCATTGAGAGGAGCTTCGAAGCTGTTTTCTTTAAGTCATCACTTGTTTTGCCTCTTCTGGCCACTCTGGGCTTAACACCGCTATTGAGGCTGTAGACAGAAAGACATAAGTGGTGTGTACGCAGCAATAGCAAAGAAAATATTGTGTTGCGAAGGGCAATGGAGCGATGGGATATGGAAGAAGTAAGACGCTTCTGATTCGAGATCCCTTAAGCACAGCGAAGATTTCCAGACGGGGCAGTGCGTGACGAGGAAAAGAGAAATTGTATTGTACAGACATCACAATCCGTGACACAGTCTTCTAATAGGAGCTGTTTGTAAGGAACCTTATAAGATGAAACTCCATTTACCAGGAGTTTTCACGAAAGAACTGACGAAAACAGAGAAAGCTGTGTGGAATACTTAAGTTTCTACGTATAGCGATATATGGATTATTTAATCCCATTAGATAAACTCAACATTTGAATCACGGGAATAATTGAAACACCAAACACGCACTCCGAAGAAATTATTTCGCTCACCTTTTCTATAAACCTTTTTTATTGTTCCTCTTCTTTTCCCATTGTTGTACGTTTGTTTATCTATACTATTTACGCAAAAACTCCTGTATGAATTTAGAAATACTTCAAATTATGAAGAGTGTTTCAAGCGATGTTTGTTTATTGAATAACACGTTGCCAGAAAAATACAACAAAAGGTGCATGCGCACCTGTAAAATTTGGTCAGGTTTAGTAGCATCATCATACAATATTTGAAAACAGAGTAAGCAACACATTTTTCATCACAGGATAGCTACTATTTTGGGACCTGAATTTAGGATATAGCCGATGGCCGCGTACTTGACACCTTCCTCAAAACATGACAAACGCTTAACAAGCAAGAGTAGTTCTTAAGTTAGGCTACTTAGAGGGTGTTTCAACTATGCCCCATGACACAACGCGCATGTCTAGTCCCAGTAGTAACACGACTGTGGGAAATAATACGCATGAGGGCGAAATATTTGTTTATTAAAAATGCAAATTCAACGAATCAATAGTACCACCTTTCGTTTACGAGGTCTGAATGACTGCTCCCTTGTGTGCCATAAATAAATACAGTGCTTTATATGGGCGTCAATAATAATTTTACATGCCGCAAAGTGGAGGCATTATTAGGCTGCTTGTAACAAACACGAAACGTTTCGCTTGCAGCACGAGGAAAATCGAAGTGACCGAATGTGAAGGTAAAATTTCATCTCTATTCTTAGTGTGAGCTGCCGCTCCTATGGCTGCAATTTTCTATGCGGAATGTGAAAGCGCCCATTCGGTGGGAACGAATTTCGATTGGAGAGAAACAGCTCTTTCCGAGCGTTTAGATAGCCAAGCACCAGGCCGGGAGCGCGCTGCCGCGTATTTTACCCGTAGGTACCCGGCGACAGCCCTAACCATGCCTCCCACATCTGCGGCAGTTACTGTGCACCAATGTCATATGTGGTTGGACAAGCAGCGCCCAAAGGCCGCGCCTTCAAATTTTTATAGGGCCCCCCTTTCGGGAGTTAGGAAACCACGCGGCAACAATCTGGGGCATATCTCTACCCGGTAGTCTACGAGCGGCAGGCGAATTCACTCCCGGCTCCTCCCGCATGCGAGGAGGATGTTCTGACGCTAGGCCACGGCTGCTGTAGAGCGCATCTGGTAGGTATGCCTAGTTTTTTTTTCCTGTGTTCTCTGTCGCTCATCAGTGTTTTGCGTATACTAATTAGTGTTTTGGGTAACGCCTCGCATAAGAAATGATGAAATAAAGTTTCAGCGCGATATTTGTTCTCTTGGAAATGCTGATTTAGTATAAGAAGGGAATACGTACCGCTCATATCGGCGACAAAGACCACTATGATGTTGCTCTTGAAAGAACTCCTTTTTAGGGTCACTGGAACGAAATAACGGGATGGGCAAAACGTGTAATTTATGAAACTGCGTGAAAACGTGAAATTCACAGTCGTCCAAAATATCAGGCCATCGGAAAAGGCCTCATTTAGATTTTGACTTGAGAAATCCGTCTAAAGAAAACAAACAGCTGTATGTTCACCTCAGCACGACGAAAAGCGTTCTCTCTTTTTTTTAACATAAACACTTATTTTATAAACTGGTCTAGTTCGTTGACAAGTAAAGGCAGCTCCCCTAATCCGCAAGCAAGAAAGAAATTGTAAGTTTTTCACGTGCCACTAAGGATGAACGCAATTTCGACAGGCCATAACGTCGCCAGCGATAGCGTCTACCAGGAGGACTATCACTACAGCCAACATAAGCTATCAACGAAGACGTCCTTTCACCGTCTCTGATGACAGTAATCGAATAGTGGTGAGAGATGTCACTGTATTTACTTTCTTTTTAGCTCAAAAGCAGAAGTCAAGCCGTATATAGGCTAGCATGAAGATACACAAAGATGAATGCTAAGTTTTGGCTTTCTTCGGCTTTACTATGAGCTGAGCGTGGAGAGAGAAAAACATGTATGTGCTTATAAATTTTAATATTGTCCGCTTTCTTTCTGAGATTTTCATTCGCTCTTCTTAAAAGGTCTTAAACGTTAGCCTCGACACTACAAAGAATTGATGAAAAGCCTCTACAAGGCCGCCAAGTACAATTTGTTTTGGTAAATAAAAAAGAAAGTCCCAATCCCGGCGCATACAACACCACACGCAGAAAGCAATATACAGAAAGCAATTTCAAGAATGCAGCAACATTAATCAATTAACAAAGCACTCCTACGGAAATGTCACAGACGATGTTGGCGGCGAACACACGTCGCTGTTTTGGGAAGGTACGACAGCTGTGTCACCTACTTTGGGTTTATTCCCTCTTCATTTTTCTATCTTTTCACCAAGTTTAGCAGCCTTCGCATACTTTATCCTCTTCTTTCTCCTCGGTGCCTTCTTATAAAGCTTCAGGTTGTTTTATCCAATATTTTTAGCCTGCTCTTTCCGCTGACCACCAATGTAAACTTTAAAACGTCGTCGCCAACCCGCGCGCATTATTAAACGTGACTGGCGTGGCCCATAGAAAATAATCAATAGGAACCCTTTCGTTATTAATCTTATTGACGCTCTCGCCATTTTGGCGTTGCTTCTAGTGTAGCAACAGTGCTGTTTGGCTTCCGCTAACATTTGCTACATGAAAGTGTTTTTCCGAGCGTGAGAGCAGCCCGCAAATGCACGAAAAATTGCCGCGCGACTGGCTGCTCGAGGAACTTTGCGTGTGTTCAAGGGCTTCTTTCACACTCGGAAAGACGGAAAAACGCCTTTTGTGTAGCACGTATTGAGCAACACAAGGCTGTATTGGGAGATTTTCATGTTGCTCTGCAATTTTCTCATTGACCCTATTAATCTAATTATATTTTAGGAGGTGAATAATTATATACATCTGCTTGTATAATTAGGCGGAATGAAAAAAAAATTATTTGAATATCTCCAAGCAACGGCAAAAAAAGAAAGTTACTTTAGTTCGGTCGAGCTACGTGACGTTTGTAACTCTCGCTAAAGTTAGCAGGGACACCCTGCATAGGCGGTGCAGTGAAGTACCTGAGAAACTGTCCTGCTTGAGCATAGCTGAGAGGGAGACCACGATCCGTTTTCTGTGCCGTGGTTAGTCACTTGGCCTTATCTACTGCTTTATATTTGCCACCCATAGCGATAAGAGAAACTTCTGGAAATCTTTCCGTCAAGGCCCCGCGAGTGCTGGGCAACGTTACTTAGGCAGAAAGTGTGGGCTCGTGCTCCAGTGCTGTATCTTCAACAGCAGTCATTGATAGTCTGTGAGGCAGCTTCCCTCAAGCTTTCCCTTTTCTGAAGGAGCGCTGAGCTCGCCGGCATATGGCCCCTGCCCGCTCTCATTCTGCACAGGCACACATTGCCCGCTTGTCCGTATCCTCGAAGAACGAGATAAGAATCTCAAGGCAGGAGTTTTTGTTTTTATTTTAAGCGCAGCCTTGCACTGTGCTTTCGCCTTTCTGCTGTATTCTTCATGGTAGCACTCTGCTTCTGCAGGTGGCTTTATACCTGCCGGTTTCTTGGTAAGTGTTCCTGTACTGTTTTTTTGGTTACAGCCTTGTGCGGGGATGTCGAATTGCTCCTCCAGCGCGGTCTCACGAGGCGACTATTTGCCTAGAATTACCATCATTATTTCCTTCGCGTTTCCCTTCTCGTCATTTGCCATTTCTACAGCTCTCTTTGCACACACCCGTACAAAAATAGGATTCTATGCGTATCATTCTTCAGCAACGTGTGCCGTTCTAAAAGACTGGGATAGCTAATAAAAGGAAAAGAGTGAGACATATTAAGGAACAAATTTTGGAACTGCCAAGGAGGGCTAAATACGGGAGTATGTAGTGCTAACGCAATTGGCCATAATCAACGTCGCGCGTAATTCTCATTAATTGCAGGGATGGTCCTCTTGCTATGCACATTTGACAAGGGTAAGCAAGAGAAGGCTACCGAGTACAATAGCAGGTTTCAAATATGCGTTAGCCGCGGAAATTTTCGCTGCGAATGAGCACCGTTATATGTTAATCCAAGCGAGAAGCGATAATTGCTATCTGGTGAACCTTAAGATTACACTGCACAATGAACCCCGTCGAAACTAGATCTAGGTTACCGATTCCTATAATACGTAAATATGGTATTTTTTACGGCAGCCATTATCGGCTGTTATTCTCCCTTTCAGACGCAACAAGACTAATGCGCTTTGATGCTTACTTTTATGGGATGGGCAAAACTAGAACAAGGTGAAAGCCGGAGTCAACACTTCTACAAGTAGACTTGTCCTTTTCAAGGCGGCATATGCTTTCCACGGCATGATATATATAGGTACGGTTCTCCTGAAAAGGAGAGAGGGATAAGGTGGGCAGGCGAGGCAGCGACCGAGGGTGTGTTAGCTAAGAGGGCGTAGTACTGAAGAGAAACTGTGCTATTCAACATCGGTGGAGGAATGTAAGGTATGAAAGCACTTGTCGCCTTAAAATATACAAGTCCACTTATCGAAATCTTGGCTCCCGCTTTCACCTTGTTCTCGTTTTGATCGTCTTTAATTTACATCTCCTACTTTCCCCGTGTTTTCCCGCTTTTTATGGGAAACACGTATGCTGCTCACACCGTCCATTCTTTTCTTTTCTTTTCTCTCAGTCTTAGCTTTCAATTTCTCATCTCCACCCCTTACAACCTTAGAATTATACGAAGACCATGTACGTAGGCGGGAACGTGAGAGTGATTAGGCTTCCAGCATTAGCGCGGTTTTGTAAGAGCTCGTCACCATCATAGCGCTAATGTACTTGCTTTATTGCACTCTATTGCTTTCGCAGAAGTTACTGTTTGTCGCAGGGCAGCCGCCGGAAGTAGCGAGTAAGCAGCGGCTCGTCCCAGTTCCGGGTGCCCGCTGTCGTCAGAGACGAGTGAAAGTTGAAAACTGATCAATTCACATTGTTCTTAGCCTCTCTTTTGTCTCTAGTTCCCAGTTATTGTAACATAAATTAACTTAATGTAAGAAAACCTGTTGTTATGGGTAGGCAATAATGGGTCGTTATTGCATACCAGTATGAATACCAGTTTTATACAGTAGGAATAACCGGAAGTCGTTCACCAGCGCAATAATAAGACGAGGCAACGTCGTCTTAAGGAACCATCGATACCCCTGCTACATTTCGCCGTATTCTCTGTCTTCATTGTCCTCAGTTTTCGTCGACAGGCCTCCGTTTTAAGCGCAGCTTGCTTGTCCTCTTCCTTCGATTTTTAGACTGCGGCTGCTGCTGCTGTTGCTGCCTGGTCCACCGCGTCGGGACGTGGTTGAGATGGTGTATATTCATCACAGGAGAGCGTCACACGGGTAAGGCGTCGTCAGAAACTCGTTTGAAGTCTACTAGACGATCTCAACACGAAGCCACGATTCCTTCTGGATCTTCCGGGCGTCACCTGGAGACCCTCTAGACTGCTGTATTTATACGTGACTAACCACAAAAGGTGTGCAGAAGCTGCAGTCTTTACCTTTGTACTCACGCACAACAGGCCAGCCGGGATGTACAGAGAAAAATAGAGAGGAGGCAGGGAATGGTAGGAAGAAAATGGGTGGAGATTAGGCAGAGCCGACGCAGTCACGAAGCAAGAAAATGACAGGCTTGCTATTCTTCACTCATGGAAGCTTGAATATATGGGAGGAGCGCGAATGAGGGGAAAGGCGATATCAGAAAGCATGCTTCTTTCAGAGTCGCTACAATAAAGGTTACTACTTGACACGGCAAAAGTTGCGGACAAACGGGATAAATGTAAATTCAAGGTACGGTACAAGATACGGCACGTTTCTGCAATTTGTATAAAATAAACACAATGCAAATTTCTTTAGTGGTGATGTGACGCCGCGTAGGCTGTCACAAAGGCGCAATAAAGCACAGCCGCGTCAAAACAACACTACACAAGCCGCTTCCTCGCAATTCAACACTCCTGTGCCCTTCACAGTAGCTTAATGAATATGGCGTTGCTCAACATCGGAGGTTCCATCGCAACAATCGGCGGCCGCTTTTCGAATGGGACGAAATGCAAAGACACTCGTGTACTTAGAGTTAGGTGCACGTTAAAGGACCCCAGGTGGTAAAAATTATTCACCGTTCCCTCACATAGGCGTGCATCATTATCTGATTGTACTTCCGGCGCGTCACCTCCAATAATTTAATTGAAGTGTAACACTTCTGCCGCGATTACGATAAACCGTGGTAACCAATGGCGATGTCAACTTTTTCGGAAGCTATTAACACAGGCTCACAACAACGCCTGAAGCAAACACGTCTCCCTATGTGTTCTGTGTGCTACGCAGACAAGTGGTAGAGGCGCACGCAAGGTAACGTTTAATATCAACTCGCTAATCTCGTATTGCACTAAACGCTCAAGAAATTTAGCTTTCGCCATCAACACGATCGCAAATTATCGTGAAGAAGCGCAAACAGGAAAGAAAGATTCGCTTACATCGATTCCAACAGTGCGTGGCATCCACGTGATTTTTTTTCTGAGTTTCATTCTGCCTTCGTGGTTGATCCATCTGCCTCGCTCTTCCAGCAATACACCTGTACATCCGTTTCATAGCTGCCTCCGAGACACTGCTCATGTTTTCAAAGAGAGTCCAAGAAAAGCTAGATGGAGTAATATGTGGATGCGTTGGCTTGTATGTAGATGAGAACGTGTTTGAAAGGATAGGGGATAGGAGGCAGGTGTCTCTGCGGAATATAAACCAGTAGGATGCCCATTTCACTGTTCGACGATGCGACAAAAGGACGCTGAAGGCTGATGGCCTTCCCTAGAAGGAGCTCATTTCCCTCCGAGAGTTCTACCAGAAACGCGCGGCGTGAATTCTACATGCAGATTGAGCAATTTCGCAAGACAGACTTCTCAAGTGTAAAGACGTCATATATTTGCCTGCCTAGCCGACACTATGGTATGCTAACGATGTGTGCAGCTGAGAAGCACATAATGCATTAAATCAGGTGGCGGTTCAGACAGACTCCGGTTACATCTAGCAAGCTAGAATGTGCGATACGGGATGGTTAGACGTGCTTAGCACAGCCCATCAGCCACGTCAACTTTTGAACGCATTTTGCCGGTGTCATAAGACAAGTCCAGAGTAAGGCAATATGGCAAGGTTTCTGAGAATCTGGATATATATGTCCTTTCTTTGTTGGTCACGGGCGTACTCTGGAAGCATGCTGTCCTTGTGCGTTTTCACAGTGGGCTAACCGATTTATATGAAGACCTTGTAAATATCAACATATTTTCCAACTCGGAATCATTTGTATGTATTTTTATGTGCCTTAAAGAGTTCTAACTTCTTTACTGCGTTTCACACACGGACATATATATGCAATGTGTCTGATGATGTCCCATTGCGAAGAAAGCCTGTCTAGAAATGCCGGCAAATTTGCCAGAAGTGAGCAATGCAGCCATGTGTGTGCTTATTTCGGTAGTGTCTTGTATCTGCTGCAACTGTCCTATCAATCAAAAGAAGCAAAATAAAAAAAAACTACAACTTAAAATGTGCAGGGATTTTCTGTAGACATCTCCGCCTTCTGAAGCATACCTGGAGGGTGAAGTGAGCGCACACAAAAAATTTGACACTTTATTATACGTTGTCACAGCTGTACTTTTTAACTGTTTAAGATTGCAAGTAACATTCCTGCACACATAAAGTATGTATATAAGGTATATATATATATATATATATATATATATATATATAGTCATATAATGAGAAGCCAACAAACACTGACACCAAGTACAACATAGGGGAAATTGCATGCGCTTAATAAATGAAATAAAGTAATGATAAATTAATGGAAATTAAAGTGGATGAAAAAACAACTTGCCGCAGGTGGGAACCGAACCCACAAGCTTCGCATGTCGCGTGCGATGCTCTACCAATTGAGCTACCGCGGCGGCGTTTCCCCATCCACTTTCTTGGGTATTTATGTGTACTAGTAGAGCCCTGGGAGTCCCTCGGTTATCGGGTCCCTCGGTTAACACCCTTTCTTCTCGTTTATATATATATATATATATATATTGTAACGCACAATTGAGTGATGGTACTTTAATCGCTTTACCTTGGGCGAACTTGTGCCCGACACACAGCTAAACAAGAGCTTCACAGGAGCGTTCGCAGTCTTTTCGCAAGAGACCCGCACGTCTTCTTCTTCGCTCGTGTCCCGCGCTCATGACACGCTGCTCCGATTGCGCGTGTTTGCGAGCCCGTGTTGCCCGCTTCACTGCCGCTATCTTTCGCAGGTAGCAGTAAACAACTGCACGAACGCAGGAGGCGGCTGGCGCGCGTAATTCGAAATCATCTTGTGTCATTGTCCCCCTTCCAAGAGTGCATCGTCCCGATGCTCATACAGAGGGCGGTGATTTCTAGGCTGGCATGATTTCGCAACGCTTGTAGGCGGAAGCAGTTATTGCCTGCCGTAGTACGGTTTCATTCTGACGACGTGGACGATTTCTGTGCGATGCCGCTGTCGTGATGAGGTTACTTGACCTTCTGGAGCAACTTCGTAGTTCAGCGGACTAATTCGGCGAATTATCCTATACGGGCCGAAGTAACGACGAAGAAGCTTCTCGGATAGGCCGCGCATCCGTACGGGAGTCCACACCCATACTTTGTCTCCAGGTGCATACTGGACGTCTCTTCGTCGCACGTTGTATCGGTCCGCGTCGGTTTGCTGTTGCTGCTGGATGCGGTGTCGCGCCAACTGCCGTGCTTCTTCAGCTCTTTGTGTGAAGTCGCTGACGTCATTGTCATTTTCGGAGGTCTCATCTACTGGTAGCATTGCATCTAAGGTTGTGGTGACGGTCCGGCCAAAAACGAGTTGGAAAGGTGTCATTTGAGTCGTCTCTTGCACAGCGGTATTGTACGCGAACGTTGCGTACGGTAGTATCCTGTCCCATGTTCGGTGCTCCATGTCCACGTATATTGACAGCATATCAGTCAGCGTTCTGTTGAGTCGCTCAGTCAGTCCATTTGTCTGCGGATGATATGGCGTGGTTTTGCGGTGACTGGTGTGCGTCAATTTCATAATGGACTGTGTCAAGCGGGCAGTAAATATGGTTCCTCGGTCCGTGATGAGAACTTTAGGAGCGCCATGCCGCAGTACTATGTTAGTGACGAAAAAATCAGCGACTTCACTGGCCGTTCCCTTGACAAGAGACCCTGTCTCGGCATATCGAGTTAGGTAGTCAGTTGCAACTACGATCCAACGCTTTCCTGATGACGATGTGGGAAAGGGGCCAAGTAAGTCCATTCCCACTTGTGCGAATGGAGTTTCCGGTGGCTGTATCGGTTGTAGGAGACCTGCTGGCTTGAATGGTGGTATTTTACGTCTTTGACAGTCCCGGCAGGTTCTTACGTAGTGCTGCACAGAATTCAATAACTTTGGCCAGTAATACTTCATGCGGATGCGTGCGAATGTTCTGCTCACTCCTAAATGTCCTGCTGCTGGCTCGTCGTGGCATGCTTCCAATATCTCGAGTCGTAACTTTGAAGGTACGACGAGCAGAAATGTCTCTGCACTATGTTCGAAATTTCGTTTGTACAGGACATTATTTCTCAGGACGAACGACGACAAGCTGCGGACAAAAGCTCGTGGAATGTCGACAGGATGTCCTTCTAGGTAATCAATGAGCAGGCGTAACTCCGCGTCGGATCGCTGATGCTGAGCCATTTGTGATGATGTTACAGCTCCTAGGAAAGGGCAATCCTGTTCATTTTCCCTAAGCGTAGATTCGGTGTATTCAATCGGGGCACGGGACAAGCAATCTGCATCACTGTGCTTGTGACCGGACTTGTATACGACCGTTATATCGTATTCCTGCAGCCGTAGACTCCACCTTGCCAGCCGTCCAGATGGGTCTTTGAGATTCGCCAGCCAGCACAACGAATGATGGTCGCTGATAGCTCGGAATGGTCGGCCATATAAGTATGGTCTAAACTTGCTGATGGCCCATATCACCGCGAGGCATTCTTTTTCTGTCGCTGAGTAGTTCACCTCAGCCTTCGAAAGTGTTCGACTGGCGTACGCAATGACTCGTTCCTCTCCGTTTTGCCACTGAATGAGGACGGCACCGAGACCTAAATTGCTTGCGTCTGTGTGAATATCAGTGTCGGCTTCCTCGTCGAAATGAGCGAGAACTGGGTGGTTCTGAAGACGCTTTCGGAGCTCATTGAAAGCATTCTCCTGCTCATTCAACCAGACGAAAGGCGCGTCTTCCTTTGTTAGCCGCGTTAGTGGTTCGGCGATCCTTGAAAAATTTTTCACAAAGCGTCTGTAGTAGGCGCAAAGTCCTAAGAATCGCCTAACAGCCTTTTTGTCGGTTGGTTTCGGAAATTTCTCCACTGCCGCAGTCTTCTCAGGGTCCGGGCGAATGCCTTCTGAACTGACGACATGGCCGAGGAAAAGAAGCTCGCGAAAGCCAAAATGACATTTCTGCGGTTTTATCGTCAGACCTGCTGACCTAATCGCTTCCATCACAGCCCGCAGACGTTCTACATGCTGCTCGAAGGTGGTAGAAAAAACCACGACATCGTCAAGATAAACGAGACAGGTTTGCCATTTCAGACCGGTGAGCACAGTGTCCATCATCCGCTGAAATGTGGCAGGTGCGGAACAAAGGCCGAATGGGAGCACTTTGAACTCATACAGACCGTCTGGCGTCACAAACGCCGTCTTTTCACGATCTCGTTCGTCCACTTCTATCTGCCAGTAGCCGCTTTTGAGGTCCAGGGAGGAAAAGAATTTGGCATCTCGTAGTCTATCTAGAGTGTCATCGATTCTTGGAAGTGGGTACACATCCCGCTTTGTGACGGCGTTCAGCTTTCGGTAATCAATGCAGAAGCGCAAGGTTTGATCCTTTTTCTTTACAAGTACCACAGGCGACGCCCACGGACTTGCCGACGGCTGAATTACGTCGTCTTCAAGCATTTCCTTAACTTGACTTCCGATGGCTTCCCTCTCTTTTGGTGACACTCGGTAGGGATGCTGGCAAATAGGCCTCACTGATTCGTCAACAATTATCCGATGTTTGGCAATAGATGTCCGCCGGACTTTGGATGACACTGAAAAACATTCGGCAAATTCTCTTACGAGGGTCTCTATTTGCTCCTTCTGTCTGGGCGATAGGCCTGGTTCGATGTCGATGGCTGCGAGGACAGAATCCACATCTTGAAAATTCGATGGTGAAGACTCCGGAACGCTGAGATCTGTAACTTGGACGAAGTTATTAAGGGTGGCAACAACGGTTCCCTTCGCGACATGTTGCACCTCATTCCCAAAATTAGTGAGGAAAACGTTGGCACATCCGCCACGCAGCTGAACAAGGCCTCTTGCCATGCAGATCCCCTTTTCGAGTAGGAGACTGGTGTTGCTGTCTGCAATTCCTTCGTAGTCGCTGAACGCGTCGCTTCTGACTGTGACGGCTACGCTGGATCTCGGAGGAAGCATCACGTCGTCATCGGCAATGTAAAGGGCGTCGAATTTTTCTTCAGTGTTGAATGCTGCGACAGCGTGCTTGGTTGAGAAGGAAACACATGATTCCCGCAAGTTGATTATAGCGCCATTATCCTGCAAGAAGTCCATGCCAATAATCAAGTCTCTTGAGCACTCGGGAAGTACGATTAAGCTGGCGACGTACGTGAAGCCTCGAATTCCTATTCTAGCCGTACACTTGCCCGTCGGGTCGATGAGGTGTCCTCCTGCTGTGCGAACTTGTGGCCCTTTCCAAGGAGTCAGCACTTTCTTCAGTTTCCTGGCGAGCTCACTACTTACTACCGAGTAATCTGCACCTGTATCCACTAATGCGTCTACTTCGTAACCGTCAACAAACACACGTAAATCGGAAGCAACGTCACTCTTACGGCACTGGTTTCTGAGTCCCTCTTCGTCGCTCGGAGTCATCGATGGAGGTTCTTCTCTTTTCGCGTCGGCAGCGACCTTACCTCCCGAGGTCGCTGGCTCTAGTTTTCCCGACGCGGGCTCTGTGAACGGCGTCTTGGAGAGCTTGAAGACGGGTGGGGGCTCGGTGACCGATGCCTCAACGGCGCTGTTGACCGAGGTTGGTGTTGCTGGTAGGCGCATGGGGAGCTTTGACGAGTGGACAGGTACTCTTCGATTTCCAAGGGACGCTCACCATTTCGAGGGCAAGGTGCGTTCACCGGAAAACCGCGAAGCCCTGCCTGACGATAGTGGCACATTCTGTACAGGTGGCCAGCCTCACCGCAATGGTAGCAGAGGGGTATTCGGTCAGGAGTGCGCCATACATCGGCCTTCCTGAATCTTCTCTCGGGTGGCGGCAGCGTAGTACGAGGCATCGAGCTATTCATAGCGGAAGTGGCTGCGACGTCAGCACGTCCGGGAGTTTGCCTCAGCACATCGGCATATGAGAGGGTCGGCTGGCGCAGGAGTGGCGCTTGGGGCTGCGCACTAAGCTGTGGTTCCCGGACCACCTGTCTGACTTCTTCGCGAACGAGGTCTGCCAGCGAAGAGGGCGTTGAAACGTTCTGGTCAAGCCGTAGCCTCTGAAGCTCTTCTCGCACTACGGATCGCACGAGCTCTCGCATGACCTCCACGCTGTTTCCGAAGACGGCCGGAAATGCGCCCACAGAGGTGATGTTCATCTCCCGGTTGTACATCCTTGATCGCTGTTGCAACGTGCTTTCCATAGTCGTCGCCTCTGAACGAAACTCAGCGACGGTGCGCGGCGGGCTCCGAACCAACCCTGCGAACAGTTCCTGTTTTACGCCCCGCATTAGATGGCGTAGTTTCTTGTCCTCGCTCATGTTCGGATCCGCTCGGCGGAATAGGCGGGACATGTCTTCTACATACATGGCCACGCTTTCGTTGTTACGCTGGTTTCTAGCTTGCAGGGCAGCTTCGGCCCTCTCCCTGCGGTCGGTACTCGGATAGGTTGCCAGCAACTCCCGTCGAAAAGCATCCCACGACACAAATGTCGCTTCGTGGTTTTCGAACCATGTTCGTGCGCTGTCCTCCAATGCGAAGTAAACGTTTCGTAGCTTGCGCTCTCCGCTCCATCCATTGAACTCGGCCACGCGCTCAAAGCGTTCCAGCCAGTCCTCTGCGTCTTCAAATGTGTCGCCGTGGAAAGACTCTGGCGTCATTGGCGAGTTGACTACGATATGAGTTGGCGTGGTTTGAGTGGTCATCTCGATAGCGTTTCCGCTAGCAGATGCTGAAGCACCGATAGAATCCGGCAAAGAGGAGAACTCAGGGGGCTCACCACGTAGGCGACGACTGCTGCGTTGGTGAACAGGAGTCAATTCGATGGGTCCAAGTTGCCGTGAGTCCAGGCTCCTTTCCCTGACTTGAGAAGGGCTTGAAATCATACCCCGCACCTCCACCAGATTTGTAACGCACAATTGAGTGATGGTACTTTAATCGCTTTACCTTGGGCGAACTTGTGCCCGACACACAGCTAAACAAGAGCTTCACAGGAGCGTTCGCAGTCTTTTCGCAAGAGACCCGCACGTCTTCTTCTTCGCTCGTGTCCCGCGCTCATGACACGCTGCTCCGATTGCGCGTGTTTGCGAGCCCGTGTTGCCCGCTTCACTGCCGCTATCTTTCGCAGGTAGCAGTAAACAACTGCACGAACGCAGGAGGCGGCTGGCGCGCGTAATTCGAAATCATCTTGTGTCAATATATATATATATATATATATATATATATATATATATATATATATATATATATATATATATATATATATATATATATATATATATATATATATATATATATATATATATATATATATATATATATATATATGTACACAAGGTATATGTATATATAAAATAAAACGTTTATTGACGTGCATAAATGTACATGAATACGTTATTCTCTTGTCAGATACAGGAAACTGTTTGTCAACAGATATATGCATATGCAATGGCGTTCCACTTCTGTGCTTCAATGTATAAAACTACATTTTCTAAATAAACTAACTAGACCACCAATGCATTTCGCTTTGCTCTCTGCGGGAATTAATTTCTCTGGACTGACGTAATCCCGAGAATTCGTTCCTAGTGGATCCGCCTTGCGAACTCTACTGCTAGAATTTGTAAGTTGCAATATGAACCATAAGGGAATTAGTTAAAACCTAATTAGCGAAGTTTTGGTGATTAGTTGATTATGGATTGAAATTTTTTTGTTCAAGTAATGTCCGCCTCTTCGAGTAGACTAGCTCATTAACTAGAACTTTGCTATCTGCCACAGGTAGCCTTTCAAAATTTGTGAAAGTGTTCGCTGAAACACCCCGTATACCATTTGTACATGCTTCTCGCTACGTAGGATCTGTAATGGCAAGGAACTGTATTTCGCCCCTCCCCCCCCCCCCCCCCCCCCCCACAGAGCTAATGTTATCGAAACGATGCATCGCAGGCCTGCATGAATATTTGTATCTAGTTTATTGTCTCTTCAATGTCGTATTTTCCCGCTCGTTTAGCCCTTCTGATACCGTAACGTTTTTTTTACTTTCTTACTTTCTGAAATGTTATCAGACAAGCCCAAGCACTAGCGCTTGCCTGAGCTTGTTGGTTGCACTAGCAGAAAGCTCCGACAAGATTCTGAGGGAAAACGACACGCGACACACGACTGACGGTCACGTGTCTTCTTCCTTTCTTTCCATGTCAGTGCTTTCTGCTGGAAACTTTTCTTGCAGCACGTGACGGCTGAACAACTCAATTTTCCCAAGCGCGGCCAGTGACCTGTGCTCGGAATGCGAGGATAATGTTTCACGGTAGCCTACCCGTTTGACTGCAAACAGCAGAATTGAGCGACGGCTCCAAGGGCGCATGCTTTCGAAGCATTTTCAGGAAACGAGGAGGAAGACGAAGTGCTTCTATTGTGGAACACATCTCGCCCGTCTCTGTGCTTTTCTGGACTTCTCACTGCACCTGTGGGGTTTACAGCCCCCTCCGTCACGGTGATGGATGTGCAACACCCCGAGGATCCTCTCGGTTCCCGTTCACCCGCGGACATCAGTTCGAGGAAGCGAGGGAATACGTCGAGTGGTAGCGAGGACACAGAGCTGTACTCCGCATCAGGTGACGAGTCCTCGGAAGACAGCTTTCGACTTGTCCAATACCGCAAGGCCAAGCGAAGAATTATCAACTCATCTTCGGCGTCCAGATCAAACACTGTGAAAACAGCGCCTCAACGATGGCCTCACTCCATCTTGTTTGTGCCACAGAACGCTACGGACAACCTGCGCGTCCTCAACAGGCAAGCCCTCTCTGTGTACCTCGAAAACACTGTGCCAAACGAGATCAAGGATGTCAGGATAAACACTAGGCGAAACATCCTGGCAATCGATGTGATGAACCCGAGCGCGCTGACCATACTACAACATGTAACGCAGCTGGGAAACATCAAGGTCCGACCCATTATGCCAACGAATGGTGCCACAATAACAGGAGTGATCTATGACATTGACAACGAAATTCCTAATGCAGACCTCCCAGTTCTCATAAAACCAGCAAGTGAACACAACGTCATTGTGCATGTTGGTCGCCTCGGCAACACACGTTGTGTAAAGATAACCTTCAAAGGCGACTGCCTTCCACCCTACGTGAAGGTCGGCCACTTTCGCCACCAGGTTCGACCATTTATCCCAAGACCAATGCAATGCTACAATTGTCAGAAGATTGGCCATGTGAAGGGTGTCTGCAGAAATTCGGCCGTGTGCCCTCGATGTGCCGAACCCCACTCAGAAGACAACTGCAGCGCAACAACATTGAAGTGTCCTAACTGTGAGGGTGATCACTGCGCCTCTTCCAAAGACTGTCCCCAGATCAAGAAAGAGATCACCATTCTTAAACAAATGGTGAGAGACAATTCTACCCACAAAGAGGCTGCTGTGAAAGTACGGCGAAGACGACGTCACCGTCGAAGGTCTTCACGACGGAAAACGTCAAGCTTCCTGGAAAAGTCAATGCGTCAAGCATCATCATCAGCGGAAGTTTCCAGCACTCTGAACACCGATGTTGGAAGGGAGAATACTGCCAGATCTCTCTCCACAAAGGAATGGCCGCCACTTCCGCGTACACGACCGCCAGAAGACCCGCAGAAGGAGCCGCCCCCTGTACAGCAAGGTGCTGTATCCGAGGAGTCGCGGAAAACAAATGAGCAAGTGATAGCACTTATTAGGCCTTTAATGAATGCCATTCGCGTGTTGCTAAGCAACATGCACACACCGTCTGCCAGAAGTGCGCTTCAAGTACTGGACGCTCTGAGTCCGGTGCTGGCAACCCTTGAGTAGATCATGGCTCCAGAGCCACGGTCTTTTAGGGAAGAGGTCCGACAAGCAGCTGTTTTCCAGTGGAATGCGCGCGGACTCAGAGCGCGCCTTTCGGATTTCCGTCGCTTCGTGTACGCCAATATGTTTCCCATTATCGTCATTTGCGAGCCGAACTTATCGAACACAATCAGGCTTTCTGGATATGAATTATTCATGTCGTCAACTGTTTCTGAAAACAGTAAGGTTTTGGTGTGTATTCGCCGTGACCTCACCTACACTCATCAGCCTGTCCCACCTAATGACAATAACCAATACATATGCCTAAACGTAAGGAAAAAGAACTTGGCCTTTACTTTTGTGGGCGCATACCTATCTCCGTCAAGTCGATTTGATTACAAAAGACTACAAGACATCCTTTCCTCAACCTCCCATCCCTGGGTCATCATTGGAGATTTCAATGCCCACCATACACTCTGGGGAAGTCCGATGATCAACGGAAGAGGCAGATCTCTGGTATCTTTCGCCTCCAGTAATGAACTTTGGCTGCTGAATGATGGAAGTCCTACGTTCTTACGTGGCTCCACGTACAGCAGCTGTCTTGACTTGGCTTTCGTCTCACGAAGCCTAGTCAGACGCGCAGGGTGGTTTGCGGACATAGAGACGCACGGAAGTGACCATATCCCCACGTACATCAAGATCAGAGGATTGTCCCCTTCCAAAATAAGGGATACGATCCAAAGAGTGGACTGGCCTAAATTTCAATCTATTATGGAAGAACACTGCGACGCCAATCCATCTTTCGACTTGGAAGAGGCAATCAAGAGCGCGGTGCAAGACACTCTGCGTACTCTCACATGCTCTTCGAGACTGAATGACTTTGATGTGGAACTAGAACGACTTCGAGCAATCCGACGACGTGCTGAACGCAGATACCGACGTACGAAGACAGTGGACGATCTACGGACCGCCAGGCGCACTCAAAAGAAGATACAGTGCCGGTTAGACAAGCTCGATTCGCAACGTTGGGCTGCCTTCTGTGAATCGCTAGATCCACGCAAGCCTTTATCTCAACTATGGAGAACGGTGCGCGGTCTCCGGACACTTCCCGTACAGCGATTCCCGTTCAAAGCGCTTGCCCTCTCTCAAAAGCGATCGGAGATTGACGTGGCAGAGGATTTCTGCGCCAGACTATCCGGCCAACTCACAGCTACCAACATTCTATCACCTTCGAGCAGCTGTCCGTCACCACGTGATCACCGGTTGGATCTACCATTCTCAGTCCACGAACTTAAGGCAGCATTAGCTTTGTGTAGACGCACATCAGCGCCAGGACCTGACGGAATTTCCTACCGAGCTCTGTGTCACCTGGGGGAGCGAGCGAGAGAAGTTCTCCTCGAGGTGTACAATGAATCTTGGAGAAATGGCACGCTACCAACAACCTGGAAGACAAGTCGCCTTGTTCCACTGCTGAAGCCTGGCAAATCGCCGTTGGAGCTCTCATCCTATCGCCCGATCGCTTTGGCGAGCTGTGTAGGCAAAGTAATGGAGAGGATGGTCCTAGGACGTCTGGAGTGGTACCTGGAGTACCACAACACCTACCCAGATGCCATGGCGGGTTCCGACGCGGTCGATCATCGATCGATAACGTCATCGACCTGGTCACCTACATTCAACATGAGAAATGCCGTAAGCGTCTCTGCGCTTCTTTATTCCTCGACGTTAAAGGGGCGTATGACAACGTTACGCATGAGGCCGTCCTCTCTGCTCTCGCAGAGGTAGGAGTGGGTGGTCGGATGTTTCAATGGATACGGAGCTATCTATCCATGCGATCCTTCTTTGTAAGCACCGAGGGAGGCCATACTTCTCTACATTACAGCTACCGCGGCGTCCCCCAGGGCGGTGTACTTAGCCCTGTGTTATTTAACCTAACACTAATTGCTCTCCTTGAGCACGTGCCAACCACAGTCAGGCTTTCAATGTACGCCGATGACATTTGCATATGGACGTCTGCAGTAACACGCCTACAGTTGAGAGCGAGAATTCAGAGAGCCGCCACACAAACTGTTATCTACCTCCGTAATCGAGGCCTGGAAATTTCCTCAGAGAAATGCGCACTAGTGCCATTTACGCGCAAACCCATGGCCAATTACAGTGTAATGATAAATGGCCAAATAATACGACGTGCCCGATCGCACAAGTTCCTAGGTGTCATAATCGACAGGGACTTGTCATGGAGCCCACACGTATCATACGTGAAAAAAAGGTTGACAGGCATCTGTCACCTGCTCAAGTTTTTCGCTGGCAAGACCTGGGGAATGTCGCCCAGTGCCATGTTGCAACTGTACAGGGTGCTTTTTCTAGGATTTCTGCGATACAGCTTGCCAGCAATAAGCAGCACAGGTAAAACAAATGTACGCACAATACAAAGTCTTCAGGGTCAAGTGCTCCGGATCTGTCTAGGCCTGCCTCAGAGTGCTTCGACAGTGGCTACAATAGCAATCGCTGGAGACCACCTTGTCAGGACCCACACTGAAATTGAAGTACTCAGGACACATATAAGGCATCTGGCCAGGACTCCCCGTCACCACCTGGCTTCCCTAACAACGGACAGACCACACACATCTTTCAGCCAGACGATAACCGCATATAATGAGTCATTGCCAGCTTGTTTCACCCCGGCTGCGAGACCTTCGATTCCCCCATGGTACCTCGATCAGTCAAAAACCAACCTCGCTATACCTGCTATCTCGAAAAAAGCTGATCTATCATCGCCAGCCCTTAGACAGCTCACGCTACTGCATTTGTACGAGAACTATCGTGATTCTACGCACATTTACACTGATGGATCTGTTCTTCCAAGCAGCTCCGCGGCGGCAGTCGTCATACCAGCGAAAGCTACAACAATCAAATTTAAGACGACTCACGCCACAACATCGACGGCAGCAGAGCTCGCAGCGCTCTTTACTGCCGTTCAACACATTGGTGATGAACCACCACACAAATGGACAATATTCTGCGATTCGAAGGCGGCACTGCAGTCTCTACTGTCACCTTTACGACGCGGACCGCACGAACAGCTAATATTCCATATTACAGAAATGTTACAACATACAAGTGATGCAGGCCACAAAATAACCTTTCAGTGGCTTCCAAGTCATTGCGGGATTATCGGCAATGAACGGGCGGATCACGCTGCCCGCTCAGCCCATACTGAGGAGCGCCACGTCCCAATACCTCTTTCTAGAACTGACGCAGCACGGAAGCTCCGCCTACTTGCTCGGCAGTGCACCGCGTCGCAATGGAATGAGCCACATTTAAGAAACACGCGACTGTACTCACTTGATCCCACACTAAGTCTTCGAGCGCCATCACAGCTTCGCCGTAGAGACGCCACGCTTTTATATCGACTTTGGTTGGGCGTTGCCTTTACTAAAGCCTATGCATTCCGCATAGGGATGACCGACAGCCCAACCTGTGACCACTGCGGCCTTGAAGAATCAATTGGCCATATCTTGTGTGCCTGCCCGCAGTACAGTTCCCAGAGGGCATGCCTTCGCCACGCACTTGACCAACTGGATGACCAACCACTATCCGAAAAATTAATTCTACAACATCGAAAGGACGTATCGTCACAGAAAAAGGCCGTGCAAGCGCTATTGCGCTTTTTACGATCTACCGGCCTGTGTGAACGACTTTAACTGGAACGCCATTTGTGTGTGCGCCTCCTTGTGTGCGTGCCTTTTTTTTCCTTTTTTTAGCGTTTTCCTCTGCCATCTTTCTAACCCCTATCCCCCATCCCCAGTGCAGGGTAGCAAACCGGAGACCCATATCTGGTTAACCTCCCTGCCTTTCCTTTTCATTCTCTCTCTCTCTCTCTTCAGGAAACGAGTTTTCACCCCCTTTCGACCTGCTTTGCCGCTACCGCTGTTGACACGTACGAACAGCAGACGATAGAGCTCGCTTAAATTCAGGAACGTGTAAGCGAAATGCCTCGCGTTCAAGTTTCTGGTAGCTAGTTACGATGAGCTAGAAGAAAACAGCTGTGCCTGTTCCCGCGCCAGGCCGGCAGGCAACCAAAACCTCTTCAGACCAGCTGGAGGGGATAGGAATTGCCACATTTTTTTAAATGTGAACTTCCTGGTGTACATAAGTTATACTTGTGTTTTGACAAAGAAAAGGAGGCACGAAATGGTAATTTGCTTTCGAAGTGTGTTATGCATAGGACACGTTGAAATATCAAAACATGAAATAGTTACAATGTCTGATTCTCCGAGATCAAATAGTGAGATTTTTTTTTCACAGTATGTAGCTTGTGCAAATCGGAGAACTCCTGAAAAGTCATGCCTTGCTATGAAGTCCGCCTGGCTTCGAATATGACATGAATCCAAATCTGCCAGAGGAGACACATATTTTTGTTCAGATTTTGCCAGCATTTTTGCTATTTCAAATTTTTCGTTTTGGGAGGACGACTTCCTGACTCTTAGAGCTGCTTCACACAGACAAGACCCAGCAGACGAGAATATTATATAAACATTTTCTTTATTTCACACAGGAAAGTGCTATTTGCATTCCGAGGGAAAGAAGCCGTTCCTCCAAGAAAGCGTCGACCGTCTCAGCGCACTCATCTGCTTTCTTTTGCGAGCCCATCATGCTGACGATGAAGAGCTGCCTTTATAGGGATACAGCAGGCATAATGCTACTCCTTTAAAATACGAGGCCACATTCAGACGTCAATTTTTTTGCAAAACGTTTTTTCTAGGTATTTACGTTTTGAGTATCCTCAAACATGTCTCAGGAACACGTTGCAAAATATAATTATGTTCCTACTTTGAATAGTTTTGGAGGTACAGCGGGTTTCTGAACATTTACCCTGGTATTGTATGCTCAGTAATTTTTCTTACAAATAAATATTATTCTCACAATTCCTTTACTCTTCGATGTCTATAATGATAACTAGTATTCGTTTGGTTAGTTTTGCCATTAAATTTTAAGAGCTCTGGAAACAGCCACAAGAGAGAAATTCGAAGCTTTAATAACGTTTCTTTTTTAGTGGCCCTACACTTGTTTTCCCCGAAACAAGGTGTCTCTCCGCGTCATATTGAGCAAACAATTATAATACTTTTCTAAATAACTATATTGGCGGGAAATCTTTTGCACTCATTGCCCACATATAGGTGCATAAAATGAATAAAGATGAAAAAAATTGGTGGAAAAGTCTTTACATTACCGCTAATCTTATTTATACATATGTTATCACAGCGGATCACATTTTCGTTAAAATGTGACCTAAAGCATCTTTTAGATTTTCAGTGATTATGTCATTGATATACATACCATTGCATTTGCCCTAGTCCACTGCATAGGCCACCCGCACAGTTACATAAATTTCAAAGATTTCTTCAATTTAGCACTTCAATAGTTATCACTTTTGCCGCGACCAACTACACTAACATTATTTCTTCACAATTAGCTCCCAAAAATTTATTAAACAATATTTTGTACTTTGAAAAGTGCAATTAGCGAAATAAAACATGCTTTATGACAAAAACTCACTACTATAATTCTGGCTGCTCAATAAACAATTTTCCATTTACATCCTCTCACGTTATGACTGCCTGAAACACTTGGGCGAAGCAAGCGTCAAGAACACGAACACTACTCACGCACTCGGTACACCGGCATAGCATACTTTTGCGCACAATGTGCGAATGGCTCCGCAAGCCGTAATGCAACCGCTCGCGACAGCGTCAGCCACATTATGTGCCAGTGTCAATAGAACTGGGCACAGAGACGGCTGACCTGCGTGCTCAAAAAATTCGACGGCGGGTCTTCCAACGTGCCTCCAACGTGCCATCCTCCAACGTGCCATTAATCATCGTCGGAAATGTATAAAGAACAGATTCGTCGCAGCGCTTGGCGTGAGCAATCTCTTTTTTAGACATTTCCGACGACGATATTCCGTGCTTGGAGCAGCCAAAGCATCGGCCATTTTTTTTTCTAATACCCCTTTTTTCGCAAGCCACGGGCAGGATACCAACTGGCACATTTTCTTCTGGTTAACCTACCTGTCTTTCTCTCTATCTTGCCCCGGTGTTTCGAGAGTGGTGTGAACACTTGGCTTACACGTACCGTCATGTACGTGCCTCTTTTCTACGCACGGATTTGCGTGACGTCAGCGGTCATATTGACGGTGCGTCAACCTGTCTGGAGCGCCAATAGCGACGCTTTTCGCACGGTGAGGATGACGTTGCGCGTACCAGAAATGTATTTCTGTTTTACTCCGAGAAGGTGGCTGTTTCCTGGAGAAAATGGGTTTCCAAGAAAGGGTGTCGAACAGTTGTTGGAAGTACCGTTTTCTTCTCTCTCTCTCTTCTCTCTCTCGGAATTATTAAGGCTCATTTCGTTATTTCATACCACAAGTCAGCTGCTGTTTCATCAAGCCAGATGGCATTTTCGGCTGGTCGCTTCTGATCGCTCTATAGAGTGCTCTCGCGAGCGTCGTTATCTTCGGTTGGTTGAAAGGGTGCGCTCTCTGCGTTCGGCTTGTTCCTCTCGATCGGGCTCCCCCATCTTCGAGCGCTCTAAGGCGCTCCGTGCCCTGTCGTCGGAGTAGTCGTCGAGACTGAAGAGTTTCCCGCCACATCATCACTGCACAGCGTCGCTGCTATTGGCGAGAGTGAACCGTAACCCAGGCAACCTAGGCCACTGCATGCTGGCGTCTGGACGAACGATTGCCGCCACGGCGCGTCCACCGGTTCTCCCGGCAGCGCCGGGACCTTTGAATAGCCGAAGTATCGGACGTTTACAATAGTCGCGTAGTTTCGCATCTGCAATTTTCTCCTCTGAGGGCGAGTCACATGTTCGGCTTGCTCGCTTGTCCTCTACCTCAGAGTTCGGGAAACGCCGGATCTGCCCGACCCTGCTTCGAGGGATGGAGGCGACCAGTCGAAGATACCATAGATAGGCTAATATTATGGCCTTTGTGACACACTATAGGCAGACATATATCTGGTTATCCGCTATCTTTTAAATCATGCCCTCAAGCGTACGAACTAAATTTCTATAAGCCCCGCCTAACATTAGCGAAGCGCGAAAACGGAGAAGATTTGGCATTATTTGGACATTTATTTTAAATTATAGCCGGCGCTGGCTATCTAAAAATGATCTTTATTTAACATCACGCAACAATTTTTGAATTTAATTGAAATATGGGGTTTTTATTGCTAAAACCACGACTTGACTGTAAGACGCGCCATAGTGTGGGAATGCGGAATAATTTTGGCCACCAGGAGATCTTTAACATGTTCCCAATGCACGGGACATAGGCGATTTTGCATTTCACTCCCATCGAAATGGGATCGCCGCGGCCGAGGTTTGATCCCGCGACTTCGTGTCTAGTAGCGCCACACCATAGCCGTTGAACCACCGCGGCAGGTGCAACTATCCATGAGTTCACAGGCACATCTGACGAGCTTTCTTATATTCTACTTGAAATGTTTGCTCATTAACGGCTAATAATGGGGCGAAGGAGCCTGCTATGCACAAAGCGTGCTCAATAATACATATAAGTCAGTATTAACCTGGACAGTTAAGTGTAAAGGTGGCATAAATATCACAACGAAAACCAGAAGTAGTATTCATCTACGAATTAGAACGGATCAACCGTATACAGAGGCATTGGGCCAACAGTAGTGCCGCAATAAGTTCTAGTGTCCGAAAATTTAAAACACAAAGAAGTTGAGAGCTATACGCTGCAATTTCACTAACATCGTCCCGCAAAATATAGGTCATTCTAGAAGCCACGCTACAACAAACAGCGAAGGTCTGTGCCAGACCTCAGGATGAAGGTATACGTATATGGGTTCTTGTGAATAGGTCATCCTCTGATTCGTCGCAGCGCAGGCACTACAACACGGACATAGAAGGCACATAAGATAACACACAGTGCTGTGTGCTGTTTGCCTTTTATGTTCACGTCATCGTGCCTCTTCTGCAAAAATGGAGAGGACCATTGAGTCCACAGTCTGATGAGGCAGATAATAACTAAGTATCTGTTTACCCGCTCAGACAAAGCTTCAGGAATGCCGTGTCCCATGCCCCATTATACTCCCTTATTTCTTTCTTTCGTTTTGATGTTTACTGACAACGTCGATGGCAATTTCACGCTTTTGTCGCCACAGATGATAACAACGGGACGACATCACTGTCGTCTACAAAGTTTACGCTCCGTCAGATTCCATCGAGTGGCAATGTCCTTGACAACCAGTTATTTGCTCTGACATTTAAGCCATTCTCACGTGTAGCGTAGCGCGAAGCTATATTCCGTCATTATTACTAGAATTTTCATGCTGTCTCTTTTTTTTTTGTCTCTGCTTTCTGCGTCTGAGCCTCGCTGGTGTTCCAAACGCCTCAATTTACGCTTCGGTGACTCGGGGCCCGGTAGCTTTAGGGCGCGGTGCGGCCGCCTGAATTTTTAACGAGCGTGCAACCTTGCTTTCGTACAGGATATTGTCTCGTGGGCTCCGATGACACGCGGTGTACATTGTGTTGGGGCGAGAGTGCACGTGTACGCCGACAACGTTTTTGCTGAAGCCTGTTGCACAGCACGTTGTACGTTAGTTCTATTTTTTTTTGTTCTTTGAAAATTTTCAGAAAAATTTCGCGTCATCTACTATTAACAACAGTAGTGTCGCGCCGTGTAGAAACAACCGGACGACATAAGAGAGGGACTGATGCCTTCATGCTTACATCCTTGCAACTTGATGGAATAGCAACCAGAAGAATATGTCACCCTTTGAATTTGTGAAGCTGTTTCTTCGAAAAACAGGCTTTTTATTGGTGACCGCGTTTGGTTATAATATACACGCTCTTACTATATTGCAAGGCTCCTTTGCTTACAAACGCTCTAGCGTGTGAAGTGTATTTTTATTGCGTGCTCTGGTTTGTAGCGGCCGCAATAAGTTTATCCTTTATCAGCACATACACACTGCCACCCCTACTAAAGTCGATAATATGCTCTAGTTTAAAACGCTGAAAACCGTGCTTCAAGTTAAGAGGAGCAAGAAGGAATACTAGTGGTCTATAATAAAGTACTACGCACTGTAATGATACCTGCTACAGTGTAAATTCAGTTCGCCTCACGGATTTCAGTACACACAACTACGCTAACGCATCGATGCCCTCATAAGTTGGGAAATAACGCAGCCCAATGCGTCGAACTATCCGAAAAATAAATGGCGAGAAGAATTAGGAGAAGGATAGGGCGCTTCAAATATAAATCATTGGAGTAATAGCGGCCCAAGAGCCCTGATGCAAGCAGCCGGCGCAGTCCTGTTTTGGCTGTGCAAATATCACGGCGGCCGTCTGCCGGATAATCTGTGAGTGGTCGTTTGACATATCGGGAAAGCTACGGAAAGAAGGCTGCAAATCCCGATCTGCTGAGAACTCGCAAACACACATTCGCCCAGACACGAATAGCTTTAGCCTAGCTGAGGAACCGTTTCTATACAAATTTCTAAGCTGTTGAGAACAAACAATCTGACTTATATTTAAAGTCTTTCAGAAAAGAATTTCACAGTGTTGCCTTAAAAAAAGCGACAATTTATTACTTTGTGTACATGTGCGAAGCTTAGCACTCACCCTTCGCAGTTGCAATATAGTTAAACTCCGTTAAACAAAACAATGGCAGAACAGTGCGGATAATGATAGTTCATCCGTGCCTTGAAAAGCAAAAATACTCACGATGTCTCACCATGCAGGGCTCTAACATCATCAGCTACGCTGTACCGTACAGTTACTGATGAATTTCATGGTGTTGGCTTCCAGGATAATTAGTAGCCTGATGACATATCGTATGGTATAGGGAATCTAACAAGAAAAAAACGTTATCCGCAGCTGAATGTTTGATCATCCATGAAAGAAAGACAATGGCGAGATCAGGAAGTGACAGTAAGGCCCTCAGATCACGCCATTTGCTAGGATACAAAATGTCATCGTCACAAAAGACCGTTAATTATAGAAATACGCCCATAATTTTCGCCTAAGGCACCTAAAATTACGATTTTGATTAACCTTTTTAATAGATAATGAATCCATGGAAGCGCGACGAGCAGGGTATAGCAAAAAAAATTTGACAGCAGACTTGTGCGATTTTGCGGAAGCAGAGCCCAATGTGCAACGAAGCTTTTTATTTCGAGCACTTCCAATAAGAAGTTCACTGGCTTCCAATGAAACCAGATACTTTAAAATGTCCCTATATGACTGGTCCGTTTGAAATATTGCGCGCCTAAACGCTTTCGAACACTTATTAAAACATTTTTACACGATCAGTCATTCAACCGCGCACATTTTTCTTCGTGAAATATTAAAGTCCGAGCCTGAGTCTATCTTCCAGACATGCATATACATATACATGGAGAAGGGAATGAAAGCCGCTATATAGCAGCTTGAAGGTATCCACTATTAGGTATACATCTTTACGGCAGTACGCAAAAAAAAACGACCAGTATACAACTCTTGCCAAAGTATATATTACAAAGATTTCAATTATAAAACATACGCTGTACCGTGAGCATTGGCCACAATGTTCGCCATATTTTCATTAGATGTGATCTTCGCCGGTTTTGTAGCTTCCTCTTGGAAGATGGGTATATTCTTCGTTATTCGTAAAAGCCACTAACAACGGCGTTGCAGCTATCTTAATTACAACCTTTGTAAGCAGAATAGTTCGCGGCGACAATCGCTAAAACGTCTCAACTTGTATTTAAAAGCGTGGAGGGAATAACCGCAATGGGCACTTGGCGGAACGTGGCTGCAGCGGTATTTGTCTATTGTGCATATCTAAGCGTTCCTCTCCGCCCCAAGTGCGTAGTCGCGAATATGAGAAAACAAGAAAAAGGGAGAAAACGATCTGGTTGGGGACGACAGCAGCTTATGCCTGCCCAGCCGGATTTGCGGTCCAGTCGGTCGTTGAGCCCGAATACGGGGGAGGTGGGGGTGTTTTCATTCCAGGAAATACAAACTTAGGCTTCGGGCTTTCGCTGGCGGACGTGATTTGAGTTATGTGTCTTTCTGAAGGCAGGGTGTGAGCCCCTATAAGTGCACCATCACAAACAAGCCGATCTTTGCTGTGTGTATCCGCTTGTGTTCTGGCATATAGGGTCTTTAACGCTATGACAAATAGGTTGAGCCCAGTCTTACCATCCCCTTTTTCACTTCACCGTTTCTGGCTGTTGATATGCTTGCTCTCGCGTTCCGTAATGTAAGCTCCTGCGAACTCGGAAAGCGTCAGTTTCTTTAAGAATAGAAAGTATAGTGAGATTGTAGGGGCTATGGAGAGATTGACAAAATTGTCTTATGCTTACCCATTTTCAGTCGCACAAAAACAAATCTGATATCGTCACTGTGACGAGGACGTCGACAATGGGGACGATTACGGAGACGACAAAAACGTCGACTGAATGACGAACGATGGTATCACGACGCATGCAGTGGATGGCCTGACGACTCTGATTTCACAAATATTTCACTAAGCCCCTTCTTGCATCGTGAGAAAAAAGAGATAATCTGAATGACTATGTGCCTATGTCGTCCCTTTTTTCTGCATTACTGTTCGCCAGTGAAAAGTGTTTTCAGTACCGAATTCATGCAAACATCTTCAGTCACGCCACAAAATAAGCAGTAACGTTATATAATGAAAAAGTAAAGTGCAGGAAAGTCGCAGATATTAAATAACTTTTTTCGCGCATATTCGGAAATATTTCCTGGCTTGAAAGCGCCACCTTACTCTGTGCCCCTTTGTCTGTAAGTAAATCACTTCGTTTTGAATCACGCACTCTATCGTTGCGTCCCTGCTGTTTTGGAACCTACTAAAGAATGCTTGAGCTCAAAAACCATGATTGTCTTGATTGCATTAGCTACTCCTCGGGTTGGGATTCCCGCTGCTACAACAAGCAACAATGACTTGCCCTGCGCGCTGTATCCGTGCGTGTTATCTGTAGCGCATTAGAAATCTCTACCAATGGAAATCTCCGCATGGCTGAAAATCTCCCGACGGCGCCATGTTTGATTTGCTCACATCATATATTTAGTTTGAACTACACTGGTGACTTTATTACTACAACACGCAAGGCTGTACAAATCCTTCGCCTAGGCGATATGAATGTTTCATAAGTTTGGCACCAGATCGATACAGAGCCTAGCGTGAATCTCTCCATATGCTCCCAACGCATCATTAGGCGGATATGCCTCGAAGCGAACGCAAACAGGGACGATTTTATTTCACCTTTAAACAGGGTATATACACATGCACCAGTCAAAGTTCATATTACGATAGCACACCGTGGTACCTCTCGCAAGCGGAGGTTGATTTACTGTTTCCTCAGGAATAATTGTCTAGGGTACAAAGCCACCATATTTTGTCTTAGTGGGTTGAAATGCTGATTGTTTGCGACAACGTTAGAGAGAAGAGAGGTATTGAGCTAAAGGGTTAGAGAGCTAAAAGTATCACAAAGCAAGTATATTCTTGGACTTTCAAAATGGAATTCTCCAGGTGACACCATGTATTGCCAAGTTTTGAGGAAGCATAATCAAACACGTGGCGGATACGTTCGCTCGAGTTCACACGTACTAGATGCAAATTAAGGTGGGGTTCTGGTGACCCAAAGGTTTTGTTAAAGGCACAAAGTATCGTGCACGTCGAAGGAACAAGTGGCATGTGAGGTAAGAGGACAAAGTCAGAACAACTGTGTAACGAGAGGCGAATTTGCGAAATAGGTTTACACGGTCATACTTTATTTATAATGCAGAGAAACCGCACGACACGGACTACTTATGAGTATGAGGAGCACTGAACTATGCCTAGTCCTAGGTGATTTCTTCCTAAAGGGAAGAGCATTTAAATAGAAAATTACCGAATTTATTGGAGAAAGCAAGCAGCTCAAGTAAACCTGGGACAATTATTTCGTTTTTAAATTATTACCAGCAGCTTCGCAATACTGTCGCTAGTATAGTTCAGTTTAATAATTGTGTATCTAGCTATACGTTTAATGGATGGCTTACTTCTGTCGTGGAAGTAAGTTACTATTTCCTTTTTCCATACCTTCGACAGGTGTACCCGTAATGATGCGCATCGACGTTGTAAGAAAAACAGCTGAGACGTGAGTCATCCTCTGGATTTCTAAATTCCGTTTCCGAGAATTATGAAAACGTTTAATAAAAACACGCTTTCAGGCATGGACGATCTGGATTATTGATATCTTAACACTGCCGCTTACTAAGCATGGGTGCTTAATCGTACCCCTTTGTGCTTCAATGCTGACGAGGTTCTTATCAGCCTCGGAAAGCAGACATTGGCGCTTTTAGATACGGATCGCCGGAAAGAAACGTCACGTTTCGCGCACTGTGGGCCATCTGTTTGATCACACCTTTACTAGCGTCTTTGTCCTCGAACTGGATGACTTTGGCCCTGTTAAAATCAGCGCCGCATAAGGGTTTCGTGAATTCACTTCCTCTGCATGCAACACACTTTCCAACCCGTACGCTTTACCCACTCTGTATATACACTTCATGGTATCAGAATTTTCAACGCGATCAGTGACCTGGACAGAATGTTCTGGCGACAGCCCACACACACTAATATTATTCAGCGATGATGCGATGTTTAACGCCCTTCTGGTCATGTTGTGCAAGAGAGCGGGAATGTCGATGGAATGCAGCGTGGTTCGGCAAAGTTAGTTGTGCATATTGCTTCTAATTTCTGAGCTGAACGGTTTTTCCTTTTATTGGGACACATACGCAAACAGTCCATTTGCTGTTGTGTCATGGTACTTTTGTTGGGGCAAATAAAAGAAACTTTCCCCCTGTACTCTAAAGCAGGTTCCACGCCTTATTTCCATAATGCTCACTGGGACGCATGTGCACATACATTAGTGAGACACAATAAAGCGAAACGCAGTGCGAGCAAAACAAAGACCAAGGCACCAGTCGTGATGTTCTTTGTTTGTTTTCACAGCTCACTTTTGGACTCTCCTCCATGTCCAGTGAATATGCAATGAATCCTTTGGTATCATTTTTCGAATGGTAAGTTATATTTTATATGTGGTTTCTTTAGGTTGTGAAATCAGTTCAGTATCGGCGCTGTGCTGTCATTTTTTCTTACTGGCTGCTTGTTTTGTTCAAGACTTAAGGCCGCTACAGCAAGCGCAGCCACCACCTGGCAGGCACTGGCCGAAGCATGGTAGTGCGGATGATGCGTCGCATTGTCTATTGGTCGCTACATACTTAGATGCACGCGTGAGGCGCACATAGGTAGTCTGTTTTTTCATGGTTCTAGCGCAGTTCCAAATGGTTCCACACGTTCTTAATTAGACAGCATTTTTTCGCGAGTACCCCAGTTAGAGCTTTCTGTCACACGAAAAGTGTAATGCCTCCTATCTCCACAAAAATGAGTAATTTGTGAAGTTAAGACACTTATTCATTATAATGGTGTAAATATCAGTGATTGGTAGCTTCGTAATTAGTATGAAACACGAAAAAGAAAATTCGAAGAAAGGATTGTTCTCGTCAGGCCACCTTTAAGGCTTACTTTTTCGCATTACGGGTATGTGCGCAGAAAAGCTTCCTTGGGGGGGGGGGGGGGGAAGAGCGCTTAGTAAAAAAATGAGAATAACTGATTGGCACCTGTGATAGTAGTATTATAACTAAATGATTTCTGGCGTTCAGATAAAGCTGGTGACATCAGCGTTAGTGCGTCAAGCTCGTAACTAAAAAAAATGATGATGAGAAAAAAAAAGGAAAGAGTTGGGGAGAAACCGGTTGTAACAGCGTTCCGCCTCACTTGATACGATCGCTATGAAGGAGTTCTCGCAACTTATCTCTCCACCGCTAATTACACGGATTTAATTTCTATGGCACTGAAAGAATGATGAGTAGACATAAATATGCTAGGAAACTCAAGCAAGCAAAAGCGAAGTAACAGCCTAGCCAAAGAATACTTATGCATTAGTAGACAATTGACAGGACGTTCGTACCATTTTTTTGACTGTGTAGAGACCCATTTAGCTGTGCGCTGTAGTCTTTTCGCTGCAAAAATGTGAGTATCTGCACGTGTCGAGCCCGCGTTGTGTGATCCTCACGGCCTCCGTTCCTTACAGTCATTCACATTATATTTCTGCATCGTGATTCAAGCACTTCACAAAAAAAGTTCTTGGCGTCGTTTTAAACATGTGAACTGGTCGCTGCGATACCCGAACGAAGTGCTTTAGTAACTCTTTGTGGTGATTTGCTGACCAGCCTACATTGTTTGTGATACCCCGAAACATCAACAAGGTGATGGCTCAGTGGCACGACAGAAAATCACAAGATCTCATATGGTGTAGCAGAATACAATTGATCTCAGGGGTATAATTCCATTACTGCAGCTCCTGGTTGCATGAATATTTATTCTTAGCTTTTGCTGAGGTGCCATGTTATATACCGGTATCCCATTATGTAGAAATAACTTTTGTCTCGTAAGTGATTTTTTGTGCTTTGGTACTTCGAATGTTTTATACAAAAGGGAAGCGCCAATAGATTGTCACAAGATGATCACGTATAACATTTGAGTCACCAGACACAGGACGTAGTAAAACTGAGTTCTTTGCAGGTAGTATAATGCGCTCATAATAAGGTTGGCTCCTAAAGTAATTCGAAACCTATTCCCACCATTCTAATACACGTAATCATGCAAAAACATTCTTATGCTAAAATGTTAGGTTTTTACTTTTACAGTGCAAAACACAAACAAATAGAAACTTCTGTGATGTAACTGGCTAGCCTGCCACTGCACAATCACTCATAGTGGGGCACCTTGTTTAAGTAAACTTTATAACTATCTTATATTTGACAGAGATTTGAAAACGCCGTAAAAACTAGTTTTGCATGCGGACAAACGCTGAAGAAGAGTCCCAATAACTAGTTGCGTTAAGTTCATTGTACAGGAATTGAGGTATTTTTATAACCAGTTCAAGAATGGCAGAAAGTTGACTTTCACGACAACGGGGCCAACAGAATAGGGCGAAAGCCTGCCGAACACGAACAAAAATCACCACGGATATGCATGTGCAGAAACTGCGTCTTGCGCTCCCTTCACGTATAGTAGAAATTTTCAGTGCGTACCATGAAAAAAAAATGTGGCACTAGAGGGCAATATAACATCAGTCAGCGCCTTTCATTACCAAACAGTCCGCCCAAATCACTCAAACCGCGACGACGGCGCATTTACCTATAGACCGATCTCGCGACCAATATATAAGCCTGCGGCCAATGTCTCGCAGGCTTCAGTATAGTGACTTTCAAGTAACGTAGTACGGTAGCTAGCTGGGCGAGTGGGGTACATCTACATTTATTACGCACAGCGCAGACAAATCAAACACGGACACATAAGAGAGATGTAACACCAGCATTGACTCACGGCTAAAAGTTTATTGCTCGCAGAAAATCCAACAAATAGAAAAATCACTGCTCAAGCACTCTGTACAGGTGGTTAACCAGCGGAGATGGAACGTTTGGCCCCGGTGTTTATCACTGGGTTAATGCCGACAATCAATCAAATGACGGCTAGGTGGGCTGCCGGATCCTCTGTACGCAGTTGCTGCTTGCGCTGGGCTGTTCTTGTTCCAGGGCTGCGGCATCGGCACGGCGTAGACGAGCTCGTTCCAGTTTCTGCGCGAGGCGTTAGTGATGAAAAGCTGTCAGCTCCTCAGGAGTTCGCATGACGCATGGCCTATCCACTTCGGAGCCAAAGAGAAATTGCTGCGCGCGCCGTCGGCGGCGACGGAGAGCAATGACGTCACTACTGGGGCAGCCAATCGCGCGGCTCTCTTTGTCTTTTTTTTTCTCTCATGCGCATGCGGTTGCGCAGGAGAATTTTTCGGCGTACAGGCGACAGACAGACGGATGGACGAATTGGCTAGCCATATACAGCTTTGCTGTGAGAAACCAGGCATGCGTGTAACCGTGCACAATTCATTCCTTCAACCAAAAACGAAACAAGACGGACGAGTAGTAACACAATATCCTGGGATAATAAACCGTTATATACAACTACAACCTTCTTTTTTTTTGTTGTGTAGCGTGAGTGACGCCTGGCTGACGCACCTGTTACCACATTTATTGATTAGATAGGCTTCTGAAATGAGGCACACCTTTTAAGTTTTATTTGTCCATGTAACGCATGCGTGTTCAAAAATGGGCTTGCAACAGTAACCTGCGCAATGGGTTGCCAGATGTGATGGACCAGCGTTCTTTTAGTTGGAGGAATGTTCTTGGAACCTTTTGTTTATACACCCGTCCATTGGGTCGATGTAAGAAGGTCGACATGGCAGGGGAATCCAGTACACAACATTGTTGCGCCACGCCAGAATGGTTCACATATCCTATGTTTCGCCTATGATTCACCTTGCGCAAACTGTGCGCAACAGAATTTGATTTTTATGTGCGCGATTGCACAGGCTAGCACGCACTGGATAATTTCTTTGGTGAAGGAAAGGCAACTCTAACCGCAAATCGGTTCCTGACATTTTTGAGGCCATGTGCCAGCCTATGCACATAAGGAATAACTGCTAGCTTTTTGCGATCACTAATATAACTTGAATGACTTACTGTTTCTCTATGGTTTAACCATCTCGCCAGTTTTTCGGAAGTTGCTTTCACTGTGTGCTCAGGGTAACAAGCCATGGTAAGCCTGCTGACTTGATTCTTAGCCCCTTCCAGCAAGCGGGGCTGACAAGACATTTTTATGGTGTAATGGAGCAAGACAAGGCGGTACCATTTTGGCCAGTTTGCTGTTTCCCGAATTGTACGGCTGCAAAAGCTTCCCAGAGCGGGGCTTGTATATCCATATGGATGGATGCGAAACTTTAATAGTATATCCATATAAAATGATTTTTCAAAAACGTAGCCTCAAATGTGGAAGATGCAGCGCATTCATCGCAATATGTTTTGGTAATTCAATGGCAAACTTCAGTCCCATTCTATTTTTGCAAATAATCTTTACTATATTGACATACAATCGGCAAAAGCTCAGAATTATCCAGCACAACTAAATAATCATCCATGAAATGGATGATTTTGATGGCCAAACTACAAAGCTTATCCTGAATTTTTCTGTCACACAAAAAACAAAAATATGTTGCTAAAAGTGGGGGCTATTTTTCCCCAATGCAAGTACCAGATTTCTGTAAACCACACCACAGTAGAATTCAAGTACATTCAAGTACATAGAAAGGTTTTTAAGGAATGATTCCATGCTAATGCCACACTGGCTAGTAAATTTTCTCTTCTCATCATTCAAATCACAAATACAGGCTCCCGCTTTTTAGTCGTGGCTTCGCGTTACCAACATCGAAAATGAAATTTGATGCTAGCGGTCGTAATCTTTCTTCATTATCTTTGACGCTTAAGAAATAAGCATTTTGAAGCATTAGGGCGACGCATTGTGAGTACTCTTATCATTACCGAGATCTACTAAATCTACCATCAGCATTCATAAAATTGATATTGGTATATAAGGTAAATTCCATGGTACATTTTAGTTCCTTATGATGTAATTCAACAAAAGTTCTATAACCAATGTCTCAGTAAAAGAAAATAAAAGCGCACCTAAAAATAGGAAAGCTAAGAACGACAGGTGTGCGCAAAAATCGCTTTTTATCTGCGACAGTACAATACGAAACACATAAAATTTAATAAATATTTTAGGTGTATTTCATACATTTGAAATGAGTGACGAGAAATAGAGAAATGATCGCAGAAAAAAGATAGCGAGTGTAAGAGAAATGTGAAAAGTGTCTAAAGAAAACAGAAATGAAATACAAAGGAGTTATTGATACATAACCGCACAGTCCCATCGGTTTGTAGCGCGCTCTACTTACGGACACTTGTTTTTCTCATTCAAGAAGCCATGCTTTTATCGGAGTAGAGTTTTTCTAGTTTTTCTAGCATTTTGAAATGCGAGCAATGACAAAAATAGGAATGGATATTGCAGACAAAATTTTCGTTTGTAACACATTGGGTGACACTGGTGCAGATGACAGCCTGGCGAAGTTGGAGGTGACCGAGCTTTGTCAAGATTTTATCTTCTATTTGTTCTCCTCTCTGTTCCTTTATTTGTCTCCATGGCGTGCATTTTCGAAAAACGTAGCCCATACTATGGTTGGCTGCTCCACCGACAAAGACTGTTGCTGGATTTCTCCGGTTCGCTTGTCGTCGTGTTGCCTTCCGGCTGAGCCTCCAGTTAGGTGCAGCTGTAGATAAGCAGTGTTCGAGGAACAGACGTCTATAGCTAGTGCAAGTGATTGTGCTAAAGTGCAGCGTACATATTTCATTATTTACCCGAGAAAATTTGTTTGTTATATATACGCAAGAAAAATAAATGAGGTCACGTTACTCACAAGTATATTGAATGTGTCTTCTGGGCAACATGCAGAATAGCCGGAAAAAGTTGTTTCTTCGCATAAAGGGAATTCACCGACTATTATAAAAATAAATACGCAACGAAATACTCCTTTGTTCATTACAGAAAGCGAAGTGGTAATAACAAGCTTAATAGCACTGCTAATACCGCAAGGGAACTAGATGCACCGTTGTCTTTTAAAGATGTAGCGCGCTCTGACTTTTCCAAACATAGTGGGCTCGCGCACAGCTCTGCACGGAACTACCGATGCTCAAGCCAAGGCAGTGTAGCCGGTCGGCGAGGGAACCAGCGAAGCATCCATCGTACTCGATCCTCACTTGCCACACGCATAGGTCAAAGACATCGAAAGCGACACAACTGGTAGCAACTCGCCGAGCGCCCAGTGTACAATATATAAGCGCCCACACACAAGAGAAGTGGAAGCGTATACGAGCCGACAAAGATCGAGGAGCTGCAACTTCTCTAAAATTATTTCGAAGGGCGCTGAAAAAGAACCCAATACATATAAAATTTGCAGAGGCACATGAAGCCAAGGAAAGAAGTGAGAGCACCAAGCACACACATCTCTGCCGGCACCTTATGGCGAAGGCGCTGGAACAAAGAATACAAAGTTCAGAAAACAAAGACGTAAACAAAGAAATAGGACCGTTAGGAAGGACATTGACAGTCTCTGCAATAGCAAGGCAACATAGACAAAACGGGAAACCCGGAGAGAGATGCGTCAAGCCTACGAATATACCACGAACCTGGTGGTGATCTTGAAGCTGCAACTTTGACAAATAGCGCAATACCGCTTTGCCTTATAGAAATCTCCCCTCGGAATTCTTCATCGTCACGCGCGAAAGTTCTCTATGCTTTGTGATTCGCTTTCTGTGAGTCAGCTGCGAGAATTTTTTTTTTCTCGCTGACTGTCTTTCCATACATTTCATAGGGCAAACGTGTGCAGTGGTCTGTCTCGGTATCCGCAATGCGCATGTCGTCTATTTGTCAGGCCACCGTCAGGGAAGTCCTTCAGTGTTTCTCAAAGCCATCAGGAGCAGAGAACAGAGATCATTAAATGTTAGTACTCTTTGATGCAAGCCTTTACCGGGCTGCACGCCGTGCTTCTTCTCGGCTCATTGCTTCTTTATTTTCATTAGCAACGCCACACCACTTCCAGCTTCTCAATGGAACATATCCATTTAGGAGAATTAGACAAGAGTGGGTACACACCCACTCGCGCATACCGAATAGCTTAGTAAATGGAAAATCTAATAATTCAATGAATAGACTGAATATAATATAATGCCCTGTGTCATTGTCAGCAGCTATTTGTTTTCAAGTTCATTGCCGAGAAGAGATGGGGAATGTCTGGGAGCACTAGGCTGCACATAAATAAAGCCCTTTTTTTCAATTTCTCTTATATAGCTTGCCATGCTTCGTCAACGTTAACAAACAAGTTTACGCATAATCCAAGATATCCAGACTCAGGCTCTTCGTATTTGTCTAGGCTTTCCTCTTAGTGCATCAACTGTGGCAACTATCGCGATAACTCCATATTACCTCATCACGACAAATACTACGATTGAGCCACTCAGGGCACGCATAAAATATATTGCACGGACAACTCGCCACCACTTACCTACTCTATCCACCAAAGGACCACGCATCTCACTCTGCAAAGCTGTATCTGTTCAGAATGAGTCGCTACCATCAAATTTCACTCCTGCAGCGACATTTTCGTCGTCCTCTTTGTAGTCACATTGTAAGCCCCGCTACGGGCGGCTGCAAAACAAACCCATACGGACGGCGCGGGCCATCTGGGCAGGGGACATGCGTCTCGACGAGATTGTTTCCACACTTGAGTAATGGCTGTTAACGGTTGACCCGGAGCGGGGCCGTGCAAGCAAGCAGAGTAACCACGCCGTCGGCACCCAGGGCTGCCGCACAGCTCGGGGAGCGCAGAAGGCCATCAACGCCACGTTTGCGGTCGCGCCTCACAGTAAAAAAAAGGGTGCTTCGGACCCCCGTCGCATTGTGCTTCCTGGGGATCCCCACAGGCGTTTCCCTTGCGCGCGGCCGGCTGGCGGGGGTAAACTCCTTCCCAGCTGGGATCTCCCCGACTGGGCGTCAAACGCCGTAACGGGTGGGCCCGTCTGACTTCCGCGGTGCTCTCATCGGCGCCCTTGAAGAGTGCTTGGTTCGGGTCTAGCCGCGGGCAACGGAGATAGCGCGGCCTCAAGCAGGCGCGCCAGCCTCATTGACTTTGACGGCTTTGCACCGCGCGCTGACCGGCGTAGGGATTCTTTGAGCCGCAAAAGCCCCTGCGGTTTTGTCTCGGTTCCGAGGCGCCGTGGGAACGTCTTCTTCGGCTTACGGCCCAGACACGAGGCCGACCTCGGCGGGTGGGCAATTATCCCGGGCCCCTCTGTGACAGTTTGGCTTGCAAACAATTGCTTGTTTAAGGCGCCGCATGGCCTGCGGGTTCTTGGAATCCGATCGCGTCGCGCGCATGTTCGAGCACTGGAAAACATGGTCCCGACGTTCCCAGGCTTTAGGGATTTGTGAATGTATTTTGTTAGTCAGTGCTTGTTGCGCCGGCTGTGCTCGAGAGCCGTTGCTCGGAACTTGCGATGTGTACAGCTGGCATGACCCTCACCCCTTTGTTGTTGTATATTGTGTATTTCGGGTGAGGATTCTACACCGTGAACTGTACTAAAAAAAAGATGTTCTTTGACTTTTCGTTGTTCGACTGGCCAATCCCGCACGCAAGTTCTGCTGAACGCAGTGATTGGTGAATGGATTGTCCAGTTGAGACACAACCCGGCGGCAATTCGCCAGTAAAGATTGTGGGCGGAGCGTTGCGTCTACAAAATGCGGCCGCAGAGCTCCGAAGGGAGTTCTGGACCTGGCTTCGGTGCTAAGCACCATCGGCTCTGCCGAAATAGGGTCGCCCTATGTGGTCCAAACCAGTGTAGCTATTTGTAACCTATGTACTGTTGAAACTATGCAATCTTGTAACCGAACTTTGTAATTTTAACTGTAAATACAAGTTGTTGTTCGTTCGTTACTACAGCGGCTTTGTCCTTTCGAACCTAAGTCACCCATTGAGCCACCTGTGCAGACCGTCTCTGACGGTGCGTCTCGGACGCCGACGGTGGGGGTGAATTTCTACGAACCAATCGATCGATCGTTTTTGGCATCGAATTCTTACTGGCGCAGTCGACAGGATAGGTTCGGAAGGCAAGCTAAACGTCAAGAAGACAGCGGTACATCTGGCAGAGTGGCATCCCAAGAGCTAGCAGCACCTCCGGTGGCTGCAATTGGCTCAAGCCTTGGAGGAGGAAGCCCAACAGCGAGTCATCGCTAGGCGACGTACCTCAACGAGTAGGACGTCGAGGCGCCGACTCAACCCCAGCAGGGAAGCGGCCCGAGTGAGAGCGACGCAGGAAAACCTCGACCCTCGTCCACCAGTGATCCGCGTCTGAAACGTGAGTTTCCTTTCCTCTTACTGTTCAGTCACTGCGGGGCTTCGAAGCTAATCATGATGCAGAATCACAGGGACGATGAGGATGGTCAGAGGGAGAGGGGTAGCAGCGATGGTGAAAGCGAGCCCTTTCTGTCTGAGCGGGAGATGGAGTTTAGACTAAAGATGGCTCAGGAACGCCGCCAGAGCCTAGCCCTTGAGCTGGAGCTCGTCAGGGCACGGACAGCGTCGCCATCGAGTGGTCGCGACGGCAGTGGCAGAGCACTTGAGAATGATAGAAACATGGAATGGCGTAAATATTCAAAATTATTAGTTGGTGCTTTCCCCAAATTTCCCACAGATGCCGAGGTCCCCATTTGGTTCCAATCTGTAGAGAACACCTTGGATGCCTACGAGGTGCCGCGAAGCTGTTGGGGTCAGATAGTTTTTCCGCTCCTAGCGGAGCGCATTGAGTACCTGTCAACGCGTCTGACTCCCGCACAGCACCGTGATTATGAAGCTTTAAAGGAGGTCGTCCTTGATGAGCTGCAGTTGTCTCCCCTTGAATATCAAAAACGTTTTTTTGGGGTACGGAAGCGGAAGACCGAGACGTGGAAGAGTTTCACGACTCGTCTTGCCAGTTACCTAAATTTTTATGTGGCATCTAGGGACGTGTCAAATTTTGCGGAGCTGCTCGAACTCATGGTGGCTGACCAGCTGAAGACAGTGTTGTCGGAAGAGGCGCTCAGGTACGTCAGGCTACGAGAGGGTGCAGGGTGGTACAAGGCCTCGGAAATCGCTAGACTTTTGCAAACTTTTGAGGACGCTCACGGCCGTGTAGACATACCTAAGGGGCAACCTCGGGACACCAGCACTAAGGGCCCGGAAACTACAACTGGGAACCGCAGCAGCAGCGGTTTGGTTTCGCACCAAGGGCAGAGGACAAAACCGAAATCACCGTATCCACCCGCAGGACAGCGGAGGCCAACAGTTTGCTTTGAGTGCGGGTCAGCCGGGCACATTAGGCCAAATTGTCCCCGCATCCGCGAAAGGCTGGCGCACACGGCCGCCCAGCAGGAACAACCAGAGAGGCTCACCGCGCGGGTCGCGCTAGAGAACCCAGCTGTGGGTGACCGCTTGTTGTGTGTAGCTCTCAATTGTAAGGGCCGAACAATGAAGGCAATAGTGGATACGGGTGCCGAGATAACTGTAGTTCGCGAAAGTGCCGTACCACCGGAATTAGCACAGTCGCATGGCAGTGTAAATCTCCGCGCAGCTTTTGGCGAACGAGTTGAAGCGAAACTCGTAGCACTACCGCTGACGCTAAAACAGGGCCAACCCGCGTTTTCCAATGTGAAGAAGGCGACACCAGTGTTGTGCGCACTCACTGATAGGCTAAGCGTGAGCGCGGACTGCCTGCTCTCAGCGGAAGATTGGAGCGTGCTCCAGAAGGGTCGGGACGAGGCTTGCGAGCCGCCCCCCAGCAAACTCCCGCCGAGCAGCAGCGCAGATATGTTTACAGCCGTAGGACTAGATGGGGAACGGGTTAATCCCGAACAACCGGTTACCGGTGCGAGCAGGGGCGATGCGCTGCATCCGAACGAGGAAAGGGCAGAGGAAGAATCCCGCAGTAGCTCCGATAAAGTAAGGGGTGATGCCGGGATCTTAGGGGAGGAACAAAAAAGTGACGCGACGGCCAGCAGGGTTCTCGGCAGTAGGGCCCTCCTGCCCGCAGAGAGTGTATCACATTTCGAACCACCGGAGCGAGCGTTAGTGAACGAGGTGTTTGGAACACATGCCACCTTGTCTACCACCGAAACGGGGATAGCGCGAGTGAGCGGGCACCGCATAGAACTGATGGAAGGAGCCGCGCCAAAGCATTGCCGCCCCAACTGCATTCCGTCGTCTCCTGAGGCCAGCGAGGCATTCGTAGGTCTCGAGAGTGCTCTGTGCAGTGCCGTCGAGCTAGCGACTCCAGACTCAAGCAAGCCGTTTTGGCCATTCACCGATTCCTCTCCAATTGCTGGGGGCGCATGTCTAGCTCAGATGACCGACAATGGCAAAGAGTGCCACATTGCTTTTGCCAGCCACCGCTTCACGCCCACACAGATGCTGCGGTCTACGATTGAACGCGAGGCGTTTGGCGTCATCTCGGCTATCAAAAAGTTTGACATGTGGGTCTTGGGCATGAAAATATTGGTATCCGACCATAATCCTGTGACGTACATCACTCAGTCTACGCCTCAGAAAGCAAAATTGACACGCTGGACTTTAGCGAGGCCGCACTATGATATAGTGGTGCGACACAGAAGGGGAATCATACATACTAACGCCGACGCACTTTCGCGTCTGACGAACCATTGCTGGGAAAAGGATGTAAAAGATAGGGAACCCGCAGTGACGGAAAGTGGAGGCGAGGGAACAAGTGTGATGTGATATGACTGCGGTAACCACACAGACGACCTTGGACGATGAACTCATGCTGCCGCCTTTCTGTGTGTACCTTGTTGTTTTAGTGTTTTTTTTTGTTTTGGCGAGTGTCGTCATCTAAGCTCAATGATGTATGTTTGTATGTTTTCCTCCCAAGCTAGAGGCTGACAGTGTCCTTCCGGCTCATATTTGTACGATACTGCATATTATAGTTTCAGGACGCGAGCCCTGTTGCATCAGGGAAGCCTTACTATTTGTTTCGTTTGTGTATTTGCTTTGTGTGTGTTTAGGTTGTACCTATTTTACGGTGAAACTTATTCATGTGTTCACACTTTCTACGGAATGTGCCGCGTAGAGTGCTCATCATATGGCGCTGGCATTTATTTGTGTTGTTTCAGTAAGCGAGCCAGCTTACTTGGGCGAACCAGCGGGCCAGCTTACTGTCATGAGCAAGGCGCGGCTCACGCATTTCCTACGTGTGCGAACTCAGACCATCGTTAAAACGCGCTGCCTAAGATTGGTTGGTAACTTTTAATTGTCATGTCCAGATGCGGCGTATGTACAAGTTTACACGCAGCATGCTTTTGTTTTGGTTTGTTTTGGTTTCTGCTTCGACAACACTGTAAGCGAGTTGTTGTCTCGTCTTGGGTGGGGGGTGTAAGCCCCGCTACGGGCGGCTGCAAAACAAACCCATACGGACGGCGCGGGCCATCTGGGCAGGGGACATGCGTCTCGACGAGATTGTTTCCACACTTGAGTAATGGCTGTTAACGGTTGACCCGGAGCGGGGCCGTGCAAGCAAGCAGAGTAACCACGCCGTCGGCACCCAGGGCTGCCGCACAGCTCGGGGAGCGCAGAAGGCCATCAACGCCACGTTTGCGGTCGCGCCTCACAGTAAAAAAAAGGGTGCTTCGGACCCCCGTCGCATTGTGCTTCCTGGGGATCCCCACAGGCGTTTCCCTTGCGCGCGGCCGGCTGGCGGGGGTAAACTCCTTCCCAGCTGGGATCTCCCCGACTGGGCGTCAAACGCCGTAACGGGTGGGCCCGTCTGACTTCCGCGGTGCTCTCATCGGCGCCCTTGAAGAGTGCTTGGTTCGGGTCTAGCCGCGGGCAACGGAGATAGCGCGGCCTCAAGCAGGCGCGCCAGCCTCATTGACTTTGACGGCTTTGCACCGCGCGCTGACCGGCGTAGGGATTCTTTGAGCCGCAAAAGCCCCTGCGGTTTTGTCTCGGTTCCGAGGCGCCGTGGGAACGTCTTCTTCGGCTTACGGCCCAGACACGAGGCCGACCTCGGCGGGTGGGCAATTATCCCGGGCCCCTCTGTGACAGTTTGGCTTGCAAACAATTGCTTGTTTAAGGCGCCGCATGGCCTGCGGGTTCTTGGAATCCGATCGCGTCGCGCGCATGTTCGAGCACTGGAAAACATGGTCCCGACGTTCCCAGGCTTTAGGGATTTGTGAATGTATTTTGTTAGTCAGTGCTTGTTGCGCCGGCTGTGCTCGAGAGCCGTTGCTCGGAACTTGCGATGTGTACAGCTGGCATGACCCTCACCCCTTTGTTGTTGTATATTGTGTATTTCGGGTGAGGATTCTACACCGTGAACTGTACTAAAAAAAAGATGTTCTTTGACTTTTCGTTGTTCGACTGGCCAATCCCGCACGCAAGTTCTGCTGAACGCAGTGATTGGTGAATGGATTGTCCAGTTGAGACACAACCCGGCGGCAATTCGCCAGTAAAGATTGTGGGCGGAGCGTTGCGTCTACAAAATGCGGCCGCAGAGCTCCGAAGGGAGTTCTGGACCTGGTTTCGGTGCTAAGCACCATCGGCTCTGCCGAAATAGGGTCGCCCTATGTGGTCCAAACCAGTGTAACAATTTGTAACCGATGTACTGTTGAAACTATGCAATCTTGTAACCGAACTTTGTAATTTTAACTGTAAATACAAGTTGTTGTTCGTTCGTTACTACAGCGGCTTTGTCCTTTCGAACCTAAGTCACCCATTGAGCCACCTGTGCAGACCGTCTCTGACGGTGTGTCTCGGACGCCGACGGTGGGGGTGAATTTTAACGAACTAATCGATCCATCGTTTTGGCATCGAATTCTTACTCACATTAAACCCGAAGTCCACCTGGTTATACCTGGTATTTAGAAAAAAAGCAGGCTTCTAATCGCCAGCTCTCATACAGCCAATTAAACTCCTCTTGTATGAAACATGCAGCGAGTGCGAGTAAAATATCAACAGCGGCCTTTATCATCCCGACAAAAGCCACCACAACCCAATTCAATATATGTCACTGGAAAACATCGATAACAGCAAAAGTTTCCAACCCTCGTGTCGCACAGCGCTTCAATGATGGCGAACAACCAAGCAAATGATCAAATCCCGTATGAAGTTTTTCTTTGTAGTTCATCGATATGCAAGGTAAATTTTAATTGTGAGTTAAGTTTGACACCACGGAATGAACATTGGTTGGAGGGATGAATAGCATACCAATCAATAAAAACTGGCAGAACTTGTGAATCATTACTGTGTCTGGAACTGAAGATCACAAACTTAGTTTTCGAAGGATTACTTATAAGTCTGTTTTTAGCCCGCCAAGTGGAGATATTTATAAGACCACCACTCAGGGTCATTATTAGATTGTTTAAACACTTACCCGAAGATAAAAGAGTGCTGTCATCGGCACATAAACTGCATTCTGTTGGTGAAGTTAGACATTTGGGTTGATCGTTAATATATATCAAAATTAAAAGTGCACAAAGAATTGAACCTTGTGGAGCTCCGATGTTAACTATTATTTCGTTAGAATAAACGACGGAAATCAATATTATTTTCTCACGATCAGATAAGTCACTTTCAAGGAGGTTTAGAGGGGTTCCTTCAGTGCCATAAGAAGCAGGTTTAGAGAACAAAATAGCAAGATTAGTTGTATCAAAAGCTTTAGTGAAGTCTAAAAAAGATAACCAACGAAGTTGCCTTTGTCGATTTCGACTTTGCGTTTATCAGTGAAGTAAATAACCCCAATGTTAGTTGAGTACCCCTGACGCAATCCAAATTGCTTAGGGTTCAACAAGTAAATTTTTTTAGATAGCTAGGTAGATGTATGCGGATTATTTTTTTCAATATCTTCAATAAAAAAAGAGGAATTGAAATTGTTCTGTTAGAAATTGGCGACTTATCGCCCTTTTAAATACCGGGACTACATTGCTTACATTTGACGTGCTGCGAAATAGACCTTGTAAAATTAAATTATGAAGCCGAGCACTTTGGCAATGGCATAGGCAACCAATATTAAGGCGTAAGTCTTTAGTGGCTCATGAGTGTCCGGGTGCAGTCCGTCGTGGACGCAGGAAAGCGGTGATCACCGGCGAAGGGAGCAAGGAGAGGAGACGCCATGCCAGTAGCGCTGTGCGAGTGGGTGCGTGGGAGATCGCGGACATGCTCGTGGGAAAGCACGCTCATTGGCGACAAACCTTGCAGCCATATGGCTGTGATTGCATCCTATGCACGCGGCCACGGCGGCGTCCGTTCGCAGAAAAGTTCAGACAACAGCAACAGAGGCAGCCATAGATAGGCTTTTGCCTATAGCACTTTAATTCAACAAAGGGCCCACAGATTTTATTTGATCAGTACGAATATTGTCTACACCAGCACTACAGCATTTTAGTTTGATTTTTATACTATGTATCTCTTCCGGAGTTCTGGGTAAAAGAAAAAAAATGAATTGCCACAGTGGCGAAGTTTGTCCGGGGGAACAGATAGAACAGGTGTGGTGGAGGAGAAGTATTCACTGAATGCGTTAGCGACGTCGACTGGGGCAGAGATAATGGATCATTCGAGAGTAATATTACAGTAGAATTTACAGTTTTACTGAGAAAAGAATTGATCAAACGATAATGTTCTTTTAGGTCAGAACCAGAAGGAGTAATTTCATTTTGGTGACAGCTTTTCTTCGCATTCTTCAAAAGTGTATTCAACGTCTTACAATATTCTTTGTAGCAATCTTTTAAGCGCGAATTAAATGGTTGCCTTTTAGTTTGTATATAACTTATCCTTTTTTTTCCTAAGCTATTAAGCAATGTTGCTGTTGTTTGAAGATTCCTGGACGAGGAGTAACATTTAAGGCACTGAACAGATGTTGCGGATGGTGACACAGCTTATTATTGAGACAAAGTATCTATAAGCTGACTCAACATTATCCATTGACGCAACACAAGACCAATCAGAGCTAGATATTTTTGTACAAAGTGAACGCTATCAAACATGTGTTTAACAAAACTTGTTTCGTTGATGCGAAGACTGTTGTAAAAGCAGAGAGCCATGGGGAAATGAGACGTAATATAAGTTTGAAGAATGAATGAGGAAGGAGGGGAAAGGTGGTTGGACAGTGTATGATCAATTAGTGTTCCTTAGCGTTCAATAGAGCACCGAGTAGAAAGTGTAAAAAGAGATTCAAGGCCATAACCGTGAAAACAGCTAACGCATTAGAGAAGGCATGAGTAAAAAGCATTAAGTAGAGTGTTAGGATCTCGGCCTAAATATTAAATAATGGCGTTTTACGTGCCAAAAATACTTTCTGATTATGAGGCACACCGTAGTAGGGGACTCCGGAAATTTGCACCACCTGTGGTTTTTTAATGTGGGCCAAAATCTAAGTACACGGGTGTTTTCGCATTTCGCCCCTATCGAAATGCGGCCGCCGTGGACAGAATTCGATCCCACGACCTCGTGCTTAGCAGCCCAACACCATAGCTACTAAGCAACCATGGAGGGTCGACCTCGGTTTAACGAAGGCAAGTAACGCTCGTCTAGACAGGCTGAGAATGGAGAGTCCACCGGCTTTATTCAAGTGTAAAAGCAGGTTTGCGGAGTTGTAGTGGTGGTATACCCATGTCGGACAGCCGCTTTAGTTCGAGCACAGGGCAATGAGCCCCACGGTGAGGCAAACTGTATTTCCGGTGCAAGGGGCAATGACCCCAACGGCGGGGACAACGAAGTGATGGATGGCCGCTACGTAATAAGTGAGCACTCTACCATAAATCATACTCACGTATACCATTGGAAATGTTACAATTGGGGGTTTCGGGATGGTTGCTACTGTACATTGTTTTATTTTTTGAATGAAAAACAGTATTTATTCGAAGAAGTGAAAGAAACCTCTCTTACCATCATTTCGCTCAGGAATTTCCACATGGAAGTTTTCTCATTTCATTTCTTATACGTCTATAACAGCGGACCCACAGCGTTCGGCTGTTGTACCTCTTGTATGGTGACCATAGCTCTGTAGTTCCGGTCAATATGAGAGCACTTTTAATCACCTCTTTGTGCACCTGTCTTTATATGTTAAAAGGATTGGCCCGAGGTACTTAAAAGCACTAACATGTTCTAAATATCACGTAAATAAAAAAAAATGTTCAGTATATTCTCGGAAGCTTTAATTTTCACAATGTTAGGTGCAAGGCTCATGAACAGCTTGCCGCGCTACGTAGACATAGGTTTTTCTTTTCCTGTAGGTAAAGTTCTACTGCGCGTTCTTCATCTGTTTCTTATACGCTTATGACAACAGGCTGCTGTATGAGATTTCATCATTCTACTCTTTACCTGTCCGCGATGCTGAAGCCTCGTGATAAACATTTCCTCATTTCTAACCGACGCAACGGTTCTGTATTATTAGTGCTCTAGATATTGGACAGGGCTCTACTCGCTTAATCTAATAGCCCGAAAAGTTTGACAAATGCTTTAATGAGTAAGCACTTTCCAGCAAGTATTCCAGCGAAATCTGTCCCTCCCGTGAAGCCTTATGTCGGCAACATAAATGCATAATTGGACAAATTAACGCATGTAATCGTCATAATAGTGTAATAGTACACGACTAGTGGTAGCGTTAGAAAAGAACAAAAAAATTAGGTATGACCGGTATTGGAACCATTGATCGTAGCATGGCAGGCAGATACTGTGTGAGCCACATTACATTCATGGGAAAGAAATTAGCTTTGGCCTCAGTTTAAAATGACACCCGGTTCAAGTCACAAGGACATTAAGTGGTTTCTCTCATTTTCCTACAGTCCTGCAGTAATAGGTAAGCTTCTTTATCGAGTACCGTAGCGCATACTGCCAGTTCCGTGACGCCTTATATCTGCAAACTAAATCTTTCATTGCTCAAGCTAACAAAGATAATCGTTATAGTAGTGTAATAGTAGATGATTGGTAGCGTAGGGTATACGGGCATAAAATGCACACGTTAGCTAATTAAGTAAGCAAAAGCGTAGTAGCAGCCAAGCCAATTACGCATTAGTAGACTATTCTAAGAATTTCTGTAGCATTCCCCCCCCCCCCCCCCCCCTTCCGGTTATCATCATAGTGGCGCACAGCCCATGTGAAAGGATCTCATCATGAAAGTAAGAAAGTGTTTACGTCTCTCTAGCAGGAGGATAGAAGTAGAACGATGTGAATCTCGGGAAATGCAGACTTGGTACCGCATTGCAGTGCCCTTGATAGCCTAAGGTACAAGAAAGCAAAGTAAGGCTTTCTATGGTTGCGAAAGGAGAACTTGTAGAGCCGGGAATAGGCCAAAGCGGTGCTTCGAAATCCCTCTCTGAGGTGCCCTTAAGAATTGCTTTACGACCACCCAAGAACGCCGTTCGCTGGCTCGGATTGCAGCAGCGCTCATTTTAAAGACAAAAAGCTAGACGCGCACGGATGCGCGCACTCGTTGAGCAAATAAGAGCGCCGTATGTTGGCACGGCGTTTCGCAAGAAGCGAAGGTCGATCACTGACGCTGGTGCCTTGCTGTCGTCAGGTCCACGCATGGTTGTGCAGCAAGTGCGTTCGGATCGTCAGGTTGGGCAACTCTCGATGGCTATTTGGCTTTCATCTGCGGGCCTTAGAGCCGAGCTTTATAAACGCTTACAGAATACATAAGCGAACGAAAAGGGTAAATATGGTTACGTGATAGCATGGCGAGGAAACAGAACACGCTCTGCGTTCCGTCAAAGTATGTGATGTCGTTGACCACTTACGCAATAGAGAAGCGTCTGATAACCGATATTACCTTTTGATGTTGAAAGAGCATTCTTCACGTACGCGAGCTGGTTGCGTGCGCAGGTATCACGTGTTGCATAAGAGAAATCTCAAGCAGTGATCCTTGCAGCCTCACTGTATGAAAAATGTAGTTCTGTGAGCATTATACAATTGCGCCATTGCTCTAAATAAAAATGGTTGTACTAAAGAAAACGTAATATTGTTAGTGATTGATTATGCTACATTATGAGCGGAATGATAAATAATCATTTAGTAATGAAGCGTTATTAACTGTCGAGAACACATTGAATACGAAGCTTGGGCTTTGCAAAATGTTTAATGCAAAGCTGTTTATAGCACATCCAAAAATGCAACGATTCTCTTTTTCTTGTAGCGTATTGTAGAGTCAGCTTGCCAAGTGAACCACACTTACAAGCTAATCTTCCTGGCAACCATATCTCACAAAACGTAAGGAGAAGTTTGAATCACACCATCACAACTTCTCGGTCTACTGCTCAATTTTAACTAACGCTACCCAATATGACTGGAAGGTGAGGCGACTGTACATATACCTGTATATATTTGGAGGCTTACCCAACCCGAACTGTAACAGGCTGAACAGTCCTAAGTGATTTAATTCTGCTTGCTGGATCCAAGCGAAGTCACGTTCATTGTGAATAATATGATTTCAGAAGAAAACAGGACACCCAGTGGATGTATTTTAAAGGTTCGTGTCGTAAAAACCTCTGCTTTCGTAAGATACTAGACTGCATAGTAGAAATTTCTGCTCCCGAGGCTTCTGTCCTGTTGGAGACATGAAGCGTCCCGGTGTTTTACGATTCGTCTTAAAGATCGCGCGAGCGTCATCTCCAAAGCGTGACTTGTCGAATCAGGAAAACACGTTCAGCCCGCTCTGCTCAAACAAAGCAAAGCCAGTATGGAAGCGGAGCGCAGTGCAGCTCACACTGTAAGTGGAGGCAAGGAGAAATCCTCTGCATTATAACAGGCCGCTATTAGGGAATTCTTGCTGCTAGTGCTCGAGCATTCACTTGAGGCGGTTTTCTGACGCCCTTTCTTTTTATCAGAGCACGTACTGGTTTATTTGCTACACGCTGAGCCAGATCAAGATTGTGCAACGTCTGTTTCGAGAAACTTACACGGTATAACGGTCCATCTGGTTTTGCACGTTAGGGCAGCCGGTTCTTTTTACGGCAGTGAAATCAGATGGAAGGAAGAGTAATTTGTTTCATAAGAATAAATGTGCTAATGATAGAAAAATCTTCGAGCATAAATTTATCGTCAGGCTTCTCCTTTCCTTGATTGCCCCTGATAACAATGATGAGATAGAGTACAGCCTGATCATTTTTAAGTTTTATGGAATTTTTAATAATAGCCTGTTACAGATAACATAATTTTAGTTCTTGATATAGATTATTCAGAGAAGCGGATATTACTCGAAGGTACTCAACTAATTAAAAAAAATTCACTAAATATATTTTGAATTACCTACATTACGACACAATATAATTTACGAATTTTATCCAGTGAGTTTGCAAGGCGTACCCACTTTGAATGAATTTCCAGAATGCGGCCCATTTGGAGCCGTTGACACTTATTTGTTGCCATACTGCCATGGGATAGCTGCCGTTCCCAGCTTCCTCATTCTATTCTCGTTCCGCCGTCGTCTCCACGCCATCGACGTCACACAGCCTTCGTGACGTTATAATCTGCATGCACTCGTCCCCATGCCATTATCCTCATGCGAGCGTCGTCACGCGGTCGACGTTGTACCGTCTTTGTCACCTCAAAAACATTATCTCATTGTCACCATGACGCCGCCGTACCGCCTTCGGCTGCGCTATTGTACGCGTAGAAGTGAACTTCAGGAGTACTGACTATTGGGCTAGTTGGTCTTGCATAATCACTATTTTAGGTAAGCGCAAATCGATAGAGAAGGCAAGTAATAAAGTGGACAAGGAGGGTGCTGCTAGCAACTCTAGCAATTGATAGAAGAGCCCGTCCTTCTCCACTTTGTACTTTGTGTCCTTTGTAAATTTGCGCTCATTTAGTATAGTTATTGGAAGTATAGTTATATATATATAGTTATATATAGTTATATATATAGTTATATAGTTTATAGTATAGTATAGTTATTGGAAGTATAGTATTGGAAGTATAGTTATTATGCGTAGAAAGTTGGCGAGCACTCAAGAATCGGAGAGGAGTGTAGCAGTTTGAACGAAAACGTTATAAACATCATTTACACTGAAATGGCGTTGCGCAAGCAAGACCGCGAGAACCGAAATGCTATTCGGTGAGCTCGAGATCGGGAGCCTGAATGCTCAGCCTGCCCCCAGCTCCTGCCAGACTCGTAGCTATCCTGTGAGGTTTTCTTAATTTTATTTTTAGCGAGTGCGACAGTTCTGTCAACCACAAGGAGAAATCTGCGCTTGCATAACAGATTTTTTTTTCACATCTGTATTACAGAATAATGTTCGTGAATGCAACATATATTCATCCCATTAACTGTTCTTCTTTTTGCGAAACGTCTGCACGCTGTGTCAGCATCGCGTCACAACAATCAGATCCATAATTTTCCCTGTATAGGGAAACAGGACAGCATCGGGATTTTTCGCTTTCATATCAACTACGGATGAAAAAGTTGCAGCTTCTCTCTAACGGCGAAGCATTGACAGCAATAGCAAAGGTTAGCGTTGGGCTTGTACTCTTTAGTTTGGGGCCTCCGCCCTGGGATTCAGCCACAGGGATGTTTCTCTACGGTCTAAGAATTTCTTATGGAGTCGAACCGAATGCATGTATGAATTTATGTAATTTGTATCGCTTCCGTTTCTTCCGTCTTTCTTCAAATGTTGATTGTTTATTCGTCGTTATATAACTGGTTTCGTACCAATAAGTATTTTCTCATTTCCACAGGACGTACTCCTAAAGCAACCCTGAAAGTCTACTTGTGGTTAGAAATTGCAATATTGCAATATTGCAATATTTTTTGGGCGAATCCCCCATATTGGGTTTGAGTCATGAGTTGTATCGGAAACAACGACTCCTCGAACGGTGCTCTTGCTATCTACTGATGCGAGACATTGGCACGACGCAGCACGCAAGGCAACTTCTACTACGTCAAAAGAACAGCAACCTGACAGCTACAACGTGTCCTTGCAAGCCGAAAAATTCTTAAGGATGTTCTACCTCGCCTGCTGAGGCAATCGTCATCGTAAAGTGTTTAAAACGTTGTGTTATGACAATGAATTGTTCAAGATTATGGACGAAGTTTGTCAACTTAAGCTGTTTTAAACCTACTGCATACATGTCGAACTTTTTACTGGAAGATTCAACGTTAAGCTTGATGCTTATGCGGTATATTGTTGCGGATATGTTGAATGCCGCAATAAAGGCAGAAGAAAGAAAGTAAAGCCAGTTGCACGCAGTGAAAGCTGTCAAAACAGCGAAGCTGGTGGTCGTTCGCACTCGTGTTAAACGCGATTTTCATAAGCCCTTTGTCATCATTTTGCTACATTTGAGCTTCGGTCCCGGATTGCGCACACTCTTCCGTTGCGTGAGGTTGGGATCACACCACAATCTATCATCACACACCTTGCAGCTGTGGACACACTTACGGTCGAAAAATTCTGTCTTGAACCGTCCATAATTTGGCTCCCTCCCTCGGAGTAATCTCTCTGAGTCGACGTCTCTGCCTGGCCTCCTACTCTCGAAGTTGGGTGTAAGATTGCATCTGCTTTCGCTTGGCTTGGTTTGCCTTCTCTGGAAAGTGGGCGTTGGCTTGCCTCCATGGGCGCTTGGCTTGCGCTTCCCGTTGTCGATTCCCGGCGGTAGCGGCTTGCCTACGCTGGCGCTTTGCTTGCGCTTCTCGCCCTCGAATCTCGCGATTTGTACGACGTCGGCGCTGCCGCTCTCATGGGAGCGGAATGCATGGGCCAAAAGGGCGAGCGCCGGCCAAACACGTGCTCCTAACCCTACCCCCCTCCTTCGGCACACTCTTCCCCCCTTACTCCCCTGCTTGACACCGGACAGCGGTTGGCGAAGGCTCGACTTAAAATAACTCCGCTGTTAAAAGTGATGGTGGCCTAATGGTTAGAGTGGCAGCTTCAGCGATAGCATCCGCCTGTTGAAAAGATTTGTTGATATTAACCTTCACACACACACACACACACACACACACACACACACACACACACACACACACACACACGCACACACACACACACACACGCATATATATATATATATATATATATATATATATATATATATATATATATATATATATATATATATATATATATATATATATATATATATATAACCACAGAAGTCCACCCATAGTTGCGCACTTTTTGTGGCTACTCTCAATGCATTGGGGGGCTCTGTGTTTTACGGCCTGCGTCCCTCGGGTCAGACATAGTCAAAGGGGTGCTACTGGATCTAGAATTTGCATTACAGTTACGTAGCAGGCATACGTGCTCGGCTACTTTTTAAGGCTGCCCCGTGGTGTCCGGCTGTGCCAGAAATTCTTTCCTCGGCGTTTAGGTTTTTAAAAAAGTCATGTGTAAGCCGAGACAGCAGTGTGCTGGGTCTATACGTCGAAAACTTCATGAAGCGGGCGTTTCATGTGTTACAATTCCCTCAAATATATATACTTCAGACTGCCCATATATTGTAATCGCGTAATCTAATGCGACATCTGCAAATGGTTTCGCCCTAAAGCGTGATTCATTAGTCAAGTACGAGCTCTGAGATATTTGTCTTCGTAATCTTCGGCAAAATGCACTGACCTTCCACATCATTTTTGTCTGCAGTGCTTAAGGAATATATTCGAGAAAATAAAATACGAGAGGATAGTGTAACGTGCCACACATATGGAGGATGACTATCTCGAAAGATTACTTGAGTCAAACATTCTTGCAAATGTACCTCGCCGCGGCAATATTTGACAACATTGCAATGACGATGTACACCCTAAATTGACCAATTAGAGGTTGATGACAACTCAAGCTCCATGGTATCAAGACTGAACAACGAAAACCATTTATGCGACGTCGAGGTAAAGCTCCTATGAGTAGGTACCCTAATTTTTGTATACGCTGCATTGGAGGGATTCTGAGGCCATTGCGTTCCCGGAAAATTATCAAGCCTCAATTCCACGCTTATAGCCCTTTCTGTAAAAATGAAATGTAAAGAGGACAAGGCGAAAGTCCGGCCGCAACAATGGTGCTTAAGCATGGCAAAAGCTGCATGCTTTTTCACTTGTCACGAGCTTGTACTTGGTTCCTTGCTTGTTTGACGTGCTGAAATATAGTGTTTGTATACCGTGCTGATTTCCTTCCCTCTCTGTTTTCCCTTGGCCTGCGAAAGGAATGCAGCGTCACCTCAGTGGACTTGGAAAACGCCATTTGCTAAGCAGGCGGCCATCTCATCCCCTTGGGATCCCAATCGCTGAACCTCATGACATTTAGTAGAGCTGAGATCAGCCCTTTTTCGCAATGAGGATGTAAATCGTGAATCGCATTTTTCTTCCAGCTTGGGCCTCCACGGCAGCACTACGAAGACGCTGCGACAGGAAGCCCTACGCATTCTCAGTCTGTTCCTTGGCGCGTTCTTCAGTCGAGCTAGAAGCATATTGGTCTCTTAAGCGGATAATGGTACTAACGGTGCTTAAGCGCTTACGATGGGGACTTCCAACCTCTGGAAGCAAGGGAGAAAGCAGCACTTTTCTTCCTTACGCCGGACATTTCGCTTCCATTCGAATACGACACTTTTTCTTGCCCACTTATTCGATTGGTGTTCTTCTTTTATTTTGTTGTGGTTTTGTTGCGCTATCAATTTCCCAAACAGTTCACGACTGCCTCTAAGTGCAGTGCCCGGAATAGTTTTCTTCTTATTTTCGGGGCGATGAATGGGGCAACACAACTTGGCATGCACTGAAGTGCGCATGAATGTTCGAGTTAGTCATGTTTATTTCTGTCATTTCAGCGCCCCTCCCTGAAGCCACTAGGATGGCGAAAATGCACGAAACATACATGAGTATGAATTGTGTTTGTATACACGGTGGTGAAGCAGTGAAAAAATTGACACCTCTGTCCATGTTCCGGCACCTACCTGCACATACACAGCATGTGGAGCCTCGTGCTGTGAAAACAAATGAGTTAATTGCTGCTCGGAAAAAGAACAGGGACAGAGGTGCCACCATTCTAATCATGTGAAAAGGTTTAATACAGAGATGATTCAGTACATGTGGGTGAAAGCACTAGGACTCTGTTTACCTTACGGCTCGTCATTTTCTTCTGTGACCCCTATTTCAGTGAAGCCTAATCATTCCTATATTTTATTCTATGAGTCAACCATTCTTAATGGACAATTGTCGACAGTGACTCTATTCTGCCTTTTCTCCTGAATTGCACAAGAAAATACCTACTGACGAATTGAGTCGAATGTGCAGATAGGCTTCTGAATAAGCTTGGTTGTAAAATTAGACGTTATTTATGAGTGGCAAGGTGTCACTGGCAGCCAGTATGAATGAAGAGGCCTAAGAAGTAGCGGAATAGGAACCGAGTGGTGCATTAAGGCTAAATGCTGGCTCTGTATGAGCTACGAGTTGAGGAAGACAATACACTATACAGCTGGCTATTATAGACAAGGCCATATATTCAAAAGAAAAGCAATGCGACACAACAGTCCTGAAGAAGTGTTTTTGCTTGTCCAATGCGTTGTGCAATTTCATTATACCATATCGTTTTGCGGGGCCCATTTAAGTGGCATCATATTGTAGGTATCGATAACCTTGTTTTTCTCGCAAATGGTTCTTTGTCTGAAATTTTATTTTCTCTTCCTTTAGAAAGCCCACGACTGAAGGAATGAGAAATTTTGCAAAAAGCTAAGAAAAAAACAAGAAAATGCTGGTAGATATCGAGATATGCATGAACGCCGGCAAGCTCTTCCGTCAGAAAAGAGCTGGACGCGCGGCCGGACGGAAGAAGGTGATAGGAAGTTGCTTTTTTTTTTCTTGGTGTCTCGTGAAAAGAACCTGCGTTGTGATAAATGGATGCATTCAGATTAAGATGCATCCACTCGCAGCGAATTTTGTAGCACGCAGTGCGTGTTTTTTTTCCTAGTCGCTATGTTGAAAATGAAGCTGAACTGACAGCTTCGTGTCTATCTCAGTTTCGAATCACTGGTTCGTAATTTTGACTGAATGTACAGTGGCAGCACAAGTAGTTGTAAGAGTGTAGCAATTTTACTGGAATGGCCTGCATAAAATGTTCTTACTATGACAGTTCTACATTATGAGTCCGTTGCATTCAGATGCATTTTTCTCGCCCCCCAACTTTCTTTTGCCCATTGTTCAGAGTTTCTGCGAACATTGGGTAACCGTTCAGGAAGAGAGACTGCTAAAAAAACTGCAGAAGTTGCACTGAAACAAAGAACATGCGAAAATAAAAAAAAGTAATATAAGTAAACTCTAACAATGCTGCAAATTCTTTCAAAGTGTGTACCACGTGATACCTAAATGACGCTGATGGCATGACTGCTTAGTGCAAGCATATTTTCACGCTGCTAGAAGAGCACGGTAAAAATATGCTGTTTTGTGGATGGGCAAAATTTGAGGTTTTTATTTTGCGACCACGAATGGCCTGGCACTGCGGATGGCGTTATGGGTTTTATCATTCTGAAGCGACAGCAGGATATTAAAATAATGCGTAGTAAAAAAAAACTGCGGTTTATTTCGACCATTTAAAATTCGGTAACGTGTATTCAGATCTAATGCGCAATATTTTTTGTGTTCTGTTCGTATCCACTGCGGCTTCGTGGTCAACAATGGAGCATCATAGTCACTAAACGAACGTGGAAACTAAACCCGGTTGTACGACAATTATATGCTTTGGCTCAGAATACTACTGTGCATTATATAATACTGCATTATACTGAATATTGTCCACTACACTGTGCATTGTTCTAAATATAGAGTGAAAGACATGTGTCGAAGAACAGTCTGATCTGAAGTGAAGGCGCTAAAACAACGATGGACGAAGAAGGAACACATACAAACACGCAGGGCGCTCTGGTTGTGTGTTCCTTCTTCGTCCACTGTCGTTTTAGCGCATTCACTTCAGATCATGCTTAACACGCCATACTATCGATCCTAACGAAGAAGAGTCGTAACAAAAAAAAAAGAATTGGAGGGAATTGTGCGAGCCGGGTTGCCAGAACTACTGCCGAACCCTGCAAGAATAAAAGAAAGAAAAGGAAATAACAAAAATGCACTTGAAAGTAGCGACTTGAACTAATGTCATTCTCATTTATCATGTTTACCTGATGCCATTTTTGTGTTCATTTATGCACGCTGACCAGTTCTACAAGCAACCATGCAGGCTGAGGTTGGCTTGAACTGGAAATATGGTGGCAAATATGGCTCGAGCCAAGCTCAGTCTTAAAATCCTGCCAGCAGGCAAATGAAATAACTCGAATAAGGAAAAGGAAGGCGGTGCAAAGAAACATCAGCTCAAAGAAAGAAAAAGAAAGTTGATGGGCCCCGCAGCCGCCTTCATTAGGCATTCCAATCTGGCAGATAGCTTCATTCCCGATTGTCTCTGCATCGTCATGGACCATGGAGCTAGCTATTTTAGCGAGATAAATCTTGTTTATGGTGACTTTCTACATCTAGATGATTTGAGCATAGATTTCGTGGTTGTTGATTTTGCCGCCTTTTGTATCGTTAAGTTATTTCTTGTTGCTAGGATGAATGTCGAAATGGCAGGTCTTGTATTTGATAAGCTCTGTTTGAATTTTCATGTTAACATATACGCTCCTAAAGGATGACTATATAAAATGAGCAAATCACTTCTTGCTTTGGTTGTGCATTCAGCTCATCATCATCATCATCAGATTGGTTACGCCCACTGCAGGGCAAAGGCCTCTCCCATACTTCTCCAACAACCCCGGTCATGTACTAATTGTGGCCATGCCACCCCTGCAAACTTCTTAATCTCATCCGCCCACCTAACTTTCTGCCGCCCCCTGCTACGCTTCCCTTCCCTTGGGATCCACTCCGTAACCCTTAATGATCATCGTTTATCTTGCCTCGTCATTACAGGTCCTGCCCATGCCCATTTCTTTTTCTTGATTTCAACTAAGATGTCATTAACCCGCGTTTGTTCCCTCACCCGATCTGCTCTTTTCTTATCCCTTAACGTTACACCTATCATTCTTCTTTCCATAGCTCGTTGCGTCGTCCTCAGTTTGAGTAGAACCCTTTTCGTAAGCCTCCAGGTTTCTGCCCCGTAGGTGAGTACTGGTAAGACACAGCTATTACATTTAGCTCAGCGGTAAGCTTAACACCAAAACTAAGCTTGTCTATATTTTGAGTTTTACTCAAGCAGTTATGTGCGAGTGTAGCTTGAGTCTGGAATGCGTGAAACTAATGCAAATAAAGTGCTACATAAATTTAGGAGCGCAGTGGACATGCCACAACAAAACTTAGGTATAATATCCTTAATTTATCTTTTTTATAGCATTATTCCTTCAATTTAGTTCCCCTTCTCCTTCGTTTTGGTCAATTATTTATCTTGCCCTTTTTCTTGGCAATGCGCGTGGAAGGCAATGAAGCAACTCTCTCTCGCAGACGCCGGCGAAGTACTTACGCGTTATGAGCAACAACACTCATAATTTTACAAATTCAGTGTAATCCAGCAGAAAGGTACGCAGACAATAGAGAGGAACAAATCATGGGCATAGGAACACGACTGGACAACCTGTCTGTTTGCTGCTTTTTATGCTTCTATCTTTCGCTTGATTTTGGTGTTTAAGGCATTCGAGTTCTGACTGATCAAACTACATTACTTGTGAACTACCTTTGCGCTGCAAGAAATCAGAAAAGTACAATTTACTGATACCTTAATAAAGGGAAAAATGCGACATCAACCAAATCGTAGCTGTTGATACAAAGGAAACCCATGCGGGTTCCTCGAAAGAAAAGCTACGCATTTAACGAAAAATTCGCCCTGGTCCGGGACAAATACTTGCTTATACCTTATACCGCGATGCAACGTTATATTCAGCTAACATTTTCCGCACGGCTGACCTCAAACGTGCATGTTGCGCTCAATGCCAATATATATATGTATATATATATATATATATATATATAGTACAGTTCGTCTTGTCCTGCAAGTGCTTCTCTTCTTAAAGAATCAGGAATCTACACAGCACGAGAAGAAAATGGTTGCCCCATGAACCTGCAAAACAGTTTTTTTTTGTCCTGGAAGGATCGCGCATAGTGCTCGAGAAAGTGTGGCGCATTTTACTCACACTTCTCTGAGAGGTCAAAGTGATGGACTTATAGAAATACATTTGTGAGACCAAAAGGGCCGCGCAGGTGGAGCAATTACCGGCAAAGTCTTCAAGGCTACCCAAACTTGTGTGATCATCATCATCGCCACCACCACGCTTTCTACCTGCGTTGAAGTGTAGAGTATTGTGTTACTCACCATAAACCATGTGTTTGCTTTTCGTGAAGGTATAATTGTTTAAGTGATTGATTAATTTGATGTCCAAAAGTAACACTTGTACGTAACGAGGCCATAGTGGGGGCTCTGGATTAATTTTGACCATGAGTAATCTTTTCATATTCGCACGCAAAAAAGTACACGTGCATTTCTGCATATCAGTCTTTTGTGGATGCCGACGCCATAGCCGCGATTTCACTTCGAGACCAAGTGCTAAATTGATAGGTGCCATGACAAACTAAAGACCGGGACAATGTGTTCATTTTGCAGTCCCCAGTTTCAATTAAAGTGTGCATGAGGCAGATCCGACCTTACAAGCCGTGACCACAAAAATAACAAAGCAGCCGCCATTTTGATTTATCTATCGCGTAGTGTAACGTGGGGTTGAATAGCAGCAAAAAGCATTTGGTAAGCTTCGAAATCATGTCTGCACGAAAAGGTTCAGCATTGTCGGAGGCATTTACTCTCAGTGTTTGTTCCTCATTTCAGGGGGAGGGGGGCGGGGTGGAGGAGGCGGATTATGGCCATGTATTATAGTACACAAAATCAATTGCATGTATGAAATAGCCCCCTATTAGTCTATAATAACCGTTTATTACTTGTACTCTAGTCGATACCAGAGTATTGCGAAACATTTATCGTTTTAGTGGTGCGTATCGAAACGTATATAAAGTATAAGTATTTTGATTCTAACAGAAACAGTCAGCCACATTGTGTATTCCAATCACATATAATCGAAACAAGCATCTTGTTGTGCCCCGACCATCAACTTTGTTCCCGCATTGACTATCCATGTAGCTCAGAAATGTAGGCGGGGAGTGTCAAGTGAAGTCCTTTTCTTGCAGGCCACCTAAGCGTCTTACCGTATAGCTACCAATGCTAGAGATGGGATCCTGTTCCCCAATTTGTCCCTGTTTTAGCAACTGCTACTTTTCGGCGCACCAGCGTATCATTCTTCTCGCGTTTTTTTTTTCTCCTTTACGCAATCTAGCGCTCCATTCAGAACCTCCTGATATTGACTGAAAAAGCAAACTTCGGTAGGAATGACAGGCATTCAAAACGGTGTATGTATAAGCTAATTTAAAATACCGGTTGCCAGCGGCGCTGTCACACAAGAGAAAAAAAAACAGATAAAAAAAGAGGAGGTAGCCTACAGTTTTATGGAATGGAGATGAAGCGATGTCAATAAAGCCCGTGTAGGCGGGATGTTATTTATTGTGCCAGCGCCATCGGATATTGCCTGCAGGCTGTATATCTGAATAATGTAATTGGCTGAGAGTGCTGCGGAGGTGAGGGCTCTGAAGACTGAAGCGAAACCAGTGAATGGTAGTCGACTCAACTTCAAGTTCGCCATTTTCTCTCTTAGCTTCATTTCGACGGCTAATTTGAATGACGATACGGTTTGGCAAGGAGACAACGCTTTTATTTAAACCCGCGTATTTTAAAACAAAGGGAGATATGGATACGATATAGATTGAATTGACTATTGACTGGATGATTGGATTGAGATATGGATTGAGATATGGATTGACTTGATCGCGCAGATCTGTCTGTATTATATGCCCTAAAGGCGTGCTCTGTTGACTAGATCGCGCAGATCTGTGGGTATTTGGGCAGGTGGCTCTTCAAAAATAAAACCAGTTGTTAGAAAGCGCTCGTCCTTGCGTTCATTCTATTCTTCGTCCCTGTTTTTTTTGCTCACAAAAAGTTTTAAGATATAATATCCATGCTTTTTGGCACAGTAGGCACTGCCATAAGACGTATTGCTAACCATGCAGGAAGAACAGGTGAACGAAAAGTACAGTGTAGTGAACGCCGATAGCAATGGCTTTTTGTTATTCAACTGGAATAGATGGAGTCTTTAAACAATAAACGAGCATGCTTAACCGGTTGTAGATCAAAGTAAAGGACGTTCGCAATCATTTCGCAATCGAGCAAAAAAAGAAAAACGAATGCACAGGGCTTTATGAGTGTTACTGAATAAAGGCTTCAGGATATGCTAGCCGAAATTCCCGGCACACATTTTCACTGTTATTGGAGCCAGAAAGCGAAAAAGTGCTATGAAAAGTAACTTTTCAGAGGCCTAGTGGGTATTCTCAGTATGCACTCCATAAATAAATGACACAAAGCGGAATACAGCATATGCAGATTTTCACTATAGGGAAGTGTTGTAAAGGAACATGTTTAAAGTGAGCCTAGAACCTAGCCTTACACATGTTACGCTATGAATTCACATGTGGCTCGCTCAAGCCAGTTGCAGGTAAATTTCTATAAAACACGGTTCGTCTTCCCTAATCCTAGTACATGCGGTTATTATTGGTCATTGAAAACAAAACTCCTAATGGAAGATTAAATGGAATAATAAATAAACAAGCGATGCCAAAAAATACTTTTGCGCAGGAATATGAAACAGCTGCACTAGAAATTTCATTTCAAGCAGGATGACGAAAGCTTCTTGAAGGATCACCTATCAAGAATGAAAGGGAAAACCTGCGCTAGATGACGCTATGATGAGAAATTTCTTATCAAAGCAGCTGCTCCCGCAAACCACGTGACACCTTTTCCTCGATGACAGCTGAACCTCGTCTTTTGACTACTTGCTATTTGCTTCTTTTCGTCCACGCAGCAATACAGCGCACCCTGGAACCTGGGGCGCGATCGGAGATATTTTGTTCGCTGCGCGTTCTGTTCAGTTGCTCCAACGTCACAAAGTTGCAGTATGCAAAATTTGTGACAACGGGGCGGAGAGAGCAGCCAATCAGGAAGCGGTGACCTCCCCGGAAGTTTACTTCCGTCGTTTGTCGTCTGCTTGCAAGCAGTATACTACAAAACCAAATGTTTCTCGTCTTCCAAATGAATTAAATCTTTATCTAAAAAAATCTATTTTTCTTCTCAAGCCCAAACACGTTTTCAAATAGTAGTACGTGTGACTACTGCAATTTATAACTACAAGGTTCTTTGCGTCGTCCCTAGGTGGTGTCGCGCACAGCGAGAAGGAAAAAGAAAAAAAAACGACGGGAAGAGTGGCGCACTTTTCAAGAGGCAACGACAACATCCCAGTGGCTCGCTGGCACCGATGATGTTGTCGATTTCTCTGTGCAACCAACGAATTATTTGTTTCGAGAAAGAAAAACGACGCCGGAATTCACTTTCTGTCATTTCTTCAAACGCGTTTCGCAAACGTGCCATTCTGCAGCCGCAAAGGCCGCCTGTTGGATCCAATCCAATCCACCAGACGCGCCATGCGAAGCCGTATGATCGCTCCAAACTTCTCAACTCCCGTCGCGTTCGGACGAAATGCTCGGTGGGCGGATGATTGACAGGAGCGTGTCGTCATTTTGACGTCACCAAAAACGGGGCGGCGCCCCGCGGCTGGCGACGTCGGCGCGGAGTAGGCCAATCGTGCGCGCCGGTAACCGAACGAACGCGCCGAACAACCATCTCCGATCGCACCCCAGGTCACACAAACAGCAGCCCGACACAACAGCTATGTGGAAGCCTCATTGGAAAGCGCTGAGCGGAAATTCCTCCAAAGACCTGCTGAATCCCCCCCTACATCACCTCTTCTCCCCCTGTCCTGTTGAGTTCAGGCAATTATTTATTTCTTATTGAAGATACTTCTTTGCGCAGCGGCATTAGAATTTCGTGTAGTGAGGAAAGGTTACCTAAGTTTCTTCGTCATTCGTTTTCTAAATTCTTCATTAAAAAAGAAAACAGGTTACCACACGTTAAAATAAATCTTTGTATTCATGACAGTGGGTCAACGTTTGTCAGTGCCTCTTGTGTCAGTGCCAACTTGTCAGTGCCAGCTGGTGTCAGAGAAAATGCAGTATTAACAGCGAATTGCAATATTAGATGTGCGTGCGTGCGTGCGTGTGTGTGTGTGTGCGTGTGTGTGTGCGTGCGTGCGTGTGTGTGCGTGTGTGCGTGTGTGCGTGTGTGTGTGTGCGTGCGTGTGCGTGTGTGTTTGTGTGTGTGGGTGTGCGCGCGCGCGCGCGCCTGCGCACAATATGTCAGCACAAGGGCAGCTTTTCTTCAAGACAACCGTCACTCATTCAAGAATAACATAACTGTGTGTGATGACATGATGAACGAAATCATACATAGAATTATTTGTCGCTTTGCACTATATATATAATACTAACCGCGAGAAAGCAGGGCAAGGGGAGAATAGCTTGCCAATCCAGTATTCTGCAGCGCAGCAGTTGAAATAGAAACTGCAACGAATGGGTCCAATTACGGCTAGAGACTGGGAAATTTTTAGAGGCAGATCCAAACCGTTAGGGTCACTCTGGTTTTACGGCGACAAAAGTTGAATAATTCAAAATGAGTTGGACTTATCCATTTATTTCGTGACGCTGACATGCCCGTTCTCACCATCGACGTGTTGTAGTCATTGTCAGGTCTCCTTGTCATTCCTAATTTAAGCATCAACATAAGGCAGAGAAAATAAAGACCTGGTCCCAAACTGCCACCACTGGGCTCGAGCCCAGGTCACTGAAGCAGCGCGCAGTTGCTGCTAGCTTTTGGGTTCCACAGAGACTCTCAGGGAAGTGGTGTCTGTGGACGCATGTCCGAGGTCAGAACAAGCAATACTGTACCGGCGGAGGATGACAGCATTTGTGCATCGCATGCAAATTGTTCTTGGCAAGATGAAAGTATGTTCGAGCGCAAGTCATCGTAGTCATATTTGTGGAGACTGCGTCAACGGTACAGAAAAGGCACAGATGACGACTATGATCAGCCTCGAACATGGCACATACTCAAAACAGAGGACGCGCCCAAAGTCCAATGGTGAATGAAATCAATAAAGGAAGCTTTGATGGTGTCATTACGACAGCGACATTGCAATGAGCGCCCCCACATAGTTTGTGGCCTAATGGCTCCCAAGATTCTCAGCAGCCAAGTAAATTTACGCGAAGGAAAAACAAACACTTTTGCTCAAGTCTCCCGGGGGGGGGGGGGGGGGGGGGGCTTCATTTCACACATGAGATCATTTGTAGTCGACGTTTCAGCCTCAGAGTTGCTTAATCCCGAGCTGGGGCATTAAGAACAACTCATCGAACCTGCGAAGCCTGAAGCGTTTACCATAGTGACGGTGTCATCAAGTGTGACTTAAAAATTGAGTTAAAAAAAGCCTGAGTTTCAATAATGTTGTAGGGAAACTTCAAATTCGGGTAATCTCAAATACCACATGGCCGACAGGTCAAGCAGGTGGGTGCTTGGACGTTTTACTACGGCATAATAAAAACAGAAAACGTTTTACATGAGTTCTGCAAACTTATTCCTCTTGCCACAAGGTAACCTGACTGTAAACACTCAGAAGAAGCGAGAGAAAGAAACATTATGCATCATGATTGTCTGAATTTATTACATTCAAACTGCGGAATCCTCAGCTGCCCTTAAAGAAGAGTAAGCCCCTTGCCGAACAGCTTTCAGCATACAGTTCCATAAAGCTGTACCATTAATTCCTTTAAACAAATCCAACCTACTTAGACAAGGAGAGTATCAGAGTGCTGAAGTCTGTCAATGTATCTAAAATTACACAACTATACCGTATAGGAAGGAAGTGGCGTAAATCAAATGAAAATTAAGTCACTACATACCAAAACAAAACTTTTCTTTTCCTAATATCACATAATTTACCACGATCATTTCAGTATATTATTAAATATGTTATTTTTGTGTATTCTTACCTAGACTTATTACATTATTCAACCACCTAACCAATCCCCCTCTACTAAGCAACAGCCCCATGCCAGCTGACTTCTTGCCCATTAAAGCGCAGTGGGTGGGCGTCATTATTTAAAGAAAAAGCAAGCAAGTAAACATAAGATGTGTTCTTCACAGTACGAGAATGCTGTAGTGGCAGCGAGATTAAAGTCGACGAAATCACTGGATTGGATTGGTTTTCCTTTTTCGATGGCGCAAACCCGTTGCGGGGGATTGGCCAAGATTTGGATGGTATTATTGAGATGTTGGTAGTACAAAAACTGGTAAAAGGGCCGTGTGGACATGGATAAAAATAATATTTGAGTAGCTGAAGGTCTCCTGCCTTTTCTTTTTGTGCTCGAGTGACCGCAATACGCAGCAGGCATCGTGGTTTATAGTTCGCTAACACGGTTCTTTTCGCAACAACCGCATCTTTTCCGCATCGGCGTTTCGGTCTGCGAAGAGAAGAAAAGCAACATAGAAAGCGGTTGTATAGGAAATTGTTTGATGGAACGAAATGGCTCTATTTCTATTTATAGTATTTTACGCATGCGGCGCACTTTCCGTGCTCGCGTGGCGGCACTGTTTAACTCACAATGTAAAATGAGCAATTTGGAACTGATACTGCAATCGCAAACATTTGCGGGGGCGACGTTACCTCCACCGCTTTTCAATATCTTGCTGTATTGAAGGAGGTATGAACGCGCCCTGCCTACCGGTATCTACACGCCAGATCATTTGATTGTGTTAGCATTAGGACTGTCAAAGGGGTATGTATATATAGATATATAATGTATGATGCGAGGTCGGAAATCGTCATCACCGCGAAGCATAGAAGGAATAAATGCGAACAAAGAAATAGTTATTACACGAACTCAACAAATTCGATTAGAGCACGTAAATAATAATTCAAATGAACGCTTGTAAAACTTCTTCAGGCTCACTAAGACCGTCACAGTCCACTGGCCTTTCAACCTTATGCGCGAGCTTTACGCTCACACGCTTGCTTTCATTGCTCGTAGCAATATATATATGCCTGTGTATGTGTGTGTGTGTGTGTGTGTGTGTGTGTGTGTGTGTGTGTGTGTGTGTGTGTGTGTGCGTGTGTGTGTGTGTGTGTGTGTGTGTGTGCGTGCGTGTGTGTGTGTGTGTGTGTGTGTGTGTGTGTGTGTGTGTGTGTGTGTGTGTGTGTGTGTGTGTGTGTGTGCGTGCGTGCGTGCGTGCGCGTAATCTCTCGAGCCGCAATTCGCAATGTGGTCAACGTGGTTTAAATCATGGACCTCAAAGATGTCCGAAGTGTTTTATTTGTTTTATAGCCAATATTTATCAGCGCTTTCTCAAACGCGTTTATATATATTACCGAAGTTTATCCCTGATTAGGTGTCTTCTTGCTTTTAAACCTTTCATTTGCTTTTTCCTTTCACTCAAGGACTAGCACCTATTTAGGACAACTACCTGTCTTATGATTGTTCTGATGGCGTTCTAATAGTTCATTAGGAAGTTTTCGAAAAAGGTGCAACCAAAGTAATATGACAGTACGCGTTAGACGCATAAAAAAATGCAAGGATAGCACAAAAGAACGAAAAATAACTACGAAGGAGTTTGCTACTGGGTAATAAAAAACATTGGGATAGATATTTCTATAAATCCTTATACCCCTTCTCCCACTTTAGGCCTCCCGGCTACGGTAATTGAAGGGGAGCTAGAATTATTCAATGTAGAACCATCTAAGCCAACCGCCCATGGGCCCGCATCTGTTGGTATAGGTTCGCTGTACATTTCAATGTCCGAATTCACAGCTGTGAAGGCGCTAGATTCATTTCGTCCATCCTGTCTATTTTGTGGGTTCATAGATGTGCGCGTCTTTAATTTTGCACTGCGAATATGACTGCGAAGTCCGAAGAAGGTCCATGGCTGTGAAATGATTCCTTGGCCTGTGATGCGGTACCAATCCATCACCTTTCTCTCTGTGTAATCTTCTGCACACTTCATGTTTTTTTTTATTTCTCGCAAAGAAGCTTAGCCTGATTTTGTCTACAATCAATGTTCCGATAGGGAGCGTTTGCCTATTTGAATGTAGCACGGCCTGGACGGTCTTCAACTTGTCGATATCGAAGAGCCGGTACATAGATAGGGACTATGAATTAAAGAGGGGCAGGAGTAGTCTCAAATTTTGATTACTTAAAGCCCCCGGCAGAGTATGATCGAAAGTAAATTTGAAAGAGCAGAACTATCAGAAAGAAAGCTTAGGAAGGCAGAAGAGATACCAGCGATTCCCCTAGTGTGTGTTTTATTCAAAAAATAAGAACCTATACGCACCTGCAAAGGAAAGCAAAGAAGTCACAAGATTAGCTATGCGAAGGCATGTTGTGCCAACGCCCGTGCGCGAAGAGGTTGAAATGTGAATAGTCCTTTTAGTTCTGCTTCGCCTTAGGCGTATTGCTCAGACAATTTTTAAGCAATAAAGCTTATGTGTATAGATAAAGTACTTCCTGAGCAACCACTCTCAGTCTGTAACCACTAACGACCATAACTCGCGTCACTGTCTAGTAACGTCTGAAGTACTTACCTTAAAAATCAGTTCTCAGAGTCCTCTTTCTGTTTATTTAATTAAGTATCTTAGCAACGATTGGCCGGTGAATCGTTAATAGAACAATTTCAGAGGTGGCATAAGTATTTAATTTCTTTTCTCTCTTTTTTTATTTTTTGATGTCAAACCGTCAAATGGCCCATTGAGTGAAAAGCTGGCGCCTATAGTCTGTAGCTGCCAAACAGCACATCAAGTCTCATTGGCAGCGAGGCCACGTCACAAGCGTCTCTCGACGGAGGATAGCGGGCGAAAGGGATTACCTGCCAGTGCCTTCTCACTAGTGCGTCAGGCATTGCGTGAGGGGAGAGGGCATCTGCGCGACGCCACATCACCCTTCACTCTCGCTTTTGGAAAGCCTGCGCACAGTCCGTAACTCTCACTCTCACACGCTGGGCTTAGCCGACGTCTTCTAGATAGCCAGCCTTCGCAATGTGCTCTATGACGTCATGCTAAGTGAACCTAAATTTCCCTTCTCAAGCTCAGCGTGATGATAGCGCTGACATAAAGGGTGCGATCTTGTACGCGTTCCAAAATAGAACGGAGGCGGTCCGTTCCACCGAGCCGCACACGCTTGGTCAGTTTGAACGGTGTCGAACGCCATGACGTCAATTGTGAAGTTATATCTGCTGTCAATCATTCCGTGTTGTCTGCTATCGGACGAACGCAACGGAACGGACCGCCAATTTCGCGACGGAAAGACCGGACCGCCTCCGTTCGAGTTTGGAACGCGTACAAGATCGCACCCAAAAAGCCCCGCGGCTTACACGGGTGCATCACCATTAAATTCCGTGGCAGTCAAGCAAGGTAGCATGACGTGATAGATTGAAGCACAGATGCCTTGTACTATCTACAGGACGATGGCTGCGCGCGCCTGTCGGCTCTGGGGGCCGCTGCTTCTTCCTCGGTCTCTCGTCGCGCAGAACGCCGGAGGCAAGCGGCGTTGGCACAGCAGGCTGCTGTTGCTAGCTGGCTCGGGCATCCCGTAGTGCTTTGGAACATTACTCGCAGCGCAAAATTCAAAGGGCCGTTCAGCGGCGTTCAATTGGGCGTTATTTTTTCCGCATTCACAACTCGTAAGAAGTGCTTAGGTGTCCTGCGATTTTTTTGGCAGCGGAGGGGCAAGAACACCGGTCTAAAACAAGCGAACGGCAAAATGAAACGACGAATGGTGGGTGGCGAATACAACTAGCTCTACCCCTATTACTGCTTTATTCATCGCTTTATCTGCAGCCGGGGAAGGTGAAAGCGATCCCTGCCCTAACGTGCAGTTATCGCCTTCATTTATCTTCAGCCGTACTCAACTATGCGTGTCTTGCAGAATTATGCGGAATTATGTAATTGGGTGGGCAAAGTGACAGCGGCGGCACCATGTTAAAGCACTGTTTCTTCATTGTTCAGATTCTTGGATGCGTCATCGAGCCTTTTTCACGAGGCTATATGCCATGTGAAGCCATCTTCGCAACTTTCCTGGCTGGTTCATCGTTCTACGTGCAACGTAAGAACACGTTCACCAGTTTATCGCCCGAGTGTTCTATCGCCCCTTTGTGCGATAGTTTTCGCTTGCTCGGGAAATCAACGGCCGGCGTGTTACATGGAACCCTGCTACTTGTCCGCGCACCATCGATATCTGGAGCACCTCGACTTCAGCATTCAGTTGCTTAAAAGCGGCCCTCGAGGCTTCGTTAACCAGTGGGCCAAGCCACAGTGGCGGCGACATGATGCCAAAGCGCCGTTTCTTCTTTGTGCAGGTATGTTATTTCGATAATTTCGGTGCTTGAAATCCGACAATGGATAATTGCTGCAGCTTCTTTGCGAGCAAGACACGGCTGATTTATGTTTGAATGCCTTGTGTTCTATCAGCTGCCCTTTGTTGAGTGGTGACGTGGTGCTGAAGCCTGGTCGCACCAAACTTGACCCCTCAAGAAATCTCGGCAATTCATCGAAAAGTTATGTTTCTAGCAACAGTTATTTTGAACGTTCACGAGGCTTCACAATGACCACTCAACATTCCGCTGCTGCGGCATGTTCGACCGGAAATGTTGACATTGTCACCATGCTTACTGAGATTCTTGAACGACAAAAACCGATAATTGAGGACCAGTCCAAAATTAGGTCATTCCAAGATTCTGTGAAATTGCCTTTTGATACGCTAAATACCTGTGTATCAGCATTTCAATCGCCTACAACCGGCTAGAAGGTTAATGCCAGTGTTTCTAATATTCTCCCCTCTGAGCTTAAAACAGTAACTGGAAATGTTGCTTACTCTGTTGCCAAGAATGACGCCATTGATGACCGGCGCCATCACAACAGCATTATTTGTACTCGGCTTGAACAAAAAAAGTTGATGAAAATGAGAATACTTCGCTAGGTAGGGTTGCACAAATATTTTCTAGTACACTGAAAATGACGCCCTCACAGATTGAGCGTTTGCACAGGATTGGCGGAAAGTGCAGAGACTATCCATGCCGAGTTATTCTTCAGTCGCTTGATTTTCAGGAAAAATCTATTATAATGAAAAACGTCTCGAAGCTTAGAGTCGCAATATTACATCGCTGAAGATATTTCAGCCAGCGTTTGTGCAATCAGGAAACAAATTTGGGATGCTTCATCACCTTGCATAAGCGAAGGCTCTGCAAAAAATGTGTTACAACTGGCATGGTGTGTCCAATACCCTTATCAGAGACCCGAAATCCTTCATTAACAGAACATTGCTTCATCCCCTACAACTAAACCTTCTTCTTATTATTATTCCGTAACCTTTATTATTATTATTATTATTATTATTATTATTATTATTATTATTATTATTATTATTATTATTATTATTATTATTATTATTATTATTATTATTATTATTATTATTATTATTATTATTATTATTATTATTATAAACGGACGTCCTTGCCCTACCGTAATGTGGCACGATCTGAAAATAATCTTCAAGGCCCTAAAATAAAGCAGACAAGTATTTTCAACAGATGCCAGTGTTATGAGCGTTTTTTTTTATTTGCGTACAGGCGATAACCTATTGTCGACTGTCGAGCATGTCCTGGAGGCAGGTGGTATAATGCATAGCACACGAAAGGAAAGCAGTATACTTGCTTCAAGTGTCATGTCTCTCACTGAACATTATTGATATTATCTAGAAATATGAGATGTATGTCTATGGAAACGGTCATGAAATTTCGCCGTTACGAATCTTACTAGAAACTAAGAAATTTTTTACACAGAAAGAGTAGCTCAAGCGACATCATCAGTGCTTAAAAGGCCATCCAAAAATCTTCTTCACGCGATCAATATTTCGAGAGCATGCCAGCGTTCATGTCAAACCTTCAAACCATTAGCTGCACTCGTATTGTGCAATTGTTTGCCTTGGTTTTAAAAAAATTACCAGAAAAATGAAAATAACTATTGCTCCTACATGACAGTAAACTTGCTAGAATCGTGTTCTTTGTATGAAGTTCATGGTAAGATAATGAACCACTGAAATAACGTGAACTACCTTGCTACAAGTTTTTCACCAGTGCAAAAAAGAGATGCTGTGCACGTGGCACAGATTGAAGAAGACCTAGATCTATTCCTTCAGCATATACCATCTCCACTTTAAAAAAACTACTTTTCGCAATCTTGTCAACCTTTTTGAGTGACATGCCTGTACGACAGCACTCTCAAACAACGTGAGTATAGTGCTCTTCTTTGTACGGTGACGGATGATTTTCAACTGCTACGCTTAAACCGTGATTCTGCCAAGATCCTTGCAATTATAGGAAATAATCTGTGCTGCCTCATCACAGCAAGTCTTGACGCGAGTGTCGGCTTGCACACTGCGGCATGGCTTCGTGGAGAAATGCATTGGTTATTGGTGCCACATTTAAATATTACCAGACTCAGCATTTTTCCTGAGAAAGATTTGCCTAAGTGGGCATCGCTAGTTTCTGTAGCGTTATTCAACATGTGCTCCGGCAGATACGATGCAAGTGCGGTGAAAGAAGGAAGGATCTTTCGGCAAACAAGTGGATTGTTCGAACGCTGTTTCCGTGAGAGGTAAAAAAAAAAGTTATTGCAAAATTATGGTTCTACGAAAGAGCTCCGTCGAAAGAGTTTTCCGTTCATTATTGCTAATACTCAGTAGTGATCATTCACCAACTGGTTTCACATGCTCGTAATTTAGACTAATTTATTCTTTCAAACCATCCATAAATAGTGCTTCTCTGTATGTTAGTAAGGAAAAAAAAGTTGAGGATACGAGGACTCCTATGCCACACCAATAAAGTGGTCGTGCCTGTGAAAAAGTAGCGATACTTATCTGGCTTGTCATTGTGATGTCCTTCTGTCAAAAAGTATTAAACGGAAAGCAATCTCAGAACACTTAATAAAGGGAAAATCAGACATACGCCCATTCGTAGCAGTTGCTGCAAAGGGAACCCATACGGCTTCACCGAAATAAAAAAGTCTCGTAGTTGAAGGAAAATTCGGCCTGGTCCGGGACTTGAACCCATGACCACTGTATTTGCGGGGCAGCCGCTCTACCATCTGAGCTAACCGGGTGGCCAGCAGATGACAGGGCAGAGTCGAAATTGCCAACAACTTGAACCAAAAGCAAGAGCATGACGTAATACTTGGTCGAAAACCCACAAGGTGGGGATAATTAATTAATAAAGAGAAAATCAGGCATCCACTGTTCGCAGCAATTGCTACACAGGAAACCCATACGGGTTCTTCGAAAGAAAACCCTCGCAGTTGAAGAAAAAATCGTCCTGGTCCGGGACTCAAACCTGGCCTTTCCGAGACAGCCGCTCGGCCATCTGAGCCAACCAGGCGGCTAGTAGGTGGCAGGGCGAAGTCGAATTTGTCAACAACTCGAAGCAAAGGCAAGAGTTTGACGGGTTTCCGCAGAACTATTACGTCAAGCTGTTGCCTTTGCTTCGAGTTGTTGACAAATTCAACTTGCCATCTGCTAGCCACCTGGTTAGCCCAGATGGTAGAGCGGCTGCCATGGCAAGGTGGTGGTCCCGGGTTCAAGGGCTGGACCAGGACAAATTTTTCTTCAACTGCGAGGCTTTCCTTTCGGGGAACCCGTATGGCTTTCCTTTGTGCCAATTGCTAAGAACGGGTTGACGTCTGATATTCCCTTTATTAATTACTTCTCTCCACTTTGCGGGTTTCCACAGAACTATTACGTCAATCTTAGAATGCATTTGCTAAAGGTCCATTTTAATTTTGTACTTTCCGATATACGTCATTAACCTGGACACCGAAACACCAACCTTATTAAGTCAATCGTCACTGTAAATGATAACAAAAGAGAAATGGAAAATTTGCCAGATTGCAAAAAAATAAAGCAGCAGCACATGTCACTTTTATTTATTAGCAACGCAAAGTGGACCGAAGCGTGATTCTTTTGTACTCTTCTAAACACTAAGCGTGAACGACTTGCGGCACATTTGGCTACATGGTGCACATTACTCTCTCTTACCGGAGAAATACATATAAATCTCAAGCAGAAACATACGGACATCTTGTTCGTTTCAGCGAATGTGCTCATATGTACATAAAAATAAGGAAACATAACATAAAAACATAGGAACCACCACAAACTGAGCAAAATTGGATTGTTACGCGAGTGTAGAGCAGCATAGTAGCCTGTCACGACAGTGCGCATAAACATATTTCGTATACACAAATGCAAACAAAGCAGTATGCGTAGCTGGCAGGGAAGTAGGGGATGGAGAAATGTGTTCCCATTTTCCCCTTCTCTCTTGTCAATGGTACACGAAGACTGCATTAAGAGATCCGTTGTACACGATCAGTTATGCCTGTGATTTTTCCGGCTTTGTTTACTGGTGAGCGCTAGACAACAAAGAACCAAGCGATGAGAACACATGATACTCTGCTAAAGCCTGTTTTCCTGTTCCATGTCGTTCTCCTTCAATTCCTCTGGAGTATTCTCCGGTCTCTAGAGGCTGCTCCAACGGTATCATTATTTATACTGCATGGAGCCTCTCGCAGAAAATGACGTGTTATAAATACTTTTTCGCAGTTTGCTGAACAGAGCCTACTTATGCGGTTTCATATAAATTTTCTATTACAAGTGCATGATACTGAAGGATGGTGATTGAGCACGCGGGAACACACTCCTTGAACACTTCTTGGACTCTATGCCTGCAATGTACATCGTGAGCGCTGTACACACCATCATAGCAAAGAGAAAAACAGCCGCTGCGCTGGTTTAGTGGTTATATGATGTTGTGCTGCTAAGCACGAGCTCGCGAGATTGAATCCCGGCCGCGGCAAACACATTTAGATGGGGACGAAACGCAAAAACGGCCTTGTCCTGTACTGAGGTCATGTTGAAGATTCCCTGGTGGTCAAAAGTACTCCGGAGTCCGCCACTACGGCGTGCCTCACAATCAAAATCGCGGTTTTGGCGCGTAAAAGCTGAGAATTCAATTCAGCATAACATGTTTTCTTCCCTGCTCTTCCGGAGAAGTTAGTTCATGAGTGGCACTTCTAGTTTTTTTTAGTCATCGTTCTGTTGAAGTAGCAGTTCAATATGCGGCAGTTAAGCCATTTGAAACACATACTGAATTTAATTCCGTATATTGGCATCGGAAGGCTTAAATTAGCCGACATAAGAACGCAATAGGGGTACCACATTAGATTAGACGAATATAAACTTTGTGGCAGCCCTGCTATTCCTTTGGCAACGTTTTGCAAAAATATCAAGAGACTTCTGTAATTTCTACGCCGCTGAACGCGTTTACTGCTGCAGCGTCTGGCTGACAAAGCTGACACCACCGTCTTCTGCAAAATATTTTTTTTCGTTGTGCTGCACGCAAAATCGCCCTTGTGCTCTACGTTGTCATGTATTATAAATTGCGAAATAAGTGTACAGTTTGAGACAACAGTACCTCCCGATCTATTCATTCTATTAGCTGTTTTTTCATCTAACACAATATGTTCGCACTGGCTGTGTTACACAAATCAGGGAGTACAACGATCGACAACTTTACTGCGTTGGTTATTTATTTCTCGGTTGCTTATTCTGCTGCTGAGCAGTTACACATGAAAATAAACTGAGCGTGTTTTAGAACTGCAGAGCTAAGAAACAGAGCCAGACCAACGAATGCACGTTAAAGCCATACCGTGCAGTGCCAGAACCCAAGAAGTGTTAAAATAACTTAAATTTTGTGAACATTTTTTTTTCACTGCTCTTAACACGTAATTTTGAGAGGGCATAGAAATGTAATTATCAATAAAAAATTGCGAGCTCATACGTCCTAATATACTATATATGTAAGATACCCATGAAAAGAGGTATGGATAGAAGTAGCAATACTGAAGAACAGCTGAAGCTTTTCGAAATAATGTTCTTATAAGGACCGGGAAATGTCCATCGAAAATCTAATTTTGCTGGCTTCCACGAAAATACACAATAGCGGGTAAGAGGAGCACACAAAGTGTGCACACAATGACGTGATCGAGAGCAGGCGGGAGTAGAAATACGAGTAGTGGCAAAATCGAACGTGTACGTCATTTGGGCATTATCAAAATCGCGGTCTTTGCGGTGACTACACTGTGCACGCGAGTATGAGCTGATGGGCATAAATAGGCAAGGCTCTTGGCAGCACAGACACAGAAGAAATTCCATTATTCAACAGAAACGCAAGAACAAACAGGAAACGGAAACAAGAAAAGTTAGAAAGAAGGAAACGAAGAGTGGTTGGGTTATTGGTCGCCTACGCTGGCAATGGCGAGACATAGGACTCGGTCGCTGCCCTACAGCGGCTTCTTTCTTTCTTTTTCCCGGCGTCGGGAAAACTTTGAGACCACAATAATGGACTACTGAAAGCCTCCAGTAAATGCATCTTAATGGATGTCTCACGGCTTCCCATGGGACTTTTTCCTTCGGATTCCGTGCTGCTTTGCGCTTAAGGTGGCCTTTTCTTTGAGGTTTTCATTTTTCACCCTGTCTCTGTTTACTTTCACGTTCGCACACCATTACGAGTGCCGATTTCCAGCTAAAATGCCGCTGTGCCAATATTGCCCTGGCGATGTACAACGAGGAGAGACCCGCGTTGTTTCCATGGCGACCTGTGGTCTGCCGTTTGCCAGAACAAAATATCACAAAAGAGGCAGGCATCTCCTAATGGCTCCATACTTTTGGTATATTGCTCTTTCTATTAATTTTGCCCAAACGAGTTATGGTAGCAGGGTTATATTGAGAGGCACAATTATTCTTTTAGTGGAACGATCATCGAGTGAGGTTCTTATTTCTTGCGCAGGACTTCCATTTCCCCAACTGAGACGGCCGGTGAGGAAATTCAAAATAAATCAGCGACAGAATAGAAGAAAAAGCATAGTACACTATAAAATGCATGGGTTTCATTATACATGAGATCTCAGACCACAAATTTAGTTACGAGCTCAGTTACGGAAGAGCGTGGCATAATTAGAATTAATGAGAAATAACTGATAACCACACTCAAAAGCACAGATTGTAGAATTTAAAGACCTCCCCGTGAGTACGACGTTGTCGAAATTCTTGGAAACCATGAAGTAGAAAGCGGAAGTAATGACGTCACTAAAGACATGACACACAACAAATGTTGCACGATATTTACCCGTTAAAAAATGGAAAACAGTTGCTTCCGAATTCGGTTCGTGCGTTTTGTTCACCTTATGTTAACTTAAAGAACATCATCCACGACGTGCGAGTGCATTAAGAGACACCTAAGTCAAAGAGTAATGTCGCCTGCCATTTTTTATTCTACCCGTTCAAGTCTGACAGTGGCCATCAAGTGAATCTTATTTCCGGAATCAGAAGCAAAAAGCGAATTGGATCGACCACAATAATGTGCACTGAGGTACAAAGTAGCAACACATCGTCTTGAGGGACGTTGTTATAGACGTTTTCAGAGTGGCGTCGCAACAGGGTTACATGCTACCAGGCGTACACTTAAATCATGGACCACAAGTGGTAAACACACCTGCATTTTACTCTACGGCCGTGGAATTTTATCCTCACGTACAACAGGTACGTCCTGATGTAGACGTTCTCAAAAACCATGTTGTGAATTGAATGTCAGCCTTACTGAATTCTCTCGTTCCACCAGCGCGCCGCGCACGCTCCAATCATGTGTCGCGAGGTACGATAACGGCGTCATTGCTTCCTGGCCACCTACGCGATTTCACGTGACATCTAGGGTGGCAAGTGCTTCCAACGCGTTACAGACTAGAGCGGTGGAGCGACTAGAGTCCCATCTTCGCTGTGTCCCATCTTCGCTGTGTCCCAATTGCCCCCTTCAAGAATACAACCACATATGCTGCTTCAATGCGTCGTTGCTAGGGTATTTTGGAGGTCCATGCCTGCTGGTTTCCGTGGCCTTGGAGTTAACCGCTTTATTACATCTGGGCGCTGCTCACGTAGCCGCTTAGCACTACCTTTAATAGCGGCGGGGGCCTTTTGTCTGTGGCGTTACCGGTGCGAGGCAGTTGCCGCGGGACATCGTCGCCGCGCTCTGTTTCCACTTCCAGAGAGGCTCTACTCTGAGCTACTGTGGTTTCTGTCAGAGAAGTTGTTCTTTCTTCGGGAAACAAAGTTCCTTCAACAGTGGTCATGTCGTTTCCTGTCGGTGGCTGATGGACATGTATGGCTTAATTTTCGACGAGCCTGGTTCTTCTAACTAGGCCATGAAAAGTATTCACTGAATTTACATGTATGTAGATGCTAGTAATTTCTATGTGCTCTCGTATGCATGATCATCTTTGTATGTACACATCTCATAGCATCGCTACAAAACTATGTAAACTCGCATCATCACTGTACATAACTATTTTTTACATTGCATATATTGAAAATCATTTTTCTGTAATGTGAGAATTAGCTTATGTGTAACTGTGCGTTTCCGTCACTCTATGTGGTTATATGTTAGTGAGTGTGGACTCGGACACTTCTTTCTAAACGTACCATGTATACATTGCTTCCTCCTTTGTATATGTTATCGTCCTGGTACAAATGTGCCGCCATTGTGACTCAGTGTTCGTATCGTCTTTTGTTGTAATAAACTTTTCCTAAAACGCGGGTCACCGACGCCGGATTTTCTGCGACACGGTGACCTTAGCGCTATTGCATTAATAAGTCATGCTCATGATTATGATCATTACTGTGGCAATGGTGGCGCGGGCTGTGTGGTGAAAAGGGAAAAAGAAAGAAACGGAGCTCATTTTCGCGCATTTCCAGCTGCACGGTATTGAGGAAGTAAACATACCTTCCGGATAGAATTAATTCACATGGCACTTTGTACATATGCGCATACTGCCTATCAAACCATGATGCGTTCAAGGCATCCATTGTACTCGCTAGTAGTCAGCAACTCCGCTTAACAAAAGGCTCGGTATAACTTGTGTGCGTGCCCGCGTGCGTGTGCTCGTGGTTCAACTCTTTATGCAAGTACACAAAGCTTCGCTTTGTGTAGATTCCAACTCCTTCGATATACTGTAATATTCAACTAAAACATTGGGATAAGTTGGACAAATTACACCGGGCCACGGAAACAGTGCGATATTTTTATTTCTTAGTGTCGTTAGTGTCCTTAGTTGAGTTCTGTAACGGTCACTCAAGAGGACCCTTTTCTTTTGCAAGCTTGAAATAAAGAAAAACCTCAAGCCTCTGAAAAAGAAATATGCAAATGGACTCTTTACTAAATTTTTGTTACATATACAACGTCAGTGAGGGTACCCTGTGCAAAAATGCTCATAAAATATTCTCCGACGCCGCCTCTTCTTGACAGCGCTATAAGACCGTCACTGGCTGCCAGTTAGCCACCACAGCTTGCGCATGGCAGAAAGGGCTCATGTTTTTATGCAGAATTATAGACAAGGTGTCCCAGCTAGTTTTACCCAGAGTTTAAAGATATGCAAATGCCACGTCGCTGGATTGAACCAAGGTATTGTTGTATGCCGTTGCTTGGAGATGCTCAAACTATTTCTTCATTCCCCTATAGTTAGATACTTAGTCTTAAATTATTATTGAAATTTTCTAATATTATCGTTAGATGAAAGGTGTCAATGAGAAAATTGTAAGCAACATGAAATACTCCCGATCCAGCTTTCTGTTGATCACTACGTGCTAAATAAGTGTTTTTCCGAGCGTGAAAGAAGCCCGCAGAAGTTGCGTTTTTGATATGCCATAATTAAATCCTAGCCCTCGACAGCTCAACAAAATTACTTAGTAAATAAGTGCTATTATAAATAGGCTATACCTAAAATTATATTTAACAGTTTTCTTTACAAATGTACTTTTTATGGCTAGAAATAAATGCGTACAATTTGTCCCAATTTTTCTTGGTGCAGAACTGCGTGTGGCAATTACATGTTAAACTGCTTCACGGCAGCTGCGCTTCACACAGAGTCCAAGATCTGCATTGCATCTGCGTAATTCTTTATTCCAACTATTTCCTTTTATGCACTGAAACTAGAGAGTAATTCATCTGAAGAGTCACCAGAACAACGCGTATGCAGTCGTCAGGCTTTGAGTGCAATATTATGGTGTTTTTATTTTATTGCAGCTAGCCCGGAGGACCCAGTAAATGATGTAACGTTTGGCGCAGGCAATTGCTTGTAGCCGCCTCCGTTGCGCAACTTGCATGTAATAACGGAACGACCTACTGAAAGCTTCTGCACAGTTATAGCTTGCTGATCGTGTCAATGCGCTGCTTCTGTATAGAGCTGCCAAAATTGTTTTTATTTGTCGCCTTTCATTAGGTTGACTTGGGTCCCAAGCCACGGACGCGCAGCGTTCTGCAATACGATAGCTACATTGCAAATTCTAGTATCATTTCTATATTAAATTCAGTTTAGCCTTGCTAAGCTGATAAACGAGCTTATATTACTACAAAACAAGTTGCTTTTGCAAATATGTCACTTTTTTTTTCTAGCTCAGAATACGTGACAAATTTCGTCTGCTCCCAACATTCCCGTCGTGCACGCACAACTCTGTTGCAGAGACGTGCACTAAGTTGTGGCCGCACAAAGAGAGTGAGAGGAGTGCATTGAAACGTGAAACGGAAAATGCATAAAGCATCCTAAGCATAAAAGTGGCGCCGCCTGACAAGAAGCTCGGTAACACGTAAATTTGTTTTTTTTTTACGTTCACCTGGTCATAAAACGTCCGTCGTCTGTCGCATGATTTTCGCTGTCCTTCTTGTCTCGCTAGCACTTCTCCGTTTTTTCCTCATTGCTCAACCCGGAGCACTCATCTGCGAGGTCAACTCAGCGGTGGGATGGCATCGTTAGGGAGGGGTTTCACTGTATCAACAAGCATGGTCAGTCCACGTAGGGCGCGGAGTTATGGGCTATTCAGAAAACGTTTTCGCCGAAAGTGCTCCTCACCTGCCTTACTGACCAGGCGTATTTCGGCATCACTAGGCTTCTACATCGAGAACGCCATAACATCAATAGCTGCAAAGGCAGCGTCACGCTTCTTACTTTATTGAATGTTCCCTCTCTCCCCCTCTGTCTCTCAATACCATAGGCTCGTTGCGGCTGGTAGTAAGACACCGAGCGAGCGTGATCACCGTGGCAAGACGCACGCAGAGAACGTGAGATAGCTCCGCGAACCACGCAATTTTCAGGAGTGCGTCCATCAATCAAACGCCCTCTCCCTTCATCCCATCGGCGCACTTTCCCTTTGCACCGCCCAGGCCTTTAGCCTACCTTCACTGCAAGGCTGGCTATTCGGTGCGGACTTTGCGAATTCCGCGTTTGCGGGCCGTGTGCCGCCGGCCGGAGAGAGTGCAGTCCCGATGGCGTTCGCGCGTAGCGAAGGGCGCTGATGAGTGTACGTGCTCGGCGAGCTTGTCGGACCGTTTCGTCATTGCCCACTATGGTGTACCACTCGCTTTCGCCGTTGGTAACATCTTTGGCATGTCTCACTTAGCCGCCTCTGTGCGCCAGAGATGACTATATGACCCGACACTGTTGAAGCCTTGCTAGGCGCAGCGCCAGCTGCTCCTGAAAGACTCAAGATTTGTAGAATAAATATTTCCGCATTTTATTATTTGTAGCTTCACGCTAAACGCCTCGGAACTGAGTTGCGCGAAACACGTCAGCGCCACGGTCTACAGTTGCGTTGTGAGTGTGCGGGCCACGGAAAACTAGTAGTATGAAATAGCGAGACGCTAAATGCTTTGAATAATATTAGCTTGCCATTGCGTTCGCTTGCTTTTATTGCACAAGAAGCGATTAGGAACTGTTTACATTAAAAGAATAATGCATGGGTCTCGCGCGCTTCCGTGTTTTGGTTTTTGCAAAGACAGGTATTCACGCAGCAAGCGTCAGCCTTAATCTTACAGACTACATAGCGTTATGGTGGGACAGAGGTAGAGAAAGGTGTATAAGAAGAGAGATGGTTATCTGTGTGGTACTATTAAGACACAACAACGTCGAATGACACAGCAACGCCGAATGAAATAGATTGTGCTCAAACAAGTGTCGCAAGCATTGGGTTCCAAACATGGCTTCTCAGCGAAGTCCTGACCAGAAACGAGGCAATTTTTTCGTGAATTTTGTAGACACCAGGTAAAAATGTTGCATTGCAATACTGCTCACATAGACTCAGAATCGGAAGAAGAGAAAAAAAAACAAGAAAGAAGCAGACCGCGTTCTTTTGTGAGCCCAAACTGGCCATGCCTAGTACGGACACCGAATCAAGCTGCCGGTGACGCTTCAAGTGAGCGTCATTTTTGCCTGACGCTTGCAGATCATTGAAATTCCGCACACTCTTAAAAACTCGCTTGTTTGCGATGAGCTAGATACTTCACACAAAACATCTATAAGAAGAAATCGTAAAATGGAGAGAAGGATGATGGCGCTTGTGGCTTGTGGGGCTGCGGCGACGTGTCAAAGGCAACAAATTTTGGCAGTAAACGCGAGAAGCCCATTGTCGTGAATCATGAAGCACCGACGCTATTGAAGCTGGGCCAAGAAGTTTTCTGCAGCGTTCGTGAAGGATAGAAAAAAAATCTGAAAGGAAGCATCAATGGAACTGAAATTTCTTGAACCGCCCCGCTTCTCGCATCCGACATCCCGACGTGGTCGTAATGATGATGGGCCGATTCGGGCTCACGGTCCTCAACTTTTGCTACGGCTGTATTTTCCTCTACTTTACTAGTTTGTTTCTTTCTAGCTCAAGATATACGTTTTGATTACATTGCTTCCGGCTATGTGCCATTTTTTCTCGCTGCTCGCCCTGGAGTGTCAATGATTCTTTACAGGATGATGAAAGAAACGCGTATATAGATGTCATCTGCACTCCAGGAAATTGAAGTTTGAATAATAGGTAACCTAAACATACGCAAGTAAGTAAAAAAAAAAGGCCATCTGTGTGGTAACCGGGTGTTGCCTGGCGAAATGCTATGCACAAAGGAAAAAATTGTATTTTTATAACTTTGTACTAATAGAACACGCCGCCCCTATTTCTCTTGTCTGGATGAAGTTGCGAGCAATATGAATATTTTATTCGTCAAACTTCACTGAACGTTTCGTTAGATTACATCCATGTAAAAAAAAATAACAAAGCTACTGTGTCATTCATAACTAATCACTTTTTGACGGGCACAGATAGATAGATAGATAGATAGATAGATAGATAGATAGATAGATAGATAGATAGATAGATAGATAGATAGATAGATAGATAGATAGATAGATAGATAGATAGATAGATAGATAGATAGATAGATAGATAGATAGATAGATAGATAGATAGATAGATAGATAGATAGATAGATAGATAGATAGATAGATAGATAGATAGATAGATAGATAGATAGATAGATAGATAGATAGATAGATAGATAGATAGATAGATAGATAGATAGATAGATAGATAGATAGATAGATAGTGATTCATTTCTACAATGTGTATCAGAAAAAGACATAGTTTACATAGTTATAGAATATATTTTTGTGGTGCAGAGAATTCAGTAGTAGCATTTTCTTTTTACCTGTCATTCATATCTAATCACTTTTTGACGGGCTTTGTACCTAAAGCTGATTTCACGATACAAATCCGCGCAAATTAACCTCAGAGTGAACTTTTAAATGCACGTGCTGCTGTGGCTTTGTCACACAAACAGGCCATCTGCAAAAAAAAAAGTACAGAAGTACCGTCTGCACTTGCATGAGAAGTCAACGAGTCACTTAATGTCACGCTTTGATATTGATTTTATTTATATTTCTTGTGTTTCTCGTTCTCTTGTAATAAAACATGTCTAGACAATAGATCGCAAAAAAAAAGAACTATTGTGCATCCCAGCCTAGTAGGCACAGATAGTGAGTGATTCATTTGTACGTTGTGTATCAAAAAAGACATAGTTTACTTAGTTATAGAATATAGTTTTGTGGTGCAGAGAATTCAGTAGTAGCATTTTCCTTATACCTACTGAATACTCAGATATTCGTGTCAACAGAACGTCAAAGCACTAAAAACGTATTAACATCACTAAATATTTTCGGACGTATCTCAACGCACTACCAAGTTTCCGAGTCTTGTCAGAAAACTTTGACAAACTCCCGTCGCGCCGTTCCTAGATATACAGAATTCCCCTTTTCGGGTGATGGTTGATCACGATGCCTACAAACAACAGTGTTCTCAAGAAAAAGCAGTTTGTAGACGCTTCTTGTATTCTTCTGCTAACGACAGCGCTGAGAATTGGGCTGGCAGAAGCATTGTGAAGAGAGGGGCCTCAGCTGTTTGAGCGCTGGTTTTCAGAAAAGCACAAAGTACTAATTGCATCAGAATTGCCTTTCAGTACAAAATTGGATAGCCTGCCTAAACTCCCACGTGTAAACTAACATTGCTGATTCTACAATAACGTAATCGCTAAAAGCATTGCAATAATTTTGATTTACCTGCTTGCTTACACCCCTCAGGAACATGTATTTGATACAAATTATACAACAAGTTAAGTTCCACGTCAAATTAGAGGAAACTGCAATCTGAAGATCAGTAACAAAAGCAACTCGATAGCTATTAGCAGAGAGTGAAGCGGCTTTTGCTGAGGCACTTCTAACAGTCTTGACTAGTTAGGCTATCTTTATAAAGACTGCTCAACTAGTGGAACATTTGGCGCAGAGGCAAGAATAAACATTTCGTCATCTGTTCTTGGGAAAATATGGGCAATGTCAACGTTTCAAGTGGCTGGCAACAAACTAACGGGGCGTCAAATGCCGCAGGCGTAATAGCATGCAAGGAACAAGACAAGAGAGTGACTGATGGTACAATTTTAAAACAGAAGCCTAGTGAAAAAGTTGAAGGAAAAGGAAAGAAAAAAAGCTTCATTTTAAAAATTCCACACCCGCTCTACTAACTGAACTTCTCAAAACCTCCTTCCATGCCACCTAGTGGTTCTAGGAAGGTTAATGCTGGCCGCTCACCAACTTCGTTTTTTTGTTTCTATCCTGAGATGACGGTGCCATGCATTCAAGAACACTGCCCGAGACGCAGCCTCAAACCTCGTCTGCTTCTACTTTATACGTTTATGCTTGTGCACTGAACTTTTTGACTGTGTGATAGAAGGCACAGAGTAGAGGCGAAGTGAAGATGACAGCATTAAAATGCGCCTCGGCTTCAAGTACTATTCTCAAAGTCACGCCGACTTGCGTGATATGCCACGAGAGCTCCTCTAACCAGTGAAAAACAATGACGCCGAAGGAGCCGCCCCGCTACTTGAGTCGCCGCTGCTACTTGCTTGGTTGCTGTAAGGACAAACGGGGATACAGGTGGGGCAAGGAAGGACGGAGAAATGGAGAGCTCGCCGGTTGAATGGCAGCGTTTTCAGCGTGAAAGTAAGAACGATGACTGATGCTGTGGAAAATGGAAAGCCCGTCGGCGTCTCCGCCAGTAAGGCATCTCCTCGGTGCGAACTTATGATCTCTTCTCTTTTGTCTTCCTTGTCTACACTCGCGCTTTGCGTTTGAATTAGCCGTCTGCTTCTTTCATTGAGCGTAGACATTCCACTTTTTTCGCTTTCCCATAGTCGTCGATCTGCAGCAATGCAATCGCGAATCACAACTGCGGCCGTTTTGAAGCTGGAATTTCTTATTAGTTGAATGAGCTCAAGTCGAGTGTATAAAAGAGCTCGTGTGCCGGACATTGTAGTCCAGGGTGACCTTTAATTTTTCTTGTTGATGTTATTGTCGACGTAAAAAGACTTTAAAATCGGTCAGAGTAGGTCGCTTACAAAAAACGCATGTAACGAAAGAATGTTATGGTATTATTAATTTGATCTTTGCAACTGTACTACCCAATCGCCGTACTTTGTTATAGTTTTGGACAGGAAAAAAGCCGTTACCCGATCATACTTCTTTCACGGGCACAGGTGGCGCTGTTTCCGAGCCATACCCATAAATCACATCCAAAAATAACAGCAGAATCTTTCCAAGGCAATGACGTGGTCGTATTTGAAGAAAAAAAGAGCATGAAAGAGAACCAGATGGAAAAGGAGCTGGTGCTGAAAAACTTCAACTGGAAAAAAGCCGACGAGAAAATTTCTAAGCCCACAGCCACAAGGCCAGACGAGGTTCCCGTTAGGCTGGTTAATGAAATTGGACCAAAAAGTAAGGAAGCTCTGATGAAAACCATGGAAAAAACTTTAAAAGATAGATGAATACGAGACAGATGGTGGCAAAGTAGAATGATTTTCATTTATAAAGGTAAGGGGGAGAAAGATAGAATTCACTCCTTTAGACCGTTGACCATTACATCGGATTATACAAGCTAGCAATGCAGGTAATCAAATGAAAGCTGCTAGCATGAGCAGAGAATATTGGAATTTTGGGAGAACTTCAGAATGGCTTCAGAATAGGTAGGCGTTTGGATGATAACGTATTTCTTTTTACTCAGTGTATTGAAAAATCAAGAGTAAAAAGCAGACCTTTATATGTGGCCTTTTTAGACATTACAGGAGCGTGTGACAACGTACAACAGAACATTTTGTGGGATATTCTGGAAGGGGAAGGCCTAGGTGACGATTGTGTACAGCGTTTGAGAGAGATTTACCTAGAAAATAGCGTTTGCGTTGAATGGGAATGGATGAGGAGCGAGGAGAAAGTTGATATCAACAGGAGACTGACGTAGGTGTGCCCTTTATCTCCATTGTTGTTTATGATGTACATGGTGAGGCTGGAGAGGGTGCTAGAGGGTAGTAATATCGGGTTCAATCTCTCATGCAGACATGTAAGTGGGCACAGTAGTAGAGCAGTAGCATCCAGGTTTATTTTATGTGGACGACATTGTGTTGTTAGCTAACAAGCAAAGTGATTTGCAACGTCTCGCTAATATTGTAATTTAATGATGAATAATTGTAATTATGCCAGAGCAGCGGCATAAGTTTTATGTCGCTCATTACACACCTTCATAAAGCTCCCGAGCACTTGCATACGTAATTACTTGTAAAAAGGCGCATTCAACCAACTTTTCGGAGCGTTGTCAACACGTTACACGTACCGTGCCTCTAGTTCTCCCAAAATACGAACAAGGCGCCTTGTTTAGTTCACCGCAGACACTGTAGAAACAAACTGCGAGCCCCATATGACGAATAAAAATGGGGTATAAAGGAGGGTTCAATGCTTATTCACAACGCTACATTTAAATCAAGTTCGTGAAAGTTTGACAGCGCATTACAGTAAAAATTATCCCTATTTTCATGAAATTTGAAGTTCGTTCCTTATGCCGTTGTTTTAGGAGTCTGGAAGATATTGGCGTAATGGCAGTATAACACCTTGCAACGCTTGAATAAGTAACTTTCTACGAAGTCTAAAATAGACCCACACAGAATAAAAATGTATAGCTCGTTACACATAACACGATTACTACTTAAACGAAATATAAACATCGTGGCTCACATCGTGTCCCCAGGAAACCAGGAAAAGCAGCTAAATCTCTTTTATAATGAATAAACCTTCACACGACATCGCTCCAAGTATGCCTTCCTCACCAATGCCATTGTTGCAGATTGCCACGACATGGGCCTGCTGCTACATGATCTTCGGCACCAACCAACAAAGCGAAATTGGACCGCTCTCAGCCTGTGATCTGGCTGTGCATACAAGGCTTAATATGAATCGTGCTCGAGTACTTGTCTGGCAACCTGGAACTGATACTGCAGTCATCACATCCAACTGAGGATTTAAAAGCCAGCCAGCCATCGTCCGCTTGGGGCACGACATCGCTTCAAGTATGCTTTCCTCACCGATGCCATTCTTGCAGGTTAGTTACCTGGTAGGTGCTGCTTCAGTTAAATCTAGCGATTATTGTATCATAGCGATGTCGTTCCCGACAGAATGGACTGATGCGCTTAAGCGGTCGGTTACTTTGTTATCAAAAATGTACTTTACTTGTTTGAGTTGTTACTTGTCCTCGTGCGTGACGTCGAGCAGAACCCCGGTCCAATGTCCAAGGTTGAGGCGGACGCCTTCGCTGCTGCCTTGGAACGAATAAATGAGCTTGGAGACACCGTGGCTGCTTTTGAAATTGAAATTGACTTTATTCATTATAGATTACAAGGTATAAAAAATATTATACAGAAGGAGGTCCCATAGTGAACGGCTGTATCGGGACCTCCTGATATTTATAAATATGCGTTTTCTAAAGCAACGAATAGAACTACATTAAAATCGTATATAAGGAAACATGGAATAAAGTACTGGAGAATGCAAAACAAGATTACTAGTTAGTTACAAGAAACCTAACGAAGGAAATTGTACAATTGCAAGGAGCAAATGCAGCAAACCTAAATGAACTAAACGAATTGAACAGTAACGGACAAAACATATTACCCCCCCCCCAAAAAAAAAAGAATTTCAAATATACATGACCATAAATGCAACAATAGAAACAACAACAAAACAACTTCGAAATACACATGACTATTAATAAAAAAGAAAGGTATCAGAACAGCGGAATATTTGAAGTAATAAGGGTGAACAATAAAGAGAAAAAAAAAGTTAATGGTAAATATTTTCTGTTAGAAGACAATTCTTCAGATGTTTTTTTTATAAGGGATGTTGAACGCGAAGTTTTGATGCATAGTGATACGGAATTCCGAAATGAAAAGGCAGCAAAATGAACTGATTGTTTGCCATAGTTGGTGCGCCCCTGAGGTAAAATCAGATAATTGTGTAAAGCAAATCTGCGCGACAATAGTGTTTATCAGGCATGTTTTAGGAATTATACATGCAGACTTCATTATTCAATAACTTAAAAATAAATATACCCAGATTATACAACACAGTTTCTTTGACAGACAGAATGTTATTACAGTGTAGCAATGGGAGAGCGCTAGTATTATAGAGACTAGAGGTGACTATTTTAATTGCTTTGTTTTGGAAAGTTTGAAGTGAACCGAGGTGAGTATTATATGTATGTCCCCAACATATTAACGAGTAGTTAATATGTGAGTGTAGAAAAGCGTAATATAGCGAGACAAGTGTAGAACAGTTAAAGAATTGGCGGGCTCTAATCAGTAACCGAATGCGGTAAGCAACTTTCTTTTTAACATTCGAGACATGATAATGCAACTTTGGGTTAGAGTCTAGTTCTACCCCTAAGAATGAGCAATGAGTGCTGGAAGGGATTAAATGGGAACCAAGAATCAGCAATTGAACTGAACAAGATGGTTTCTGGGGGGAATTAAATAAAATAAACTTGGCTTTCGAGTGAATAATAACAAGATTATTATTTGTACACCAGTTTGTAACCGTAGACAAGTCATTATTGAGTTTAGTAACTAAGAACGAAATATTTTTATTGTTGTTAATAATGGTTGTGTCATCGGGGTACAATATACACCGTGAGGATGTTAGACTATCGGGCACATCATTAATGTAAATTAAAAATAATAAAGGTCCGAGAATAGAACCCTGTGGTACCCCTAGGTTAGTAACCTTAGGTTCGGAAAAAAAAACATCAGAAATTTTAAATATGTTATGTCTATCCTGCAGGTAGGTTCGTGGTAACATTAGTGCTGGCCCAGTTATACCTAGAGCTTCCAACTTTAAAAACAAAATTTGATGGTTAATAGGGTCAAAAGCTTTCGTAAGATCAATAAAAACTGAACCAGAAAAATACACTTTATCAATAGCTTCCTTTCTATCCGTTAGGAAGATAAGAGCAAGGTTGGTCGACTAGCAAGGACGAAAACCGTACTGAGAATTGGAAAGAATACTAAATTTAAACAGGTAATTGGTTAATCGAGTGACAGCAAATTTCTCAATCACTTTACTAAAATATGGCAGTATAGATATTGGGTGGTAATTTGTTAGTAAAGAACGATCGCCTCTCTTAAAAACTGGAATTACCGTTGCTCGTTTCAGCTGAGATGGAAAAATGCCGGTCCTGAATATGAAATTGATAATAAAACATAAAGCATCACATATGAGATAAGCAACTAGTCTTATGTTACTAGGATTAATATTATCAAGACCTTCACTGGTTACTTTCAGTTTGCGAATGACATCAAGAACCTCATGGGGAGTTGTAGGGTAAAGAAAAAATGAATGCGGCACACGATTCAGTGACAAAGGACGGCTACTGATGACTGGTTTGTCCGGGAAAAAGGCATCACTGAACGCTCTTGCTATCTCAAATGGTTGATCATATGTAATATGATCGTTTGTGATGGTATAGATAAATGAGAGTTGTTCATTTCTGCGCAAAAAGGAATTTAGAACTTGCCACTTTTGTCTTGAGTTGCTGCCAGACTGACCAACTTTGTGCTCATAGTAGCTCTTCGTCGCATTCTTTAGTTTGCTGTTGAGTGCGTTGCAAACTTTTTTGTATCGTGCAGAGAGGGTGACATTAAAAGGTTGCCTTTTAGTTTTTTTATATAGGTTTTCACGTTTCCGCATATTGGCTAGTATGCTAGCATTTAACGAAGGGTTTTGAGGAAGGGAGAGGATTTTCTTGCATTTTTTTCTTGACGGTATGTTAATTGATTAATGATAATAAAATTGCAGAGAACTGAGAAAAGGCTTCTTGCGCATCATTATATTCAAAGACAGCAGACCATTCAGTTTTAGTCACAGATTCCAAAAAGGCATCTTTCTTCAGTACGTAGCTGAAGTATGAAATAGTAGGTGACTGCGGCTCTGAGTTGAGGAAAACAGAGATAGGGTAATGGTCTGTTATGTCGACATCAATGATACCAGCCTCTGGCGGTGACATTGTGTTGCTTAGCGCATGATGTAGTAGTGTGCCCTCATTTATCTTATTACAACGAGTAGTTAGCGTTACCAAACATTGAAAACCGTAACTCTGATACCAGTTGCTATAAAGGAAGGAGGTAGGTGAAGTTTCATCCAGAAGGTTTATATTGATATCGCCCATAATAACTACATCCTTGTTTTCAAATGATAGTTTCTCTAGGGATTCATCGAGGCCGGAATAAAAGTCAATGTAAGATGAAGACGGTGATCTGTAAATGCAACCAAATGCAAGCTGATTGTAAAAATTTCCAAAAGGGGCAGGTAGCTGCTTTGGAAACTGCACGCAAACATGCAGAAAATGAGAATGCTTTGCGCAGTGACTTGATACGAGCGAACGAAGAACGCGCTGCCGCTGTAAACGAAATTAAACTGCTAAATACAAAGCTAGTAGCGTTGGAGTCACCTGTACCATCTCAACCAGCTGGGGATTCTGGAACGTGTTTGGAAACATTGCGTGACGTTTCCAATCCGTTTCCAATCAGCTGCATAATATATCTTCTAGATGTGAAACTGTGGAAAACCGTATGCGAAGATCCAACCTGCTCTTCTTTCGAATAGCAGAAGAGGCTAAAGAAAACTGGGCTGCTTCAGAAAGAAAAGTGATAGAATTTTGCTCTGAAAAATTGGGCACGGAATTCACGACTGCGCAATTTGAGAGGGTGCACCAATTAGGAAAGTATATGGAAGGCAGGGTGAGGCTTATTATTGCGAAAATGACATTTGTTAAAGACAAAGGCTATATCTTGTCTTCTGCACGCAAACTAAAAGGGTCTGGTTTTTCAATTAGCGAGGATTTTTCGCCAGCTACCCGGCAGGCAAGAAAGCAGCTAATTGCTTTTGCGAAAACAGAAGCTAAGCCGTTTACGTTGTCAACCAATCGACTACGCATTGGGGACGCCATTTATATTTTTGATAGCACTTGCAATACAGTTGTTTCTTGTATTAAATAGCAACAAACCCCACTGCATGGTGTGAACCGCAGGAAGTCAAAGCCACCTGTCATCGCACCATCATTATCAATATCTTTCACAAATATGCCAAGTCTGTTGCCTAAACGCGACGATATTGCCTCATTTCTTAATGACTGCAGTTCAGATATTCTTGTTCTTACTGAAACATGGCTACACTCTGAAATAACAGATAATGAAATATTTCCACATGATACCACATTTAACATTTTAAGGTGTGATCGCTCCGAAAAGAGAGGTGGTGGCGTACTCCTTGGTATCAAAAGAACAGTTACCTCACAAGTTAATAATGTAGATTCCAGTATCGAGATAGTATGGGCTGAATGTCAAGCCCTCAGAAACAAGCTACTGATAGGATATTGTTATCGTCCTCGCGATACAAACCGGTACATTCTTGTCGAACAGTGCAATAGTATTTCTAAAGCCCTTGAGCTCTGTCAAGCTGATATCGTCTATGTTTTTAGCGACTTTAATTTTCCTTTGATCGAGTGGAATAACCTGTCATCATCTTGTCATACATCAATGGAGTTCATTTCTTTAATGTTAGATTTCAATTTATTCCAAATAATTACCCAGCCCACACGTGGCACTAACATTTTACATTTAGTTTTCACTAATGCCCCTGAAACAGCTGGTGAAGTTTGCTTAGACGGTTTCAGCGATCACAAGCTACTACAACTTACTCTTAACATCCCCTTGATATTTATAGGGGCCTCAAACAAAACCATCCGTGATTATAACAGAGGAGACTATGGCAATACTAACAAAGAACTTGAGACATTTCTTTCTGGCACCCTTTTAGCTTCGTTTTCTGCACGGTCAGTCAATGAACACTGGCTTCCGTTAAAGAAAAGCTGCGTGATTTAATGGCAACGTATTTCTCCCAAATCAGAATAACAAGCGATAGACAGAACCCTTGGTTCACCAAGTACCTTCGACGGCTAAGAAACAAGAAGAAAAGGCTATACGCAACTGCAAAGCGTGTAAACTCACCCGTGGTATGGGATAAATATAGCTCATTTTTGAAAGTTTACTGTTCATCTTTAAGAGAGGCTAAAGAAAAATACTACTCTCAAGATCTACCTTCACTACTTAAAAACAAACCCTAAAAATTCTGGCAGGCAATTTCACTTTATAGTGGCTCCCATCATATTTCACTAAGTGATGGTAATCAAGTTACAATCAGTGACAAGGAATGCCCAGTCGTTTTTATTGCATTTTTTTTTCATCCATATTCACAATAGAAGACCATTCAATCCTGCCGGAAGTCACTGTTCTAGATTACCAGTACATGCAATCCATCAATGACACAGAGGATGGTATCACAGGTCTCATAAATAACCTTAAGCTGACTACTTTTTCGGGTGTCGATAATATTACCTCAAAATGTTTAAAGAATACAGTCAAGCTATCTAGCGAATTTTTATGCATTATTTTCCGCCAGTCGTCATCATCAAGCCAGCTTCCCTTAGGCTGGAAAGCTGCAAAAGTGATACCAGTGCACAAAAGTGGCAGCAAGAATTCCCCAGTAAGCTATCCTCCAATATCATTGACCAGTACTTGCTTCAAAATGCTTGAGCATATTATTGCATCTCACATATATCACCATCTAGAATCAAATAATTTTTTTCTTTATTATTCAACATAGGTTTAGGAAAGGCGTGTCATGTGAGACGCAGTTACTAGAATTCAGTACAGACTTGCATTTTAACATCCACTGTTGTCTTCAAATAGATTGCTTTTTTCTCGACGTCTCCAAAGCCTTCGACCGTGTGGCTCACTGCCGTTTAATTTCCAAGTTATCCGTTCTGAAATTCGACTGCTTAACACTCTCCTGGATTTGTAACTTCCTAGAAAATTGTCGGCAATTTACAGTCGTTAATAATTTTACGTCACCCCTTGCATATGTCAGTTCCGGTATACCATAGGGTAGCGTACTAGGACCCTTGATTTTCTTATTTACTTCAATGATCTGCCCCGTGACATCTCATCCTGCATGCATGTTTTCGCCGATGATTGTATATTATATCGACCAATTCGCAGCCTTGATGACCATCACATTCTTCAAGAGGACCTTCATCTCGTTACCGAATGGTGTGAAGACTGGCAAATGAAAGTTAACTAGTCTAAATGCCGACTAATGACATTCACACGAAAAACATCAATTCATAGCTTTTCCTATGATATAAACACAAATATAGTATCTCAGGCATTAGCATATAAATATCTGGGCATAAATCTTACACCGAGCCTTTCCTAGGCCATCACATTGCAACCATATGCGCAAACGCTTCCAAATATGTTGAGTATATTCGTCGCAACTTGCGTAATTGCCCGTCTAACATCCGTAAATTAGCATTCGTATCATTTGTACGCCCTCAGCTTGAGTTCGCGTCCCCTATACGGTCTCCCTAACATGAACACTTAATCCGCATGCTGGAAGCCATGCAAAACCAAGCTAGTCGATTTATTTTCCGAAATTACAGCTACAAGTCGAGCATAACTCAAATAAAACTCGACCTTTCCCTTCAATCATTGAGTAGCCGACGTGACATAGCACTCCTGGCCTTGCTCCATAGATATGTTCACCAAAGGAAGACATCAAACATGCCACTGGAACGCGCGTCTTGCACATCACGACGACTTTATAATGATTGAAGCCTCACCCGCATTTATGGCAACACAAACGCATTTAACTTCTCGGCTCTACCACGAGCAATTCGGTTATGGAATTCGCTTCCTAACAGCACTGTCGCTCAAATGAGCAATGATAAATTCAGACAACTACTGAACCTACAGCCTTCATCATAACGAATGTATTCATCTGTACATATGTCATGTCGCATAATACGTGTCGCATATAGGTCATGACTTTCTTTCTGTTGTTGTTACTGTTGTTCAATTTTGTTTGTTTTATGTACTCGCGCTATGTACGTTATTTTGCGCGAGTGTTACATCGCTTGTTATGTTACCGTGAATTGCACTTTTCATTCCTTTCGTGACAACTCTTTGTACTGAATCACTGTTTTTATTTGTTAAACTGTTTTGCAAGCACGTGATAATTATCAACATTTCTAGCTCTCACATTTTTTAGCGTTCATATATCTGTTTTCCTTTGTCATTTGTTCAATGACGGCCCCCTTACTCAATGCTCCCCTTGGGGCCTGTAAGGTACTTTGAAAGAAATAAATAAAAGTTGGGGTAAAGCAGATATTTCGTTAATATTTTAAAAGAAAGAAGTAGCCAACGCAGTTTGAACTTTCGGTATATATTACCCAAAAGTAACCCCAATTTCGCCAATATATAAAATCTCTAACTTTTTTGCTTCTGACAAGCAACGTGTGCTAGTGTTACTCTTATGTTGAGACAGCCTAACATAGAATTAATAGACAACGTCAGAAGTGACACAAACCGATAGAAAAAATTCAAGCCTGCGTTGCAATGGCATTTTTAAGGCTCTCCACATTCGTCAGAGTGGTTCTCTTCTGCACGTAGGCAGCGCAAAGCAACAACAAAACAAAAAACGACAAATAAAAGCAGGAAGAATACAGAGGACGATCACTGCCAAAATTATTGGTCAACAACTCGCCCATCTGTCAACATTCGTGAAGATCGCTTTCATCAATATATCTAGGACAAGTGGTGATTACACAATGAAATGCAATAGTTCCGCTATTTGGTAATCCAGTAATGTCATGCCATAAGGCACGCCATCGTTAATTGGGCGCGGCTGATTACAGTACCTTCTTATCCCTCGCCCTTAGGTTAAGTACAGCCAGCTGTGTTTGCTAATACGGTAAAGCGGTCCCAAAACGCTAGGCATGATGGAAGAAGCGCAACGGGAAACCTGTTATGGTGAGGACTGCCCAGCGCCCGCCTGCCAGCGCCATACACGCTGGTATTGTAGTCCGTCTTTATAGGGAATGCAATCGCAGAAGATTGATGGAAGCGTAGTTGCTCCAACCGCCCACGAGTGCATGCAGTAACCTCCAATGGTGCAGGAAAGTCTCAGGCGCCACAAGTGGAGGAGTTCCTTTCATTACCAAAGTGCCCAAACACCCTCTGCAAAGCAAGCTGGCACACCACAAATAGATAGCGAGCACTATTGCAAAATTAGGCCGCTAAAGACACGTGAATTACCTGTAGCATGCATAAATTAGCACTGTAGACTTTCTAATGTCTGAATAAATGTAACGAGTGTGTCTGGTTACGTTGTCACCTAGTCCATTCAAAACGATCAAGACGTCTCAGCTAAGGAACTGTGGGCACATGCCTGCTAGAGCATATCCAATTTCTTATTTTGCTCGTTCTTGTCTGACGAGCTGTAGATTTATAATCGTGCTCCTAATTACCATGTCTTCTTTTATTCCTTCCAATGGAAGTCGTGGAAAAGCCTAGACCTTTTGCAATCTGTACGAGCTTGCTTGAAGCAATATTGGGAATATGAATATGCTTTTGTACTGCCAACGATAAACTTTAGGTTTGATGCACGCGCTAAAAGAGCTTAATAAAATGCATGCCATGCATGCCATGCTAGTGGTAGGTAGTAGAACAGTTTCTTTTTTTAATTCTAGGTGCCTTCTGTATTAGACTCTTCTATGTTTGGAATAATGAACAGCTAATTGCACCCCCTGTGGTTCAAGATAGTTCAAACAGATAAGTGATCATGAGACGCTAGGAATGGAGACTCGGAATTTATATTACGTAGACAGTTTACATGCAGTGTGTATCAACAGGAGTGTAAACAGTGTCTACAAGAGTGCCAAGGCAAGATCCGCAGCATCTCCCCAATCGCCTTGTCGTAGCACTAGGCAAACATTCATCACAAGAACTGTGGAGGCAAAACAACTTCGAGGAAAGTTGTTAGAGAAATTCACAAAATTTCCGGCCTATTTCGAATACAAATTTTTATATTTACGTCACTGTCTGCTTCACTGAGTTGGTAATATTTAAATGATCCTGTGCTTAGGCATCTTTCCGCTGGAGCAAAGTTCGATCGTGGCGTAATAGGACCGCAGAGTAACAGCGTATTTTTTTTTCTCGTATCCATCGTAAAGAAGAAAAAAATTCCCAGCCAGCATTTTGCAACCAACAAGCTCAAAGCACAGGACAGTGTTGAAACGTTAAGCCACTTTACCGATAACTTTGAACTAAAACTGTGGAATGGAGGCTTTGTTTTTATATAGAATCTAGCTCAAAACTTTGTTGGTTCCTTCTTGCTGCATATTTCTAAGAAGTTTCCTAAGCTCACGAAACTGTCCCCTCTTGCAAAATTTTTTCTCATGTTTTGGAATGTGCCAAAATGCGTACAAGATTGCTTTACTGTGTCCACTGTCTTCTTTTTCTTTATCGCGCCTTTGAGCAGAACGAGCTTGCACAGAATGCTACAGTGGAAATCAGGCCCTGTGCTTTAAGATATTGCAAAATGTTACTATTTTTGAGAATCCCTGTTCTTTGCAAGAAAAACACGCTAAAGTAAGGACAATATTGGCGACCGTAAGCTACCACTCCAACGTCAGCAGGTTACGTCTTGCGAAGAAAGTTTCCTCACAAGCATTCCTGTCATCTACTACCGGGTAATTATCCCGCTTCTTTTTTTTTATTTAGCCATTCTTCTTTTTTTTATTTTAACGGTGATAGGAGCCTGGAGCGTGAAGCGACGCACGACTTTTTTTGAAAATTATTTTGCTTCTTCTTCTAAATTGTGGGATCTCAACTTGACCCTTGTCCAAGATGAAAAAATGTTCGGTATTCCAATCGTTCTATATCAGAGAAGCGAACAAATTTAACAATTTTTTTCACCACATCAGCACTTCTGTTTTATACTCTTTTTCCCATGATGTGCTGAAGTTCTCAAACTTTATTTGTTACTCGGCTATAGGCTCGTATAGGAAAAACATGGGTAAGCGACAGTAAGCTTACTGGCGCACTTTGTTGTAAGTATAAAAAAAGATACCGAATTACTGATGGAGCTGAACAGAAAAAGACTATATTTGGATAAACGAAGCCAAGGTGGTTTGGAGAATGCATTTTGTGCTCTATAATGGCTAAAAACTGCAACAAAGTTAATAAGAACACCAGGAGCTCTTTAGAGAAGTTCAAATATGGAATTCCAGGAGTTCCGATGACAGTTTGCGAAATATGAACTGGTGACCAAGTTTAAGGAATGTATCTCTGCGGGGAATAATAGAACATGCCAGAAGACAAAATGAACAGAATATTTACTCTCTCAACTCTGGAAAGCAGAAAAAAATGCGGTGCAAGAAAATTAACCGGCTAGACATTTTAACGACATGCTCGAGAAAGTATGTGAAGTTCGCTTTCCTTTGGAATAGTAGACGAGTTCTTAGTATTTCAACTTTTTTCCATTAGTGTTATGCGTTTGCACATGCCATATACTAGAGAACTTGGTTATTCTCGGCGAGAGCGAAGTTCTAATAATGGCTTTGTCGTAGATAAATTACTGTGTTCTGGCATGGAAAACGTGGCAAAGGCGGGAGATGGAAATTCAAGACGATGAGCAAAACGAGAACAAGATAAAATCGGGAGGCAACGTTTCAACAAGCGGTGTTGTTTTTTGGACGCGAGATATGCTTTCCTCGGCACAGTATATATAGGTGGGGTTCTTCTATAGGGGGGAGATATGAGGCGGATGGGAGAGGCAACGACACTTCTTTTTTAATATATTTATTGAATTTTAAAACGTTTTTTTTTCACGAGTGCCATTTTCTGCGGCTTCTTTTATTCTCTTTCAGAGAGACGATAGCACACTCACCTCTAGCAGAGCTAATAATGCCCCCAACCCTTTTTGTCGTGCAGGCCCCTTCCACGAAAAAACACACAGCCGGCTGACCCACCGTCCTATCTCATATTCCTCCTTCGACGTTGAATAACACACCTTTCTGTTTAATTCTACACCCTCGCCGGATAATGTCGTAAATCACAATTTCCTGGTGCGAACGCTTTTAGCGTAAAAACGCTTTGTGAATACTGGCCCAGATCTCTAGGTGAGGAGTAATACGAAATAATTGCCGCCGTTGCAAAAATAATGTGTAAATGGACAATGCCTCATTAGAATGTACATTCTCAGTCATTGAACAAAAGCAGAACAGTTAGATCCGTATCCGCATGGCGATGTTTGAAAACACACGTTTGTGTTGATCATTCTTTTAGAAAGACATGAGCTTACACGCCTTAGTGTGAACTTTATTCAAATACATCCTCAGTGCACGCACGTTTCTTCAGGCAGGTAAGTTAACGAAGGGGTTTTTGTTATGAACACTCGTCCATTGATCCGGTGCTTATCGGCTGTTGCCACTTGCATTGAGCATGCAGTTTATAAGCTCCGCTGAAAGCAAGGCAGTGTGCACTGAAAAGAAATAAGACTAAGGTTAACAAGTAACGTAGTCATCAGGGGACGAAGCCGACGAAGTGCACAGAAGAAAGTTTTTACTTGCTGATCACCTAATCGCAGCCGTTTTTGCCGCTTCACTTGTAAATATGGCTGAGCGTTTGGTTAAGAATTTGAAAAGTAAGGCTTGATCAATCAATGAGCCTGCTACGCTCACACAGAATAGTTGCCGTAATACAATGTCTGTGCTCTATTTCGCACAGGTTAAATAAAGCTGCGAGGTAATGGTATTGTCGTTCTTGTTTTTGTTTTTTCTAAGGGTAGAAAACTTGGTGGTCTATTTTCTGCAATCAATAAAGGATAATGGATCCGCCTAAGAAATATCGCCAGTGGTTGTTCTGTAAAACATGTAAACAACTACAATGATTGTCCCTCTGGACCGGTGACACTTTAAGGCTTCATGTACAGTGCCTAGATGCCAATGCAGCTTCCGGCGATGGGGAATGACTTTTCACTTTCGCCAAGAAAGATCGGTCCGAGATCGATCCGGCTCTCGTAGCCTAGGTTTCTGCCCACTTAGGCGGAAAAGTGCTAGGATTTCTCAGGTGCCTTTCGATTTTCGCCCGCTTCGACCCGAAATGTGAAGGTAGTCATAGGCTTTCTTCACGCTTCCGAAGCGAAGAGACAACAAAAACTCCATAGCAGGTGGAAATTATTTTTCGCACATGTCCAAGATGTGCACATTTGTTTTGCCACTGCCGCAAATCTGCGTACTGCGCGCACATTTGTCCGCGTTGTGTCGCTCGTCAAAACATGATTTTAAGGAGTTCAGGTTCATTCATAGATCATTGATCGCAAAAAAGAGTGATTCTACGGAGAGATTGGGTGCAACTTTGCCCGCATTGATTTTTAGCGAAAAAAATAAATAAATAGTTTTAATTCATTTCAGCTTTCCTTTTCAGGGGATGCACAACGAGCCGCTGAAAAGCGGACGCTCCGGAAGCGGCGGTGATGAATTCACCCGGCAGTGCAAAAGCCAGACGTTAGAACACAACTCTTTGGTGTTGCACATTCTGCTATTACTAAGTGCCTCGCCAATCTTCATCCAAATATCGCCCTTGTCGAATCTGTGTTTGTACGGGAGGTGAGCTTATTCGTTTACCACGGAGTAATTTGAGGTTTGGCACTGGCTACCACTCGCAGGTCCAGTTCACGTAGATAAACATAAATAAGCCAGAAAGTGGATGGGAAAATGGCGCCAGGGTAGCTCAATTAGTAAGAGCATCGCAAGCGTAATGCGAAGACGTGGGTTCGTGCCCCACCTGCGGCCAGTTGATTTTTCATCCACTTTCATTTCCCGTAATTTATCAGTTCTTTATTTCAAGTAAAAGGTACCTGTGATTTCCCCTATGCTGTCATAGCCACACTTTGTTAGCTTATGATACGTATAATAAAAGAAGGGGCCCTCGCTTTCCTTTCTTCTCGTCCACTGTCTCAGCTAACTTGCACGAATCACAGCCTGGCGAGTCCGCGCGTCAGATGCGATGCAAATATGGTCGCGTTAACACAACGCCTATAGTCTGTCCCCTGACACAATACGCTCGATACCATACTAACGGTGCCGCTACATTGAAAATCACGGGAAAAAAATTAGAGGACACTTAAGCGTCACCTGTAAGAGCGGAACGTGATAGCACTTAAAGATCCTTGACTGCGTCTCACGCTTTCCGGCAGCTGTACCTGATGTAACAATGATGTTTACCAGGAAACTCTGGTGGTGAACACCATGCACGAAGGCAAGGTTTATGGTTGAAACGCGGCCTCTTGCGTAGGCCACGATGTGGTGGAGGTGAGCGCCATCTGGAGGTGTTGCAAAGAACCGGGTGCATCGTTTCAAGCGCTGCGACATTTGCGCGCGCACAGGCGCGCGCAAATCTCGGACAGTATTGCCGCTCTATGATTTGGTAGACACGCTGGGAAAGGCGTTTGTGTTTTGAGTTTACGCGCGAGAGAATTATGTTTTCTAGTATATTCAAATTACATTGCGACGCTATCATGTCTGTAAGTGGCGTGCAAGTAGCACTTTACAATTTTTCTGAAGTATTTTACCTTGAGAAATGCAATTAGTTAAGTAACTCCCTCGTCCTGCATGGAGGGCCTGCGTGGTTGAATATGCAGGGCTGGAAACAATTTTTGCCGAAACGATGGTTGATGCGGGACGCCAACGCCGGATTTTCTGCCATATGGGCCCACCCTTAATGCAATCGCTTTAATATGGCGTTTACTTACAGATGCAGTAGCATAGTTGAACCATAAATCTTACCTCCATAATCTTACCTCCATAATCTTACCTCCATAATCTTACCTCCATAGCATGCTTAGAGCGCAGCACCTCGTCTCGACCTACTAGACAGAGCGATTATTGGAAGGTTCCTCGATGCCGAAAAAACTATGGTCTCCAAATGCTGAAATATTCACTCCCCCACATACTAAACAAGTTCAATTTTTCATTAGAGCGATTACGCCTTCTTTCGCGACAGGATATGTCCAATCTTTTTTACTGACATGATGTACTTGATGTGTTTTCTTGGTGCAAAAAATGCGGCATGAGATGCTGCATTTTTACGATTTTTTTTTGTCTTCTCGAGGAGTACAAATTTTTATGCGTTTTTTCGTTTTTGTAGAACTATATTTCCTTATTGTACCAATTTCACTATGTATTGATGTGCCTATTTACTTGTTTCCATGACTACGAATGCTGTCACTTTTCTGCCTTGTTTTGCTGGGATATGGGGACAGTCAAGCTGCGTTTATGTCGCAGCTTTTTTCCTGCATTCCACACCACACATTGTATCTTTGCCTCATGTATGATCATGTAAACATTGAATCATTGTGGTGAAATAAACTCCAACTCCAACTCCAACTCCAATGCGTGAATGAAAATCTCCAGAAAAGGTGGCTAATCTGAACCGTAAACGGTTACTTTTCCTTTCGGTTTCACTTTGGAGTGTAAAAAATTTATCCGACGATTACGATACTCCCTAATGCGAAATTTGAGCGCAGCTCTATACGTGTTTCCATTTCGCGATATTTTGAAGCAAAGAATTTGAGAGAGACATGTAGCAGAGTCCGTAATGGTCGAAAATCTGATCTGCGGATCAAGCGAGCCGGCGTTTATACATGACTCGTCAAAGGTTCCAGTGTGATCGCTGGTGCCGCATGGCTTCCAGAAAGTACTATACAATTCGCATAGCGCATACAATCAGATTAAGAAACAATCTCACACAATAACAACCAAAACAAGCGCGAACGAGACCGACCCAACAGAGCCAAACAGGCGCGGGCGAGAGCTTTGGCGCGAGCAGACGATAGTACGAAACGAGCGGATCGGCTGAGACCAGACACGAGTGCGCATCGAGCCGCAAGGAGGGTCCGCATGACACCAGCATCGCGCGCGCACGTCACTGAAGGGGCCGCTCTCATTGGTCTCCGCCATTCGCGGCTCGCGTCCTTCGTCTCCCACTCCAGCGAAGGGGGGCGGAGCTGGTTACGAGGCCGACAACGCCGACGACGACGCGAAACCCAGGAACGGACGCCAAAGAGCTGCGCTCTAAAAACAAAGTAACATTCAGGTTGCGTTACGAAGGTTACAATTTACGTTACAAATTCTGGCTCGAGCAAAGCTATGTTTTTAATGTTTTTTTTGGTTGAGTTCCGGTTTGATGCCCTGCTTATCATGTGATGGCCTTGTGCCATATATAGGTGCTCACTCGCAATGCTGCATGCATGGTCGCAATTATTCATAGGGGCTATAGACTTTCGTATTTTTGCGTGGTTATCGTGCGAGGTCAGCTAGAGAGAATAAAGTTGGTAGGGTAGCCGAATAATGCTCTCACATTTAAACGCAGTGGTTCGAATAAGAGGCGAGCAGCGAAAAAATGGCAGGAAATTAAGAAGAGGCAGAAGTAGCTATTTGAATATAACAGCGGCACTGACTGGTGAATAACTCAAGGAATGGAATTGCAAACAGAGCGCATCACGTGATGCTGCAGTGGCGGTGGCACACAGGCACCTATGCGTCTCTTCGATCCACCGAGCTCATCGACGATTGGCCCAAGGTCGAATGAGAAAATCGTTGAATCCTCAACCTTCTCTTCTCTTCCGAACTAAGAAGTGAAGTGAGAGGTGGCCCAGAATACGATGTTAGGCGACCCGCGAAGTACTGAGAGGAAATTTTGGAGTAAGCTCGTTGGCTCGTCGTCACGGCTGTAAGAGCTTGCAAAGACACAGGGGGAAGGGTGGTGGGCACTAACGCGTTTTCGATGTGTCGTTGGGCCCTTACAGAAGACACACGTATTTCTTTTTCATTTTTGCTCATTTGCATCTCTCCCTATTCTTTTACATCGCTGGTTAATTCCATTTTTCCCACTGGCTGTCCTTTTCATTTCAAGCCATGTTTCGTTTTTCCTATTATTTGCATTACCCGTTTTGGGCCACCTAGGGGTTATCATAAGCTTCCCTTTTTCAAATTGGTATCATAATCTTCTCGGCACTCAAGCTTAGCCTTTTATTTTACGACTGCCATCACATCCCTCCATAGACCCTCTTGCAGAGCTATTCCCAGATTTAGATGTCATGAGGCCAAGGGGAAAAAAACATCATACCTTCAATCTATTCAGAATATACAATGTTATCAGCCACTCCATCAGGTAGATTTGGAAACGCCGCCATATGTTCCCATTCTAACAAGCCTGGTAAGACCCTCGAACGATGCGACGAGACGCGATGAGAGCGTGAGGCGCTGGCACGAAATGATCAGCTAGGTTGCGCGGCACGGCACGAGCCAGGGGAAAAGCGATGTGTCAAGGGGTGCCAATTTACGAAAATTACCCTGTTGTATGTAGGTCTGCCACATCTAGCAAGATTGGCAACTCAGATAGCGCCCGGGGGAGTCCTACACTGTCCCAGATTACTTGCAGCTGCCCTCCTTTGGAGGGAGAAATGTGCAATGAAGCCTTAGGGCGCCTATTGTCTCGTGTTTTTTTTATTATTATTTTTGCCTCATTTATTTCATAGTCAGCATTCTGAATAGGCAACGCCATTAAGCTTTCCTGAGTAAGTAGGTTACATTCCTCAGACGCGAAGGGCACCCTGGGACACATTTGTTTTGGAAGGGCTCTTATTACCGACTGTGCTGTTACGAACGTAAAAGATCCCTCCCCCACTTTTTTTTTCTTTTTGCTTACATACACTGGTTAGCCATTAAAGGCAAGATTTCTATGCAAGTAGAAGAAGCGACAGTCTCCTCATCTTCATTGCTGTAAAAGTGGTTTTTATTGGTCTAAACACGAATACGGAGATGGCCATCGTATGGTTATTGTCTTGTTGACGCTGCATCCGAGATTTTCACTTCTACTGGCGATACTCGAACGACACTTCAGGGGGGCTTTTCATTGCCTGTGACCACACAGTAGGGTGCACTAAATTTATGAGAATTTTCGCTAAGGCTCACGAAAACTATCAACACAAACCATTTCTTTGGATTTACGCAGGCACGCGTAAATTTACGCCGTGTGAATGGAATCACTGAAGCCGCCAACACGCTTCAAACACATTTTCGTTTTTGGATGCAGATCTTTATCGGATTCGCTGCGTGGGACAACCTGTGCGGCGTCACCCATGCGCAAGTGCTGGCTATTCCGGCAACAAATGGTTGAGCTACCAGCTCGCCCGACCGGTCGACGGAGGACCCGTTCCACTGGGAGGCCACCGAAGCCTTCTTTCATGTCAGTGAACCATGCCTCACGGAAGCGCTGTTTTTCCGGCTGCCACATTGACAGACGCATCAACGCCGGCACGCCTTAAATGAAGCTGGAATAGCTGGCGCCTCTTGAGTGGGAATGAATGCACTGCAGGCGCCAACATGCTTCAAACACATTTTCGTTCTTGGATGCAGGTGAGCACAGCACCTCAACTTCTCTGTAAAAAGTGAAACAATGTTTGGCTGCTAGTGCTTCCAGGCCCGCAGGTATTGTTCCAATTAGCATGAGAATGTGGTCTTATTTCCAAGTTGTTATTTATGTCCGCCAACGTAGAGCTAAACCCTGGACCCCCTAAAGAAGATCCTAACCTCTGTAACGAGGAATTGCTACAGCTCGTTAAATCGCTACACGACAAATTTGATTCGAAACAAGAAGTGATGACTACCTTGAGTGAAGTCAAGGAGGCTCAATATTCAATGGAGCAACAAATAGCCGATATCGACAACAGGATCTCGGCAGTTGAACAGCGCATTCGATCATCTGAAGGCCAACAGCGTGAAGGCATCGTGCCGCAAATAGCCGTATTAACCAACGGATCAATGAATTTGAAGACCGTTCACGTTACGAAAATTTAATCTTTCATGGGGTAGCAGATAGCGATAGGGCTGCTAAAACTTGGGCGCAGTCAGAAGAGAAAATTTGCTCGGTTTTAAATTTAGCATTAAGCATGAACCCAAATAAAAGCGATGACCGCATTTCCAGGGCACACAGACTTGGCCGTTTTGTCCCCAACAATTCCAGGCCCATTATTGTCAGATTTTTATCGTCTAAGCTAAGGGAAACGATTCTTTCTTCTAAAAATAAGTTAAAGACAACTGGTGTTTCCGTAAGTGAAGATTTTTTTAAGGCAACTATAGAGCTGTCAGAACTAAGCTGTACGAATTTGGCAAAGAAAACGGTCAATTGTTAACTGGGAAGTACCACCAGCTATATATCAACAGCAAATGTTATATTTACTCCCCTGATAACGACAGTGTCTGTGAACTTCAATTGAGCAATGTTCCCTGTACTGCTAATTTATCGTCTACTGCTACTAACCGCCATTCTGACGCGTCTTTTTCTTAACAGAAATTAGGCACCGGTCACGCACCCAACCTTGTCGCGATTTCTCTTTGTTATTATCAAATGTGCGAAGTGCTGTTAATAAACGTGAAGCCTTAGCATCTATTTTTGATTCGTGTGCCGCTGAGGTGGTTTATTGACGGACACTTGGTTGACCGATAAAATTCTTAGCGAAGAGCTGTTCCACTGTGACAAGAATTACGTTGTTCACCGTCATGACCGAGACCTAAAATCAGGCGGTGGTGTTTTAGTTGCCGTCGCCGACAATATAGCGGCTTATAGGATTCCACTTGCGTCGTCTTTAGAATTGATTTGTGTTCGTGTTGTTATAAACCACCAAAACACAATGCTTTGTGCGTGTTATCGGTCGCCAAGTGCACCATCTACTTTTTGCGATGAACTGCATGATACTCTGAATTTTCTCGTTTCAGAATTTCCACACTCGCCTTTATTCATTTTAGGCAATTTTAATTTCCCCATTATAAGGTGGACTTCGGTATCGCCCTTAGTAGTCGGTATCGCCCTTAGACGATTTCACGAGAGATGCTCTCGTGAAATCGTGTGCTCTCGTGAAATCGTATCACCATGCAATGAGTGCGAACTTTGACAAGCAAGTTGATAGGTTGGTTTCGGCGGGGTTCCCAAGCACGGTTATCACAGCAGTGGGTGAAGCGATCTTGCAAAAAATCGAAGGTGCCATGGCAAAGAAACCGTGCGCACAAGAACAACTAGCTGTGAAGCCGGAAGTGGTTCCGTATGTACAGTCGCGGACAGAATATTATGGACCATGAAATCTAAGAAAAAGCGGAATACCTCCGCAACCTCACAATGCAATCTGGTATTTGCATTTTGGACCTCGACTAGAATATGCAAACAACGTTGTCGTGGGCAGTTTTACTGGTTACTGCTACAGGCTGCTCGGGAATTGAACGTTTTCGGAGATCCCGTGGTCCATTTCATTCTGTCCGCGACTGTACATAGGATAGCCCACAATATGAAAAAGGTAGCAAACAGACACGTCGTCCCAGTCGTGTTTTTGGCTCCTCGAAAACAAGCACAGCTCTGCGCCCACGTCGCCAGCGAGGCTACGAGGAGCAGCTGCACCAAAAAAACACGAAAAACGGTTTTTAAAGTGCTGCACTGGTGTGGTATATGAAATACCTTTGACCTGCGGGAAAACCTATGTGGGACAAACGGGTAGATGCGTGAATGACCGTGCAGCTGAACATGTGTGGTCACTGAAAGAAGGAGGTGCGTTACCACGCACCTCCTTCTTTACCATGAGACCTTAAGAAGGTCTCGTGGTAACGTCTTCACCGCATTCCTTAGGCTATGCGTGCGAGTGAAAGCGTGCGACGGTGAGCAGACGATGGCGGCTCAATCTCCCGCTGCCAAAGGGAGGAACCGAGCCGTATTCCGTCGCGCGCATTGCACCATGGCACCGGCGGAGGTGGTGGAGCGGGCCGTTGTAGTTCGGGAGCGCGGGGTTTATCTTCGAAGGAATCTGGTTTGGGGGCACAGTCTAGGTGGGCCGACGGCTCGTAGCTTTGCGTTCCCTGTGTTCTCACCTTTGAGTTTGCGTAGAAGAGACAGACAGCACGAACGTCTCTTCGAACGCTGCTGCTGCCGCGATTCCAGCGTTTCAGCGATTCCAGCGATGCCAGCGTTTTGACAGTTAGTGTACGCTGCCATTGAGTGCGGACACTTGCTGTTTGCTTGTGCGCGCTGACACCATGCTAGGTAATTTAAATAGTAAGCAAATGTTTAGAACGGAGCCTTCTACTACGTGGCGGCTGCTGCATGTCGCGCGGCCTCGCGAGCCCATGCTTGAACACGACCTGTGATGCGGACAGCGTAGGCGTCAGGGCACACCTAGGGCCAATAGCTTCGTACGTGCTATTGCGCCAATATTTACACGTGTACTTCTTTACCTTTATCGGGCAACACGTTTAACCACCTAACAAAAGTTAACGGACAGCGTAGGACACGCCTGCATGTATCGGAAGTTTCGGGAACGTTATCGATGGTTCCATTCACTGTCTGCGATCGAACATTGTGTAATCTGATTGCATGTGTGCGCGACGCGAATAATGTGGAACTTTGTGGAAGGCACGCGGGTCCCAGCGATTACTCTGGAACATTCGACGACTGCTGTATAAAAGCCGACGCGCTTGACCCGCTAGGCATATTTCCGACGATCGCCGACTGTGTTCACCGCTGTCGTTGTGCTGAAGTATAACTTGCTTTTGAGGGCCCAAGTTCAACCAATAAAGGTTTAGTTTCGCCATTTACAGTTCTGCTACTGTGTTCGTCCCAGTCACTACCACGTGACAATATGCTTGCGCGCCACCAGCATTCACGAGGCGAAACGCCATTGTAACTCTTCAGCACAATTTTTGTATTTATTTCATACTGCAGATATTGATAACAGAAATTGATAACATAGGTACAAAGGAAGCAAGTAAAAGCAGCTAAAAACGCACTTCAATTTCAATTATTTCAGTAACAACTCATATAAAAGGGCAATCACTTGTTACTGACAGACACATAATCTGAGCATCAAATGCTAGACGTAATACCATGGCGATTCACATTGCTATGGCGTCAAAACATCCGACCGAAAGTAAACGCGCTTGTTGGAAACCACGTTAAGCAAAACTTTCTTTTAACGTTTGGCCTGTATGCAAACAGCCAATTGATATGCGCAAATTTATAAGTTTTGATCATGAGAGGGGGTATATGCCAAGAGAAGGAGCGCTTCACAAATTTATGCTCATTGCTGCAGTGTCTATGGAACAGGCCTGCATGCTTATATTCAGCCCCTTTATGACTTTATGCCGGGTGACAAATCAAGCGCAAATAAATAAATAAATAAATAAATAAATAAATAAATAAATAAATAAATAAATAAATAAATCCCTGTGCGTAGCTTTGGCTGACCCCCGCGCGTAGTCGGCGGGAGTCAGCCAAAGGAAACAAACGTCAGGTGAGAAAAAAATAACGCAAGAAATAAAATACACATAACGCAAGGAAACCACTGATAGTGGTGATTGGTACCAGAAACGGCCAGTACCGGAGTGAGCCCTTTCAATTTTGCTTCCTTTGCTTGCAATTTTGCACTTGACAACGCTGAGGTTAATTCTGTCCGTATTTTTCTCTCGACCTATCGCAGCCGGGGAAGTTCAAGGACAGCGCATGGCCGCAGTAGGAGGAAGGTGACCTGAGAAAGAACAGGCAGCCACCATCAGCGGAGTTCCACGGCAACTGCTGAGCGACGCCCTCCGTGAATGCAGGCGGGACCGCGGCCACCGCAGCAGCGTCAGCGATTCCACACTTAATCAACTCTCGGGCTCAAACCGCCGCCTATGGCGTATACTGTGCTGCGACGAGAACTTTGGACTGACGGAAGGACTCGACGCAGATGCTGAGAAAGAGAAGAGAGCCACACGGCAGATCAACTTATCACTGCGTCAAACCTCAAGAACAACGATGCCCTTTTGGACCCCACACTGATGCTACATGCTATGCGCCGCAAGGACGATCCTGGAAAGCAGAAAGTCTTCGGGCTGCATCACCGTGAATGCGAGTTCAGATGTGCGTGTTTGCGCCTTGCCTTTTGAGTTTTGTAAACGTGGAGAAGCCGGGAAGTCGTGCACCTCGTGCCCCTGTGTAATATGGGCACGCCCCTTGTAACGGAACTCTAAAGTGAAGGTGTTAGAATGGTCAAATCGTAGAATCGAGTATTCTAAGAACACCTTCAAGGCAACTGCACCACTCTCGCGCGCTGCTGATTGAATTCGCGATGCCGTAATGTAATGCCAATGGCTAGCTCATATGTCTGCGTGGTCACATTGTTTTCAAGCACACTGCCTACCCGGTAAACAACGAATTTCAAGCACAATTTTGCAGACCAATTATGTCAATGAAAACAGAAGAAACAACAACTCGCCGTGGGCGGGGAACAATCTCACATCATCGCATTACGTGCGACATGCTCTAACAAATTAACCTACCTCGGCGCGGTTTCCCCATCCACATTCTTGGGTATTTATGCGTCAGTACAAGCACTAGCCTAGGGAGTGTGAGCTAGCGCCACCACTCGCAAACCTTGACGGCGGATGTGGAACATCCTTTCTGCCACAGGCGTCACTAGTACGTGATATATCTGGGTGAAGGCAACTGGTCAATAAACCCGCACATGCCACCTCCAGGCATCAATGTTGCCGGATTCGAGACCATCGATATGTAAGAACCAGAAGGGGGTCAATTGGTTAGAGCATCGCACCCATAATTCGAAGAGGTGGAATTGTTCCTCCCCTGCGGCAAGTTGTTGTTTCATCCACTTTCAATGCAATTAATTTATCATTTCTATATTGATTTAGTAAGTAAAAGTGATTTCCCCATGTTTTGCTTGGTGTATTTCTCCGTTAGCTCCCCACCGTATGATTCAGAAAAATCAGGCTTTCTGGCTAACCCGCTTTCTTCTCTTTGTTCCAAAGTAGGCCCTACGCAATCAATTCTGTCTTTTGCATAATCTGTTGAGCAATATTTTGCTACCATTCTTCCCAGCGTAAAAAAGCAAGCATGGCGATAGCATTTTTTCCCGCTCTGTGTGATTTAGTTATTGTTCTTACATTTATTACTGGTTGTACCAACAGCGTGAATTTCAATATTCTCCCGTGAATGAATAAAATTGAATGTATCCAACAGTGGATGGAGTTTGTGTCAATTCAGGTCATCACAGCCGAAAACCGGTGAGCCTAAAGCCCAAGAAAATATTTATTCAGCAAGGTCTAAAGCGCTCTCCCGAAAGTGATTGTTCTTCGCATAAATCACTCCCCATGCACATTCTGACACCGGTTTAGGCGATATATACACGAATGAGCCCACAATAATTTTCTCTGAAAAATGAAAAAAACGGTAAGGCTATAGCCCAGGAAAATAATTATTTTGCAAGGTCGAAAACGCTCTCCCGAAAGTGATTGTTCTTCGCATAAATCACTCCCCATGCACATTCTGACACCGGTTTAGGCGATATATACACGAATAAGCACAGAATAATTTTGTCGGAAAAATGACAAAAACGGTAAGGCTATAGCCCAGGAAAATAATTATTTTGCAAGGTCGAAAACGCTCTCCCGAAAGTGATTGTTCTTCGCATAAATCACTCCCCATGCACGTTCTGACACCGGTTTAGGCGATATATACACGAATAAGCACAGAATAATTTTCTCGGAAAAATGACAAAAACGGTAAGGCTATAGCCCAGGAAAATAATTATTTTGCAAGGTCGAAAACGCTCTCCCGAAAGTGATTGTTCTTCGTATAAATCACTCCCCATGCACGTTCTGACACCGGTTTAGGCGATATATACACGAATGAGCCCATAATAATTTTCTCGGAAAAATGACAAAAACGGTAAGGCTATAGCCCAGGAAAATAATTATTTTGCAAGGTCGAAAACGCTCTCCCGAAAGTGATTGTTCTTCGCATAAATCACTCCCCATGCACGTTCTGACACCGGTTTAGGCGATATATACACGAATAAGCACAGAATAATTTTCTCGGAAAAATGAAAAAACAGTAAGGCTATAGCCCAGGAAACTAATTATTTTGCAAGGTCGAAAACGCTCTCCCGAAAGTGATTGTTCTTCGTATAAATCACTCCCCATGCACGTTCTGACACCGGTTTAGGCGATATATACACGAATGAGCCCATAATAATTTTCTCGGTAAAATGACAAAAACGGTAAGGCTATAGCCCAGGAAAATAATTATTTTGCAAGGTCGAAAACGCTCTCCCGAAAGTGATTGTTCTTCGCATAAATCACTCCCCATGCACGTTCTGACACCGGTTTAGGCGATATATACACGAATAAGCCCAGAATAATTTTCTCGGAAAAATGACAAAAACGGTAAGGCTATAGCCCAGGAAACTAATTATTTTGCAAGGTCGAAAACGCTCTCCCGAAAGTGATTGTTCTTCGCATAAATCACTCCCCATGCACGTTCTGACACCGGTTTAGGCGATATATACACGAATAAGCCCAGAATAATTTTCTCGGAAAAATGACAAAAACGGTAAGGCTATAGCCCAGGAAAATAATTATTTTGCAAGGTCGAAAACGCTCTCCCGAAAGTGATTGTTCTTCGCATAAATCACTCCCCATGCACGTTCTGACACCGGTTTAGGCGATATATACACGAATAAGCCCAGAATAATTTTCTCGGAAAAATGACAAAAACGGTAAGGCTATATATAGCCCAGGAAACTAATTATTTTGCAAGGTCGAAAACGCTCTCCCGAAAGTGATTGTTCTTCGCATAAATCACTCCCCATGCACGTTCTGACACCGGTTTAGGCGATATATACACGAATAAGCCCAGAATAATTTTCTCGGAAAAATGACAAAAACGGTAAGGCTATAGCCCAGGAAAATAATTATTTTGCAAGGTCGAAAACGCTCTCCCGAAAGTGATTGTTCTTCGCATAAATCACTCCCCATGCACGTTCTGACACCGGTTTAGGCGATATATACACGAATAAGCCCAGAATAATTTTCTCGGAAAAATGACAAAAACGGTAAGGCTATAGCCCAGGAAAATAATTATTTTGCAAGGTCGAAAACGCTCTCCCGAAAGTGATTGTTCTTCGCATAAATCACTCCCCATGCACGTTCTGACACCGGTTTAGGCGATATATACACGAATGAGCCCATAATAATTTTCTCGGAAAAATGACAAAAACGGTAAGGCTATAGCCCAGGAAACTAATTATTTTGCAAGGTCGAAAACGCTTTCCCGAAAGTGATTGTTCTTCGCATAAATCACTCCCCATGCACGTTCTGACACCGGTTTAGGCGATATATACACGAATAAGCCCAGAATAATTTTCTCGGAAAAATGACAAAAACGGTAAGGCTATAGCCCAGGAAACTAATTATTTTGCAAGGTCGAAAACGCTCTCCCGAAAGTGATTGTTCTTCGCATAAATCACTCCCCATGCACATTCTGACACCGGTTTAGGCGATATATACACGAATAAGCACAGAATAATTTTCTCGGAAAAATGAAAAAACAGTAAGGCTATAGCCCAGGAAAATAATTATTTTGCAAGGTCGAAAACGCTCTCCCGAAAGTGATTGTTCTTCGCATAAATCACTCCCCATGCACGTTCTGACACCGGTTTAGGCGATATATACACGAATAAGCACAGAATAATTTTCTCGGAAAAATGAAAAAACAGTAAGGCTATAGCCCAGGAAACTAATTATTTTGCAAGGTCGAAAACGCTCTCCCGAAAGTGATTGTTCTTCGCATAAATCACTCCCCATGCACGTTCTGACACCGGTTTAGGCGATATATACACGAATAAGCACAGAATAATTTTCTCGGAAAAATGAAAAAACAGTAAGGCTATAGCCCAGGAAACTAATTATTTTGCAAGGTCGAAAACGCTCTCCCGAAAGTGATTGTTCTTCGCATAAATCACTCCCCATGCACGTTCTGACACCGGTTTAGGCGACATATACACGAATGAGCCCATAATAATTTTCTCGGAAAAATGACAAAAACGGTAAGGCCAGGAAAAAAAACCCAGGAAAATAATTATTTTGCAAGGTCGAAAACGCTCTCCCGAAAGTGATTGTTCTTCGCATAAATCACTCCCCATGCACATTCTGACACCGGTTTAGGCGATATATACACGAATAAGCACAGAATAATTTTCACGGAAAAATGAAAAAACAGTAAGGTATATAGCCCAGGAAACTAATTATTTTGCAAGGTCGAAAACGCTCTCCCGAAAGTGATTGTTCTTCGCATAAATCACTCCCCATGCACGTTCTGACACCGGTTTAGGCGATATATACACGAATAAGCCCAGAATAATTTTCTCGGAAAAATGACAAAAACGGTAAGGCTATAGCCCAGGAAAATAATTATTTTGCAAGGTCGAAAACGCTCTCCCGAAAGTGATTGTTCTTCGTATAAATCACTCCCCATGCACGTTCTGACACCGGTTTAGGCGATATATACACGAATGAGCCCATAATAATTTTCTCGGAAAAATGACAAAAACGGTAAGGCTATAGCCCAGGAAAATAATTATTTTGCAAGGTCGAAAACGCTCTCCCGAAAGTGATTGTTCTTCGCATAAATCACTCCCCATGCACATTCTGACACCGGTTTAGGCGATATACACACGAATAAGCCCAGAATAATTTTCTCGGAAAAATGACAAAAACGGTAAGGCTATAGCCCAGGAAAATAATTATTTTGCAAGGTCGAAAACGCTCTCCCGAAACTGATTGTTCTTCGCATAAATCACTCCCCATGCACGTTCTGACACCGGTTTAGGCGATATATACATGAATGAGCCCACAATAATTTTCTCTGAAAAATGAAAAAATGGTAAGGCTATAGCTCAGGAAAATAATTATTTTGCAAGGTCGAAAACGCTCTCCCGAATGTGATTGTTCTTCGCATAAATCACTCCCCATGCACGTTCTGACACCGGTTTAGGCGATATATACACGAATAAGCCCAGAATAATTTTCTCGGAAAAATGACAAAAACGGTAAGGCTATAGCCCAGGAAAATAATTGTTTTGCAAGGTCGAAAACGCTCTCCCGAAAGTGATTGTTCTTCGCATAAATCACTCCCCATGCACGTTCTGACACCGGTTTAGGCGATATATACACGAATAAGCCCAGAATAATTTTCTCGGAAAAATGACAAAAACGGTAAGGCCCAGGAAACTAATTATTTTGCAAGGTCCAAAACGCTCTCCCGAAAGTGATTGTTCTTCGCATAAATCACTCCCCATGCACGTTCTGACACCGGTTTACGCGATATATACACGAATAAGCACAGAATAATTTTGTCGGAAAAATGACAAAAACGGTAAGGCTATAGCCCAGGAAAATAATTATTTTGCAAGGTCGAAAACACTCTCCCGAAAGTGATTGTTCTTCGCATAAATCACTCCCCATGCACATTCTGACACCGGTTTAGGCGATATATACACGAATAAGCACAGAATAATTTTCTCGGAAAAATGAAAAAACGGTAAGGCTATATATAGCCCAGGAAAATAATTATTTTGCAAGGTCGAAAACGCTCTCCCGAAAGTGATTGTTCTTCGCATAAATCACTCCCCATGCACAATCTGACACCGGTTTAGGTGATATATACACGAATAAGCACAGAATAATTTTCTCGGAAAAATGACAAAAACGGTAAGGCTATGGCCCAGGAAAATAATTATTTTGCAAGGTCGAAAACGCTCTCCCGAAAGTGATTGTTCTTCGCATAAATCACTCCCCATGCACATTCTGACACCGGTTTAGGCGATATATACACGAATGAGCCCACAATAATTTTCTCGGAAAAATGAAAAAAACGGTAAGGCTATAGCCCAGGAAACTAATTATTTTGCAAGGTCGAAAACACTCTCCCGAAAGTGATTGTTCTTCGCATAAATCACTCCCCATGCACATTCTGACACCGGTTTAGGCGATATATACACGAATAAGCACAGAATAATTTTCTCGGAAAAATGAAAAAACGGTAAGGCTATAGCCCAGGAAAATAATTATTTTGCAAGTTCGAAAACGCTCTCCCGAAAGTGATTGTTCTTCGCATAAATCACTCCCCATGCACATTCTGACACCGGTTTAGGCGATATATACACGAATAAGCACAGAATATATTCTCGGAAAAATGAAAAAACGGTAAGGCTATATATAGCCCAGGAAACTAATTATTTTGCCAGGTCGAAAACACTCTCCCGAAAGTGATTGTTCTTCGCATAAATCACTCCCCATGCACGTTCTGACACCGGTTTAGGCGATATATACACGAATAAGCCCAGAATAATTTTCTCGGAAAAATGACAAAAACGGTAAGGCTATATATAGCCCAGGAAACTAATTATTTTGCAAGGTCGAAAACACTCTCCCGAAAGTGATTGTTCTTCGCATAAATCACTCCCCATGCACGTTCTGACACCGGTTTAGGCGATATATACACGAATAAGCCCAGAATAATTTTCTCGGAAAAATGACAAAAACGGTAAGGCTATAGCCCAGGAAACTAATTATTTTGCAAGGTCGAAGACACTCTCCCGAAAGTGATTGTTCTTCGCATAAATCACTCCCCATGAACGTTCTGACACCGGTTTAGGCGATATATACACGAATGAGCCCACAATAATTTTCTCGGAAAAATGAAAAAACGGTAAGGCTATAGCCGAGGAAAATAATTATTTTGCAAGGTCGAAAACACTCTCCCGAAAGTGATTGTTCTTCGCATAAATCACTCCCCATGAACGTTCTGACACCGGTTTAGGCGATATATACACGAATGAGCCCACAATAATTTTCTCTGAAAAATGAAAAAAACGGTAAGGCTATAGCCCAGGAAAATAATTATTTTGCAAGGTCGAAAACGCTCTCCCGAAAGTGATTGTTCTTCGCATAAATCACTCCCCATGCACGTTCTGACACCGGTTTAGGCGATATATACACGAATAAGCCCAGAATAATTTTCTCAGAAAAATGACAAAAACGGTAAGGCTATAGCCCAGGAAAATAATTATTTTGCAAGGTCGAAAACGCTCTCCCGAAAGTGATTGTTCTTCGCATAAATCACTCCCCATGCACGTTCTGACACCGGTTTAGGCGATATATACACGAATAAGCACAGAATAATTTTCTCAGAAAAATGAAAAAACGGTAAGGCTATAGCCCAGGAAAATAATTATTTTGCAAGGTCGAAAACGCTCTCCCGAAAGTGATTGTTCTTCGCATAAATCACTCCCCATGCACGTTCTGACACCGGTTTAGGCGATATATACACGAATAAGCCCAGAATAATTTTCTCGGAAAAATGACAAAAACGGTAAGGCTATAGCCCAGGAAAATAATTATTTTGCAAGGTCGAAAACGCTCTCCCGAAAGTGATTGTTCTTCGCATAAATCACTCCCCATGCACGTTCTGACACCGGTTTAGGCGATATATACACGAATAAGCCCAGAATAATTTTCTCGGAAAAATGACAAAAACGGTAAGGCTATAGCCCAGGAAAATAATTATTTTGCAAGGTCGAAAACGCTCTCCCGAAAGTGATTGTTCTTCGCATAAATCACTCCCCATGCACGTTCTGACACCGGTTTAGGCGATATATACACGAATAAGCCCAGAATAATTTTCCCAACTTACACGTGCTCAATAAGATGTTTCCGACACAATACATGGCCACCTGCCCTTCGTGCGGTGCCAAACCTACACTTTACCACATCACCTGGGAGTGCGAACGGAACAAAGCATTCCACAAACACGAACACCCGAGTGCGGAGCAATGGGAGAGTCGGCTCACCAGCAGCGAGCTCACGGCCCAAAGGGCCCTAGTGCAGCACGCGAGCGATGCAGCGCGACTCAGTGGAGCCCTGGAATAGGGGCCCACCCTTGCTGAAGAGAAGTCTCCAGTCGCCAGCGCCAAGAAGATGAAGACGACGGAGACCTCATAACCGCGAAACTCTCGAGAGACTCAAAAGTTTTTCCTCCCTCCCTCTCGGAAAAATGACAAAAACGGTAAGGCTATAGCCCAGGAAAATAATTATTTTGCAAGGTCGAAAACGCTCTCCCGAAAGTGATTGTTCTTCGCATAAATCACTCCCCATGCACGTTCTGACACCGATTTAGGCGATATATACACGAATAAGCACAGAATAATTTTCTCGGAAAAATGACAAAAACGGCCCAGGAAAATAATTATTTTGCAAGGTCGAAAACGCTCTCCCGAAAGTGATTGTTCTTCGCATAAATCACTCCCCATGCACGTTCTGACACCGGTTTAGGCGATATATACAAGAATAAGCCCAGAATAATTTTCTCAGAAAAATGACAAAAACGGTAAGGCTATAGCCCAGGAAAATAATTATTTTGCAAGGTCGAAAACGCTCTCCCGAAAGTGATTGTTCTTCGCATAAATCACTCCCCATGCACGTTCTGACACCGGTTTAGGCGATATATACACGAATAAGCACAGAATAATTTTCTCGGAAAAATGACAAAAATGGTAAGGCTATAGCCCAGGAAAATAATTATTTTGCAAGGTCGAAAACGCTCTCCCGAAAGTGATTGTTCTTCGCATAAATCACTCCCCATGCACATTCTGACACCGGTTTAGGCGATATATACACGAATAAGCCCAGAATAATTTTCTCGGAAAAATGACAAAAATGGTAAGGCTATAGCCCAGGAAAATAATTATTTTGCAAGGTCGAGAACGCTCTCCCGAAAGTGATTGTTCTTCGCATAAATCACTCCCCATGCACGTTCTGACACCGGTTTAGGCGATATATACACGAATAAGCCCAGAATAATTTTCCCAACTTACACGTGCTCAATAAGATGTTTCCGACACAATACATGGCCACCTGCCCTTCGTGCGGTGCCAAACCTACACTTTACCACATCACCTGGGAGTGCGAACGGAACAAAGCATTCCACAAACACGAACACCCGAGTGCGGAGCAATGGGAGAGTCGGCTCACCAGCAGCGAGCTCACGGCCCAAAGGGCCCTAGTGCAGCACGCGAGCGATGCAGCGCGACTCAGTGGAGCCCTGGAATAGGGGCCCACCCTTGCTGAAGAGAAGTCTCCAGTCGCCAGCGCCAAGAAGATGAAGACGACGGAGACCTCATAACCGCGAAACTCTCGAGAGACTCAAAAGTTTTCCCTCCCTCCCTCTCGGAAAAATGACAAAAACGGTAAGGCTATAGCCCAGGAAAATAATTATTTTGCAAGGTCGAAAACGCTCTCCCGAAAGTGATTGTTCTTCGCATAAATCACTCCCCATGCACGTTCTGACACCGGTTTAGGCGATATATACACGAATAAGCACAGAATAATTTTCTCGGAAAAATGACAAAAACGGCCCAGGAAAATAATTATTTTGCAAGGTCGAAAACGCTCTCCCGAAAGTGATTGTTCTTCGCATAAATCACTCCCCATGCACGCTCTGACACCGGTTTAGGCGATATATACACGAATAAGCCCAGAATAATTTTCTCGGAAAAATAACAAAAACGGTAAGGCTATAGCCCAGGAAAATAATTATTTTGCAAGGTCGAAAACGCTCTCCCGAAAGTGATTGTTCTTCGCATAAATCACTCCCCATGCACGTTCTGACACCGGTTTAGGCGATATATACACGAATAAGCACAGAATAATTTTCTCAGAAAAATGACAAAAACGGTAAGGCTATAGCCCAGGAAAATAATTATTTTGCAAGGTCGAAAACGCTCTCCCGAAAGTGATTGTTCTTCGCATAAATCACTCCCCATGCACATTCTGACACCGGTTTAGGCGATATATACACGAATGAGCCCAGAATAATTTTCTCGGAAAAATGACAAAAATGGTAAGGCTATATAGCCCAGGAAAATAATTATTTTGCAAGGTCGAAAACGCTCTCCCGAAAGTGATTGTTCTTCGCATAAATCACTCCCCATGCACATTCTGACACCGGTTTAGGCGATATATACACGAATAAGCCCAGAATAATTTTCTCGGAAAAATGACAAAAATGGTAAGGCTATAGCCCAGGAAAATAATTATTTTGCAAGGTCGAGAACGCTCTCCCGAAAGTGATTGTTCTTCGCATAAATCACTCCCCATGCACGTTCTGACACCGGTTTAGGCGATATATACACGAATAAGCCCAGAATAATTTTGTGGGAAAAATGAAAAAACGGTAAGGCTATAGCCCAGGAAAATAATTATTTTGCAAGGTCGAAAACGCTCTCCCGAAAGTGATTGTTCATCGCATAAATCACTCCCCATGCACGTTCTGACACCGGTGTAGGCGATATATACACGAATGAGCACAGAATAATTTTCTCGGAAAAATGAAAAAACGGTAAGGCCCAGGAAAATATTTATTTTGCAAAGTCGAAAACGCTCTCCCGAAAGTGATTGTTCTTCGCATAAATCACTCCCCATGCACGTTCTGACACCGGTTTAGGCGATATATACACGAATAAGCCCAGAATAATTTTGTGGGAAAAATGAAAAAACGGTAAGGCTATATATAGCCCAGGAAAATAATTATTTTGCAAGGTCGAAAACGCTCTCTAGAAAGTGATTGTTCTTCGCATAAATCCCTTCCCATGCACGTTCTGACACCGGTTTAGGCGATATATACACGAATAAGCCCAGAATAATTTTGTGGGAAAAATGAAAAAAACGGTAAGGCTATAGCCCAGGAAAATAATTATTTTGCAAGGTCGAAAACGCTCTCCCGAAAGTGATTGTTCTTCGCATAAATCACTCCCCATGCACGTTCTGACACCGGTTTAGGCGATATATACAAGAATAAGCCCAGGATAATTTTCTCGGAAAAATGGCAAAAATGGTAAGGCTATAGCCCAGGAAAATAATTATTTTGCAAGGTCGAAAATGCTCTCCCGAAACTGATTGTTCTTCGCATAAATCACTCCCCATGCACGTTCTGACACCGGTTTAGGCGATATATACACGAATAAGCCCAGAATAATTTTCTCGGAAAAATGACAAAAATGGTAAGGCTATAGCCCAGGAAAATAATTATTTTGCAAGGTCGAAAATGCTCTCCCGAAAGTGATTGTTCTTCGCATAAATCACTCCCCATGCACGTTCTGACACCGGTTTAGGCGATATATACACGAATAAGCCCAGAATAATTTTCTCGGAAAAATGACAAAAATGGTAAGGCTATAGCCCAGGAAAATAATTATTTTGCAAGGTCGAGAACGCTGTCCCGAAAGTGATTGTTCTTCGCATAAATCACTCCCCATGCACGTTCTGACACCGGTTTAGGCGATATATACACGAATAAGCCCAGAATAATTTTCTCGGAAAAATGACAAAAATGGTAAGGCTATAGCCCAGGAAAATAATTATTTTGCAAGGTCGAGAACGCTCTCCCGAAAGTGATTGTTCTTCGCATAAATCACTCCCCGTGCACGTTCTGACACCGGTTTAGGCGATATATACACGAATGAGCCCATAATAATTTTCTCGGAAAATGACAAAAACGGTAAGGCTATAGCCCAGGAAACTAATTATTTTGCATGGTTGAAAACGCTCTCTGGAAAGTGATTGTTCTTCGCATAAATCATTCCCCATGCACGTTCTGACACCGGTTTAGGCAATATATACACGAATAATCGCAGAATAATTTTGTGGGAAAAATGAAAAAAACGGTAAGGCTATAGCTAAGGAAAATAATTATTTCTCAAGGTCGAAAAAAGCTCTCTTGAAAGTGATTGTTCTTCGCATAAATCACTCCCCATGCACGTTCTGACACCGGTTTAGGCGATATATACACGAATAATCCCAGAATAATTTTGTGGGAAAAATGAAAAAACGGTAAGGCCCAGGAAAATAATTATTTTGCAAGGTCGAAAAACGCTCTCTAGAAAGTGATTGTTCTTCGCATAAATCACTCCCCATGCACGTTCTGACACTGGTTTAGGCGATATATACACGAATAATCCCAGAATAATTTTGTGGGAAAAATGAAAAAAACGGTAAGGCTATAGCTAAGGAAAATAAATATTTCTCAAGGTCGAAAAAAGCTCTCTAGAAAGTGATTGTTCTTCGCATAAATCACTCCCCGTGCACGTTCTGACACCGGTTTAGGCGATATATACACGAATAATCCCAGAATAATTTTGTGGGAAAAATGAAAAAACGGTAAGGCCCAGGAAAATAATTATTTTGCAAGGTCGAAAAACGCTCTCTAGAAAGTGATTGTTCTTCGCATAAATCACTCCCCATGCACGTTCTGACACTGGTTTAGGCGATATATACACGAATAATCCCAGAATAATTTTGTGGGAAAAATGAAAAAACGGTAAGGCTATAGCCCAGGAAACTAATTATTTTGCATGGTCGAAAACGCTCTCTGGAAAGTGATTGTTCTTCGCACAAATCACTCCCCATGCACGTTCTGACACCGGTTTAGGCGATATATACACGAATAAGCCCAGAATAATTTTCTCGGAAAAATGACAGAAACGGTAAGGCCCAGGAAAATAATTATTTTGCAAGGTCGAAAACGCTCTCTAGAAAGTGATTGTTCTTCGCATAAATCCCTTCCCATGCATGTTCTGACACCGGTTTAGGCGATATATACACGAATAAGCCCAGAATAATTTTGTGGGAAAAATGAAAAAACGGTAAGGCTATAGCCCAGGAAAATAATTATTTTGCAAGGTCGAAAACGCTCTCTAGAAAGTGATTGTCCTTCGCATAAATCCCTTCCCATGCACGTTCTGACACCGGTTTAGGCGATATATACACGAATAAGCCCAGAATAATTTTGTGGGAAAAATGAAAAAACGGTAAGGCTATAGCCCAGGAAAATAATTATTTTGCAAGGTCGAAAACGCTTTCTAGAAAGTGATTGTTCTTCGCATAAATCACTCCCCATGCACGTTCTGACACCGGTTTAGGCGATATATACACGAATAAGCCCAGAATAATTTTGTGGGAAAAATGAAAAAACGGTAAGGCTATAGCCCAGGAAAATAATTATTTTGCAAGGTCGAAAACGCTCTCTAGAAAGTGATTGTTCTTCGCACAAATCACTCCCCATGCACGTTCTGACACCGGTTTAGGCGATATATACACGAATAAGCCCAGAATAATTTTGTGGGAAAAATGAAAAAAGAGTAAGGCTATAGCCCAGGAAAATAATTATTTTGCAAGGTCGAAAACGCTCTCTAGAAAGTGATTGTTCTTCGCATAAATCCCTTCCCATGCACGTTCTGACACCGGTTTAGGCGATATATACACGAATAAGCCCAGAATAATTTTGTGGGAAAAATGAAAAAAACGGTAAGGCTATAGCCCAGGAAAATAATTATTTGCAAGGTCGAAAACGCTCTCTAGGAAGTGATTGTCCTTCGCATAAATCCCTTCCCATGCACGTTCTGACACTGGTTTAGGCGATATATACACGAATAAGCCCAGAATAATTTTGTGGGAAAAATGAAAAAACGGTAAGGCTATAGCCCAGGAAAATAATTATTTTGCAAGGTCGAAAACGCTTTCTAGAAAGTGATTGTTCTTCGCATAAATCACTCCCCATGCACGTTCTGACACCGGTTTAGGCGATATATACACGAATAATCCCAGAATAATTTTGTGGGAAAAATGAAAAAAACGGTAAGGCTACAGCCCAGGAAACTAATTATTTTGCAAGGTCGAAAACGCTCTCTAGAAAGTGATTGTCCTTCGCATAAATCCCTTCCCATGCACGTTCTGACACCGGTTTAGGCGATATATACACGAATAAGCCCAGAATAATTTTGTGGGAAAAATGAAAAAAACGGTAAGGCCCTGGAAAATAATTATTTTGCAAGGTCGAAAACGCTCTCTAGAAAGTGATTGTCCTTCGCATAAATCCCTTCCCATGCACGTTCTGACACCGGTTTTGGCGATATATACACGAATAAGCCCAGAATAATTTTGTGGGAAAAATGAAAAAAAACGGTAAGGCCCGGGAAAATAATTATTTTGCAAGGTCGAAAACGCTCTCTAGAAAGTGATTGTTCTTCGCATAAATCCCTTCCCATGCACGTTCTGACACCGGTTTAGGCGATATATACACGAATAATCCCAGAATAATTTTGTGGGAAAAATGAAAAAAACGGTAAGGCTATAGCCCTGGAAAATAATTATTTTGCAAGGTCGAAAACGCTCTGTAGAAAGTGATTGTTCTTCGCACAAATCACTCCCCATGCACGTTCTGACACCGGTTTAGGCGATATATACACGAATAATCCCAGAATAATTTTCTCGGAAAAATGACAGAAACGGTAAGGCCCGGGAAAATAATTATTTTGCAAGGTCGAAAACGCTCTCTAGAAAGTGATTGTTCTGCGCATAAATCACTCCCCATGCACGTTCTGACACCGGTTTAGGCGATATATACACGAATAAGCCCAGAATTATTTTGTGGGAAAAATGAAAAAACGGTAAGGCCCGGGAAAATAATTATTTTGCAAGGTCGAAAACGCTCTCTAGAAAGTGATTGTTCTTCGCATAAATCACTCCCCATGCACGTTCTGACACCGGTTTAGGCGATATATACACGAATAATCCCAGAATAATTTTGTGGGAAAAATGAAAAAAACGGTAAGGCTACAGCCCAGGAAACTAATTATTTTGCAAGGTCGAAAACGCTCTCTAGAAAGTGATTGTCCTTCGCATAAATCCCTTCCCATGCACGTTCTGACACCGGTTTAGGCGATATATACACGAATAAGCCCAGAATAATTTTGTGGGAAAAATGAAAAAAACGGTAAGGCTATAGCCCAGGAAAATAATTATTTTGCAAGGTCGAAAACGCTCTCTAGAAAGTGATTGTCCTTCGCATAAATCCCTTCCCATGCACGTTCTGACACCGGTTTTGGCGATATATACACGAATAATCCCAGAATAATTTTGTGGGAAAAATGAAAAAAACGGTAAGGCTACAGCCCAGGAAACTAATTATTTTGCAAGGTCGAAAACGCTCTCTAGAAAGTGATTGTCCTGCGCATAAATCCCTTCCCATGCACGTTCTGACACCGGTTTAGGCGATATGTACACGAATAAGCCCAGAATAATTTTGTGGGAAAAATGAAAAAAACGGTAAGGCCATGGAAAATAATTATTTTGCAAGGTCGAAAACGCTCTCTAGAAAGTGATTGTTCTTCGCATAAATCACTCCCCATGCACGTTCTGACACCGGTTTAGGCGATATATACACGAATAATCCCAGAATAATTTTGTGGGAAAAATGAAAAAAACGGTAAGGCTATAGCCCAGGAAAATAATTATTTTGCAAGGTCGAAAACGCTCTCTAGAAAGTGATTGTACTTCGCATAAATCCCTTCCCATGCACGTTCTGACACCGGTTTAGGCGATATATACACGAATAAGCCCAGAATAATTTTGTGGGAAAAATGAAAAAACGGTAAGGCTATAGCCCAGGAAAATAATTATTTTGCAAGGTCGAAAACGCTCTCTAGAAAGTGATTGTCCTTCGCATAAATCCCTTCCCATGCACGTTCTGACACCGGTTTAGGCGATATATACACGAATAAGCCCAGAATAATTTTGTGGGAAAAATGAAAAAAAACGGTAAGGCCCTGGAAAATAATTATTTTGCAAGGTCGAAAACGCTCTCTAGAAAGTGATTGTTCTGCGCATAAATCACTCCCCATGCACGTTCTGACACCGGTTTAGGCGATATATACACGAATAAGCCCAGAATTATTTTGTGGGAAAAATGAAAAAACGGTAAGGCCCGGGAAAATAATTATTTTGCAAGGTCGAAAACGCTCTCTAGAAAGTGATTGTTCTTCGCATAAATCACTCCCCATGCACGTTCTGACACCGGTTTAGGCGATATATACACGAATAATCCCAGAATAATTTTGTGGGAAAAATGAAAAAAACGGTAAGGCTACAGCCCAGGAAACTAATTATTTTGCAAGGTCGAAAACGCTCTCTAGAAAGTGATTGTCCTTCGCATAAATCCCTTCCCATGCACGTTCTGACACCGGTTTAGGCGATATATACACGAATAAGCCCAGAATAATTTTGTGGGAAAAATGAAAAAAACGGTAAGGCTATAGCCCAGGAAAATAATTATTTTGCAAGGTCGAAAACGCTCTCTAGAAAGTGATTGTCCTTCGCATAAATCCCTTCCCATGCACGTTCTGACACCGGTTTTGGCGATATATAAACGAATAAGCCCAGAATAATTTTGTGGGAAAAATGAAAAAAACGGTAAGGCTATAGCCCAGGAAAATAATTATTTTGCAAGGTGGAAAACGCTCTCTAGAAAGTGATTGTACTTCGCATAAATCCCTTCCCATGCACGTTCTGACACCGGTTTAGGCGATATATACACGAATAAGCCCAGAATAATTTTGTGGGAAAAATGAAAAAACGGTAAGGCTATAGCCCAGGAAAATAATTATTTTGCAAGGTCGAAAACGCTCTCTAGAAAGTGATTGTCCTTCGCATAAATCCCTTCCCATGCACGTTCTGACACCGGTTTAGGCGATATATACACGAATAAGCCCAGAATAATTTTTGGGAAAAATGAAAAAAACGGTAAGGCTATAGCCCAGGAAAATAATTATTTTGCAAGGTGGAAAACGCTCTCTAGAAAGTGATTGTACTTCGCATAAATCCCTTCCCATGCACGTTCTGACACCGGTTTAGGCGATATATACACGAATAAGCCCAGAATAATTTTGTGGGAAAAATGAAAAAACGGTAAGGCTATAGCCCAGGAAAATAATTATTTTGCAAGGTCGAAAACGCTCTCTAGAAAGTGATTGTCCTTCGCATAAATCCCTTCCCATGCACGTTCTGACACCGGTTTAGGCGATATATACACGAATAAGCCCAGAATAATTTTTGGGAAAAATGAAAAAAACGGTAAGGCTATAGCCCAGGAAAATAATTATTTTGCAAGGTCGAAAACGCTCTCTAGATAGTGATTGTACTTCGCATAAATCCCTTCCCATGCACGTTCTGACACCGGTTTAGGCGATATATACACGAATAAGCCCAGAATAATTTTGTGGGAAAAATGAAAAAACGGTAAGGCCCTGGAAAATAATTATTTTGCAAGGTCGAAAACGCTCTCTAGAAAGTGATTGTTCTTCGCATAAATCACTCCCCATGCACGTTCTGACACCGGTTTAGGCGATATATACACGAATAATCCCAGAATAATTTTGTGGGAAAAATGAAAAAAACGGTAAGGCTATAGCCCAGGAAAATAATTATTTTGCAAGGTCGAAAACGCTCTCTAGAAAGTGATTGTCCTTCGCATAAATCCCTTCCCATGCACGTTCTGACACCGGTTTAGGCGATATATACACGAATAAGCCCAGAATAATTTTGTGGGAAAAATGAAAAAAACGGTAAGGCTATAGCCCAGGAAAATAATTATTTTGCAAGGTCGAAAACGCTCTCTAGAAAGTGATTGTCCTTCGCATAAATCCCTTCCCATGCACGTTCTGACACCGGTTTAGGCGATATATACACGAATAAGCCCAGAATAATTTTGTGGGAAAAATGAAAAAACGGTAAGGCCCTGGAAAATAATTATTTTGCAAGGTCGAAAACGCTCTCTAGAAAGTGATTGTTCTTCGCACAAATCACTCCCCATGCACGTTCTGACACCGGTTTAGGCGATATATACACGAATAATCCCAGAATAATTTTCTCGGAAAAATGACAGAAACGGTAAGGCCCGGGAAAATAATTATTTTGCAAGGTCGAAAACGCTCTCTAGAAAGTGATTGTTCTTCGCATAAATCCCTTCCCATGCACGTTCTGACACCGGTTTAGGCGATATATACACGAATAATCCCAGAATAATTTTGTGGGAAAAATGAAAAAAACGGTAAGGCTATAGCCCTGGAAAATAATTATTTTGCAAGGTCGAAAACGCTCTCTAGAAAGTGATTGTTCTTCGCACAAATCACTCCCCATGCACGTTCTGACACCGGTTTAGGCGATATATACACGAATAATCCCAGAATAATTTTCTCGGAAAAATGACAGAAACGGTAAGGCCCGGGAAAATAATTATTTTGCAAGGTCGAAAACGCTCTCTAGAAAGTGATTGTTCTTCGCATAAATCCCTTCCCATGCACGTTCTGACACCGGTTTAGGCGATATATACACGAATAAGCCCAGAATAATTTTGTGGGAAAAATGAAAAAAACAGTAAGGCTATAGCCCAGGAAAATAATTATTTTGCAAGGTCGAAAACGCTCTCTAGAAAGTGATTGTCCTTCGCATAAATCCCTTCCCATGCACGTTCTGACACCGGTTTAGGCGATATATACACGAATAAGCCCAGAATAATTTTGTGGGAAAAATGAAAAAACGGTAAGGCTATAGCCCAGGAAAATAATTATTTTGCAAGGTCGAAAACGCTTTCTAGAAAGTGATTGTTCTTCGCATAAATCACTCCCCATGCACGTTCTGACACCGGTTTAGGCGATATATACACGAATAATCCCAGAATAATTTTGTGGGAAAAATGAAAAAAACGGTAAGGCTACAGCCCAGGAAACTAATTATTTTGCAAGGTCGAAAACGCTCTCTAGAAAGTGATTGTCCTTCGCATAAATCCCTTCCCATGCACGTTCTGACACCGGTTTAGGCGATATGTACACGAATAAGCCCAGAATAATTTTGTGGGAAAAATGAAAAAAACGGTAAGGCCCAGGAAAATAATTATTTTGCAAGGTCAAAAACGCTCTCTAGAAAGTGATTGTCCTTCGCATAAATCCCTTCCCATGCACGTTCTGACACCGGTTTAGGCGATATATACACGAATAAGCCCAGAATAATTTTGTGGGAAAAATGAAAAAAACGGTAAGGCTACAGCCCAGGAAACTAATTATTTTAGCCCAGGAAAATAATTATTTTGCAAGGTCGAAAACGCTCTCTAGAAAGTGATTGTCCTTCGCATAAATCCCTTCCCATGCACGTTCTGACACCGGTTTAGGCGATATATACACGAATAAGCCCAGAATAGTTTTGTGGGAAAAATGAAAAAACGGTAAGGCCCTGGAAAATAATTATTTTGCAAGGTCGAAAACGCTCTCTAGAAAGTGATTGTCCTTCGCATAAATCCCTTCCCATGCACGTTCTGACACCGGTTTAGGCGATATATACACGAATAAGCCCAGAATAATTTTCTCGGAAAAATAAGGAATGGTAATAAAGTGGCACAGGAAAAATTTGATTCGGCCAGTTTGAAAACGTTCTCTCGATGTGGCTCGTTCTCCGCACACAAAACTCTCCATACACGTTCTGACACCTGTTTTCAACCGTTCACCCGTTCGTAGCAATTACATCCACCCATTTGCAGGAATTGCTATGAAGGAAACCCATACGGGTTCTTCTATAGAAAAGCCTCCCAATTGAAGGAAAATTTGTCCTGGTCCGGGACATGATCCCAGGACCACCGCCTTTGCTGGGCAGCCACTCTATCACCTGAGCTAACCAGGCTGTTAACAGATGGTAGGGCGAAGTCGCATTTGTCAACAACTCGAAGCGAAGGCAAGAGTTTGACGTAATAGTTCTGCAAAAACCCGTAAGGTGGAGAGAAATAACTATAAGGGTAAAATTAGACATCCACCCGTTCGTAGCAATTGCAACAAAGGAAACCCATACGGATTCGTCGAAAGAAAAGCGTCGCATTTGAAGAAAAACTTGTCCTGCTCGGGGAGACGAACCCGGGACCACCAAACTTCCGAGCAGCCGCTCAACCATCTGAGCTAACCAGGCGGCCAGCAGATGGTGGGGCGAAGTCGAATTTGTCAACAACTCGAAGCCAAGGCAAGATATTGACATTTAAGTTCTGCGGAAACCCGGAAGGTGGAGAGAAGTAATTATAAAAGGAAAATCAGGTTTTAGGCTAAGCTCCTGTGTCGGATAAGTCGATCCGCTCTCTCCGGTTATTCGGTGCGTAAATTGGCGTAAGCGCTTGCATTAGCATGGGGAGTGATGTATACTGTCAAGCAAGTGTTTTGACAGAAGTGATGAGGCCTGCCTCCACCGACATTTTTTTGAGCTGTAGGCTTACCATCTTTATCCGAGTAGTGGATCTGCTCATTTCCGTTTAATTTAACGCCTAAATTGGTGTGAGCACTTGACTTATAATGGGGAGTGATGTGCACGGTCAAGCCAGTGGGTTCGAGTCCCTGACCAGGACGAATATTTTTTTTTCTTCGGGGCTTTTCTTAAGAGGAACCCGTACGGGCCTCCTTTGTAGCAATTGCTACGATTGCGTGGATGTCTCATTTCCTCTTTATTAACTACCTGTCTTCACTTTGCAGGTTTCCACTCACCTGTTATGTCACGCCAGCATTTTGGCAGAAGGGATGAGGCCTGTCTCTGCTAAGATTTTATTGAGTTATAGGCTTACCTTTCTTATCGGAATAGTCGATCTGCTTATTTCCTTTTATGCAGCACGTAAATTGACGCAAGCACTTGCGTTAGCATGGTGAAGGATGTATACGGTGGAGCCAGAGTTTTGAGAGGAATGATTATGCCTCTTTGCACCGCCGTTTATATTGAGTCATAGACTTACCTTTTTTGCTGGGAATGTCGAGCTTCTCATTTACGCCTATTCAGTGCGTAAATCGGCGTAAGCACTAGCGGTAGAAGGGGGAGTGGTGCACAAGGTTGAAGAAGTGCTTATGAGCGAAGTGATTACACCTGTCAGCGGTAACATTTTAGTGGGCTATATATAGGCATACCTATTTTGTCGGAAAAGTTGATCTTCTCAATTCCGTTTATTCGTCGCGTGAATTGGTGTGAGCATATGCTTGAGATGGGGAGTTATGTTCGCGCTGAACATGCCCATTTTCAGAGAAGCATTTTACATGACTCCTCCGACACTCTAACTGGCTATAGGCTTCACTTTTTTTTTCGGGAAGCCCAATAGGCGCATATCCTTTATTGATGTCGTGGATTGATGTCAACACGTGTATTAGTATGGGGAGTGACATTCCAGCGAAGTAAATAAACTTAGAGGTTAACTATAAGGAACGAAAGACACGAAGGTTAACCAGTGTAAGTACCGGCTTAGCTGCACTGAATGTGTAACAGACTTACCTTTTTTTTTAAGAAAGTTTATTGCAGATATCCTTTTATTGATTGCCTAAATAGGCGTCAGTACGTGCATCACCATGGGAAGTGATGTATGCAATAAACAAGCCCTTTTCAGAGAAGTCATTTGTATGGCTGCAGCGGTGTTTCATTGAACTGTTGGTTTACCTTGTTATGGAACGCCAATCTGCGCATATCGTTTCATGCACCACGGAAAATGTCGTCGGCACTTGCATTTGTATTGTGATTGGGAGGAACCAGCCCTTTTGGGTGAAGTCTTTCAACTTGTCGACGCGGAAATTTTCTCGGGGTACTGGCTTACCTTGCTATTTCAAGAAAAGACAATTTGCGCATGGCCAATATTCAATCGCGTAAATCTACGTCGGTACGAGCATTTTCATGGGGAGTGATGTATGCACTGATCCCTTGCTTTTCAGAGAAGTCATTAGACCCGGGCATGCCGACGTTTCATTGGGCTGCAAGCCTAACATCTTTTCAGGAAAATTAATCTCCACATATAATTTTTTAAACACCATGTAAATTGAAGGCAAGGCGCGCATTATGATTGGGACTGATGTATGCGTTAAACCAGCCCTTTTCAGAAAAACCGTTAGAGCAGGCTGCGTTAACATTTGATTGTGCTATGAAGTTGGCCTTCTATATATAGGTGGGGGGGTGTTCAATCTGCACATATCCTATTATTGATCGCGTAAATTTAATTCAACATGTTGATTAGGATGGGAAGTGATGTATGCGCTAAACCAGACTGTCAGGAAAAGTAATTGAACCTGACTTCGCTGACATTTCATGGCAATGTATGCTTCGCTTTTTTTAAATAAAATAAATCTGCATATTTCCGTTTATTTGATTCGTAAAATTACCATCAGTACGTGCATTAGAATGGGCAGTGATGTAGGCGCTGAAGCAGCGCTTTTCAGAGATGTCATTAGGCATCGCTGAGCTGTTCTTTAATTGGACTATAGGAATAACATTTTCTTACTGAAAAGTCAATCTTCTTATACCGTTTTATTCATCGCGTAAATCGACGTCCAAACGTGCATTAGGATGGGAAGTGATGTGTGCGCTAAGCCAGGGATTTTCAGAGAAGTCATTCGACTATGCCGCACAAACATTTCAGTGGACCTAGGCTTACCTTTTCTTTCTCGACCACGCTGCGCCAACATTTCAGTGGACGTAGACTTACCTTTTCTTTCGGAAAAAATCTGTCTCGGTGCGTGTACTTTATTCCATGGGTAAATAATCGTAAACAAGCGAATTAGCATGGGAAGTCGTATAGACGCTGAACCAGGGCTTTCAGAGAGAGAGAGATGCAAATGAGAGAAAAGAAGGGAGGTTAACCAAGCTCTTTTCAGAGATATCATTGGACCTGGCGGCGCAGATAATCTAATGGGTTGTAATGTAATGAGCCCGCCTTTATTGGGGGGGGGGGGGAGGGGGATTGAATACATGCATATCTGTTTTTAATCATAAAATTGGCGTCAGCAGCTGACTTAGTATGGACAGTGATGTATGCTGTAAACCAGTGCTGCCAGAGACGTCACTGGACCTGGTTGTGCCCACATTTATTTTGATCATGGACTTTACTTTTTTCACGTAATTCAACCTGTTTGTACCAGTCTTTTTATCATACAAGTCGGCGTCGCAACATGTATTAGTATGGGGAGTGATGCGTGTGCCGAAGCCGCCGTTCTCAGAGAAATCAGAGATCTTGGCTGGGCCGACGTTTCTTTTCGTTTTGTGCTATTAACTTATTTCTTTTTTCTCAGGAAGATAAATTGCTCATACCCGTCTATACATATTGTAAATAGGCATCAGCACTTGTTTCAGCATGGAGGGTGATCTCAGCGCTGAACCAGCGCTTTCGAGAAACGTGATTGCACCTGGCTGCGTAGATATTTCTTTGGGTTATAGGCTTACTTTTTTCTCGAGAATGTAAATCCGTGCATATCAGTTTATTGATTGCGTGCGGCGTCAGCATGTATATTACCACGGTGGAGATGTATGCGATAAATCAGCGCTTTTCAGAGTACAGTCATTTAATCACTGGACCTGACAGCGCCGTCGGTTCTTTGGCGACAGCTAGATGGTAAAAAGTCTTACGCCCAGACAATGAAACATTCGTTCATAACCATTCGTTCGTAACATTCGTTCCCTAACCTTGCGTGTTCCCTCCTTACAGCGAAGGACCAGTAGAGGAAGCAAGCGTACACTGGAAGCTCCCGTTGCCCGTTTTCAAGTAAGGAGCGGTTGCCGCAAGCCTGGGTTCGAGAGGATTTCTTAAAAGATTTACGCGAATGCCATTATTCAATAAAAAGGATGTTGTGTCATCGCATAATGTTTTCATTGAAGCGCTAATATAGAGACGCGTGGAAGTATTCTTCTAGTTTTGTTTACGAAGCGCAAAAGGAATGCCACATTTAGCGCAAAATTTGATGTGCTCCAGCAACGCTGGCACGGCGGCGTCGCGCCACGTCACTCATGCCGAACGCACGACTGAAACGAACATGCAAGGCAAGGCGTACCGTGCTTGCGCATCTCCACAGCCGGGCGACAGCGCGCATGCGCAAGCAAACGTCACGTGGCAAAGCAGTGAGGTGAAGCGCTCGTTCAAGGCCAGGAGCGGCTTAATATGCATGAAAGTAGCTTCGGAGCTACTGTAACCTGAGGAAGCATCAAGGAAGCCTTCACTGAGGGCCCCTCAGTAAGGAAGCTTTAAGAGTGACATAAAGTGGCCTCGCCCCAATCAAGGCTTCCTTACTGCGGTAAGGAAAATTTCATTGTTTTGCCCTTACCTTTTTTTCTTTAACAGCCGAGCTGTTCTATGTCCAGCCTTCGCCGTCCGTTGTCCGGTGTCACGCATGGGTGCAGGGGGCAGAGCATGCGCCGGGGGAGGTGGAGGAGAGGCGTATAGGAAAAGGTGTTTCGCCGGCGCGCGCCCCTTCACCCCATGTATTGCGCTCGACGCGAGCGGCAGCGAGAGCTCATACGAGAGCGACAGCGCCGAAGTCACGCATATCCCGAGCTTCGAGAGTGAGAAGCGCAAGCAAAGCGCGTGCGGAGGGAACCCAACCCCCATTTTGAAGAGAAGGCAACCCAAGGCAAGTGTCAGCATAGGCAAGCTAACCCCCAATTTCGAGAGTAGGAGGCTGAGCAGAGACATCGACGCAGAGGTATCCCTTCCACTGAGGGTGCCGATGGACGGTTCAAGAGAGAATTTCTCGACCGTGAGTGCGGGCACACCTGCAAGCTGCGTTGGCGCATCTCTTGCACTGTATTTTTTTGTATGTTCACATATGTACTCTAATTATTGTATAATCTTTGTGTGTACTCTCCCCCTTACACAATACCGCTAGGGGCCTGTAAGGTATCTGTAAATGAATAAATATGTAAATAAATAAATAAATAGACAGTCATTTGATCACAACCTCAGGCAAGTGAACAAAGTGCGGAATCCGGAACTAAAACTCGATTCTAGCAAAGCGACGACAAGACAAATCAATTTCGTTAAAATCGCACTAAACACGAGTTAAAGCTTGAGTAAACCACCACCAGCTTCGCTGTGTTGACAGATTTCACTGAGTAGAACTGGCTTTACTTTGCAGAGCGCAGCTTATAAGCCTGTTTCACATGCAAGCGAGAATGCTTGCGATTCCTGCAGTGGCGACGCAGAAACCTGTTTCGAGTAGCGGCGGCGGCGGCACTAGCGGCAGGAGCGGTGAGGTTCGGGCAAGTTGGAATTTCATCGCGGCGAAAGCGCGGCAGGACCGCTTCCGAACCAATGACGGCCCGCCCCGTCACTTGACCAGTGGTTGTGCTAAAGAAACACCCTATAGATGAATGCATACAAACACATTGGTGTAAAATTATTGTCCGCCTTGCCTTATGCGATACAGTTCCGAACAAATTATGAATTTTTGTAAATGATGAATCGTATTTCTAACGCAAGTGTTGATTGTGTCGCAGCATGCGTGAAACGGCTAACACATGAGCAGCTTAAGTGAAGCTAACTTGAGTGCTGACAAGTTGGCAGCTGCAGACTATATATTTACTGCATATCTGAAAAACTGATGCACCATGATGTGAAAAACTAGTTACGAGTCTGGTTCAGTTCTAAAGCGAAGAAAAACCAGCCAGAGACGACAACCTGTAATTCAACTTATAAAAGCCTCGATATTTTGAACATTTTTCCCTTGAAGTTTCCCTTGAAGAGGTCTAGAAAGTCAGCCTTCACCCTGTGTCTTGGTGTTTTTCCATGAAAGGGCGGATCAGCTTCGAAAGAAGAGATCGCAAACCGGCATACTGTGGAGATATCTTGGTCGCAAGAACTGGACATATTGTGCAATCACATGACATATTCGCGATTTCTAGCCCCTGCAGTTTCCATATTTTTGTTTACGCTATTTTACAAGCAAGACAATAAATTTACCTGTTTAATGCGATTGTTCGTAAAGTCCTATTGCACATGTAATTACCTTGAATATACATATTCGATATGTGTTCGTGAAATAAGGTCCCCTATGTACGAGTACTGTATAAGTCGGTCATCTGCTCCACCATCAGACTCGCGCAATGCTTCTTTCGGGGGCTGATGATACTTTTGAGATCTGATGATCCAAAACATACGTTTTTGCAGAAACCTAATTGCACAAGGTTATTAAAAAGAAAGATATGTTGACCGAACGCACAAATTGGAACCTGTGAAGCCGTTAATGAAATGCTATAAATTTCCCATTTCTTGCCTGCGTCTTTGGCGTGAAGGAAAGAGGTTTGCACGCATGTGCTCTCGCGCACCCTGGACACATGGTGACTGTCTCAAAAGAATGAGTTCACGATCGCGTCGAAAGTATGATTGTGGCCTAATGGTTAAAGCATCGGACTTATTTGCTGCGCGAGCGAGGTTTGATCCCACCAGTGGACAGTAGTTAAGTATGAAATATTCGGCAAGGTAGCAGCACCCAGCCATGGTCGGTATAGGCTGGGAGTGCTCGCAAAGAAAGCCTCGCTTTGAAACAGCAGTTACTATTCAACAACGCGCTGCAACAATGACAGGCCACGAACATGTTCCTCGTGCGAAGAAAAAAGAATGTATGTTGTATTATTTGTAACGTTCTTAAGACTTCAACAATATGTTTTTAGTTGCGAGGCACGGATGTAAACACGCATGTAAGTAGTAAACAGTTATAGAGCGAACGTTTCCTTTACAGGAATTGGAGGAGGAGAAAAATACTTTATTCAAAAAAAAAATTCAGGGCTTTGATGATGGTCGCTTGCTTGAGCTTGCGCCTTCTGCCCAAGTAATGATTGAATTTCGTGCTTTTTCTTCAAGGGACCGCATTAAGATCTCCCATCTCGTTTCTAAGGGAGCTGGAAAACGCTCTCTGGGTGGGGGAAGGCGCTTGCATTCCCAAAGGATGTGGCTTTGTTTTGCTATGGTGTTCTTGTCGCAGCTTTTGCCTATTGGGTCAACCACCCCTCCATTTGTGAAGATCGCTACTATGAAGTGTGGTAAGTGTGTTTGAATTCGGCGGAGGGCAGTGACTTGCACTCTCGTGAGGTTGCTGTGTGGTATAGGTTCAGCCACTCGAAAATGGCTCAGCCACTCGAGGAGTGGAATTGGTCAACCTCCACCTTTCCGAAGAGTTAAATGGAGTAGAATTAAAGGTGATTTCCACACTCTGAAATGGAGTTGGAATGGAATGAAGGGCCCCACTCCGCAACTATGATCCATGCCTACCTCGTTCCTTTTCTTACCATTTACCCCGGAAGCTTTACAACTTCACAGGCGGCTGTAGGTCCCGGGTGTTCTTGTCACTGTTCTGAGCAGTTCACCGCGCAACTCTCCCGCTCTGTTTGACTAACCAACCATAAAGCCATCGCGAAGTCACGGTGGCGCGTGAAGCAATTTTACAAATTTCGTGGGAATTTCGAGTGTCTCACGATGCCGGTGACCTGAAATGTAGTTACGCGGCCATGGAGTGGCTCCGGAATCTGTCGACAAACTTGAGGTCTTGAGCCCTATTGCACAGTTATGTGCTGCTTTAATATAATGGATGCACAAAACTTCACATTTTGAATAAATCAAATCGGCTGAGCCTTCTCTAAGATAGGAAAAGGTCATCTCTAAGGCATCAAAAAAGTCGCGAAGGCGGTTTGCGAAGTTGTAAACAACACAAAATTTTCTAAAGTACCAATATGTTTTACATTGCTTTGAATGCTGTTCGTTTCCAGTACGTTTGGCTGAGTTCCAAATACCGTAAGTGTATTAACAACTTCGGAAAGGCAGCCCCGCGGCGTACAACATTAGCGAAGTCAGTGAGACGGACCTGAAACCGCGATAAGTGTCGGTGGATAAACGAAAAACAGCCCAACCAGTGCACACTACAAAGACAAGGAGAGTACAACAAAAGATATAAAATAGTCGATAAGCCCCGGAGCAGTAAAGACAGAAAGCGGGAAGTGGTAACGAAGGGTTAGCAGCGACCAAACGAAAGCAATGCCCAGAACGCCTCCGGGAAGGTGGAGGAGGCGACATCTTGGGAGAAGGACCGAAAACGGCGGCCCAGCGTTATATAAGAGGAGCAGACGGACGCAAACGACCAAAAGAAATTTCCTCCCAAACTAGCAGTTCGACGTCTGCCGTCTGGAAGCAGAATCTCTGGGGACCCATGTCTTCATGATAGATGACCAAGAAATGCCATTACTCGGATATTAAATGTCGCTCATAGCCGGCCCTTGGGGTGCTTTCTGTTTCATCGATTCTTATCTGCAGCACTCTATCGTATCAATCAAAGATTGACAGGCCGAAGGCACTGACACTCCTTCTAATGGTCACCACTTCTCTGTTAGGCGTGTCTGCGGCTGACGACGCACAGCGTAGCGTGGCCTTCTAAGAAGTAGCAAAAAATCACTTGGACAAGAAATTTCTGAACCCCTTTCCGGGAGTAATGCTAGGACGGGAACTTCCGGGTTTTGCGAGGTCGTACAAACAGCGCAACTATATTTGTTTACGCTTTGACGTTTTGAGATCTTAACGTGTTTACAAGTTCGACGAGACAACCTTTCCGGTGGAGCGGTGCAGAGTTACAGCGCATTTTAAGAGCTCACATCCGCAAAAGGGACCGCTAATCTACATATTATGACAGCTGCGTATAAATTTTCTTCCCCGTTTAGCTCGTCCTAAATTTTTTACTACCTGGGTTATTTCTATGCTTTCACAATAGGTGTACCAGCTAGCTGTAGAGACTGTGCAACGTCCTCACTACGTCGGTAGTCTATAGGCAAACAAAGTATAACAGTGAATGTATCCGAAAGCCCTAACTTGAACTTTTACCTTGAGTAAAATATTTAGTACGGAGAGACCTCAATTTTCTTCTACATCCGCTTCTTCAATGCACCATATCTTGACGTAGCTCTGAGCTTCCTGGAGTCTTCCTGGAGTACTAAGGAGCCCGTCTGGTTGTCACTCGCCATTTCTGTTGAGAAAAAGTTTTTTGTTACATTATGAGACAGAGTAGAAATAGACCATTGACGTACCGGTTGTCCCAATATAAAAAAACATAATAAAAAATACAACACTCCAGAGACTAACTCTCGTATTCTCATACAAGTTTTGACTCGAAGCTTATCCTCCACTTCTCCGAGTTGAATTCAGCGCCGCGCTCGGCTAAGATGCCACGCTCCATGAGGATTATCTTGGGGTTCAAGTTAATAATAAAAATTGGGCCCTTCGGTTAACATCCTTTCTTCCCGGGGGGTATCAATGTAGCATAGTGACGACTCGTGCCGGGGGGTGGCGCTGCCATCCATTTTCTAGAGTCGAAATTGAGTGCTGGTTGAGTGCTGTCTATAGCAATGTTGTGGATTACAAGTGTAAAAAATGTAACGAAAATAAAACAAAAAGGAAAGAACAAAAAAAAAATAAACTAAGAAAGAAGTACCGAGAGTATAGAGTACAACCTAACCCAAACATATCCTGCTACACAATATGCACAGTCACGGCGTGTTGTATAAGCGACATGTGAATGTCTAGTGCCACGTGCCTCACGAGAACAGTGTATATCTTACCGTCACTGTATGAAATGCGGAGCAAGCAAGAACCTTGCTTATAGCGGAAAATAAGACACCCGAAGAATGCTGCACCCTCTGATAAACGCACACTAAATAAGGTACAGGGCGCATTAGGAATGAATCGTCTTTCAAAGATACTGCATGAAGTCACTAGACACAACTAGAGGCAATCCAGAGGGCCCGAGAAAGGGCGGAACATCACGGTATTCCGGCCCCGACTTGGACGCGGCCAGCGGCTTCCGCGGGTCCCCCGATAGGGGCCTTCGCTGAAGCCCCTCAGGGTCAAATAAAGTTCATTGTCTGTCTGTCTGTCTGTCTGTCTGTCTGTCTGTGTCTCACGTTGCTGTGCAGCCAAAATGAAGTCCGATCTAAAAATAAGAGCCTGATCTTTCAGTCATTAGCTGCTATATTTAAAAAAATTAACCTCTTTGTTCGTGATCTGCTAACTTACCTTGACATACTTACACATGCTTCACCACTTCAACTGTGTTCAGCAACTGCAATAAAACAGCCCAAACAAGCATAGGAGAATGTTGAGTTTCAAATATCAGTCCTAAATTGTAAGTCAGCCCTGATACCAACTCCGATCGTCATTGCGAAGCTAAGATAATGGAAAAGAGCACTGCGGACACACGTAAATGATTCATGAATGATTAATTTATCTCTGGCTTCTGAATACCTGCATGCGATCCCCATACTCTGTGAGCAAATATTTCATACAGTGCTTTCTTTTGCGCACAGTGCAATAGTCACTGTTGTACTGAAAATTCAACAGTCCATACCCTGGTACAGAATTAGCGAGGTAATAAGGATATCAGCCCATGTTATACCATTTCTAAAACAAAAGTGATCTGTTAGAGATGTTATCGTCCCATTGACTAAATCATCAATAATTCACCTTACGTCGCCACGAAGCTGACACATAATTTGATAGCTTAATACAGTCAAGTAGAGGCAACGCACAAAAATGAGCTTGTACCAGTAAATTTACCTATGCTGCAAGAGGCAGTGGCTCGAAGCCTAGCCGTCCACGACTGATGCATCGACAGCCAAACTTGCGCCATGGAAGAGGAAACGTTAGCGTGCGTTCCGTTAAAGAAAATATTTCTGACACAGTAAAAGTGGTATTCAAAGTTAAGAAATAAACAGTACAAAGGCGAGCAAACACACCCCCATCCCAAACAGCTGCGCACTAGGACACTAACTCTGGTTCCGACACGCGAGAGTATCATCCATCATTCAGCTGGCACGCTTCCTCTGGCACTGCTATTCCCCGGACATATGGGTCAGCGGCTAATGTGCGCCATGCGGGTTGGAGCGACCACCGCCGCCCACCTAATTATCAGTGACTTCCTTTCTGCTCGGCACAACTTTGTCACGAAAGTACGGACGTATTCATCTGTGTCCCGCACGATACGTGCTCCCAGACGAGAACGTATGATCCACTTTGCTGTGAAGCGCTGGCTGGCTGCGACATAAAACGGAGAGACATGAACGCGCGCTTTCTCTAGAGAAAGAAAATGCGCGAGGTATACGCACACGCACACACACCTACCCGCCATGGCTTTAGTGTTGCGTAAACAAACACGCCCGTATGCGGTGCATTGGGTGCACGTTAAAGAACACCAGGTGGTTGAATTAAATCCGGTGTTGCCCACTGCGGCGCGCCTCAATGATATCATACTTTTTTGCACGTAAACCCTGAGAATTTAATTTTTAGCACGCACACCTAATGTTGAGGACCTTCAATCCAGCTGCCCTGTCATATTGCGTGATGTATTACTGTAACTGTCAGACATGCTGAGCTCTCATGTTCATTTGAATGCATAAGGAAACATTTATTTCAGTTCCATGAAGTGGCTGATGAATATTGGAGGTTTCAAATGAAAATAGAATACTATACTTGGTTTCATACGTAGTGTGCACTGCTGTGGAAGCTACACAACAAGTTCGGTAATAAATAAATATTACTCTACGTGTTTCTTGGTAGCACATGTTCACACGAGCCTCCACGTGATGGTGCCGCAACGCACTGAAACTGAAAAAAAAAGAGAAACATGACAATGAAATGCAAAAAGTCGTATAAGACAGTTTGCTTATTTTTAAGAATTCAAATATTTTTCGTTTATTACCGAGCGTAAACAAAGAACACTTTCGTATACTCGCTGGCAAAAAACACCGAAATATTTTTTTGATTTTTTGTATGACCTTACCAACATGAAGCACTCTGGCTGTTGAGCCTCCACAGCGTTGTACGTTATGTGCATAAAACCGAGTGCACACAACTGCTTGCATTTGTATTGAAAATGAAACTTTTCATTACTTTCGAATATTCAAAAGTAAAGCGTTTCGCAACAACGGAATATTATTGTCTGGATACTGTTGTCCATCCGCTACAAAAGTTTTGCAAGGAATTAGAAGTGAAGAATGACAAAATGTTGGATCACAGCAGGAACAAAATTAGTATTCTTATCTTACGTAACAATGTTATCGTAACATTGCAAGAATGCGTTGCACTGCAATGAACCAGAGTTCAATAGTACAACAAATCTTGGTTCTGAGATTACCGTAGCTTCTGAGAAAGAAAGAAATCCGAAAAACAGACAATGTTGCTACGATACGCATGATTTGTGCGCTGATCGGTCAACCCTCACGACCCCCAGAACAACATGCATGCAGATGTCGACTACGCAACTTCGATTTCTCGCTTGTCGTGCCGTAAAGAACCGGCTGAAAACAAAGAAAGGTCTTAAAATACATTATCTGTCAGCGAACCAGCATTTATTCATTGTTTTCAGCACGTTCACTCTGCAGCTTACTACTTTTACTTTTTTTATCGCATTGTCTTGTTTTTCAGAGCATCTGGGCCGCAAGCAAAACCGGGAGCTCACGAAGCGCTCAGATCATAAAATATAGGGCGAGTTGGTTTTAGATAATAGAAGGAAATGAGAAAGAGGGAAAACAAATGTTTCTGCCTTGAAAAACAGGCTATACAGAAGTAGGCGCTGAGAAGAAATTCCGACCCAGCTTGAGGGCGAATCCTCTGAACTACAAGGACCATTTGTTTGAATACACGATCAAGGGATCTCCAGCAGCAGAGTCTGCGGCACTGCTGAAATGCACGCATGACCTTACTATAATTGCTATAAGTTATTATTGCTTCGGTATCAGACGACAAACCGTAGTACTTGTAGTTGGGATACTCAACTTAATTGTCTCTAATATCACTAACGGACAAGGTTAAATCTGCCATTGGCACCGGTAATGGCGTTGGTGGTGTATATATTGACTTTACACGAGCTTTTTATCCAATTGTGCACGAAATTTTTTTTCCAGAAACTGGAGTCATTCGGTGTGTCTTGGCCCCCATTAGAACAAATTCGTAGTTATCTGCATGATCGCGAACTAAGTACATAAGTAGTACACAATACATAAGCTTGGTACCTCTTCTAACTCCTAAAACATCAACTTCCGCGTGCCGTAGGGGTCAATGCTAAGCCCGCTTTTATTTCTTATCCATATCTATGATCTTCCGCAAAATATTGTACATTCTTCCTGTATACTTCATGTGGACGACGCTATTATAATAACCACCGATAAAGAGGTCAACTCGATGTTGTTTAATCTAAGTACCGACTTGGTAAATGTTGTGGGCTGGTTCAACATAACCATAATAAAAATATAAATGCCAAAAAATCGAACTTCGTTATATTTTCGTCAACTAGCCGAATTATTCCTAACAATCCCTTTGCCTACGTGGGCGATACTCGACTTCATGCGACCTCTACGGCAATGTTTAGACTAGATGAACATTTAATCTTTAACTCTCATGTCTCACTGCTTACGTAAAAAGCACCGTAAGGAATTCAAATTTTACCTAAAGTTCGTCCTTTCTTTTGTATTAAAATTTGTTGTCGCTTTATTGTGCATTATTTCGCAGAAATATGGCCTATTGCTTATTAGCATGGGGAACCACGTAAGTTATTCATTTGTTAACCCATCATTCCCTCCAGAATCAAGCAATAAGAATAATAATCTTCAGCAGTTTCATGTCCAATGCGTCCTACTTACTCTGGTCACATGACTTGTGGGTTCAAAAACAAAAGGGATACTTTCTCGGCATCCTTATATATAGCTATGCGAATAGAAAGCTTCCAATTCCTTTACTACACACTAAACAGTTTCCTCTTGTATGACGAACTCGCTTTGCAAAATTAAACAAGTTTCTCTTACATAAACCCAGGACTAACTATGAAAATTCTACTGCAAACTTCTCATCAGAAACATGTTGGAATTCCTAGCCTGTAGGTATCACGAAGGGATCCTTCGAAATAATTAGAAAGGCTTTGCGCTCAAGCCTGGTAAACTCAGAAACACATCTTAATATTCATAATAAGCGCTCTGATATTTATGTATGTTTTAGTTATTGCTTAACTGAACATTTTCTATAACTCAATTTTATGTGTTTACTAATGTTTACCAAAAACGCTGCTGTCTGATGTATGTTTTCATAGGAGGTCTCACTCTCAGTGATGTGACTGAGAGTGTCTCTATTTATATGTAACATGCAATGCATCCCATGTACTACGATAATAAAAATCTTGCAATCTTGAAATTTAGCCGAAAAAGGAACTCGGAGCTTTCCGCAGAGCATTAAGTTCAACTACATAGTTGCTAATTTAAATTACACAGGACTACGTGTCAATCAGTATAATTTGTGACATACTTCATGGAATCGACGGAACTTAACATCACATCAGAAGGCCCTGCAAGGGCTACCATGGCTCTTGAGATGCACTGGCCTGGGTGAAAGTGACTAAGCGGAATGCTCTTCATGTTTCTTTTTTTTCCTTTTTGATCCCCCATTTCGCGCTCTTTCTTAACCCTATTCACCCCGCCGCAGTGTAGGGTAACAAACCAAAAACTCGAATTTGGCTCATTCCTCGATCTTTTCTCTTTATACATACTACCCGGTCACACACTGTCTTGGTAGCATTGCTAGCGTTGTTGTCCTTATAAAGACATATTCTGCATGGCTGCAAAAGAGTAGCACATTAATTGACCACAGTACTTCTTTTGACACATACAGAAGTTCCGAGTAGTACCAACAGTAGTGTACTGGAGAGTTATAGTAGATAAGTGCTAGAGCATCACAATTTATTCTACAAGGCATGTACTTCAAGAACGTAGCTGAATTTTCTTTAGTTTATTACAGAGCCCGAACCTGTTCACAACATGCTTTTTTCTGACATAATTTTTGCACTTTCATTGCTATAAAAATGCTTATTTTTGCGAATTCGCGAGTAGGATATCCTTTGACAGTACAGGTGCTACAAACGCCTATAAACACGGTATGTTTTGTCTGGCGGTTGCACGAGATATATTATTACTAAGAAGAGTGGGAAGATAGTGTACGCAGGGAAGGATAGCCTACAGCGATGGGATTAAAGATGGCAGATAGAAAATTACACGTGTCATGTCACTTTATTCGCAAGTAGTTGTCTATATATAACACTGCTTCAGTGGCACCTGTAAACACCTTATGTTCCAATTCATCAACGTTAAGTTAGGTTACAACGAGGGAAAATACGTTTAAAAAGTAAGACGAAACGTTTGTCTCAGTCGTACCTCAAAGTAAGTCGAATTTATTTATGCATCAGGCATTTCTGGCCACTCGTCAAGATGACATATACGGTTAAAGAAACGATTTACTTTCTTCAATGGTTCATTTTAATAGAGTAAATATTTCAAAGGCAGCTTCACCCGTACTTCTTCGACATTACTGACTACCCTGGACGGCTAGCAAAATGTATATGAGTCAAACCTGCGTAATTTGCTAAGTACACTTTTACATTGCAATACTTGAGTTATGGAATAAGAAACAGCCCAAATATATGTAGGTAGTGAAACATTTTGAAACGGCTTTCTTACCAAGCAAATTTTTGTGCCACTTTTAGCAATTTCCGATAAAACCCTTACATTTCCTTTCGTTTCTGTCGTACAAATGTACCTCAAATGCACTTCAGTTATTTTTCTATATATCCATGTCTGAATTATAACTTTATGAACTCAAGATATTATTAGTACTTAGTTATTACCCTACTTTATTTACAGCAAGAATATTTGTCTGTGATTAAATGTATAAAATAATTTTTGTATTTGTGTAAGCACTGCAACTTTATCTCTCAGCTGGACAACCAGAAAAGCATGGTAATCCATCTCACTTTTTCTTCAATGTGCAAAACATAAAGGAAGGCGAGATGTTCTCTATCCACACAAATAAAATTTACACGCTGATAATACAAGGACCTGGTTACATCACTCTAAGCGCGAGCAGACTACGCAAGGGCATGACATCCAGGGTTCTCTTTGTTGTCGAAGAGACGCATTTATTTCCCCAGTTCTCCTGCCATTTGGCGATTATCACCAGGGGCTGACTATAGGCTAGAATTGTCGTGGCACCTTAGAGTTGGGTTATGAGACTTGGCTTACCAAGAGCAAGGGTAGTATCTTCCATCCACTTACGCTGATTCTTATCTCAATCGGATCACGCCTACTATCGGAATGTAGGTGGCCTGACGGTGGCCGACTTTATAGGGCTCCTCGACGTAATTTCGGTGTACCAGATTATGCGCGAGAACGTGGGCTTCTCAGCATTCATTGGGCTGGCATAATCCGAAGCCGGGAATGCTACTGCGTAGAAGGTACTGTAAATTATGGAAAACAACTCGGTCACAAAAACAGGTCAGTATAAGCGCTTCCCTTCTCTCAAAAATCCTAATTTTGGCTGAATACCCTTGTAATAGCTGATATTAAGCGATACTTTTATTTTACAGCGAAGTTGTATACCTCTACCATCTAATGAAATTTTCTTGTTGTTGTAATAAGGCGAAAACTCCCCATACTCTGGCCGATCCCGCAGATAGTGCAATGTCGGGACGACCCCCCGCGGATGTGAAGCAGTCGTTAAACACTCCGCATACGTGGGCTGATCCCGAAGAAAGTACAATGCCGGGCCGTTCCGCGGTGTAGGTGAAGCGGGCGTTAAGCACTCCCCAGACGTGGGTCGATCCCGAAGATAGTGCAATGCTGGGCCGACCCCCAGCGGAGGTGAAGCAGTCGTTAATCATTCCCTATACGTGGGCCGATCCCGAAGAAAGTGCAATGCCGGGCCAACCCGCCGCGGAAGTGAAGCAGGCGTTAAGCACTGGCACACGTTGCCGATCCCGAAGATAGTTCAATGCTGGGCCGACCTGCGGCGGACTTGCAGCTCGCCATTAAGGGGCCTATATGCACAGCTTCGCTGGTCATCCTTCTTCACAGAGTGGACGGGTACTAAATTTTTTTTTTACATTCACGTAAAGTTATATGGTTCTTCTGGCCTATTGCGTGCTTTTCTACGATAGGGCTGGTAACAAATGCGCGTCCGCATTTTGCTACTGTGCCAAGCTCAGAGGCGACCATTCGAGCTAAAAACTTTTCTTGAATTCTCCCTAAGACTTCCATTTTAGTGATTGGCCGACATGGCTCAAAAGAGGACAGTACCAATATGCGTATTGAGTCGGCGTATACGCATAGCCAAATGTACTACCACTGTAAATATGCCGGTCCTCCATCGGGTCTCTGCGGAATAGCGCAACGAAACAACAAATCCTACATGAATATCCGACTGTAACAAATATACGTCTTAACTTGCATAATTTCTTTAACGAACCGATTTCATATCTTTGGAGCTTTCTGCCATATTGAAGCGAGTAGCATACTTTGGTGTTTTCACCCGTCTTCTTACTGGAACTGGCGTGTTCGTCACCGAACGACTACTAATTTGAGACTCACGTGCTGTACCAGGATAGCTTTGTGAATTCAGAAAGTATAGAGTAATGCGGTTTGGCTTAGATGATGTTGTCGAACGTGGCTATTGTCATGTTTTCATGCTGCTGAATATTTTCTTGCCTTTTGGTCCATGCTCCGGACTGGGCTAGGACGGACGTCGTTATGAAGGACTTAAATTAACTTGGACCTCCTGCGGTTAAAAGTTCAAAAAGATGCTCACGAGTTCAGACTAGGGAAGTGGTATTTCAAAACTTTATTTTAATTAACTTTCTGGTAATAGGTTGATTAGTAGCAGATAGAATAGAGGTGAAAGTTTTTTTAAAGTTTTACAACCAAATCTCATCCCTGATAGTCAACGTGGCATCACGGGTGTTCAAGTAAATTTTGCATATTTTGGCGATTGGGGCCTAATGAAAGAATATAAAACACATTAAGTTCAGCCTTTTGCTCCTCTAGAACACAATGCAGTCTATATTTCCTCGGTAAAAAATACGCCTGAGCTGACGATGGCAATATCCATGACGTCCCTGCAATCTTGTCCGCAAACTTCAATGTGACGTCGCCTCCCATCTTGTCTTCGGCTTTTTTCTGGCTTATACAAAACGCCTTCTCATTGTAATGCAGGCTCTTATAACATTGTAGAAGTATGATTTAGTAAATACGGCTCAAATAGGTTTTCTCTTTAGTGTTTTTTCAATGCTCACCCAAACCACGGCACTCCAGCCTTCTTGAATGCAACGCTTACCATAGCCTTTTCCCTACCGAAAAAAAGACTGCAAGCATGTAAATTAGTAACTGTTCCAAAAATATTGTTTCGCAGTATTTCAGGAGCTCAGAGGAAAAATTCGGTGCCCTTCCACTCTCTGATGACAGGGTGAGCAGCAATGCTGTGTATCTGGGCCCCTTAACGCCTGCTTCACCTCCGCCGCTGGTCGGCCGGCATTGCACTATCTTCCAGATCGGCCCAGGCATGGAGAGTTGTATCTACGAACGGACACCATCCTTGGGGACCAAGCCCTCAACAGCTTCGCAGTAAAAATTGTGCAACATCAAAAGCATTTACAAGCCAAACAACCGTGTCCTCAAATGTGGACACAAGTTGTGAAAAGATCTCGTGAACTATTCGCAGGCGTTTTCTTTTATTTAACGGCCGCCTCAATTTGGTGTTTTCCATTACAAGTAGGGCAAACTAAAACTATGTGACAATCTTGTATGAATTTAATGCCACGGAACTTCTTCCTGAGGTGTAACTGGCTTCAGTATTTGTCCACACATGTGGACACTGGCAGTGGACAGGAAGGTTTGCGCGAGCGCACGTAGTCATTTTTCTACAGCCACCTCAGCCAAAATATAGCTTCCTCCTTTTTAAGTCCAGAAAACCATAGTTCACGCTAAGAAAGTCTCGCAATTTTATTTCCTCGCTACTTTTCGCTCAGAACTAGCCGGCTTTAGAGATTCTCTACAAATGTAGACACGGGCCGCGAAGAGGGTATTGCTGCCGCCATCTCGTGCCCTCACGCTTCGCAAAGCAATGCCGTAGCAACTAGGCCACCATGGAAGACTTTTAGTTTCGGCATTATGTGGAGTGCGCTGACAGAACACAAGAGGTAGCCCGTACTGTTAATTACTTAGCTTGCAGGAAGAAAAACAAACATATATTAAAGACGCAGATTGTACAAGCAGGCTCTTACTCGAGCATTAACTTACTCAGAAGAAATATGCCACTTGAGGGTCCTCCTTTGCTGGGGCTCGCCTGCGGTCAAACTAGCGAAAAAAGATACAAGAAAACATAACTAAACAAAGTTACGCTATGTGATTTTATATAGGTCCGTATCGACTTGCTACATCTACGTAAAAAGCCACGAAATTTTACATCGAAAACGAACAATACTATTTTCACAAATAATTAAAAACAGCAACGCGGAAATACCCATATTCAAGTTTCCGTAGATTTTGTTCCTCTCCAAATAGCGGCAATCAGGTTTGTGATGATGATGATGATGATGATGATGATGATGATGATGATGGCAACATTATTTTACCGCCGGATAAGGAGACCTCTACTCCCCGTCCCCGGCACACAGGCCTTGGGGACAGGGGCCGGAAGCTCCACGATTAGAAGCAAGAGGTCTTGACTCTTCGCAGCTTCTTCCGCCAGGCGGATGGTAGGGTCCTCGCTCCGCAGCAGGGCTTTCCACGCCTCTGCAATTTATGTTTGCTGTATCCCCTGGTGAGCCAGCGCATTACCAGATTATATGATCGAGGGTCCCTCTCGCCCCACAGTGCAGAGGTTACTGACGTGTTTAGCACATTTGCTTAGCATTGTGCATACGAATAGTTAGAAATATTAGCGTGTGTGCCAGAACATCATAACATTATTTTATATGTGAAAAGATAGATAATTCAGATGATGAAGGAGCGTGCAAAAATACGATGAAGCGCAGCATTCATAAGTGGCTTTAGAAAACAGTTTAGGAATTACGGCATAATTTACTCGACGCGATATCTTTTTATTGGCGCGTGCAATTGCTCAGTTGATAATGATAATGCGTTGATGATGCACCTCATGACAGTATGCGCTCGGAACTGCCAGCACATGCCACATTGATGACGCATTGAGATTTTTTAGTTGCTGGTGACACCAGGCCATGTCCACTTCAATACCTTTACGGCTCGCTTCTCGTGCCAAGGACGTTAGCTTCCAAGTACTTTTGCGAGAGAGCAAATCAATAGCAAGAAAGACTATAATCGCGAGGAACACACTACTGGGACAGGCTCTAGCTTAAGTGAAGCTCTATTTACGGAGCTTGAAATACCTTACCAAAAGTTCATGCCGCCAAACTCTTCTTTCGGAATAAATAACACCTTGTTCTGGAATATGTCAAATTTACAAAGAGTAGGCGCGCTTTTTGGGTCTTTTGCGTATGAATCACAAAAAGAGGGTGGCGAGACAGGTTAGAGCACCTTACTCAAGGCAGGCCTTAATTTTAATGATGTATGTTTCCCGACGTAAATTACAGCTTGTGATAAACGAGGCAATTTGAAACGGTGGAAAAACTGCTTGGCGTGCTTAAGTACTTTTTTTTCGTTAAGGTTTCATTATATCTCCGCTGTATGAGTGCGCCCAGGGTGCAAGCTGGAAATTTGGGGGACTATACAGAATGGTTGTTAAGATCCATCAACCTTTTCATCCGTAAACATGTGCAGAAACCTAATAATGAGAAACTGCTATCGAAGTGTTTTGTGTCAGAATTATGATTTAGAATCTTGATCAAGTTTGTAAGCAGTACAGACACTAAAAATAGTCCCCGGTATCTAACAATGTCGACGTTAATACAATTAGCAATGAAGCAATGTGTCAATAACCCGTATACCGACCACCAAAACGCTCCATATATGAGGCGTGTAGTGCAGCTGGTCTCGTCTCGAGTGTTTCCCTCTGGACACGCTGCTCCCTGTAGTGGCGGCGCCATTAACTCCGCGTGAAGTCGTTTGCGTGGCCTCCAAGATTACATCGGTGGCTTATGATGCAACAGACATGCACACACGGAAAGCGCATTCGTGCCTGTCCGCGTGTGCCATGTAGTGCTGCCAGACTCCTTTCTCGCGCTTTTTACGATGATAATTATTATCATGTATATTGTCAGCTGCTCTGAAACTAGATGGTGACGTACAGTTCCGTAGCCTGCTCGAACTACATCTATCGCAGATAGCACTTTGCCTATCCGTTCTTGATCTTTTCATGCTTCACTACGGCCTCTGTCTCTATATTGTACAGTTACCTGTGCTGGTAACAACTCCGTCTAGTACTCTTTTCGTTCCTTTCTACTACCAATACTTCTACTACCGATCTCGACAGCCGACAAGTTAATGCTTCCATCCGCTTTAAATCCCTCTGACACACTGCGACATCTAGCGGCACCAAAGCTAAGTTCGCACGTCTCCTCCGAGACGCACGGCGTGCCTGTGCGTATCAGCTGTATAATGTAGCTGGGTTGAACTCTCGCGACTCGCTTTAGAGATCCTGCTTCTCTTAGCGGTGCTGCTGCAATATTCATGGGTGGTCTCGGAGATGCATGGCTCGCTAGTGCATGTGAATACTGAGAAACCTTCTCTCGCTGCCTGCGTGCATTCGTGGCGCTGCGTGGTAAAACGTCCCGCTGCTGTGGTGAGGAAACCACGTGGCGGGTGTTTGATTCCAACCAGTACAGTAGAAACTGTAAATAGCCTATTTTTTTCATTTAAGAATGCCTTAAAAGATTTCTTAAGAAAAACACACCGCAAACAGGGTGCAGTTCCCAATAAATGCTAATCGCAGTAAAAAAATCAAAGAAACTAATGGACTGATTCCAGCTTGAGGAGCTTGCACAAATGCAATTGTTTTGTTAGAAAAACAACCCGAGTTATTTCCACTGCACTGTTGCTACGAGCATCGATGCATGCCTCTAACTCCACTGTTTCATGGTTGTCTAGTATGCAAGCGTTTGCTATGCGCACATTCTAATTTTCAAGTTAACGCAAGTTTTTATGACCTTGCCAAATATGAAACATCATGTAAAATCTTGTCATCGCTGACAACACGTCCTGATGGAGAGCACAAAGAAAAAAATATGGCAGTGGCTTAGCTCGGCTATGCCAGGATATACGTAGCGAAAGCTAAGGCACAGCATGCTTAGCCTTGGTTAATCTTGATTGCAAGTCCAGGTCAATCAGGCTGCCTAGTTATGTTGCGGTGTTTAGCCAATCGTTCTGAGCGTTGTTCATCTGTTTCCTGGGCGATTCGTTTCCTCTTTATCCCGTTCCGATGTCGATTCAGGCCTCCTCTTGCTTATCAGAATTGTCGCCGTCCATACTGCCGCCTCAACTGTGGTTGCGGCGCACGCGAGCTCTCCTTTTCACTCCTCCGACATGTTATCAGGCATGCGACGCAGCTGGCGAAGAGAGCAGAGGCGAGCGCAATGACGAGGAACGTGGTGTGACGTCATACCAAACGGCAGTGACGAAAAGGCGCGGCGCTGCGCAGCGGCGCGCCACCTGTGGATCGGTGCTACTAGTGGCGCATGCGCAATAGTGACTAGGGAGCGAGCGAGAGAGAAATATCCGCGGCGAGGCGTGCGTTGTGACGTCATGATCCTCCTCGGAGCACCGTTGCCGTGAAATTGCCATTTCGCGGCCAGTAAAACTTTCATTTTAAAATTGAGTACTCATTTACTGAGGCTGGCATGGTCATTGGCGACGAACTGCGCCAACAGGAGGTCGAGCCTTTCACGCCATCAGCGCACACTGAACACTTTATTAAAAAAAAGTTCATATTTTTTGCTATGGATTTTCACCGTGCAACATCCTGGAATGTGTTCTGCAGGTTCACTTTAGGCAGCAAAGCCAAATCGTCAGCATTGAGAAGTACAGCCCTCCCCTAGTCGTGTTTGACGCCTCGATTTTGCGAAACCCTTTTGTCTCGCGCTCTGCAGAACCAACGAGAATCGCGAGAGCAGCATGTGAGGCTCTCCACGTACGCGCGCAAGAATCAGCTGCGTGGGGTACGCGGTGGCCGCGGACGCATCACGTACCGTTCCTGTTGAGTTCTGCACATGCGCACTTTGCAGAACGTAGCGATCTCATGTACGCAACGTACGCAGCACTAAAATTGTCTAATAAAATAAAGAGCAGAACAGCACGGCTTAACCTGATTCATTACATGTAACACGCCCTTTGCTTCTGGTCGTGTGTCCCTGCTATTTTCGTGACCGGACTGAGTAGTCTTTTCGTACTTTGTTTTGGTATACCGTTCTTAAGGTGATATAAATTAGGCAGTGTAACATCCCCAAACCTAACACTTGGTCATAAGGGACGCGGTAATGCATGGTACCGGATTAATTTGAAGCCTCCTGAGGTCATTTAATGTGCACGAAAAAATGGTGCAAGGGTGTTTTTGCGTTCCGCATTCATCGAACGGTGGTCGCTGCGGCTGGCATTCGAGGCCGCAACATCGTGCTCAGCAGCACAACGCCGTGACCACTGAGTCACCATAGTGGGTAGGTGTGCGCTTCTTGCTTCCGCGCATCTGTTACGTTACTTTACCTCAGTAGACTACAGCACGATTTGTATGTCGGGCCACGACGTTATATTAATCGCTCTGGTATAGACTAAACACTGAATGCCTGAGCAATCGGCATGGATACGAGCACGCCACCACGACTAAAACAACGTAAATGATGAGCGGTACTCATCCAGGACTGGCCGTTACGCCACTCTATGAACCCGATGGGAACAAAATTGTTTTTCTGTTTAACATTCAGGGAGCATTTCGCGTGTATGCAAGAAATTGTATTTTTAAACGGGACACCCGGGTGCCAGTGGAAAGGTACCTGTACCTGAATTAAAAGAACAACAACAGAATTTGGTGGCAGGGACTTCCCTGGATTTCCCATCCCTAGTTGCACCTTATGGTTCCGGCGATTTGCACTGACCATTCCAAGAAAGCGACGCGAATAACTGAAAACTAGCTCAGATCACGCTCACATTCCGCGAATGTAAATATGCCCGGGGAATCAGTGATGATCCGTGCTGGATAACAGAAAAAAGTGTCAGCCGCAGCTGTCAGAAGTCACACAACAAGCCCTAGAACTTCAGCCAGAATGCAGGCTTCGATGGCGGAGGAAAGTACAGCCCCCCTGCACGAAGAAACTTGATATAATAAAAAAAAACACACAAAAGTACAAACCGCTTTCTATCGATTGGTGAAAACCAAATTCTATGCTGCGGGGGAAAGAAAAAAAAATAAACAGATGTAAGTGATGTGGACATACCTTTGCAATGAACCTTCCGTTCTTCAACGTCTAGTGTGTTTGTGCTTCGCGCTTCCTTCGTTTCTTTGCTTTCAAATGTGCTGTCGTGCATAAAAGATAATCTCCCCTCAAGCTCGTTGCCTATTGCACGCTTCGCATCGCGTCTATGCGCGCGATGAATGCGGAGATGGCGGGTACTACGCGCTAGCACGCATAAAGCTTTGCCTTAATCGGATTTTGTGGTGCCCCTCATGCCTTTTGCAAATGGTTGGGGAAAATGTGCTGAAGGGGTGGGGGAGCGTACCCAGTATATGTCTACACGATGGCTAGTTCCGTGCATATGCGAACGTCAACGCGCATCTTTTTTCCTTTTATACACACAGAGCACTGCGATACATGGAGGCTGCCACAACAGCCCATGTAAGACATTCAATCCGATTACAGTCACGCGAAAAGCGGAGGCGCAGAACCAATACTTACCAATGGCACACGTATGATTTTGCTTAGGCAGTCCTTGGTTGCGATTAAACGTACTGAATGACATCAGTCCTAAGGACGTGCATAGCTTTGTTCGCGTCTCGCAACCATTGCATGCATTCTCTTCCACTGCACCCGTCTTTTCCAAGGCACAATCCGCATGTACAACACCGACGTCATGAACGCTCGTCGGTTAGCCTTGATCTGCTAGTATATACTTGTCCAGCTTAGTGAACTTGGGGTCGTGCTTTCAAGTTTAACTGTTTGGCATGCGCTTACTCAGTGAGACAATTTGGCGAGGTTCATGCAAACGTGAACATCTCCATTTGTCAGTTCGTAGCCAGCAAGGAAAATTACTGGACATGGTGTTATTCCCCTCTTGTATAATGCATCACCGTAGTCTTCCGTTGGGATATGGGCCCGATAAAGGCAGTTTCACATGGGTGCAGTGGAAAGTGTGGTCTCAGTCGCAATTCCTACTTTACTCGCCCCTGTCGGATGCAAATTTACACAGACTGACTACGGCATTGTGGTATGTACATGAAGAGTGAAACCGCTCCGTTGAGCAAATTCATGACGTGTGGCAGAGTAACCTGTGCGGTGATTTAATATTTTCTAGGCTGACAATATAAGTACCACCGTTCGTTCGCACTCGAACTGCAACATGAAGAGAAGAGAAGCCATGCGAATTGTTTAGTGATGAAGGTCTACGCAAATGACGAGCAGCGCCTACGCCAAATTGAAGTATTATGTTGCCTATCCTTCTCTACATAGGCACATATATTGCACGTTTAGTTAATATGTAAATTTCGACTAATACTCAGTTTGGCATCAGACATCTACAGCACTTTTATATAAAATAAAAAAGTGCTGGTAGGTGGACAGGGCAGGACCTAATCAATCAATCAATCAATAAGCCCACGTCTTCGGTTGGCACTCACTAAAATCAAGCCGCGTTACATTCGAGTAGGGGACCCCGAAAAACGTGACGAATTGTTGGTGCTCGGTATCGGCGCTTTCATCCGACGTGTGCATCGGCGTTAACGATTTCACAGACCCTTTATTATGCGCAGTGTTCAGACTCTACAACAACGCGGCCTGCTGAACCAGAGCCGCGATCAAAATCATGTGCCTCGCTTACTTCCCCTTTTCCCCTTTTTCAAACGTGCGGCGTTCGTTGGCGTGCTTCATTGCCGCGTCGCCATGCTATCGTAGGTTTTCGCATAGCTCTATCTGCGTCGTCATCACGCCTTTCATCATGGCAACGTGGGAAGGAACGATCGGAAGAACAAGCCCCTCTCTGTCTTTGTCGGGCCTGTATTCGTGCCGGAACAAATACAGAGGCGCGTGAGCGCATCTGAGAAAAAGCGCAGGTGGGGCTGGCGTAAAAGAAAACTAAATTATGGAAAGGTACCCCAACATCAGATTTAGAAAGTCATTAATGGAAGTTCCATTTACTTTGGCAAGACGGGTATATGAGAAACTATCCAACAGCGATTGAAGCAGCCTATAAAGCATAACAGCGTTCTAATCAAAATGATAAACGAAAGCTTCAGCACTTAAGTGGTTGTGAGCTTTAAATAATTGATGAGGCCAGCCATTATATAAGATGCAGGCAATTCGTTTTATTTCCAAGCTACTAATAAACAGATAAAGTATAAGCTCTGCACGCTTTTTGAGAATTTCTCTGTAATCTCACAGCCACTTTCATCCTCATCAACGCGAGCTTGGCGGCACGCTGATCGAGCACGTTCCGTGACTCACAGATGTTAAGATTCAAATGAATAGCCCTGAGAAGAAGGAAACGTGCTACAGTAAGTGCCTCGCATGTTCTCACGTAAACACTAACAAATACGCCAATGTTCGTATATATATACATATCCATATATATATACATATTCATATATATATATATATATATATATATATATATATATATATATATATATATCCCAGCTGAAATGTCTGCTGCTGTTCATATATATATATTTTATTTTATTTATTTATTTATTTAATAATACTGTCAGCCCATGAAGGGCCTTTACAGGAGTGGAAAATACAAACACATACAAGGATACAGTATGACAACAAAAGCAAGTAAATGAACAGCAGCAGACATTTCAGCTGGGATATATATATATATATATCCCAGCTGAAATGTCTGCTGCTGTTCATTTACTTGCTTTTGTTGTCATACTGTATCCTTGTATGTGTTTGTATTTTCCACTCCTGTAAAGGCCCTTCATGGGCTGACAGTATTATTAAATAAATAAATAAATAAATAAAATAAAATATATATATATGCCGGGATCCGGTAGTTGAGCTAGCACCTGCCCTTATATCACCTAGGCAAGTGTTACGTGCTTCTTACGCACCCGGTGACGCGCATCTTGCCGCCAGTTCCTGTCGTGCTTCTACTTGCGTGTTCAAAGTATGGCCTTCCGTTCAGCGCACTTTATTTCGAGCCTATAGAGTCAGGTGTGCAGGTATTGCTCACTCCCGAGCTGCCAGTGGCGTTCGCTGCACCTTGCAGCTCCAATAACGCACCGTTGCATACCCGCTGCGAGAGAGATCGTTGGCAAATGAAAGTGGCCAGAAAACAACTGAGCCGGAAAAAAAGGAAAAAATAAAAGAACAGGTCTAACCTGTTCGAGAGAACTTGGCATGCTTGGGTGGCATGAGGCGAACTCTGCCCGATGCAATTTCATCTGGCGTTTGTTTCTTTTATTGTTTTTGTGGCCCCTACGAGTACGTGCACGCCTCAGCGGCCTGCGCTTGATGTGTAAGCGTATATGTAGCGAAGCGAGCAAACACGCTCGACTAAATGTCATGCACAGTTGTTGCGCACGGGTGAAACATACAGGGGCGCGCGTATGACGGTATCAGACGGCAAAAAGCAGTGGCTCGTAAATGGAGTTCTCCTTTTACGCGCCCCTTTACAGCACGTATAGTTTATAGCAAGCTAGTTTGTCCGGATTCAAAGAGGAATGAGGTGCGCACTAAGTCTGCACAAGTGCCGAGGTAGAGGAGCATGAGGAGTAGGACACGCACAACGCGTAAACGCACGTACACAGCCATGTACGCCATGCACATGCATGTCAACAAAACTGAAACCTAGGCAACAAAGAAAACAAACAAGCATGATCAACAGAAGACTAGCAATCCTAATTCTAATTTAGTTTCGCCATCATTTTTGCGGATATTCTCCTTCACTGTTTTATTCAATGAGTCAACTGTCTGAAACAAGTGTGTTATTTTTTTTTATGACAAGTAGAACAACTTATTTAGGAGGTTGTAGGAGGGCGACGCAGCTTCTTGTCACTGGAGACGGACTGAATTGAAGCTTAGTCCACAAAGAACAGAAAAATATGTACACCGGCCAAAAGATGGCCGCTAATAACATTGTTACGAAAGGATGAGAGAAGAGAGGAAGAAGAAGATTGGAGATGCTGGCTGTTGCGTGTTGGTGGTTGCCAGTCATCTTAGCTCTTCTAAATCATCCTGTATATGTACTGTAAATATAGTTTTTATATACTCGCAACATCCCCGTAATAGATCATAAGTTAAGTTTGACAATTTAATATTATTTTTGTCACTGGATTGATAGCATTCCAGATGATAAAAACAATGCAAATATTTTTCGTTCGTTTGTTTGTTCGTTTCGTTTTTCTTTTCATTTATGTCTGATACTCACTTCTCTGTTTCTGCGGACAGTTTGATAGGATACTAATACGAGTGACAGCACGCATCGCCTTTACAGATGATGTTCGTCGCAAAGGACCATATAATCGAAAAGGTGCTTCCAAAAGAGTGAACGGTAAGATGTCAATTAAGGCTTTGTGTCCCAATCTTCCGACAACCATTCTCTAATACAAACATTTGGTACGAAAAAGTTACTCTTTCAAGTTAAAAGCACTGACATTATATAGGAACATTGAAGCGCAAAATGCGGGCACTAATTTTTGTGAGTACACATTTTCACCCAGTTAAAGGCAGGCAGAACATTCAATTCTGCAGATGTCTATAAAACCACAATATGTAGGTGCGAATGTCAAACGTTCCTCGCACATGGATAGGTTGTGCGGAGAAAAGCCCACCATGTGCGCCGACCGATAAAGCCAGGCCCATAATTAACTTCAGAACATATCCGGTGATGGCCTCAGCATTGTGGCTTTCAGAGAAAGAATCAACTTTCACTGAGCCCTTAGTAAAGGTTGGTGCGCGCTGGCACCAGACGGAGTGGAACCTTCCTCTCAGGTCCCTTATGCGCCCAGCGGTTCAGTGCACCACTTCTTCGGCATTGTTAACACATCCTCATAGATTTGTTGATGCCATAAGGAAATATGAGACAGAAGCGCAGATAAACAGGCCGCAGTTCACTCTTAATTTTGATGATGGCTTTATGAGCACGTTCAAGGTGCTTTTAGTTAACACAATAAGTGCGTTCATGGTTGTCTCTGTATAAGCCTCGTAGTTTTCCCCTATTTTGTGAATGCGTAAATTATTTGCGGCGTTCTGCTATTAACACAAGAGGGGAAATTGTACTTAGCATAAGGAATCGTTTCACAAGTTCTGTATTCCTATATTGGCGCATTTATAATTTATAGGTTTTGCAAGAAAATCATGTCGCCTATATGCTCCATCCCTGTCTGAGTTTCAATTTCATTTTCCCTTCTTACATTACAGATGAAGGCGCTGTAGAAAAAAGCTGTGCCTGCGCAGCTTGACGAGTTTACAAACCTTATGTTGAAGAAAGAGGCAGTACTGGAACTAACGCAATTTTAGAAAGAATATATGAGCACACCAAGGAATCACCAAATAATACATGGAACAGCAAAACGTAAACGCAAGTAAACGTAAGCCATGTTATTTATATACGTAGTATGAATTTGTCCGCGTGAACAGGAAAACAAATCAAAATTAATACTGTCCGTTGCCAGCAAAGTATTTACTAAGGTAATTGCAAATACAATGAGGAACACCTTAGACGTCCGTCAACCAAAAGACCAGGCAGGATTCCATAAAGGCTACTCAACAATAGACCATATTCACACTATCAATCAGGTGATAGAGAAATGTGCGGAATATAACCAACCCTTATATATAGCTTTTATTGATTACGAGAAAGCGTTTGATTCTGTCGAAACCTCAGCAGTCATAGAGGCATTGCGGAATCAGGGTGTAGACGAGCCATATGTAAAAATAATGAAAGATAGCGGCTCCACAGCCACCGTAGTCCTCCATAAAGAAAGCAACAAAATCCCAATAAAGAAAGGCGTCAGGCAGGGAGATACAATCTCTCCAATGCTATTCACAGCGTGTTTACAGGAGGTATTCAGAGACCTGGATTGGGAAGAATTGGGGATAAAAGTTAATGGAGAATACCTTAGTAACTTGCGATTCGCTGATGATATTGCCTTGCTTAGTAACTCAGGGGAACAATTGCAATGCATGCTCACTGACCTGGAGGCAAAGCAGAAGGGTGGGTCTAAAAATTAATCTGCAGAAAACTAAAGTAATGTTTAACAGCCTCGGAAAAGAACAGCAGTTTACGATAGGTAGCGAGGCACTGAAAGTGTTAAGGGAATACATCTACTTAGGACAGGTAGTGACCGCGCATCCGAATCATGAGACTGAAATAATCAGAAGAATAAGAATGGGCTGGGGTGCATTTGGCAGGCATTCACAGGTCATGAACAGCAGGTTGTCATTATCCCTCAAGAGAAAAGTATATAACAGCTGTGTCTTGCCAGTACTCACGTACGGCGCAGAAACCTGGAGGCTTACAAAAGAGGTTCTACTTAAATTGAGGACGACGCAACGAGCTATGGGAAGAAGAATGATAGGTGTAACGCTCAGGGATAAGAAAATAGCAGATTGGGTGAGAAAAACAAACGCGAGTTAATGACATCTTAGTTGAAATCTAGAAAAAGAAATGGGAATGGGCAGGACATGTAATGAGGAGGGAAGATAACCGATGGCCATTAAGGGTTACGGACTGGATTCCAAGGGAAGGGAAGCGTAGCAGGGGGCGGCAGAAAGTTAGGTGGGCGAATGAGGTTAAGAAGTTTGCAGGGACAACATGGCCGCAATTAGTACATGACCGGGGTAGTTGGAGAAGTATGGGAGAGGCCTTTGCCCTGCAATGGGCGTAACCAGGCTGATGAGGATGATGATGATGATGGTGCATTTGCGGTACGTAGACGTACGTTATGAATACATAGTTCGTGTTCAGTAGCAACTTGCTTTCGTGCATATTAAAACAAATGTTGTTTAACTGTTGCTTGTTCCTCGCAGTGCTCGCGACAGCACGATGGTTTAGGCGAAGCGCGTTTGAGGTTCATGCACACCTGCACAGGTGTACCTCAATACACGCGCTAATAGAGCGTTACGCCGATGTGCGTTTTGCTACCCTTGGCCCGGTGCGCCTGCCAGCCGACGCTTGATACCGGAAAATGGGAAAGAAGCGACTGCTTTGACTTAAGACACGAATGCTCCCTACAGCAGGCGTATCTTATCTGTGCGCGTGAGAAGCGCAGGGAAGTGAAGGTAAAGGCCGATCCACACGACGGACCAAGTCCGCGGGCCGCTCGGTCACGTGATGCGACGTCACGGCCCGGCGCGGTCCGGTCCGGCGCAGAGCACATCCACACGGCGGACCGCATAGCAGACAGCAAAGCAGACCAACCATGCAGCTACACTCTCGGCCAGAGTGTTATCATTGTTATCATTCCGGCTCGAGCCCCACAAAGCCGGGAACTGCTCAACGAGGTATACAAAATGAAAAAACCTCCTCGTCACTCCAAGAGGACACGGTGTTTAAAAAATGTCTGCTGCACGCACGTGTAGCGGAACGGTGGACATGAAACTACTGGCTTGACTGGCTTTTGCTGAGCCGAAAACTAGATTGGATTTGGCTGACGACACTCTGTTGCCGGACAACATTCGTTGGCTAAGCCAAAATCGCTGCGGTTTGCATGCGGTCCGCCGCCAAAACGAAAGCGGGAAAAGCCTCGGCGATTTGTTGGACCGCGAGGGCCGCGGTCTGGCGCGGGCCAACGGCGGTACGCAGGAACTGGTGACGTCCTATCACGTGATGCGCGGACCGCGGTCCAAAAGAGCAATTTGGTCCGTCGTGTGGATCGGCCTTTAGCGGATGCGCTGCAAGGGTCGGCAAGGCTACACAGAACGTACGCCTGCGAACACATCAAACGGCTATTCCATGGTCGCACGTCGGGTGGTTCTACAAGCGTATACTGTTCTGCACCTTGCACCGGCTATCGCAAAACTTTTTGGTTATGTGATGCTTCACTTACCGTGGTAAGAAGGCACCTCAGGCCGCAGTCAATCAATTTAAACGTGAGGTCAGAAATGACATTTTGCCTCCTCGCCGGCGCGCTGTCGTAGTGATGCGCGGCCACCCGAACTTTGTTCGATAAAGCACGATGATTCCTCAAGCGATAATGTGTATGTGCTCATAAACTCCTAATGGATCGCAAATGGGTCGGTGTGTCATACGTACGTGTCTCCAGTGCGTTCTTGCAGTGGAGTGGGAATGCGTACATTATTTTCGTATCGCCAGACGTCTAGCTGGCAAGATCGCCGTGCTGTGCGCAACCGGGGTGCTCGGACGCGCGCGCTCCGCAGCAATACTAAACAAAATCATGTAATCACGATGTCTCAATGCACTACCGTTGCCGAAGTCATGTTAAGAAGCTTATAATGAACTTCGCAAATTGGGCCATGAGGTCAAATCGGCTGCTTCTACCGGCTTTTAAGAAATAAACATGCTTTATCAGGCCAGCCAAATGATCAATTCTCAACTGCAGGTACCGGCCGTGGCCCAATTCTTGCGCGATTTTAAAGAAGGTCAGCTTTATCGCTGGCTTCTACTTAGTTTTCTCTGCTTGGACTTCGTGGGGCGCGCAGACGATCTTGCGAGCTAGACGTCTGGCGATACGAAAAAAATATACGCGTTCTCACTGCACTGCAAGAACGCACACGATACACGTATGACACACCGACCCATTTGCGATTTATTTGGAATTTATGTGCACGAACACATCATCGCTTGAGGACTCGTCGTGCTTTATTGAACAATGCTCGGGTGACCGCGCATCACTACGATTGCGCGCCGGTGAGGAGGCAAAATGTCATTTCTGACATCGCGTTAATTTGATTGACTGCGGCCTGAGGTGCGTTCTTACCACTGTAAGGGAAGCATCACGTAACCAAAGTTTTGCGATTGCCGGCGCAAGGTGCAGAACAGTACGCGCGTATAATCGGCTGACGTGCGACCATGGAACAGCATTTTGATGTGTTCGCAGACGTACGGTCTGTGGAGTCTTGCCGACTTTTACAGCGCATCCGCTAGCCTTCACTTCCCTGCGCTTCTCGCGCGCACAGATAAAATACGCCTGCCGTAGGGAGGATTCGTTCCGTAAGTCAAAGTAGCCCTTCTTTCCCATCTTCCAGGATGAAGCGTCGGCTGGCAGGCGCACGGTGCCGAGGGCAGCAAAATGCACATCGGCGTAATGCTCTATCAGCACGTGTATTGAGGTACACCTGTGCAGGTGTGCATGAACCTCGAACGCGCTCTGTTAAAAGACTTCGTGGTGTCGCGAGTACTGCGAGGGACAAGCAACAGTTAAGCAACATGTCTTTTAATATGCACACAAGCAAGTTGCTACTGAACACGAACTATGCATTCATTATGTATGTCTACATGCCGCAAATGCACCATATGCGCTGTCAAAAGCAGGAATCACTGACCTGCAAGGCTTTCATTGTACAGATACTGAAACGCATCGGTTTCGGCCTGCGATGGCACGTTAGCATGATTCCGCCGAAAGAGCAATATTTCCCGTGGATATTCCTTCATCCGTTGCCATTGCCGTGGCATGGTACGTTGCGTACAGCGTTGCATGCGCGTTCATTTCACGAACTTTAGTTCCTCCTGTCCCACCTGGCCCCAGCAACATCCGGGAGAGCACGGTGCAGATAACGCAGTGCAACAAAACACGGAGACCAACGCAAACCTGCACGCATGGCGCCTTTGCCACGGTACGAAACCTACGGAGCAACACGTGTGAGCGCACAGAACCAAAACAAAGCTGCCATTGTGGCCCGAAAGGTGTGGCCGCTATGGCAAAGAAATAAAAAATGAGCAAGAAAGAGGAGAACCTACTACGTCATTTGCTCCACACTTTTCTCCTAGCGCACGGACGGGGTAGGACCTCTCCTACGTTTCCTTCCTCCATGCTCCTCAGTTTCCTTCCTCCATGGCAGAGTCGAAGACCCCCTGCCTCTTCCCTCCTTCGCTGCCTACCGCGCTGCCGCCACACTTTCCTCCCTATCGCGTGCTCGATTGGACCGTGATCGTAAGTTCGTCTTGCGCCCGGCCAAAAAAGTCGCAGTTGGTGCCGGAGCGCAAAGACCCCTCCCCCGGCCTGCCTGCCTGTCATTCCCACACGGCCTTTCGCGCGACCGAAGACCGCGCGTTTGCTTTCCGCTTTCCTCCCTCGCGCGCGCCAGATGGAGAGGCGATCGTCTGCTTCCATCGCGTGCTTTCTTCACTCGCACATACAGCACACAACGCGCCATTACGGTGTTATCGCCCTTGGACTTTATACGGAACATCACAGTAACGGTGATGACAAAATATGCCTGGAATGTGCGCATAATTGCCATCGTAAAGAAAATGTGTGATTTCATAATGTGTGCGGCCTAGACAGCTTCGCTGGTAATCCGTCCCCATGTATATGCATGTGGCAGCCCCACCAATTTTTGTTTTTTTTATTTCTAGTTTACAATTCAAAGTTGACACTAAGGCAATATTTATGAAGGTATGTACTTCAATCACCCTAGAATGACTAAATAAGCCTACACTCGAGTGTCGGTATGAAGAACTATACGAATGTTGAAGAGACCTTTATTAAGTGAGTGCGTTCAAGGTTAGTGAAGATTGTGTTACCGCGAACTGGCAATAATTTAAAGATGACTAGATTGCTGAGTTGTAAATCAGCATCATAGTTTGTGTATGAAGAATATGTTTTAAACCTCCTATAAAAGCAATGATTTGAGCTTTTTGTTGGGTACGTAATTAGCATGATTATCCCATGACGTATCAGAAGAAAATCAACCCCTTGGTGTTTGAACTGCTCCACTATTAGTACAGTGCGTGAATTTAAAATAATATCTTCAAGGGGTGGGATCAGTTTGTTTTTCAGCCTAAAAAAAGACAGCCTTACACTTAACCTTGTTGACCTTCATTGAATTATCTATGGACCTATGGACCAATACTCGCGAGCTTTCACTGCGACGTTACATTGATCGATAAGTTCGGAAATGTTATTACTGGCGAAACTTATACTTGTATCAAATTCATAGCCCACCAACTTTGCGTTATCATTAATGTTTGTAATATAGTTTATATAAATGTTGAAAAGTAAAAGTCCCAGTGCACTACCTTGAGGGACATCGCATATGAAACGTTTCAATTTATACTGTATGCCCTTAATTAATATCGCTTGTTGCCTAGATAATAGAAATGAATTCAATAATTATAGTGCTTTTCCTCCGAAACCATAGTACTGCAATTTATTTCGCGAGATTTTAAATCCACGATGTCAAAAGCCCTTGGAAAATCAACAAACACACGAATGAAAATAACTTTGTTTTCTAGTTGTGTTATTTATACTCTTTGTTAGAGTAATGCACATCCAGTGGACTTGCTGTTGCAGGAGTGAAACTGAAATGGTGTTAGAACAAAAACAGCCTTCGATGAAGCATTCTTCCAAAAGCCTTTCACAACACCGTCAGAATCGAGATTGGTCTGTAGCTTACAATAACCTTTCGGTATCCTTCTTTATTGCGACAGCAATTACATGGACACTTCAGGCGCCCTTCTGCCGTCAGCGTAGCCGTCGCCATGAGGTTCCGTATAAAGTCCAATGGCGATAAAATCGTGGCCGCGTGCCGTATGCTGTATGTCCGAGTGAACGCTTGCGAGGGTGAGCCGGTGAACGCGGCTCAATCTCGAGTGCGCGACCGAGGAAAGCAGGTCGGAAACGCGCCCTCTTCTGCTGCGCGCCATGCACGGGGGTGAGGCGAGGAAGGGGCGTTGTCTCCGGCGGGTGCAGCTAACGGCGCGGCAGTGTGGGCGCGTATCTTGAAAATGATCTGCGACGTGGCCAAAGTGCGCGCCTGCGCGGACCTCACCGTAAAAGCCATCAACGATGTTGGCAGAGCGCGCGCAGGTAGCTTAGTATGCGCTGTGCTTTCGACGTTTCGTTCGCGTTGCAGCGACAAATGCACGAAGGTCAATTCGATCGCAGCTGCTGCCGCGATTCCCCACTCGAGCATTTTGACGCCGAATTTCTGCGCTGATCGAGCGAGATGTGTTCATGTTTACCTGAGCACACGTGACACCGTGCTCGTTAATTTATTTGGTAAGCGAAATTTTACAAGTTTATACAGCTAATAAAGCTACTACCCTTGCTTCGTATAGCTATCTACTAATTTGATATCGCAATCGGTGCTGCGCATTTCGGGCGAAACTCCTACTTTCGCGAAGCAAGCGCGAGTGATGGTTGGTGAGAGCACGTTTTTGCAGAGCTGGCCAGTTCACCGTTCTGTACGGATACAAAATTCCCCATCCGTCATTGCTAAGACGCAGCGCAAAGACAGGCGAACAGACAACACCTCCGGTGGGCATAGCGCGCTTACAAATACGCGCGGCCACACGCCAATCACTCGCGCTTCCTTGCCTGGCCGACTGGTTACACGTGTAAAGCACGGCGCTGCACGGCCGCCTTATCAATGTCATATTAACGCCACATAGACATGCAGCGTGTCCCTGGCGGCGAGAAGCGAACGCAAAAGATGGGACCTGGAACAATGAAGCGATAAGCAGGCAGCCGGCTCTATTTGACGGGCACGCGCAGTGTATACCTCTCTCGAACCTAGTGGCTAACACTAGACGGCGCTGCGTTGCTCCGCAGAACTCCGGGGTCGCGTTCTGGGCAAGGCCGCTCACCTCTGTACATCTAGATTAGGCAGCCGGCTGCGAAATTCTACGTCACTTACCTGTTGCTGAAGACCACGTTGTACTGCGATGTTAACCACGTCATTTTCTTCCAGCTCCGTCACCCGCGTTCTGAGAGCCTTTACTTCAATGTACTGTGGGAGTACCTTTTGTTCAAGCTCGTCAAAGTTTCCTGACATAAACTAGAGTGTTTTTCCATGTCACTATTTTTTTCCAGTCAAGGCAGGGATGGTTACAAACTTTTCATTAATGACCGCAAGAACGTCGGTTCTGGCTTCGCTGTGAGCAGTGCGTTCTCCAGCGTTTCTGCATGCTGGGCATGACAATCTCGTTTTGCCACTTTGTTTTTGTTTTAAAGGGTTTCTCAGTTATGCCTCACTCAGAGCATTGCACTGACCACATATTCATATTTATTTCATGACATGAAACTGTCATGAAAAGCAATATGGGACCTAGCCGGCACTTATGAAGTAGGAGCACAAAACAACGAAAACCTTAACAACAGGAACAAATAGGACTGTAGGGCAACACTATGGCAGCGGCAGCAGCAACATTGTAGGTTGATTCTTAATACAACGACAAGAAATGATTATAACACCAACCTGTAACGCGCAGGATTCTACGATTAGCAGACGTTCCCACGAGCCGCCACCGCTGCCAAATGACCACCAAGGGGCAAAACGCCCACTTATCACAGCTCCCGGAGTGGGCTAGGTGCTCGTGCTCTTGACAAGGTTCGTTGAAACGACGAAGCGAGATGATCAGCGCAGGACAGCTTCCGGCGTGGTACTCTTTGCAAGGCTTCCCGCAGGTACGCAACGAGGTTTAAAGGCATGTACGATGGCTTGCATTAGCAGTGCATGGAAGCTGTAACAAGTAGGATTTGACGATAACAGGTGTTTGACGATTAGCAAGTTCATGGAAACGCATCGTTATGCGCGTAAGAGCGGGAAACGCACCATTATTTTCGTAGGTAGTGCGCAGCCGTTGCGGGAGACCTATTGAAATGGAAACGTTGATAGCTATTCGATGAATGTAGGCATGCGGTAGGGCTGTGTTATTGCCCTTAATGCGAAGCAGGCAGTCGAGTCTCCGTACTAAGTAATTGATAAACTTATTCTCAGAACCACCTAGACTGAAAAAAGCATGTGCGAATACATTACTATCTATATAGCTGTACTAGCCATCACTTGTAAAGGCCCTCTTCGGAACAGAATGCTTCAACATCACGACAGCGATAACGCGTTCCCACGTAGACGAATATTTCGCTTAGGCTGCTCTGGAAGACATTGTGAACTCTATATGTAACAAGCCCAGATAAGTGGTCAAGTGAAATTTTGCAAGCGTGACATTCCTACTCTGCTGACGTTTGGGAGGCCTGACAGGTGACAGTCGCATGGGCAAGCTGCACGCGCAAATTCGGCATGTAAAAAGAGACCTATACTCTTGTTTCAGGGACACTAGCTGCCGTAAAAATCACGCCTATAGTCAGAACGTATACTATCCTCGTTGAAACCTTTGCGAATATTTTTCAACAGGCTAAAAACAATAGTTCCTAATCAGGTCATTCTAGCAATATGCAGCTTGCGGTGTAGTGAGTCACCGCAGCATAATCTATCACGCTGTTTTCGCAATTATCATTATCATTCGCGTATACCCGGAACACGTATTGTCGCTTGCTGTGTTCTTCCAGATAAAGAGATGTTTGTCGTTTAGAATAAAAAAATAAAAACAGTAGAAATTGTCTTAAAAAACGTGATAAAGTTCGGCGGCTCACTGGGTCATGACATATAAGTACCGTCAGGGGATCTTATATGAGCAGATGGCAGCGGTTTACCAAAAGCACGGCTGGCTCCGCCCGACTGCTTCACTTACCGAACAGCCGGACCCGCGGGCGCCATCGGACAAAGCGACACCGCTTGTGGTGCGAACGAGCGAGCAACTCGAAGATAAATGACATGTGGGAATTCGCCCACCTGGAGCTGCAAGAAAGAACGACCAAGTTTACTACGAAGAGAGTACAATTTGGAAGTTACCCTTCTCCCTTGGCACCAAGGCATTTCGTGATGAAGTGAAATAATGGCCCCCGACTACGCTTGAGATGGCACTTCTCGAGTGGATAGAAGCACCACGCTGAAGAGAAAGCGCGAAGTGTGAAGGCGGGGATCTGAATGGAGGGGAAAGGAATGTTTCTACCCCAAACGGGGAATGGGGGTCAATCCGCGGGGGCCATTGGCGACTACGGCCCGCCAACTTCCTTCCTAGACTGAGACCATCTGCCATCCTTATAGTGAGTGCAGCAATGCCCTGTAAGGAGACCGATAGTCATTTTCTCTTGAGTTGGACAAGCGAGTAATTTTCTGCTACCCGGTGCGATTCACCGCGATGGTGTGGGACACAATTATTCCTAGTTTTGCTCAGTGTCCTTGTTCTCTTTGCCCGTTAATTCGCAAACTGAAGGTGCTATTCCGTTACGCTTACGGTACCGAAGAGCAACATACGAGAACAGTTGGCTGTACAGGAGACACAAAAACATGGTCGAGTAGATAAATAGGCGACATAACATGAACAAGGGGAGCCACATTATGCGGGTCCCTAGGCCTACGCATTGATAGCGCCACCGCCACGCTCTGGACCTGTAAGCAGATTGATTCGTGCGATCGACATTAATTCGGGGCGCACATGCACCTCCAAGGAAATACCGTTTGAATAGCCGTTAGATATGTCACGCTGGCATTTGTTGCTCCGCAAGCCTAGCCAGCTTTGCTCATTGTTATTCCCGTCTTTGTCGTTCCCCATACATATCCCTCTTTTTCTCGGATGAGTTTTCCAGACGCTTGACTTCTTCAACCCGGGTGTCTGCTTTGATTGAGCCTTAGCAATGCCAAGGCATAGTGCTTTGAGCACCGGTCTGGTCAAAGGAGAAGTGAAAAAAAAAGGAAATAGGAGGAGGCGCGACTGCTACAGTATTACTTCAGAGTCAGGAATCGATGCGTTCGGGGAAGCGAAGCGGTGTGGTAACGACGGGGAGGCGTGTTCATTTTATGACGGTGTCTGCTACGCGCGCCGAGGAGTGGCTGTGGAAATATGATCACGCATCGTTATGCGCATAAGAGCGGGAAACGCACCATCGTTTACGTAAGTAGTGCGCAGTCGTAGAGAGAGACCTATTGAAATGGAAATGTTGATAGCCTCCGCATAATGAACGTGCTTCCCTCTGTCTGCCGTCATTACCCACTTCGCTTGCTTCTATGGACTGCTGAAGCGTCTGGCGTCTGGCACAAGTGGCGATGATGGACCGAAATGGCGCTGCTGCGCATCGCACAGAACTCGAACACTGCGGCACCTTTCTTTTGCTGAATATATCTGCAGTGAAGTGTATGCTGACGCCTAAGGCCAACATTTCATGCGAAGTGCTTTTGTTTAAGTACACCGATAGAGGAGTTCTTAAGTTTTATACTGACTTCAGCATAACTTCTGAAAATGAAGTTTTGTACTCGTCGTGCAAGAACGTTTCCTCCATACTATAGACGAATGTAGAAGAGTGAACAAGAAAGGCTTTAGATTTATTGGAGTTTCTTCTTATACAGACTTTGGGTTTTGCATAATAGGGAGTACTCTACGTGTCGAGAACAGAATTCTCAATAATACATACGTCCCAAGGCAATTGGTATTAACAAAATAATGTCTAATTGACACGCTGTCTGCTGAATATGGCATGCAATGATAAAAGCTCCTGATATCGAAACACATTTGCAATTTTTTTTGAAGCGTTACCGCATGCTAGGCTATCTGGACAATGAGTACATCGGAATATGTTATGAAGCATGAACAAGCCTAAGTTTTGTAGCTTTCCTTTTATCTGCTCTTTGCCGCACTTCCTTTTCCTCACAGCGACAAATGATGAAGACAAAAAATACAGGCAAATAAACCGCAATGCTCATTTGCTTGTAACACAGCGATGTATCCTGTTTATGAAAACTTTTGATATAACAAAGAATCCATGCATACGTATTGGGAGTTGCGTATACAATGGCATGCATTGCCACTTATATAACCTTACACCCGGAAGCCTATATTTCTTGGTGATTTATTCTCAGCATTGTGCCGTGCTTACTCAATTTAGGCACTGATCATACGCTCACTACTCGTAGCCTGATTCATTTAGTCCATGAATATATGCTGCCCTTAAATGCAGCGATGATGACAGTGAAGCGAAGTTGAATACAGTGACGTCAATTAGATGATAGCTTAGAGGTGACTGGCCCATCTTGAAGTTCCAGGTGTTACTGTCCACCAGAACTAACTGGCCCTGTTGGCGTCTTGCTGCAAAAGTGATTTATCACGTTGGTTTAGCTACAAAATAAAGGCACACCTCGCACGGTCTGAGAAATATGCGGACGACATATCGACCCAGTAAGCCTACACTGACAAAGAAAGCAGACGGCTATCGCCAGATTCCACAGCATAGCAATGGCGAATACGAATCAGGTGTTCTAAAGATCATACAGGAACTGCTAAAAATGTTAAATTGTTCAGTTTCAGCCCACACATTGGAATATGCGGAGCGAAGTTATTGTGAAGCAGATTAGTAACTTTCGTGCAACTTAGTATATTCTTCACTGCGTTCTTGACCATAGCCTGCAAGTCAAGACGGTAAGGCGTGGTGACCCCTACCCTGTGATTCAAGTGACCACACATTATTCTTCCTCCTGGATGTCTTTCCCTGTATTATTTCCCCTGAATGACCACACATTATTCTTTCTCCTCTTGAATGTGTGTCCAGAGTCGGCGCACTGAGTAGAGCAAGCTAACCTAGGAGATACCTGTAGTTTCGCAGTAAACTGCCCTTTTCTCGGTGTCGGAGAAACACCGAACAAACAGATGCACCAAACCCTAAATCCTAGGAAACCAGACATACAAACGTTTGCTTTATTAAAATAAGTTTGCTTTTGACGACGTATGTTTGTTGCAATAGAATATTTAGGTATCGCTTATTAGGTATCAACATAAGGTACCATTTATTTGATCATTCAGTAATTTCGTAGAAAACAGGGCCACCAGCTAGAACACATGCAGGGGTAGTAAATATGATAGGGCGGCCCGGCGCGTGATGCATTCGGCAATAACGCAACACCCAGGCACGGTCAGAAAAGCCAGGAGAGTGTTCGCGCAGAAACGTTCACTAATACTGGGATAATATAATTGCAAACGAAACCTAGGACAGAAATTGTACATCTTAAATCTTGACCGTAGTGATTCTGGAGATATCGGTGGACCGTTCGCAGGTGCGTGCTCTCGACAGCATATAATTGGGTCAAATTCTTTGGGTACATCCCACAGTTTGCGGCCTGCAGCTCACATTTTAACACAGCCAGTGACCCACATTAGCTATTAGCTTGGGCCACTATATGTTTCTGCTTGCTGCTGTCTTGCCGAACAGACAACATGGGTGTGCGCCGTAAAGACAACTTTCTGCTTCCTGCTATCTGGCCTAGTAGATCATTTGGGTGACGGGGTATGTGTCGCTAGGTACGTACCCGAACAAACAATTTTGGTACTCAGTAGGCGATATTGGCATATGTCTATTCTTGGCCTTTCCCCCAAAATGAATGTGCCAAGGGGATAGAATGGTTAGGCAGCCTTAAATATATCAAAGCGCCCCATTCACAACAGGCACCTTCGCATACAGTGCCGCCGCTTGATCCATTGCAAGCAAGTTACGGGCCGGATAGCGTGGATAGATGCTACGGAGTTTGAACTCCGGTGCAGTGATCACAATATATACTGTGTCGTAGTGTTAGTCAGTACTGTGCTTGGGAGGGCGATTGCCACTTCGTGTACCTGCTGATGTGCCCATAAGGTTTCGTGATTTCAGGATTGTATTGGGACACAATAATCATCAAAATAATGATCATACCATATATAACGTTATACATATCCCTAATTAAACACCCACCATGTGAAAGACTGCAAATCGAAATAACGTCGCCAATCATTTGCAAAGGATGGAAGTGCCACCAATTCTTTTTTTTTTTTCAGAATTGTGCAGGAGACTCACAGTTGACATAGGTTACTTTATCAGTTTGGTTTTCCACAAACCCGACCACACTGCATCATGCGTTTTTGAAGCGACATAAAGATGACGCTGGTGTGAATACGTTCAAGTCATGCTCATGACTGGTGGTGGATTTCGACAGCCGTCATGAGCCTTATCTAATAGTTTCTGCGTTCTTCACCTTCAAGCAAGTATTTTGCACTGAACCACATCAGCAATCATCCTTCGAAGCACTGTCATTATCGTTACAGCGTTTGCGGAAGGAAAATCATGTCGATATCGCACATTGCGACGGCACTCCTTACATAAACAAGAAACGAGAAGGTAGCAGCGGCGGCATGCCGAGGTTGTTAGCTCTCTACAGGTACCTTGTTCGCAGAACACGCCAAGAATATTGTCGATGGCATTATCACAAAATAAAACCGAATTGCAGCTGACGTGTCTACCACTGCTTCGTGCAAACTGTGATCGATGACACTGCGATGCTATCCTCTCCAGCTCGCACTTGTGAAGTTCCTATATGCTGATGAATATTCACGGCTGATTCTCGCGGAACGCAAGGGAGCGATGATTAGCAATGCAGGAGAGCAAGCGTTGCAAAACATTGCTTTTGCCTTCTTTCTTCTGCTTAAGCGATGATTATGAATTAGTATTGGGAAGGCCATTTATGTTTATATGATTGCAAATGATGCTGAATATGGAACACGACAAGTGTTTTGCCGGATGGTAACCGCCAACTTTTTTCGAAATACCGGGAATTAAGAGTAATTCAAATGTAGCTTTTGGATAAATCCGAAATCATCAAAACGTAGCCCAAGCGCACGGGAGCATGAACTTTCAATTAGGAATGAAGGCAATGCGCATTTGCCGGCACTTGCATGGGGTGCAGTTGTGAACCTCGGTTTCGCGAGACTAACTCCCGTATTCAGAAATGCTTAAGATGAAGCTTATGCTTGACTTGATGGGAATGATGCCTGGTGAGAACGTGCCCAAGACACTCATTGCATTTTCTTTGGTATGTTCCCAACTGGCGTCATTTAGATCACGTCAAGCATAGTATTCAAATTGGGAGCCTTTTTTAATGCGGGGGTAAGATTCTGGGTGGCAAAAGCTAACCCCAGGCGTACTTTTGGAAGCGTTCCATATCAGAAAAAGTTGCCCTGATTGCGCCAGCAAAACTTCTACGTCTTTATTTGGGTTTGAGATGCGGTTTTTATTATTATTTGCCTTGACAAAGCTGTAAGCATACACATCTTATTGTACGTTTATTCTGTTCTTCTCGCGGACCGCAATAAACAAATTGTGAGTGCAGCGCCCATGATGTCTGGTCTTTTATTGCCATTGTTTGTTCTTAGTTGCACTCAATGGCTCCATCAACTATGAACCGACAAGCCCAAGAACAATTTATCCTAAACACTTCCAGTTTTTTTATGCAAGATGGCATCCAACGTACCAGCGAACTCTTCGGTACAGAAAAGTTGTTTTTCCTTGACTCAGTGTCATATTGCTTCCTTTTGCAAGCACACTGGTTTGAGAATATTGACACATGTACTTGTTTGTCTTTGTCGGGTGACACGTTTCACCGCCTAAGAAATCTTATCGCACAGCGCAGAACGCGCTTGCATGTATCAGAAGTTTCTTGAATGTTATCGGTGCTTATATCCACTGTCTTTTATATCATATTTTGACCCTTTCCCCATCCAGAGCACGTGGTGCAGAGCACGTAGAGCCTTGATATTCTGCCTGGGTCTCTATTTTATTATTTTTTACTATGCCCAAAACGATGCTACTATACAAAACATTATTATAAAGATAACAAACGGATGTTCACACCAACTCCAAAATGTTGCCGGAGAAAAATAGGGAGAAGCAAGGCTCTGGTGAGAGCTAGTCGGTTCATGATCTTGAAGCAAACTTTTACCATCTCGAAGAGAACGAGACGAAGGACGAAGAACAGGAAGAAACACAGACGAGCGTTCAGAGGGCTCGTCTCTGCTTTTTTTGTGTGTGTGTTCCTCGTCTTTCGTCTCGTCTTCTTTGCATTGGTAAGAGTTTGCTTTAATACAGAGAGAAGATGCCCGCCTAGGTGGGAAACAGTGATGGAAGAGACTGACCATCAGAGGCAGCACCAGGAGCAAAAAGCACATGAAATCAGAATACAATCGGGGATCCGTGTCGACAGAAAGACTGAGTGCACGTGCTACGGCTAAGATTTGCGCTTTTCTTTCAGCAGTATAGAAGAAACCGCAGCCGCGTTGACCGACCATCACACCCCTGTAGCTGAGAGTCAAGTGACCTATGACACGCAATTGATGCCTGCGCCCTTGCGACGACCTGTGGAAACCAACGAACCTGATATGCGCCCTCTGAAAGACTAAAGTATGCAAGCGAAGAGTCTGCCACAAAAGTGCCTGCTTGCAAGTGCCCGCTGGAGCATGACCCGCACGTCAGCGGAATCAATGAGGCGGACGACGGCGACATGCGGTCGAGAAATTGGCGTGGAGGTGACGAGAGATGTGATGGCAGGAGAGAGATGCAGAAACGTCGGCGATAGTCATCAGAATAAACACAAAAGAGCAACGCAAGCGCTCAACCAAATAGTCGCTGAGGGCTTTTGACATCCCTGCGCCGTGCTTATAAATGCTTTGGGCCATTCGCTGCTTCAAGCAGAGGGCCATTGCACTTCGATCCGTGAACTTTCCATGTTTGTGCTTGCAATAAATGATCTGCTGAGCTAACCTTGTTAGGCTCATGTTGCGCGGGCGCTCGGCACAGTCCGCAAGTGTTCATTGAAGGAAGCGAACAACGTCGCGCGTAGGTACGCCCACGGAGATGAAATCCGTTTATTCTGCTCATAACTACAGGACAGAGAGGCTCTTCGGAGAGAAGCTTCCACTCTGCTTCACGACGCATATGCGGAGATGGTGGGATGTTGTAAAGGAATATTGAATTTGTTCGCCGATTTGAGCAGTAACCGTTGCCTACTTGGCAAGTTGTTGCAAGACATAGCAAAGTGGAGTTTAAGGAGACTCTTCCAAATGTTCGACCAGCGCCTAATAATCTTCCTTTCAAATCCAAAGCAGTAAAAGAAGTACAACAAGCAGAATAGAAGTACTGTTACCCGGGCCTGCGATGATTAAACACATGCATGCGGCTAAATTTTGTTGTGCGCATATGCAAGTCAATCCACTCGTCCTAGAACATGTTGGGTGGGCTCTCGAGTTCTGACTTACTGCCAAAAGATCTTCTCGGGTCTGTTGTTTAAACACCGCCGTGTTTTAACGGGACCAAGTAGTATTGCCTTCATCTTGTGTATTCGTCTTGGCACTGCTTGAGTGCCCATTCATTTGTTTTTTTTCCTCTGCTTTTCTTTTTTGCTAGAGCCTAGCAAAGACTTCATACACATATCGTAGAAGGTAGCAACATCAACATCCTAAGGAGAACGTTTCTCCCGTATGATCTGCTTTGTTGTGCGTGTCCTTCCTGGACACGCGCTTCAGCGGGCTTATAAACTCGTGCCCGGTGGGCCTTTGCGAACTCCATGACAAGCAGGTGTCGAAATTATCGCTACCTTTTGACTTCAGACATCCGCAGCTACTTCAATATTTACCCTACTATTGAGGTTGGAAGCTCACATCAGGATTCAGAAACAATAATAGGTTGCCATGTATGTGTGTAGACCTAATATACGACAAAGATTTCCGCGAATTATTGCTTACCACCACTGTCCATGCGATATAAACTAACTTGTCGGATGCATGCAGTTTTCTTATGCCGAAAGCTCAGCTGGAAGCCGGGGGAACGGAAAGCCAGGCATGTTTTGAAAGGAATACACATCCAACGCGAAAATCAACAAATGAACACTCTAATGGTGAACCCTAATTTTATGCCGAACACGCGTTTTTCGCGCACTGCCCTCATTGCGCTTTTGTACTTGCATAAGTACTGTGTACAAGATCACGTGACGTGCCCACAGCAGCTTAAGGCAACTTGTTATATGCGACATTGCTATATCACACCATTTTCACATGTATCTGAACTACTGTTGTGTTCAGGAAGCGCTTGCACTGTATACATATACATATGCGTGTAATAATGTTCTAACAGTCCTTAATTATGAAGGAAAATTCTTGACAATTGCGGCAGTGCGACAGCGCTGGCCCACACTCCTTATGATGCGGGGCTATACTCAACTCCCCTCTCTTTTTTACTTTCACAACATTTTCTTTTGCTTTACTCTGAAAGTAAAACACTTGTATTGACTGCCATGCGCGCGCTATTGACGGATATGTCGAACTACTGCTACTGCCTCTATTGAGAGCTTTCCTGATCACTGTAACCTCATGCCTTACTCCAATACCTCAAGGATTCTGCTTTAGCTGATGCTTCTGTTTAGCTTCGTACAACAAAAGCTTCGATTCTTTTACTCGAATCCCGAAAGCCAGAATGAGTCGGCTGGCTTATCATGCCTCTGCTGCTCACGTACAGGAAGGAAAGCAGGATCAGTCGTAGGCCCCACTATGTGCGTGAGCCCCACTCGTTGCATTTATATTAATGCCGAATCATCACTCCGAACTGAAATTCAGATCAAGATTGGAAGGAAAGAGAACGAGTGGGAAGGGGAGGACAGTACGCGGTAGACAGGGATGTTCGGTTGACGTTTGTCTGCTGTTTAATTTATCTGCCTTATGTCTGAATCACTGTGTGACCATCTCCCTTTATTCATTTTACCTTCGGACTCTTTGAAAACGTTCTTGACTGTCCACCCTGTGTGTTGTTGCTTTCCTACGCAGACATGTTATTTTGCGACTCGAGTGTGGGGTAGCGCCTCTGTCTTGCTTCTCTAAGGGGAACTATTGCGCAGATTTCATATGTGTGTTTATCCGCAAGCCCTCCTGACTTCTTTAGGGGCTCGACTGAAGGAAGTCAGGAAAGAACATAAATACCAAGAACAATCTAAATAAACGAAATGTGTATTAGGTGGAATCAGGATAATGGATTCATGATTGAATAACGGCTTAGCCTAATTGTGACACTCATGCAGGCAGCTTGTTTAGTGTAGTTTGTAAGGGCAGATTACACAATTTTGCATTAAAACTTTAGAGAACGAGTACTGGTGACAATTATATACTCTAAACAAGCAGCTTTGACTTCACCTTAACCGACGCTGAGAGCGAGCAAAGCGGTAACAAAGAACAGATTGCCAGCATGCTAGAGAAGTAAGTTCTCGTATGACATTTACGTGTGGAGCAGAGATAAAGACAGAAAGTCGTGAAGCTAGCCTCATTGCACGAACTAACTTTTTACGTTTCATGTTGTAATATTTGGCTGGAAAAATATTTCTTGACGAGAATCAGTCTTCCAGGACACATGGCACATCGGGAAAATACGATGGAATCTTGGTGCGGACCAAGCCTCCAAGAAACAGCCTTCGAATTACAGCTTTCAATAATGCAATAGCATAGCTTGACTGAAATTCGGTTGGTTGCAAGCATTTTGCGGTAGAAAAATGATACAAGCCGACAGCGTGACAAAAAAAGAAAAGCTTAGTTGAAAAATACTCGTCCCTTTTACTGTTCAGGCAATCGTTGCACCAAAGCGAGGTAAGGGCAACAAAAGTAAATTACGTATGAAGACAATTCTGTGTTTGGCGCGTGAAAGAAATGGTCGTATACATTTAGTAATAAATAAACCGCGGTATCTCCACCGGCCCCATTCTGGCTGATCACCTAATGTTTCTTCGGATAGCACCGTTTCACCGCGCTTAATGGATTCCTTTGGCGCGGTATTTCATCAAATAAATAGAGTGCGTCGCTGGCGTGATATTCGATGTTGTGGAAAAAACACAAAACAAAGACCTGCCGCTGCTTGGAAACGGTTATTTATGGAACATAAATGCACGTTCTCCTAAGTGTTGTCGGCTCTTAATACTGCAAACAAAACTCCATGCTACCGTAGGCAAGCAAATATGCTTCATCCATCGAGAGAGTTCATCAAGCCAAGGTCCAGGACAAAGTCTTATCGCAAGCTACCCCATGTGAGACAAAAAAAAAGGGAATTAAGGACTGAGAGAATGAAATGAAACAAAATGAACACAAAAATACGAAAATGAAGTTAATAACTCACCGAGCGAAAACGCAGCGAACATTTCCAATGGATCTGACAGCGTCTTTTGAGCGCCCAGAGCTTGAAACCACATACTTTATTTTACAGATGTAGCAACGGTCTGAGCTTAAATCGCATAATATCATACGCAATTTAAAAGCAGGCCCTACGTCACCGGTCATCCGTCTGTCAGGACTGAAGGTCGTTAGCTAAATAATGCTGATCTACGTATTTTTTAGCGGCAGCGTGGTTTTCCAAAAAAGCTCACCATGCATTGGGAATACCTTAGATATGTTTTCTTATTTTAGGTGAAGCCATCACGAAAATAAATCTGGAAGGAAAAACAAAATCTAGTTTTCGATGGGCACCTTTAACTAGTGAGTGTAGCTGGACTATAGCAGTCGCAAGCTTACCAATAAATCACCGCCATTTCTGATGGTAATACTGTGTGGAAAATTGGATTTTTACAGCGAAGCTGAATTTGGCTAATTTCCAGCGGACCGCTGTCCGTAGACCAAAAGTTGTGGACTAATCCCAAGAATAGTGCAATACCGGGCAGACTCGCGGCAGACGTGAAGCAGGCTTCAAGCACTCCGCCAACAGCAAAAATAAGTTTAATATCTTGGGTCCAAATACAACCCGTATCAGGTATTAAGCTGATAAGAACAGATACTTCACTTTGACCCACGTCGGCCATGTCTACGTTTGAACCTCCCTCTCTTTGTCGGCGTTCCAAGCACTTGCATATCTCCTTTTCTTTCCTTCCGCTCAACCGTGGTGGTGGTGCCGTTGAAATGTCATGCGTGTCTAGTGTTCTCCGGCTCCTCAGTGGGGCAGTCCCATCGCCCACGCCAATGTATATAAAAATCACGGTAAACGAGTCCATTCCATTGTTCAAAATTCTGTGTCACTTCTGTATCGCATGCTAAACAGCTTCGCTGGTCATACACTTTCACAGAATAGAATGGCTCACGATTTTCTTTTTTTTAACGATGAGAGGATAATTGTGTTTTGTCTTTGATGTATACATCTGTCGACACTTGCCACAAATGCGGAAGAAAGCTGAAACCAACCAAAGACAGCACTGCCATCTGCACTACCATTAAATGTGTGTGCTTGGAATGTTTACTTGTGAAGACAGCGGTCCGTTTTACTTTATGACGAATACAAATATGAAACCTATAGCAATAAATAGCAATAAAATGAAATATACTTGCAAGAACGAAATAGGTTGCACAAAGTTCACAAAATCAAGCTAGCTCAAAGACAGCTAATGAGAGCAGATGAACGAATGGTGTAGTCCGGGATAAAGAGCATCCTAGAGATATATACATGAGAGCGTGCTTTCGCATACGCTATACGTTTAAATCTAAACCAGTAAGCCAACAGATTCATCGCAGCACAGCGGTGCGCTCACATGACAAGCACAGGAACACAGAGCGGAGTGATACATAGGTTAGACAACATGCATATGCATAATAAGAATACAAAACAGAACTCCAACGAAAATGAGGCCATAAAAAAATTTTAAACGTCTCGCCTTCAACACGCAAGACTTTTTCACTCAGAGTTGGTTGGCAATATGCCTGTCGTAGTTGAATGAAATTAAGAGTTTGACGAAATCTCGTCTGGTCGGGAAGTAATAGCATAATAGGAATAAAAAATAAAACGCCGACCAAAATGGGGTTGCCAAACATTTTTAAACGCTTTGGCTTCCACACAGAAGCCTTGTTGACTTTTTAACAATGCTTCAGTGAACAAGGCTTCCACGCGGAAGCCCGAACGTTTGAAAAAATTTTGACCGCCCAATTTTGATCGGCGTTCTGTTTTTTATTCCTATAATGCCACTACTTCCCGACCAGACGAGATTTCGTCAAACTTTTAATTTCAACATGCATACGCAAATAAAAAATTGGAAAGCAAGCTGTGCCATACAAAACATTTACCAGTGCTGCGCGTAGTGTCATCGGCACTTTTCACCCTCTCGCAGAGGCAAAGCACATCACTGCAGCATCAAGTGCGTATTTGTCGGAGGCATGCTAAAAACTACGGCAAAGCCCATCTAATGATCACTGTCGACGGTAATGCGTTTAGCATTCAATCAATATATTGACACAATGTATTGCCACCGTTGAACCGAGGTATGTATAAGCCGTGTGCTGCACTGGGACTTCTCTTTCGCGCTTCGTTGAAACAGCGCTATCTAGCATCTCCTCTACGAAGCCTACGCGTAGTTTCCGAAATTAATGACGGGCTGTTGCGTGCGAATGCTGAGAAACGCGCCATGTGGCAGTCGAGATATTCTATCGCTCTTCTTTCTAAACACTCTCTTGTTTTCGTTTCTGAAAGCTTTCAGTCGCAGGTATACCGTCTATATGCAGCTGGTTATACCTTAGGTTTACAGCAGGTTGGTGACGCGGAACGCATACTTAAGAAAGTAAAACTATCTGGTCGCGGACGGGCACACCTTACATAAGGGCAAAGTCGGGATAACACTAAGAAGGCAGACTTTCCATATGTTCGGGGAATTTCACACCACCTGAAGAGGGTTGGCAGGAGTGCACTGTTGATGTTTTTTCCGTGCCTGGAAAACTGGTTCCACTCAGTAAGCAAACTTGCGCAGTCTTCCTAGAGAAAACCAAGTGTAAATCTAACCACAGACAGTACTGCACGCAATGCGCCCAGTGTGCAATATATGAGATAACTATCTCATGCGTCTACATCGGGCAAACCGACTGATGCATTAACGATTGGCATAGGGAATACCACAACAATGTTAAGAACATTATGCGAGGTCATCCAGGTGTGCTCTACCGCGACTGTGGTTGCAAACCTGTCTGCAATGAGTACACGATTGTATGCAAGAACAAATCAAGCCTTACGAGGAAAATTATCGAGGCTGCCGCAATTTCACGTTCGTGGAAAGACTGTGCCAGATGTCAATCGACAGCCTTTCGTGAAAAAGAACTGACCTTCCTAGATTCTAGAACAAGGTTCCTAGATTCTAGAACAAGGTTCCGGTTCCTAGAACAAGGTTCGAAACCGACCGTCGGACCAACTTGTGTCACTGAGTATGTGGCAGTGTCTACATATGTACCATTCTTCAACGAACCTTTTTTATGCAGACATAGGTAACTGTAGATGCAAAGTTGTATATGTACCGCTCTCAATAAAACTCTTTGAATTGAAACGTTGACTTGGAGCTCTGTTTACCTGGCAGTTGGTCAGTGCTGGTCTTCAATGAACCTCTTTGATGCGAACTTAGGTGTGACTTGTGCCGAATCAAAACCACGTCACATGGCTTCCCCAAGGACAGCAAACCGATGCTGTAGATGGCTCTGAGTGTTCGTAGGGAATCGCTGAAGACGTGCCCCGCTGCAGCACATGCCTCATACATAACTCGTTTGGACGGTGGCAATATGTTGTGCTGCTATATTGATGTAGTGCCAACCGCATTATAATCAGCAGTCTTCGTGGGATGTATTCTGCTGAATATTTTTCGGTTAGTGGTTTCCATGAAGGGCCGAATAAAATTATCATGGCTTATATCATATTTTCTTTCCTTGTATGTTTTCCAGGAACTAGCATATCAATATAGTCAACGTAAGAGCTTAATAATCCCCTTGCAGTTTCCTTCTTTAGCTCACGCAGTATATCTTCAGTTTCTACTTTTGCTATTTACAAAGCTAGTCAGGCTATAAATGACAAGGAAAAGAATAATCCTCATGTCAGTCTGATATTATGCCCGCGTGGGCAGGAGTCTGCATTCGTATGCATGATTTCCAGGTACAGGATTCGTTTAACGGGTGTCGCATGCCGGTGAGTTTTGGCGGGCGTATCGTCAGAATTCAGAAATATTCGATCCGAATGCAAAGCTCATGGAATACTAAACACGAGCTCGCACGTCCGTGAGTGTTTGCGGAATTGCGACAGGCGGAGCCGAGAGGCTGACTGTAAAACTGTACAAAGAAATCGCGTGACGGGTGTGGCCACGTGGTAGACCAAGCAAACAGTTGGATGATGAGTATTGCAGCTGACCCATATTTTTACCATTGTTCCTGCCATGCGACTTCGAAAAAACGCGCTGCATTGGTTCCCGCTGGTGGTGAAGGTAGGTGGAGAACTGACGTTGGCGCATAGGCGTTTCTGTTTTCTTGACGACAGTTCAGCAGAGGCAAGGAGGAGTGGCAAGACGAGCTTCGGTGCCATGCATGAGGATGTGAGATACGCCCTTCCACTGCTGCCGTCTTCAAATTTGCAAGTGTCATATTGGCGTGGAAATAAATACCTGTTTCGACGCTAGAAACAGCAACGCCACTGTATCTTTTAATCTACTTGCCTAATCCACGTCATAGAGTTTGGGTTCGGCACTCTTCTGGAAGACAGCGTTACTTCTGGAGTACTGCGCGAGCACTACTTATTCGTCTCAAACGACCTCTTGGGATTTTACCCCCTATAAGCATGAGCCAAGCTAACAGCGCGCCTCGCATGTCTCTGTAACAAACACACATAATTGAAAACGTTCTAGCCCATCAATTCTATACAGTTTCGTTCCTTCAGTATATCACATTGGAGAGAAAGCGCGCTACTGCAGCGCTTCTGGCGGCGTGGAAACGCCTAAGAGGGCATAGCGTGGCTGAAAAGAAAGTTTGTACAAACCAGCGGCGCTAGACAACCTACGTGACTGCAACTACTATTTCCTCGGTCATTCGCTTTGTCTATTTTACGAAGCCACTTAGCATCATGCGATGATTCACGTTTTCAATATAAAGCACATTTCATCACACTTTCGCTACACGAGTGAAGGTACCTACAAAAGCTCTGAAATATGTGTTCAGAATGGTCCGAATGAAACAGGAAGAACGGATGCACCCTTTCACTCTATTGAAAAGCAGTGGAACTCTTTTGATTTCTCAAGACGCGATAGATCACGAACAGAAGGAGTGGACCTTTCTGGCTCTTGTGAAGCCTAAGTCCTGCGGGAAAGGAAACGTCAACAACAAAACCATCGCAAGGTAAGAAAGCTTGTTTTTCACTATTCCTACGGAGCCGTTGAAAAACGGACGTACTAAAGAGAAAGAGCACACGTTGCAAAATACGACTCAAATACAATTCTGAGTGCAAAGCTAATAGAACCAGAATTGAACAGCCAGAGTGCTGCTAAACAATTTGAATTATCGCGAGGATCTTAGAACTTTTCTACAAAGCGTCCTTTTTTTTTCAAAAAATACCAACATGTACCAGCTACTCTAGTATCTATAGCGACGTGACCGCACCAACTGACAAAAGCGCCTTCGTATATGGCGTGTGACGAAGGTTCCATTTTCAATTACTGGAACTCGGCTGCAGCATCGCCGTCCTCAGTCGTGTGGAAACGAAGGGAAGCAAGCGTTCCAGCTCTTTGTACTTCCTTACGTGTTCGCTGAAGTGCGAGCGGGGGCAGTTGTTTATCGAACCCTCATGGCACCGACGCCGAAGGAGCAATAGAGAACAGCCACTACGTGACTTCTAAGCGAAGTTATATCACCTTTCTTCTCGCAAGGCTGCGGGCTCCTCCTTCGCCGCGACCAGCTGAAGGTTCAGGGAGAAAGCGGGGAGGCGTAGGAGGTTCCCCAGCGCACTCATTCGACCCTCTTCTGTTAGTGGCCTTCCGTGCTAGTCGATCCAGCTGCAATAACGAGGTTCATTATTGCTCCCAAGTGCACGTGGTAGCATAGTTGCGTGATGTATTAGGACTCACGAACACTTCCAGCGATAGAAACTGGTCTAGTGGCACGCCGCTACAGCAGTGGAGCGCGTTGTAACGGCGCCCACGTGTCCTCGACCGATTCTCCTGCAAGTACGTCAGATCCAGACGAAAATTACGTGGGTCTGTGTGCGTGTAGTGGGAGAACTGGGATGAGCATGCGGGCTCGGGGCATGCGCACGTCACTCCCTCACAAAAAATAGTGGTGGGCATTTAGGAACCACAACAGATTGCATAACGTGAGATTGAAGCGCATTTCCTGCTGTCGTATCTTTTATTTGATGGGGACTCCTTTCTTCCCCTATAGATAGAGCTTTTTAATGATCACGTAATAATTTTCACATCCTTTTCTACAGGTGATCACAGAAAAAAGAAAGCTATCCTCAGGATCACCTTACATTTCAGAAGCAAAAGCAAGAGCCGGTGCTCACGAGAGCAGACAACTGAGCATTTTATATTCCGAAATTGGCCAGCCTGTTCCTTCCAGTGTGCCTCTCTTTCTTCTTCTGGAGTTCTGCGAGTGTCTTCAATTGTCGAATGCATTAGCTGGACCCCTTTCTGTGGCTACAACTGCCATGTAGCCTTCCGTGCTGCATGTCACCATTGTTGTGCCATTTGTGGTTAGAAGCGGCGGTTAAGAACGCTCAATGCTACCGCATAGGAATGGCCGATAGCCCGACGTGCGACTGCAATGGCGAGGAAACTATCAAGCGCCTTTTTAGCTCCGGTCCTCGCAACGACGCCTCGCGCCTTTATATCTAGGAAACTTTGAAACGACTGGACTCGAAGCGATTCTCGGTGCCGAAAATACTAAGACCTTGACTATATCCGTCGCAGGCACAAAAGACGATTCGTGTACTACTGAAGTACGGGATGTCTACAGGCCAGAATGACCGCTTATAGTTCTACTGTGCATACTCCGGCGCGCACTCAATGCTCACTTCCACCATCTTTTCCTCTTGATTTTCGCCCGTCCCTTTACACCGTCATTGTAGGGCAGCAAACCGGACACTAGTCTGGTTGACCTCCCTGCATTTTCTCTTCTTGCTTTCGCAATCTCTCTTTCGCTCTTTTCCATGCAAGTTTTCCTTGCACCTCTTTTACTGTGTGTGCTCTCTCTTTAATCTGTCTGTGCGACTTGGGTTTTCATTGCATTCCGCAGACCTGAATATGAATATTTAAGAAGAGTAAAACTGGGTCGGCTGCTCTGATCGCGCGTCGAGATTGCTAGAACTATGCATGTTCTGTGCCAACAAATCAGTAAATGTGTGCGGATCACGACAACTGTGTTAGGCAAAGTGGGAGGAAGGTATACAGGCGTTGAAAGCAAGAAACGCACAATGCTACTATTATACTCTGGTTTTCGTTCACCTGGAAAAAAGACAGAAACACAAAAGAAACCCCACAAAATGTGAATCTCTGCCGTCCAAAAACCATTTCCTTGGAGCTAACATGGATAATAAGTGGTAGGACCGCTTCTGCCTTAGAGCATGTTCCACACTCGCTGCCATGACCAGGATTAGCACTGGCTAACATATAGAACGCGAACGTGCAATATGCTCATGAAGCTAAGGTATTCATTTGAAAACTGTTGGATTTTACGGCTAATTGAAGACCTACTAACCAGAGACAGAATAATAAGCATCAGAACGCAAGTGACAATGGTGATTTTAGTGGGAGGTGAAAGACGTGAGAATCAGAGAAGGATTGTCTGGCGTTATGTCATACACAGTTGCTTCCGGCGGAGCAGCAAAAAACACAGTGTGGTTAGTGTTACCATCAGCGAGTTGACGTACTCAAATGACATTGATCACCGGTCAGGAATGAAGGACGTTACGTAAAGGTAAACTTTGCTCGAACTATTACCTATATACTGGAAAGACATACACCTTAATTCATATGGGCAAGATACACGTGATTAATTAGGACTAATGGTTACTAGCGACGGGAACTCCAGGTTTTGAATCAACATGTTCTCTGATATTGAGTCCACATTACCATCACATGCAGTGAAGACGAAGCTGCTATCCAGTACGTTTGAAGTGTACATTTCTTAACACAATCATTCCGCAACAAATACCTTCATTTTGAACAATTCCTTAAACATTTTCTCTTTCACGCTCCTAGTCTTCCTCTGACAAGATCGATACGATAATGAGTGCTTACAGCTTTTCAAGGTAAAAACCGGATTGATCTTTGATTGTTTAATGACCTAGTGTCTATTTTATTGGGGAAGTAACTGTTTGCAAAGACTGCAGCTGGTAGCTAATCATCCTCACATAAGATATAAAGTATATTTCTCACTGCTCAAAACAAAAACACAACAAAGGGTCATGGCATTAAAAAATATGTGAATAAGGCTGCTCAATACTGCAATTCTTATCGCATTTCAACAATGTTGCACATAGCACAATGCATAGAAACCATTGCAAAGAGAGAGAGAGAGGCAGGGACTGGGAGAATTTTTTAATTAAATAATGGCTCTAGGCCTATTTGTGGAAGTGCGTAAAAGAAAAGGATCTAAAAATATGACTTACTATGAAAGCTTTGCATTCGAAGCGCAATAGTGAGTTCAACATCTATTCCACTTTAGCCAGTGGCCGCACACTGTCCTCATACCATGTCACCTCCTTAGGCCGGCACATATACTGCAATGTAGTGAGTCCTTCCCATTCTCACACGGGGTGTCTGTTATATAAAATTACATTCCTATAGCATGAATAATATTTTACTTGCGAAGGCGATAGTGGACGTGTGAGAACATTGCGTGACCACCGCCACTCACGACATACGACATCATTGCGACAAGGCGATGATGTCGTATGTCATGGAGTACCCTGTATTGCATTGTTTATAATGACTTGTGCTCCTCGAGATATCCCTCTGGGAAGAGGGTCACCTGGAACAAGGGTTAAAGCCAGTTGTCTCTGGCGTTTTTGGAGACAGGGCCGATCATCTTCCGGGCCATGCTGTAGTGTAGCCGTGGAAGAGCCGATGAGTTGCGAGCGGTGATCGAGTCGTGCCTTGCTCGGCAGCTTATGGGCCCGCTTGTTGCCGGAGTTTCCAGCATGAACAGGCATACATTTGATGGAAGTCTTATGACCTGACTCCGTTGAAATACAGCAGCATGCAATCTGGATGCGGTAGGCACTGGTGTGGCACCGTGGGGGTCCCTTTGCATCACATAGGGCCGTAGCGTTGTCCGAGTAGCAATGATATTTCAGTCTGCACCGGCACTTAGCCGCGGTCAGTGATTGTCCGAGAGAGATCGGTGCCCCCGTGGATAGCATGGAGTTCCACTTTTGTCGAATTTGGTTCACCTTATGAAACCATCACTCTGGTGTTACGCGTTTGTCTTGTTTTTTTTTTTCGAAGTACGCCGTGACTGCCGCCGTTGAGATGCAAGAGCTCCAAGAAGTGTCAACGCAGACACGGAGTGCAGGTGGACCTGGCTAGGGCTTCGTGTCAACCACAAGCTCATTGTCCCACAGTGGGGCATGCTTTTAAGCAAGCAACAATCTTTTTTCGGTGTCGTTTACGAGCAGATAATGACCTTAGCTGGTGAGCGCATGGCTTTCTTCTACCCCTTTTACTCATCTATTATCACTAAAATGGTGGGTGCGCCCATGCAGGCTCAGCTGCGCACAAACATGACGACGGTGCAGCGGTGTAGGGAAAAAAAAAGTTGAAAGAAGGATTCGATAGAAGGAACGAGTTAGCTACTAGCTATTATTAGCAATGTTTTTTTTTTCATTGCCCTTGATGTATTCCTGCATAGTGACGTAGTAGGAATGGTGCAGAAAGCAGCAAGAAAACTGGGAATGACGAAACTAGCATTTTGTTGCGCGAACTTGTGTCCTCAAAAACAGGCTTCACTAAAAGAACGGCGACAGCAGCGAACACATTCGGTGATCATCGAAAATATTGTAACGTAGGAAGACGCAGACGACAAGCTATGTACAAATATATTTACAAGGAAAATACGCTGCGCTTGGCCAAGAGGCAACAGCCCGCGCTAGCTTCTAAATCGTCGTCGTCGTCTTCACACTGCTGGCCTTTCGTGATCGCACATATTGTGCCGTAGCACTACCCCCGGCTGCAAAAGCGCCGTCCCGGAGCGACTAAAGATCGGACTCGGAAGCAGTGTAGTAGGCCTTGAGCCTACTGACGTGTACGACATCACTAGATGCCACAGGAGAGGACGAGCTTGAGCCCACAGGAGCAATTTCGTAAGTCACAGGCGTCACCTGGCGCAGCACGCGGTAGGGCCCTGTGTATCGCGAAAGAAGCTTCTCTGAAAGTACGACATGACGAGAGGGCGACCACAGGAGCACGAGCGCACCAGGTGAAAACTGTACGTCACGATGGCGGGCGTTGTACTGACACTGCTGAGTGGTCTGTGAGGCCGTAAGTCGAGCACGGGCAAGCTGGCGTGCATGGTCGGCGAGGGCGATGGCGTCGGGCGCATACTCGCTTGTTGAGACCGCAGCAGGAGGAAGTGCCGTGTCTAGGGGCAAGGTAGGTTCGCGACCGTACAGTAGATAAAAGGGAGAAAATCCGGCGGTGTCGTACCGGGAAGAATTGTACGCAAATGTTACGTAAGGAAGGGCAATGTCCCAGTCGTTGTGGTCCTTGGAAACGTACTTGGCCAGCATATCGGTAAGAGTACGGTTTAACCGCTCTGTCAGGCCATTGGTTTGAGGATGGTATGAAGTAGTCAGTTTGTGTTGAATGGAGCAGGAACGCACAATGTCAGCGATAACTTTCGAGAGGAAGTTTCGACCACGGTCAGTAAGCAGCTGTCGCGGGGCGCCATGAAGCAAGATAATGTCACGCAAGAGAAAGTCCGCGACGTCAGTGGCGCAGCTGGTAGGGAGTGCCCGAGTGATGGCGTATCGGGTGGCGTAATCAGTCGCGACGGCTACCCATTTGTTCCCAGAGGATGACGTGGGAAAGGGACCGAGCAGGTCTAATCCAACACGAAAGAACGGTTCCACAGGGACGGTGATCGGCTGGAGATGACCGGCAGGTAGCACCTGAGGTGTCTTCCGACGCTGGCAAGGATCACAGGCAGCAACATAGCGTCGAACGGAGCGAGCGAGACCAGGCCAATAGAAGCGGCGGCGGACGCGGTCGTACGTGCGGGTTGCCCCAAGATGTCCTGCAGTGGGTGCGTCATGCATCTCAAAGAGCACAGTCTGTCGTAGATGTTTTGGCACGACAAGAAGAAGATCAGGGCCATCAGGGAGGAAGCTCCTTCGGTACAGAATGCCGCCCTGGAGGACATATCGGCGAACGGATGCGTCGGTAGGTGTAGAGCGCAGACGCTCGATGAGTACTCGCAGCGATAGGTCTCGGTACTGCTCATCGGCGATGTTAGCGAAGGCAGACACAGAGAAAATGCCGTCGGCGGTACTACTGTCGGCGTCGTCAGGCTCGTCAACCGGGTAGCGAGACAGGCAGTCAGCGTCCTTGTGTAGTCGGCCAGATTTGTAGGTGACAGAGAACGAATATTCTTGGAGGCGTAAGGCCCAGCGACCAAGTCTTCCTGAAGGGTCTTTCAATGAGCATAACCAACAAAGCGCGTGATGGTCTGTGACAACGGAAAAGGATGGGCCATATAAGTATGGGCGGAATTTCGCAACCGCCCAAACTAGGGCCAGACACTCACGCTCAGTGATGGAATAGTTGCGCTCCGCGGGTGAGAGGAGCCTGCTGGCGTAAGCGATAACACGGTCGTGGCCACGCTGGCGTTGTGCCAGTACTGCTCCAATTCCGTGACCGCTGGCATCAGTATGGACTTCGGTAGGCGCAGAAGGATCGAAATGGGCCAGAACGGGAGGCGTTGTGAGAATGTCGATTAGATGAGAGAATGCAGAGGCCTCGTTATCGCCCCACTGGAAAGGAGCGTCTTTTTTCAAAAGGTTGGTTAGTGGTCGTGCTATGGCGGCGAAATTCCTCACGAAACGGCGGAAGTACGAACAAAGGCCGATGAAGCTGCGCACATCCTTGACACACTTCGGAACAGGGAAGTGCGCAACAGCATGGATCTTGCCTGGGTCCGGTTGCACTCCGTTCGCGTCAACGAGATGTCCAAGGACGGTAATCTGACGACGGCCGAATTGGCACTTCGATGCGTTGAGTTGCAGACCGGCTCGCCGAAAAACGTCCAGGACTGCTGAGAGGCGCTCGAGGTGCGTAGCGAACGTTGGGGAGAATACGATGACGTCGTCCAAGTAGCACAAGCACGTGGACCATTTGAAACCGTGAAGAAGGGAGTCCATCATGCGTTCAAAAGTGGCAGGAGCGTTACATAGGCCGAACGGCATCACCTTGAATTGATAAAGACCGTCGGGTGTTACAAAGGCAGTCTTCTCGCGGTCGAGATTGTCCACGGCAATCTGCCAATAGCCGGAGCGAAGGTCAATAGAGGAGAAATAGCGAGCACCGTGGAGGCAGTCAAGGGCGTCATCAATCCGAGGTAGGGGATACACGTCCTTTTTGGTAACCCTGTTAAGGTGCCGATAATCCACGCAAAAGCGCCATGAGCCATCCTTCTTTTTTACCAGCACAACCGGTGACGCCCAAGGACTACATGACGGTTCAATAATGTTCTTGGCAAGCATTTTGCGAACTTCTGTGTGAATAACTTGACGCTCAGCTGGTGACACTCGATACGGGCGGCGATGAATAGGAGGGGCATCGCCGGTATTAATGCGATGTTTGACAGCTGTAGTTTGGGCTAAAGGACGATCGTTAAAGTAAAAAATATCGTGGTAGGAAAACAGAACGCGGTAGAGTTCACGAGCGTGCTCGGAGGGCAAGTCGGGGGCAATCACTTTCCGGAAGTCAGCGATGGTACAATTTGTCGACTGCGATGGGAGAGGAGTATCGGATGAAGTGTCGTCTACTGCAATGGATGCTACTGAGTGATCCTCGAATGAAAAAAGCTGGGCCAAAGACATCCCACGTGGCAGCACTTGTGTCGTCAAGCCAAAGTTGACCATTGGCAGGCAGACGCAATTCGCCGTAATAGATAAAACTGTATGGGGTACTGTGATCCCGTGTGTAAGGAGGACGTCTGGCATAGGAGCCGCGATGTAGTGACCGTCGGGGACTGGTGGGGATGACACTAGGTCAACGTAGGTCAGTGCCGAAGGTGGCAAGCGAAAGAAGTCGGCGGAACTAAGGCGACTGGGGTGTGGTTCAGCAGGATCCAGAACAGGCAGGTCAAGGCGGAGAGTACTGGCGGAACAATCGATGAGAGCAGAATGTGCGGAGAGGAAGTCTAAGCCGAGGATGATGTCGTGGGGACAGTGGGCGATGACTGTGAATAGCACGATTGTTGAGCGATCGGCGAAGGAGACGCGGGCGGTACACATACCAATGACGGGGGCTGTTCCGCCATCGGCGACACGGACAACAGGCGTCGTGGCGGGCGTGATAATTTTCCTGAGCCGGTTACGAAGGTCAGCGCTCATTACGGACAAATGCGACCCAGTGTCTATGAGAGCAGACACAGAAACACCGTCGACTTGCACGTCAAGAAGGTTCAGATGAGTGGGCAAAGTCAGTAGAGGATTTGGCGGCGTAGGGGGCAATGCAGCGTCACCTCGAGGCGCTGCATCGTCTAGTTTTCCGGCTGGGAGCGGCGTCCGAAGGGAGTCGGCGAATAGGAGCGACGGGGTTGGGGAGAGCGAGATTGACGTCATTGGGGCGAAGGCGAACGAGAATAGGGGCGGTTCGTTGCAGGAGAATCAGTGGCGGCATTATCGGAGCGTGCGGCATAGGGACGAGAAGGGCCACCTGAGGGGCGAGAGTAGGCAGTAGAAGTAGACCGGATCGGGGAACTCCAGCGACTACGACAGTGCCGAGAAATGTGCCCGATGCGATGGCAGTGGAAACAAATAGGCTTGTCGTCAGCAGTGCGCCATTCAGATGGGTTGCGGAAACGTGGTGGGTAAGAAGATGCGGGACGGGGCGAAATCGAAGAAGCCGGGCGGGTATCAGGGCGATGGGCCGAGCAGATGGTGTGAAGACCCATGTTTTCAAATTCCTGGCGGACAACTGCCTGGATCAGTGAGACCGTGACTGCAGATGTGGGGGTGGGACTGGAGTCGAAGGCAGCCGGATAGGCGGCCTCGATCTCACGCCGGACGATCCTGGTAACATCGGCAGTGGTGTTGGGACGAGGAGCGTCGGCACAGGAAGATGTCGCTGGGGTGTTGGGCAGACGGGCAAACTGCTGGTCAATACGTCGGCTTTTGGCGAGTTCCAGGCGGCGGCACTCTTTTATAACAGCATCCACCGTGGCTACGTTGTTGCAAACGAGCAAGTTGAAGGCGTCATCGGCAATGCCTTTGAGGATGTGGGAAACCTTGTCTGACTCAGTCATGTGGGTGTCAACTTTGCGGCACAGAGCCAAGACGTCCTGAATGTACGTGACGTAGGGCTCCGTTGACGTCTGCACACGACCGGAAAGCGCCTTCTGCGCGGCAAGTTGGTGACCGTAGGGGTTGCCGAACAAGTCTCGAAGCTGTTGCTTAAGCGAATCCCAACTGGTCAGCTCATCTTCGTGCGTCCGATACCAAACTCGAGGTGTGCCACCGAGGTAAAAGACGACGTTGGCGAGCATGATAGTTGGGTCCCACCGGTTATTGCGGCTGACGTGTTCGTAAAGGCTGATCCAGTCCTCGACGTCTTCCCCATCTTTTGCTGAGAATACGCCAGGATCACGGGGAGCGGAGAGGGTGATGTAGGTCGTCGAAGTGGCAGCAGGTGTCGGAGCCGGTGGAGTCGGGTTGGCGTCGCCGGGAGCCATGAAGGTAGGCTCGACGTACCGACTACTGCGAAGCTCCGTGACGAGGTACAGGGAACGTCCACCTCCACCAAATATGTTACGTAGGAAGACGCAGACGACAAGCTATGTACAAATATATTTACAAGGAAAATACGCTGCGCTTGGCCAAGAGGCAACAGCCCACGCTAGCTTCTAAATCGTCGTCGTCGTCTTCACACAGCTGGCCTTTCGTGATCGCACATATTGTGCCGTAGCAATATGATGCGCCGGTCAAACGCGTCGGCTTTTATACAGGAGTCATCGAAGGTTCCGGAGAAATCGGTGGTGTCAGTATGTCCTGTCGAAAGTTCTACACAATTCGCGTCGCACATACAATCAGATTACACAAGCTTCGGTGACAACAGAATCATCGATAACATTCGAGAAACTTCCGATACATGCAGGCGTGTCCCGCGCAGAGCTATTACATTCGTTAGATAGTGAAAAGTGTTCAGCCGTAAAAGATAAACAAGTCCGTGTCATTATATAAACACTTTGAGAGCCTCTGAATGTCTCTTTCCTTTCTCTCGCCTTGTAGTGCAAAAGAAGGAATACAACCACCATTTGGCGCCGTAACAATAGCTCCCTATCATGCTTCTTTAAAAGTGAGAACGCGATATCCCGACGTGCACTCTACCAAATGCAGGTTCTCGGTCACAGTAAAAGAAATCAAGTGTGATAAGCCCAAAAACAACGGGTAGCAAACAGTAACCGAGAGGAGAAGAGCTTACGTTTCACGAGATATTTGAAGCGGATAAAAAGGAAACAAGTAGGAAAACTGTCGAACAGAAAGAGGAGCAAACTGCCTAAAATTCAAATAGAAATATCCGCACACTATGCAGCGAGTCCATAAACAAAATCGCTTCGTCACAACAGCGCAGACATCGGAAAAGGGCCTTCGGCTGGGAAAAGTGCGTTCAATGACGCCGACACTCAAGCCCGATAGCGTAGTCTGAACTCTGTCGCGAGCCCGGATTCCGAGGCTGCGCTCACGCTTCCCTTCTGGCGTTTTCAACTTTCTGCTCCAGGCCCGCTATGGCGCATTGTGCGATAAACCACTCCATACACCACGGGATACCGCAAAGAGTCAGGCAGAGTGGGCGAACAGCGAATCGGTCGAGAAACAAGAGCCCCAGTCGTGCCAAAGGTTTCATTCCGGCTGCCTAGATTCCCCATCTAAATACAAACCCATACATACATACATACACTCTTTTTCCCCACACGTACAGGCACAGTCCACCCGAAATACGAGAAGTTATTGGAGCATTCCCTTTCGGTGCACCTGTCACACGTGATATATTGACCGGCCAGGGTAAGTAATTTTCTTTTGCCGTAGGGATCCTATTGAGCCCGGCCAATTTCATCTCGAGAACGACTATCTCGACCATTAGCTTTAGCAGAGGTAAAAACTCGTTCAGGCTGTTTGTTCCGTGTATATATATCTTCCAACTTTGAAGTGATCGTGTGCGCACACACGCAAGCATGCGATTGCAAAATGAGACGCATGCACGTATACATAAATACACATCAAGAAGCGTGGTTACCGAACAAATACATAAGCAGACGCATATAACTGGTAAATTCTGATCGAATTTTGCACAGAAAAGCCAGTGGAATCTTGCGTAGAACATTTTGTCCAACGGTTCTCAAAAGTGTTTTCTGGAGGTCCCCTGTCTGTCTCTTGGAGAAACAGAAGGAAAGAAAAACCATTTAATTTGATTTGATTCTTCAGGAATAAATAGTATGAATGGTATAAAGCGTGTTATAGTTATATAAACTGTAATGTAGTCAAGTTGGGAAGCAAGAAGAAACGTACCTCCATACTTCGTGTTAATCTACTAGTAGGTACAATTATTCGTGCAATAACCTTTTGAATTACGGTGGATCTGTGATTAGAAATGAACGCCCTGTAACGAATAGTTTCGGCGCCAATTTGTTTCTACAAAAAAAAAAAAAATCACACTTACACAGTGAACTAAAAAAAATAGCAACTCTCCTTGAATTAATCAGCACCTTAGCATGTGAAGTGCACTGAGTTTCACTCGTCTCTTGTAATTCCTCATAGGAAAAGCAGTCACACAAATTTGAATTTTCTCCAGCTATAAGGGGCAAGAGAACAGACACACAGGTCGTGTGTTTTGTCGCACGCTATGAAATATGATGTGCTTCTGACTGCGTTAAAACGGCTAGAATGTCGGCCATCTTAGGAAACTCCTCATAACGCAACAATATCCCAGTCTTATTTTAAACACAACATTACACGAACCCCAAGTAGAAAATGCCATATATAGAATGGAGGGTTTTATGCGGGTGCTTTATGAGTACAGTTCATGCTACCGTCTGCTTATTAAACAAGTTCATATGAACGAGATATTTCTGAGAACTTGAGCGGGACGCGAATTATGTAATTTGGAAGATTCCTAGCTTTCGGATGCGCTCCTATGACCTTGCCTTTATGTATGCCTCCCACGCTCCATGAGCGGATCCGTAGAGCACAATGTGCAAGATGAAGCGGCGATACATTACAGGGGAAAAAGAGAAGTGTATAAGAAAACACGTGTTATAATTTATGAGACACTCAAAGAGTTTACAAAGACGAACTTAGCACATCGCAAGATAGCATTCAGTATCGGGTACGGCTGAGCACCCCTACACAAAACACTTTTCACATAGAAATGGCCGCTCTAAAATACAGAATTGGGATTGTGGCTTTGTTGACGAGGACACGTATCAGTTTTTATTAGAACCTCACACCTTGACAGATGAAGACACATAATTATTGGTTTTTAAAAACATCAGATCGCAGACCACTCCGTTTAAGGAAATAGTGAGCCCGTGACCAACAAGAGCTCAAAAGAGCTCAAAATTTTTTTTCTAGAATACAATTGCACTGTTGGGAGTTATTAAACCATGTAAAAAAGTGTTTCTTACCCGCTGTGGTTGCTTAGTGGCTATAATGTTGGGCTGCTAAGCACAAGGGGATGGGATCGAATCATGGTCACGGTGGCCGCATTTCGAGGGGAGCGAAATGCCAAAACAGACGTGTACTTCGATTTAGGTGCGTGTTAAAGAGCTCCAGGTAGTCACATTTCTGGAGACCCACACTATGGCGTGCCTCATAACCAGAGCGTGGTGTTGTCCTATCTTATTGCTCTTTGCTTGCGTTGTCACTTTGTGTGAGAACTGAAATTATTCTAGTCGACAGCGTTGCTCGAGTATTGCTTTGTAATGTCGCTGTCTTGTGTGATATTATTGTTGTCCGCATTATTACTTTGAACGTTTCTTTGTAATGTTGTGGTGTTATTTTGAGTTGTGTGTCAAAACATCGTTCTGGTGCTTTAACTGTTATTCTGCTCTCTATCCTACAAAACTAAGTGAAGAGAGAGAGAAAAGGATGCTTCGAAAGGCAGGGAGGGTAACCAGAGGTATTTCCTGTTGGCTACCCTGCACGGGGTGGAAGGAATAGGGGAATAAATAGAGAAAATAGTGAAAGGCGGAGAGAGAGAGAGCACAAACAAACCTCGTACGCTACAGAGCGATAGGGCGCGGCACTCCTAACGTCTATCGTGAAGGCCTGTATATAGCTCACAGGAACCTTAATAACACGCGTAAGGCCTTCAATCATTTGTGCTAAAACAAATGGTTGAGAACAAATGATTGAGCACCTTAACAGAGAGAGTGTAAGAGTGTGGTTGAAGATTACCATGAAAAAAACAGAGATAATGATAAATAGCATGACAAAGGAACAAGAGTTCAGGAACGCCAGTCGGCCTTTAGAGTCTGTGAAGGAGTACGTTTACCTAGGTCAAGTAATCACAGGAAATTCTGATCATGAAAGTGAAATTCACAGAAGAATAAAGATGGGTTGGATTGCATACGTCATACATTGCCAGCTCCTGAGTGGAAGCTCACCATTATCATTGAAAAGGGAAGTGGACAATCAGTGCAGTTTACAAGTGCTGACATATGGGGCAGAGACTTGGAGACGGACAAAGAAGTTTGATAACAAGTTAAGGACCACCCAAAGAGCGATCGAACGAAGAATGCTAGGCATAACGTTAAGAGACAGAAAGAGAGTGGTTTGGATCAGAGAGCAAACGAGTACTGACAATATTCTAATTGACATCAAGAGAAAAAAAATGAAGTTGGGCAGGCCACGTAATGCGCCGGTTATATAACCGTTGGACCATTAGGGTTGCAGAATGGGTACGAAGAGAAGGGAAACGCAATCGAGGACGACAGAAGACTAGGTGGAGCGATGAAATTAGGAAATTCGCGGGCGCTAGTTGGAATCGGTTGGCGCAGGACAGGGACAATCGAAGATCGCAGGGAGAGGCCTTCGTCCTGCAGTGGACATAAAACAGGATGATGATGATGATGATGATGATGATGATGACGGCGATGACGACGATGACGATGATGCCATCAGAGCGGATGTTCTTTGAGAGCACTGACCTAAAGCTTTAAGTTCTGATAGTGGACGATTGCCCAACTGGTCCAGCCCTCTGCACATAATGTCTCTGGGCACTATATCGCGGGTAGACATATACAATGTGTGCGAGCGTCTCATCGTTGCTGCATGTGTGGAACGTGAGATTGTTGGCTATTCAAATAAGGAGAGCATATGAGTTTGTAAATGCAACGCCAAGCAGCAAGGTCTGTTAAATGCAACAGCAAGGTCTGTTCACGTCGTGGCAACCCAGGCGGTAGGTGATGAATCCGCGTGTGTGGATTCATCCGGACACACGGATCCGTTGTCTCCGGACACACATCCGTTGTCCGGAGGCAACGAATACAAAACTAAGTGAAAAAATGCACAAAGCTATGACTGTAACCACAACATAAGTTCAGAAGTCATGGAAAAGTCGGCGTATTAATTGTGCGCCGTTATCTCCTTTTATTACGTCAATATTAAAAAAAAGCTGTTGGTGCCCTAGATGAACAAAGTAAGGAAATGAAAAGGAATGCGATGTAGGGCCCGACATGTAAAAATAAACGAAAGAGCAGACTTGGGGCCGTTGCGTGATGTGTGATAAAGAGCGCTTTTACATGAGACCAATGTAGAGGAGTGATGCGTCGCACAAGGGCTGCTGTCGTAACCTTTCATGGACGCAATCCGCGGACAAACCGTCCCCTGGTAATGTCGCTTCTTTCTCGAGAATCGGTCACCAACCTGTCTCACAGGAACCAACAAAATAGAGCCTTCCGAATTCAGTGTAAGTTGCAGTCTCAGAATTCTGGTTTGCTATAACGCTCCCCCCCCCCCCTACCACCCCCCTTCCGCCATGGCATACATTTGCACATTCGCACCCTTTTAGTTTGATGAAGAGTGCAGGTGGAGTGGTCATTCGACATGGTAGCCGGATATTTCATCAAGTCACCCATAAAACGCTCATTTAGATTATTCAAGGACAGGCGCTTTCTTCGGCTTCATAGCGTTGAAAAAGTCACCAGCGATGAAAGTGTCAAGTTGCGGTGGTTCCAAATATAGTCTACATGTGTCAGAAAGCCGCCACACTTTTGCACACTGGCGCAAGCGGCTGGCAGAAAACATTAAAAATGGACGCTTGCCACTCGCGCGAGTAGTTGCGACTAAAACAGCAATATTTAGGTTTGCAATTAGACCGTTCTTTCGTTCAAGCCTCTGTTTCCCGTTTCCTTATTTATGTAATCAGCGAGGTACACCATCTGAAAAGAAAACCACGATGTTGTTCAAAACGTGCTTCAGCGAAGCGCATGTAAATCAGCGCATCTTATTGCGAATAAAAGAGCCTTTTAATGTCATGATTACTTGCAATTTTGTCCAAAGTGAAGTGTGCGGGCTGCATTGCCAATACTGTAAACATTGTTGGGAGGCCATAACATAACGCGTTATCTAAAATCCGTATCTACTACAAGGTGCTGTGTTTACTATCAACTGTATTTACTTCAACAGCTTTACTACCTAACGACTATTAAGCTCTACTATATAGAAAGGGGCTCTGCACTTAAGCCTGTCAAACGCACAAAAAATAGGAAACGTGAAGTAATGCGAGACGTGGCTCAAGGTTATCAAAGTTTTCAGCCCGGCATGTGCTTCCATTTGTCATACTTGTACTTTGTTGTTGTTTAGTAAGTGATAGCACCTCTTTGCAGCTGCCACCGAAGCCGGCACTCTTATTTATGTTAAAGACGCCACTTCGTTTACTCCATTGTTTGCCTTATCTTCATTTTATGCTAGTGTGATAAGGTTGTTTCGTGGTCTTTTATTCTTTATGTGGATGCTCGACAGAACCCAGGGACATGAACTGTTTTGTCTGTATTGTTGTGTCTGTCTTTGTGCGTTGATGAAAATAAAGATAAAAAACTGCGGAAAAGAAAAGGCAATATTGCATAGTGGAGTGGAGGCCCTGGCTCTTCTGCTTTTTTGCACGTACTTCTAGGGTACAGTAGTAGAGGTAGCTTGTTTGGATGTATTATGCATATTCGCTTCTCAGCGTCTTGTCGACGCTGCCTCGACTCCTTTGTGCAAAGAGAGATAGAGAGAGACATGAGTGGAAGGGATAAAGTAGAAAGCCGGGGCATGCAACTTGACGAAAAAGTTACGCTTCTGTTCCTCTATTTCTGTTTTCATTTTTTCTTCACGCTTTATTCACTCGTCTTCGCGCCATGGTAGGTTTTAAGAAGATATTCACTGTTTCTCATCCACATATATTTGAGCCATATTTGATTCCAGAAGGTCCGCCCATATAACTTTGGGTTAAAGCACTGGCTAGCATCGAAGCAAGCCAGGGAATACAACGTGTGTCTTTACAGGCAAACAAACGTATGACCTCAGCTTCAGTTTCACATATCGGCAAGAAGAGTACAATCTCTAACAGCCCACAATATTTAGGGCAACTTTTTTTCTTCCGATACGCCTCATATTGTAGTCTTCAAAAGTCATAAATATTAGAATATTATCTTTCACGTATTTACTACCGCACTGCACTTACACTTACCTTTCATTTTCTATTTGTGCAGGCTTTCGTACCACGTTCTTATGCCCAAATTCCACATTGCCAATGACGCTTCTAAAATGATCAAAAAGGAGCTTTCCGTCCGTAGGAGCGTGTGCACTGGTACCGCGTGTTATAGCGACCATAAGACTCTCACACGCGGCCAGTTGGCGCTCCCACACAAAGGCATCACTCATAATAATTTTCAGGTTCGCTTCATTCGAGCAACCAAGAAAGAATCGTACGGTCTACATACAACTTTGTATATCCTTGAAAAAATTAATGATCCTATTATTTTACCTATAGCAGGACACATTACAATGTGTCATTGAAAGAAGAATCTTCAAACATTTCATTGGCGCTGCTGGAGGCTAACCTTGTAGGCTGGTAAGATACAATACTCATGGTAGCTGGTTGCATAGTTACCGCTTGCAGCAGCGTCGGGGGTAACAATGGCTATAAGCGCCACTTTAACTCAGTGGTTACCACGTTCTGCTTATACACTCACTAGGGCGCATGATCAACTCTAGAATACTGTGACTGGACCCCTATGTCACTTGAGTGCAAAATCGCTTATGCAGTCACTGATATGGAGGACTGTTTAGCGGTTTTCGCCTTTTGCTGCATCGCCAGCGCCCGCCCGCGCACCGTTGCCACTCCCCAAAACGACACCATCATTCTGCATGCCTTACGCAACCTGAAGGTAGTCTAGAAAGGGTGCCTCATTTTCATTTTACTTCCGTATACCCTCGCCGATAGCGCCAGTGATTAGCAGTGGAAGGCGCCGGCAGTACCATTGGCCATTCACTCAATGGTTGCTCCTCATAAAACTATAAATATATCTAAGCCTATGACCTCAGTAAATACAATACACTCTAGAAAAAGCGTTCATCCCGACACGAGCGGAATATTAGGTTCAGTTTATAGCCCCCGATGTGGATACGGCACACGCCAGACGCAATTACAATTTTACCTGAGTGCTCCTTATTTAACACAGTTACTGCCTATCATACGAGCCATGACAGAAACAGTGAAGCCGCACCTGGTGTATGTATGCTGACAAATTAAATTATGGTTAGCCACTGCCGTTTTGGATGTATGCTCAAGCGCAAGGAAATTGGCATTCTATTATGCGTCGACTATCGTTATACTGATTAAAAATAAATTAATCGGGGAGCTTTATGTGCCAAACATCAATATGAAAATGTGGAATGGTGCAGCGGGTGCTCCGGATTATATTGGCCACCTGGGAGTCTTTACTATACACCTAAGTCTAAGTACAGGCATATTTTCGTATACTACTTGCATCGAAAGGCGGCCCCCACAGCAGGGATCGAAACTACGACCTCAAGCTCAGCAGCGCAGCGCCATAGCTACAGGGCTACAGTGGCAGGTCAGTCGTATTCAGAATGCATGCTCAGGTAGTAAAAAAAAAAGCGGCAGGGGGCGCGACGGACAGTGAAGTTCCCGCGCGACCATTCCTTCATTCCGAGCAGCTTTCTCAACCTGGTTCCGAAAAGCGCAGCTTGTCTCCAGGCTGGCTTGCTCATCTAGTACTACATTCGTTTTTTACTACTGCCGCTCGTCAGCCTTTCGCACCAATTTAGCTGTATTCCTTACTCCCCCCCTAACGCCCCCCTACGCCGTCCTTCTGAAGTTATCAGAAATGAAGAAACGAATCTGTGTCTAACTGCGAACACTCACGAATGCATGAAGGTTTCGCGCTGTGTGCTTCACAAGCTCTCCAATCGCAGAAAGCAGAACAGCGGACGTTCGGCGATGGACGGTAATTCTAGGAGCAAACATTGAGCTCCTGTTGACTTACTCAGAGCAGGTATGACATAATGTATCGTAGCGGAGATAATAGGGTATTGCCTGGCTGCTTCATGCTTGATAACTTCAAATGGCTGACAGCGCAATGTTGATGATGCTCGTTCTTGATAAATGAAGCACGTCTCTTGAATTCCGTGTGGCGTAATGACCGATGCATTCAAGTTGCGTGGCTAGGTCAAAGCTAACTAATGGTCCCTTGGTCGTATGTGAGCGAATGATTATCGCTTTCGACTGGGCCTTCCTCTCGCAGAAAGACGTAAAAGCAAACATAATACATGGCTCTTGAACAAAAAAGGTATGCAAAATCATGAACATCAGGATAACAAATGAATCTCAATCGCGCTGCTGTAGAAATGCCTCGTAGCAGCTATTGGCTATACAGTGAGAGTCACGTCCATCACACACTCACGAAATATGAAGTGATTATCCGAACCCGAATAGCATCCACGCATTCAAAAAGCAGCTGAACGTACAAGTCAGCTGAAGAACTAAGACCTTGCCACCTTGTACAAAGATCAGGTCAAGTAAACGCAAATGCCTGTCGAGCCAACAAAATGTGCCATGCACCCAGGCGAGAGCATGTTGCCTGGGAGAGGCTCTAATTTGTGCCAGCACTGATAATAACATTATCGTTCTTAAAGCATACTGCAGGTATGCTTTACGGTATGGTATGCTTTACGCTGCAGGTATGCTTTACGCTTTACGCTTTACGTATGCTTTAAAACCATCTGCCTAAATAGGCTGTTGAAATGAAATCAATTAGGCTGACGGCAAACCATTAGGGAGGCGAGATTCATTACCAGCAACCCTGCTCATTTGTGGGACCAGTACGCCTTACATTGTACAAATTAAGCGCCGTGCCTCCCGCTCCAACAAGAGTCGATATCTCAGGTGAGGATGGCGAAGCTCATTTGCAGCTGTCGTAATTTAATTTCGTGCGTATGAGCCCTATGGCGAAAGAAGAGAGCAGCGTTCTCTCTGCGTCAATATCTGTGAATAATTAATAGCCGGCTCTAATGCGAAGTAATCTCCTGTCCCTATTTTGTCACGCGCCTACCTCGCAACCTCCCAAGCCCTTCGAAAATAATGATGTGAAACAATCCATCTTTTAACCATACAGGTGGCTTTATTCCAGGTATCGAAGCCATGTCTCCCAAAGCGTGCGATGGCTCTGAAAACATTGTGGTGGAAGTTTGAAGTTGCAGTTGCTTGGCATTTACGTGAAACGCCTTCTGCCCTTGAAGGTAATCTGAAAGTATACCGCCTACAATATAGATGTGTTCGATGTCACTATCTCATATAATGAGGTGGTGGGATTTCATGGCACCTAAGTTGATTCTGATGAGCTGAAACAGGCAGATCACTACTCGCACAAAATGTTGTCACAACCTAAAGTGCATTGCATAATATTAATAAGCATAATGAATTAAAAAGTAATGTCTAGTTATTTTCTAGTCCACATTCTTTATTTTACAAATGGGCGGTGACGTCAACAGCACAGCCGTTAACTTCATCCTTTCTTTTTTTGTTCTTGCTGTATTGCATTTATTTTGTTTTTTTTTTCGCTTTATGTCCATGGTCTACATAGTTTACTAAAAAACAACATATTTCTCACAAACGCCTATCACTGACTTCATCGCCTGGTTTTTTAGAAAGTCTGCTAGTTTCAAACAAAGCATCATACGACCCTTGCAAAGTAATTCTAGTTTGTTTACTATCTCACGCCATATTCCTACAAACAAAATCCTTTAAAATTTTTCTCATGCATTGAAGTCTTCTGTAATGAGTGAAAACATAAGAATTCTGCGAAAGCTTTTTCAAAAGGCTCATCCATTCGGTCATGGCTTTTGGCACGAGCCATCAGTTTCAAGGCATTGCAAAGGCTCAACTTGTCAAACACGGTTTCTTATTGGTGGTATGAAACGTATCTCTACATAGCTCGCGCAATGCATATTATAATTTCTGATTGCTGAACGTCACACATCTTGCACAACCTATAGTATTGAAGACGGTCACTGTAGGAAAATTTAACGTATCAGAAGAGGCTGTGTCTAAAATAGCCCTCTGTTTTCCTTAGTATAACTGTATTCCTTCTTATTTGTTTATTTTTTTCCCAGGGCCTATGCTTTAGTCTTCTTTTCGACTTTGGCACCCGTAGGGGCGGCACAGGCATTTCTTACAATTTTTATATCTTCAGTTTACAATGCCACGATTTTATTATTGCCGAAGCAACCTTCATTTTCACTACACCCTTTATCATTTGGTTCCTACGTTCACTTTGTTTCTCTTATTATGCGTTAGGTGCAGGAGCAGCAACTAAATAAGGAAATAAACTATGCACCTTCGACGTTTCAGTCCACGCACAGGTGCAGCACTCGCAAAAACGCCAAGGACGTAAGTTCTTTTTTTCTTTTCTTTCTTTTTTGAAGAGCTGGCAGCTCCGGCTATTTTCTGACAGGCACGGATGGATGTGCAGAGGGAATGGTGGCAGGTTTATACTGCGGCGCGCCGTCGACGTCGGGCTAATTTCAAGCCAGTCAGGAACGAAGATAACGAATCAAAAGCGCAGCAAATGCGGGCGACAGCGCTTGCTGATGCTGAGGCCGTCGAAAGACGTCATCAGTGATTACCCCTGCAGGAAACACAGCCACTCACTTCCCTTCCCCTTTTCTTTCTGCTCTTCTTGCGTCCAGCCTCCGTTGCTCTCTCGAACGAACACAGGCGACGGTGGAAAGAGAGTCAGAGACGGTAACGGCAGCTACCGTATCGCGTCTGATCACGTCGGGCGGAGAAAAGCGCTATACAAATCAAAATAAGAGAATGGAGACACGCCCAACCCCTGTCCTTTCATATTGCATTTTCCACGTAGCAACCTTTCCTCCGTGCAAGCGTTCGGAGAGCGTTCTTTGCTGACAGCCACTAATCAATCATTTTAGGAGCTCTTTCAAGTGCGTTTAAACGTGAAGAGCATAGAAGCTCTGTCTGAGGGTTCAGAATAAAAACGAAAAGGGGGGAGGGAGGGGAAAGCGAGGTGGAATGCGGGAAAGTGCCACAATGAATTCGAATGAACAGCATTTGAAAGTACCGCCTCCCTTCTTTTGTAGAAGTCCTGAGCTCTTTGTTGCGGTCACATTATTGTTGTCGTTTCTGCCCATGCAATTTTTACGAGTGCGCGAAGAACAAAACCTCAAGAAAAGTTTCGAATGGTTTTTGTGTTTTAGTGACCCAGTGCTTCCATACCACATTCCTATTTTTAAATTTCCCGCATTTCGATGGGCGCGAAATGCAAAAACGCCTGTTGTAAATTGGGGGCATGTTACAGAGCCTCTAGTGGTCAAAATTAATCCGGAGCCTCCCACTACGGTAGGCCTCATAATCAAAACGCAGCTTTGGCACGTAAAACCTCAGCATTCGTTACATTTAAATTCCCGCTAGCATCTTCTCATCTCTCATAGTTTGTGTTTTCTGCTGTCTTCTGTGATCAACAGGTCCGCTTCCCTCATATTTGCTTCAACGTCTTGTACATCGCGTGCTTGAACAAAAGAGCTGCTGTTTTTCATTCATGAGCCTACATAGCTTCCTGTCTTATGAATGTCGGAAGACTATCAATCTACAAGTTGACAGGCAAAAATAGCAAATGCAAACAGAAGCTGACACGGGAGAATTGTCGAAGTTGCCGATTGCATAGCGGTTGACCATGTGAGAATGACGATTGTTTATGCTAGGTTAGGGGCCACGAGCCATAAAGAACACGGCGATAAATACTATGCTGTGCTTGACGTTGGGCTCTGGCTGGAGGATCGCTCTCAATGCCCTTATGTTTGAGCGACTACCTAGGAAAACTAAAGAAAGCTTTGCAATATTCACCTATCAATGTGCATTTTGGTGCGCATGTAGTTCGGAATACTGACGTATTTGCTAGATTTCATTGTTTGCTCTTTCCTTTCGTTTTTTTCGTTGTATATATATATATATATATATATATATATATATATATATATATATATATATATATATAGAGAGAGAGAGAGAGAGAGAGAGGCAGACAGAGAGAGAGAGAGAGACTTTTTTGCGATAAGGAAGGCTGTTGAGGCCAATACGCTTATTCGCTAATATGCTAATATGAGTAAGATGCCTAAGCGTGGCGCATATCTGCAAGCTTCTCTGCCCGTTCGGTTCCGGTTTAGCACTCCCTGCCGTCATAGGGACAATCAAATTCTGACGACCACAGCAGGCAATTAAAAGGCAGTAGTCCCACATACTTATAGTAACATTGCTTCTTTGCTAGCATTCGTCGCTCCAGACTTCGCCTCGCCTTTCAGGCTTTGGCGGCTACGGTTACGTCTCCGCGTTTGACTATTTTTTTTTATTGCGTAACTTTCTTAAGGTACTTCACGCACTTTCCAGGGTCGATCGGTGGGTGTACCGGCTATCCATGTCCCCGGCTACCTGGGTAACTGGGTGGCCCATGGTCGAATGACTGGAGCATTGGGTTGTTCTGCTGAGGGAAGAGGATTAAAAAACAACCGTCAGACCAGTAGGGGGGGGGGGGTTGCACTCTTTATTAGAAAAACAGAGAATTTTGCCGGCACGTATACAACCGCTGGCATGCTACTCTGTGTAGGGATGGGGCATGGGATTAAAAGATTTCAGAAGAGACTGGAAGGAAAAGAATATACAAATAAATATGAAATGTGCAACTGGACTTGATACTGATAGTTACAGGTGACATTGCGGGTAAATTTAGGCTTTTGTTTATGAAATGTAGACTCTTTAAAGCTTTCCTATTAGACGAATTTCTGACAGGTATTTGAACAATAAATCCAAAACACACCACTGTTTTGAATGGCCGGGCTTTGGACCTAGGATGCTGGTTAATGTTAAAGGATCGTGGCAAATCATGTCCATTTGTTCCTCAAAAAACTGTCTGTCATCGCGGTACCTCGGGCATTCTAGTAATATGTGCTCCATTGTCTCTAACTTGCCACAGTTATCACAGTAGTGGTTAGTGGTAAGCCCTATGCGGTACAGGTAATTGTTCCTGTATGCCATGTTCAGTCGAAGACGATGGTACAATGTCGCTAAGTGTCGAGGAAGTGGTCGTGGAGTTTTGGGTCTCATTTCTGGGTCAATGTAAGGCAGGAATCTTGATGAAACGGCAAATTGGTGAATCTTAGTTATCTTGGTGAAGCGGCAAATTTCAGATGCGGTTCTTTTTTATAGGCGTATTTTTTCACCATGTTTGAAGCGTCGTCCTTTGCAAAAAAATGTTCTTTTGAAATTGTGGTATTAGAGTCCATTTTGGGCAGCTTCATCCGCTTTTTAAATTCCCGAAATGCCGGTATGGCCAGGTATCCACTAGAACTTGACGCTATGCCCAGCAATATTAGCCTTGTGGTGAAGATAAGCAATGTGAAATGCTGCAAGTTGATTAGCTTGGGTCACTGAGTCTGTGACAATGTGTACATATGTGCCGCTCTTCACGAACCTGTTTAACGCTTACATGAGTATCTGTAGATGCGGCATTTAGTCGGTACAACTGTTCAGTTAAATGCTTTGACGCCGACTCGGTGTGCAGGGTTTGTGGTACTCGGTCTGTGCTCGCCTTCAATGAACCTCTGTGATACTAACTTGAGTCAATATGTATGTGCCAGTATTAGAGTGCAACTCTTCAATGAGTGTTTTAGATGAACTAATTGTTCTGTTTGTCTGCATGTGAAGTTCAGAGCAGTTATTTCTGTAGTCCTTTCTCTATTCTCTGTTTGACTTTGTTTTTATTTAAGAGAAATTGCCAGTTCCCTTTCACATGCACCAAAATATCCTTGCATACAGTTAATAAAAAGTACACGCAGACTCTCGTGTGGGAGTTATTTAAATGATGCATAAGCATTTGCTGCTATACACGCGTTGTTTCGTCGTCGTATACGCTGTGTGTTTGCTACAATTGCGAGAAACGCTGCGAAAGATTTGTGAAACGATATAGCTTGGCTACAACACTGAAACGTTAACTGAGACCAGCATGAGACGATGAAGAAGAGGCGAGTAGGAGCAATGTTCACTCATGTTACATGATGGTTCGCTTGGATGATGCCGCTCCTTCGTGGAATAGACGAGAGCTGGCGCATCTGTGCTGTAGTGTGCAACATATTTTAACAGTTTGGTACATCTCTGGCACAAACGTGGTTGATGACGCTGCCTCCTCTCGATGAGAACCATTGCCAACCGTGATCAACCGTACTGCAGCGGCGGCTGCGTATGGCACGGCCGCGCGTGCTCTATCTTGAAAGCGAGTGCGCAGTGTGCTGGTTGCTTTGTGCTGCGTTCTCACCGCTTCATTCACGTTGAAGCGAGAGGCCGCACGAAAGTCGATTCGCTCGCTGCTCCGGCCGCTATCTTGCAAGCCATCGTCTTACGAGATGGGCGGGCGGACGGACGGGATAAGCATAGAAATGCTTACGCGTTTAAAAAAGCCCGAGTGCGAAGAAAATGTGCCGCCCGAACACCGTATGCTGCGATTGAAAAAGCGAGCGTGTATGGGGAGCGTGAATCAAAGAGGGTGGTGAATTGAGGCGCGCTGTCTTCCCGCGCGCCTATTGTTGAAGGTCGCGTGATCCAGCACGCACTAGAGGAGGACAGCGCGCGTTTCCTCTAGCTCGGCCATGGCTGTGCATGGTGTATCGGCACCCTATACGTTGAAGGTCTTCAGCGAATAATGCTGTGATGGTTAGGGGCTCCATGTGCGTGGTTCTTTTTTCACATCTAGTTTTCCAGGTTCTGCAATCTGAGTTGCAGAGATGCGGCACAGATGAGATGTTGAAACGAGTGGCAGTATGAAAATTTCACTTCCAACTAGAGGCGCTTCTTATCACGCCATCTTTTTACAGCGCGAGCTTGCGATCATTGATAGATATCGACGATTGGTGTCGATATCGAGTTTCACTGTTTGTATATGCGCGCGTGACACCCCGCCTGTTCATTTAGTAAGCGAATGTTTCCTGCAACTCATATTGGCCATGAAACCACGAAGCTTACTCGTGAATTTGTCTAATCTATCCGACGAAACTGGAATCTTTTTAGTGGTTAGGCGAGACCGTAGGAATTACGCTCACGAAGAGGCACTCGCCTGTTTAGATAGTCCGTGAACTATGGAACGTTAGGGCAGCATTATAATAGAAGTGGTACAAGGATGGACGAGCCGGATACAAGGCGATAAAAAAACCAACTATTCACGACGTTTGCAATGTGGGCTTCTTGGTAACGCATTTAAAGGGGTGTACGGGAGCGCGATTAAAAGACGGCACAACCATTAGTCATAAATGTTCAGTGCACTCTACTTTTGCCGAGTGATTGCTTACTGAAAACGAAAATCTTTCAAGTCTTTCCCACTGCGTTTCTTTCCGCTAAGACTGTGAGAAATTGAAGGGCCACAGTGGTAGCGACGTCATTGATGTTGCCAGAAGCATCATAACGATCGTTCTGTGCACCCTAATGGCATCCGACCACGGAACAAGGAATCTATACGGATACAATATGCATAGGCGAGAACACGCGTGTCCCTCTAGTCTGCAATCCACTGTGTATGCGCTAAGGGGATCTTTCTCGAGAAGGGTCGCACACAATCACGGACGGCTTCCGGGCCGAGTGTGGCGCTCGTTGTCGCCCAAATCAACGAACTCTCATTTTGTGCCGAAGTGTCCCACCTATTCCTGGTCCAACCTTCATTTCCCTTGGGACATTGATCTCGCCCGTGGTGGAAGCTAATCACGGGGCTCTGTGCTGCGAGATTGCGCAGGAAACCCCGCCGCCCTGATAACGCTGCCTCGATTCTATGGGGTTCCAATTGCGATGGCAGAAAACGGGAGTCGATCAAGTTGGACGTGTATTGCGTGCGTTTGAGCAGTGCTACTGCCGCGTACCTGAAGATTTTGCGCATGTACACTCGGACATGAGCGTGTCTTTTACGCATTGAGAATGCAGATGAGCAGATATTTGTATGAAGCTATTCGATCTTTGCTTCAAGTTCAAGATAACGTGTCTAGCTCCACGTTGTGTGCTCCACTGCTTTATTTCTATTCAATGGTGGTGGTAATGAAACTTTATTTCTGAAAAGGGTTCTGAAGGACACATGACTGTTCGTCAAGGTGTAGAGGGCACCTCCCAAAGCTTTCTGCCAATTTGTCCCAGTTTCTGTTTCCTCAAATACAAGGTATCAAACCGGGTGTGCGTCTGGTTAACCAACGTGAGCCTTTACAAGGCTGCATGCTCTTAATCAATTTTACATGGCCGCAAACGGGCGATTTGTTTTGTCAACTCATTAAATGTGCTTTATTTGAGCTCTTGCTTTTTGTCTAACTTGTTTTTCGTAAGTTTGCGAGAAATATGCCGACAAGTTCTGATATTATGACACTTGCACATGCGACACGTAGTGTGGTTAAATATGTGCCTTACTGTGCAGCAACACCATATATAATAAATGGCAGTATCTGGTTGCACATTCATAATTGTTCTTATTATTATTCAGCAACAAGATTGATCTAAAATGGTACGAAACGTTTTCTGGATATAAACGTACGACGTTATCGTCCAAGGATAGCTCCGTAATCAACGCCTATAGAGGGATGGATATAATTAAGTTTGCTAGAAAAAGATTCCCGATTTGATGTATAATTTGTTTTGGCGTTACTTTATGTTGTCGCAATTCTTCTTTGAGACTTTAATGGGGCCTCTTTCACAAGTGTTATTATGTGGGCTGGTTCATACCGAGGACATTGTTTCCCAATTGTGCTTTCTTGGGCCCTTGAATGAGAAGAAGGAGAACCGAAGGGCACGATTTTCGTTACTCCCAACCATATGAAACCAACAGATAATGAAGTGAAGGATAACATAAGGAAAATTATATGTAGCTTCGAGTTGAGATGCAGTAGTGACTAGCTAAATGGAAATGAAAGTGGACCAAAATGAAAGAAAAAGTAAAACTTGCCGCCAGCTCACTTGCTTTGGCTTACGCTCAATTCAGCTTTGCGCTTCAGCGATTCATAAAAAAAATATGCTGAAAACAAGTAGGGCGCCAATGGGGGGCGACAAAATCTAGTGTTGATCCTTCATCGCAAAGCCACTAATCGCTACCTTACTTACACTGTTAATATTCGACGGCGAAGACGACTGATGATTAACAAGCAGACCTAATGAAGACTATCTACTGTGAATTCTGCCGCTCTTTCTTCTTAGTAAACCTGTCTGACGACTAGGCCTCGCTCTTCTGAGTCGGCCCGTACTGGCGTTTCTTTTAAATAAAGTTGTTCTCTTTCTCTTGCTCAGTCTCTGCATAATATTAACACAGATTTTATTGTTTGTGCCGTAACGTTAGCGGTAAAGATTGCGCTTTTTTTTATGAAGATGTGGGGGTGGGAGAATTGTTATCAAACAACTGCTCTTAAGGTGGTTGATAAACTCGCAAAATTGTCAGGTTTTGGATAGCTATTAGCATCACATGTAAAGTTGATATGTACCATTCATGAAATATTTAAAAATTATTATATAGCATAGCAAATGTTTTTGAACCAGGTGACCTTACAGCTTTTGACGTCGGAGAAGTGAGGAAGACCCACAAACTGTGTAAACTATTATTTTGCTGCTTCGGGTAAACGTGCTGTTCTATTGTACACACATACACACACACGATATATATATATATATATATATATATATATATATATATATATATATATATATATATATATATATATATATATATATATATATATATATATAAAGAACTGTGCAGAATGTTATTTCTGCTGTAGCTTTTAAGACCATTTTTGATAGAAAACAGCTCAGTTATACATAATTTATGTACAGTCTACTTCATCCAGTTGAGGGAGTACTAGTAAACAATAATACTCCCTAATAAGGCAGACCATGCTCCACAAAGAAACTTCATGAGCAGCTAGTGACTTGATATACGCTTTTATTTAATTAGGAGACACAAAAACGACAGTAATTATCAGCAGCTTCAAGATGTTGCAGCGGAAAGTTGATAAAAAGAGGGGGCAATGGCCGGACACGAATTAGCTGAGCAGGTCAACGAGGTCAACGAGGTTATGAGGTTACCAGAACGTGTTCCAAAGACAAGAAAAAATAGCGAAGTGCATCATAGGGTTTGATGAACGAATTGGGTGGGAATATGCTTAGGTACTGGAAGAAGTCAAATGGCTGTGAAATAAACGTAACTGAAAACCGATAGGAGAGGCCATCGTCCTGGTAACGCGCAACAATAATAATTAAACATAGGGCGAGTTAGATTAGATTCGTGATATGCATCTCACATACACAAGCAAAATAAATGGCTCATGTCGCCTATTCTTTTGCTTCTATCACTTCTTTTCCACTGCAAATCAGGTATGTGCAAATATAGGCCGATGATTACTTATTTTATTGCGGGTGGCATATCCCTGCATCTTTTCTTTTGAACAACATGATTTCATATATCTTCCATGTTTAAAATTGTTTTAGTAACATGACCTGCAGTGACCGGTCGTACTTTGTTTTTTATTTGTTTGTTCTTTTTGTCATTGTTTCACTTTATTCTTAGAGGTCCGCCCTTTTGTTCTTTCTTTCCTCTTTCCTTCTCTCTTTATTTTTTTCTATTCCTACGTCGCTGTCTCCTCCTCCTTTCTTAAAAGCAGGCAGCCGTTGTACCCCTTTCGGTGCCAGTTGCCTCCGTGCTCCTGGCTTGACCTTTCGTCTCCATTGTATATGGGTTTTCAAGCCAAATAATATAATGTTGCAGTTTCCATGCGCATATGAATTGTCGCTATTGAAAGTGGCGCGCAGAATGAAATACGACATCTCGTAACCATGCACGAACGACAGGTGTGCTCGAAATTATACAGAAAACCGAATACGCACTGGCAGCGTACGCATCAATAAGAGATGAGCAATATATAGTGTTTTGAAACAAGGCCACGGCTTTGCGAACACGGGACAGGTTCATGCAGACAATACCCAGCGTTACAAAAGAAGGGGTTTTACGGATATTCTTGCCAAAGAAAACTTGTATTATTGCAGCAGAGCATTTAACTATATTTATAGTTTCATCTTTCATTGCGGTGGCGTAGGAAAATGTAGCATCCAGAAAATTACTGAAGAAGAAGAAGAAGGCGGCGAGTCAAGAAGCGTTCTTCAGTTCCCGCATTTTCCCAGCTTTTCTTGTATTTAATCGTCGCGAGCCAATGTTTATTTGTGCACATCTTTTCCGTGAAGTTGTAAGGACCACGTGGATACCCTTTTTGCCACAGTGAGTGACTTTTCACCATTTTACGGACATTCCTGTGCATCCGTCGGCGGCGTCTGACGAGCACTTCGGAGACCACGCCTTGGCCTCCGGGGTGGCTCAGTGCCACTCGTCCGCTACCATCATGGAATACCAAGTACAGGGAGAAAGTATTCTTCCGGAGGAAGTCACTCAAGAGCAGGGATGGCAAACCGCAGGTGCTAGAAGAGCTGGCGCCAAATCGCGGGAAGCTAACCCGAACGCCATGGCGACGCCTTTGGCTCCCCATAGCTACAAGTCTAGCGGCACAGCGCTGAAGACCAAGATCATTAGGGCGAGCCGAATGCCTGTTCTTCCCAAAGAAGACACGAAGATCGTTATTAGACCAAGAGGTGGGCTGAATATTTCAAAAATTGGAGCGGCCACGGTGGCTGACGCAATACTTGCAGCCTCCGGCATCAGCCAGCACGAGCTCACACAAGACACTCTGTGCCCGAACTTACAGCAAAACATCATGGTGGCCAGCACTCCCAGACGGGAGAATGCCGATCGATATGCCCGCATCAAGCAAATCCGAATCACGGGCAAGATTCACGAAATCTGCGCGTACGAGACAGCCCCGCACTCCACGTGCAAGTGGGTCATACGTGGCATACCATTGCAAGACGACCCAGCGACGGTGGATGGCAAGATTGTTAACCCGAACAACCCTCTTGCACTAGCAGCCAAGAGAATTGCTCAGACTGGGACCATCATCATCGCCTTTGACGGGCAGCGGGTACCGAATTTTGTCAGGTACGGAACGCTCCTGATGAAATGTTCCCTATATCGAAAGCAAGTGGACGTATGCCACGCCTGCGGAAGACTCGGGCATCGCGCCGATGTATGTCCAACACCGAGCGACGTCATCTGTCGGGGATGCGGCCTGCCAAATCCCAATGAGCAGCATCAATGCACCCCAAAATGCAAGATCTGCGGTGGTCCGCACCTTACAGCCGGTAAAGAGTGTGCGCGCAGATTCAAGACGCCATACATTGTTCGCCGACGACGCTTCGAGCGTGCCAGGCAGCAAGAGCAGCTCCCCACGCCAGCACCAACAGCACCAACTGCACCATCCAGCACCAACCGTAGGGGCGGAAGACGCTTGCGCTCGAGAAGCCGCTCTACAAGCCGACGGGGCTCCAGAAGTCGCTCTACCTCGAGATCGCGACTTACATCGCCTTCTCCAGCGCGCTCCAGCTCCAGAAGCTGCTCCAAGTCCCGTACTGGGAGCGACTCCTCCAACAGCTCACGTTCGAAGACTCCCAACGGCGGTAAAGGCAAGTCCTCTCTAACGTGGGCCGATAGGGCCCGTGGCAACCAAACGCAGGCGTCCAACTCTCAAGACTCGCACGACCTGCGTCTCACGAATGAGCTCGAAGAGCTTAGGCGTGCCAATGATAGTCTTAGAAAGGAAAACGCTCTGTTCAAGCAGGAAATCAGTCGGCTAGCCGCCGAGATGGCGGAAATACGAAGATTGGCGCTCACACAGCCAGCTTCTCAGCCTGCCGCACGCTCTTCGGCCATGGACACAGTGGAGGCCCCTCCCAAGACGGTTGCAGTGAAGCGGCGTGCCCTGGATGACTCAAGGGGAGACGAGATGGTAGAACTCCTGTCTGACCTCAAGAACGCCATCTCCAACATACAGACAGGTCTCTCACACGTACAAGAAATGATCGCGCACCCTCAGCTGGGCCTGGTCGCCCTCAGCACTAGAATACTTAGGCTGGAGGGAACCAGCCACGGATCTTTGCCAAGCACATCTACAGCTCAGGTCCCAACGTTGCCCAGCGTCATTGCCTCACCGACGGAGGGTGCCATTGTGAATGCGGCACTTTCGCAATTCATTCACAAGCCCAAACATGGATAACGTAACTAACGTCATAACAATGTGGCAGTGGAATTGCGCAGGGTTCGCCAGCAAACGGGCGACCCTGCGACAATACCTAAAAAGCGTAAAGGACAAACCCCAAGTAATCGCCTTGCAAGAAACGATCACATCATCACCTATCAAGCTCCCCGGTTTCCTTACGGTGGCTTCCACTGAAGGAGGAAGGGGGGTCGCTATCCTGGTCAGTAAAAAATTCACGTGCCTTCAGCGAGACCTTGGTCCCGCGGACAATGGGATCGAGTACGTCATGGCCGAACTCCTTGTCGACCCCCCTACGCAGCGCTTAAGAAGAAACAGTATCTTCATACTGAATGTTTACTGCAGACCCAGCGTTCACAGAGCCAGGCCTAGTGGTATTCTCAAGAAGGCCGTGCATTTGGCTGGCTGTCAGCCTCTAATTGTCATGGGGGATTTTAATGCCCAGCATCAGGCGTGGGGCTATTGTACCAATACGAAGAAGGGTAGAGACATATGGGATGCGGCAGCGGAGGAAGATCTTACGCTGATAACCGATAAAGACTTTCCAACCAGGAGAGGGAACTCGGTATGCCGAGATACGACTCCGGATCTTACCTTTGTCAAGAACCTGGAAAACGTCAAGTGGACGAACACAGCCATGGACCTCGGTAGCGATCATTGCATCATCGAAGCTGTGATCAAGACTGCCCGCAACAAAACGAGGACCTTTAGGTTCACTGACTGGGACTTGTTCCGAGCCAACCGCTCCGAGCGCGTCCTTAACGATGATATGGGCCTATACTCTTGGTGCGACGAGATAAAGAAGGATGCGGCTAGAGCCACCAAGGAGGTGACAACCGATCTGGAGGTGGACAGGATGGACAGTAGGCTGGCGCATCTTTTGGAAGCCAAGCAGGCACTGCTCGCGAGATGGAAGACTCAGCGCCATAACAGAAGACTACGCAAGAAAATCTCCGATATTAACAAGATGATAGAGGCTCATTGCAAGGTGCTATGCAAGCAGCAATGGGACGAGCTGTGCGACTCGGTGGAGGGCCAGCTCAAGAACGGTAAAAGCTGGGGTCTCCTTAAGCACCTACTGCACGATGGCAACACCAAGCCCAACCAGAAGAGAGCTTTGGCGAAAGCTGTCCATTTGGCCACCGACTCGACTCCCGATGAGGCAGTCATGGAGCACCTCATAGACAAGTACCTGGCGGCCACGGACGATCCGGTGCCCCCCCAGTTTCCCGAGTACGAAGGGCGTGACGTACCATCTATGGACGAGGATTTCACTGTGGCTGAGGTCAAGCGAGTTCTCGCATCCCTCAACGGCAGATCTGCCCCTGGGCCCGACGGGATCACCAACAAAATGCTCAAGCATCTCGACGACGCCTCAATCGAGTTTCTTACGCGCAAGATGAATGATATCTGGTGCAGCGGCCTCATTCCCAAGAGCTGGAAAACAGCCTACACAGTACTCATACCGAAGCCAGGTAAAGCGCCGAGCATCGACAATCTAAGGCCCATCTCCCTGACGTCGTGTGTTGGAAAGATGGCCGAGCACGCCATGCTTAACCGCCTCACTGACCATCTCGAGTCTAACGAATGCTATACACACAACATGATTGGCTTTCGGTCGGGGCTTTCGACTCAGGACGCCATGAGACTGATCAAGCACCAAATCATTGACTCTACCTCCGCCGACACTATGGCAATTCTCGGCTTGGATCTGGAAAAGGCTTTTGACAACATATCGCACGCCTTTATTCTCAAGAGCCTGACAGAGTGTAACGTCGGCAAACGGGCGTACAATTTCGTGCGATCTTTCCTTTCCTCAAGGTCCACTAGACTGAAGATTGACGAGTTTTTGACCCACGAAATCCAGCTTGGTCCAAAGGGAACACCTCAGGGGGCGGTGATCTCCCCGACGCTGTTCAACATCTCCCTGATCAACCTGTCGAGGGCCTTGAACAAAATCCCCAACATTAACCACACGATCTACGCGGATGACATCACCATCTGGTGCTCCAGTGGATGTGAAGGGCAGGTCGAGGGTGCTTTGCAAGAGGCCATCGATGTGACGGAGCGGTATCTAATCCCCACCGGGCTAAGGTGCTCGCCCGCTAAATCCGAGCTCTTGCTCTACAAGAAGAGGCCCAGAGGCGGTTCACACCGATCCTGGAAGCCAGCAGCAGAGAGCCACATTACATTATTCACCGGTAAGGGCTCCCCAGTACCGCGGGTAGACACTATCAGGGTCCTAGGAATGTTTATCGAGTCGAACGGGGCCAATGGAGCCGCCCTCAAACGCATTTGTTCCAAGACCGAAAGCGCCCTCGGCCTGATCCGAAGAATCGCCAATAGGTACTGCGGAATCAAGGAAGACAATCTGATCCGGATTATCCACGCCTTCGTGCTCTGCCACCTCGCTTATTCAGGGGCTATGCACAATTGGCTCGTATCGGAGCGCAACAAGATCAACGCCTTAATCAGAAGAGTCTTCAAGCTTGCCGTCGGCCTTCCCATGCGAACGCACACAAAAGACCTTCTCAATTTGGGAATTCACAACACGTTCGAAGAAATCGTTGAAGCCCAAGAATTTTCCCAGTTTGTCAGACTCTCCGGTACCCCAACGGGCCGAGCCATACTTGGCAAGCTGGGACGTAACCCCATGGTCGTCAGTCTCGACGCTGTGAAGCTGCCCAGCGACGTAAGGTCCAAAATTTACATACACCGGATGCCACGAAATATGCATCCCACCTACAACGAAGGACGAAGGCGAGCCAGGGGTAAAGCTCTGCTCGCCAGTGCCCGCTTGAACAAGGACCGAACATGCTTCGTAGACGCTGCTTCCTACGTTCAAGAAGAGGCCTTCTCCTCAGTGGTCATCGACTGTGATGCTAAAATCCTTAGCTGCGCTACCGTCCGCACTTCTAATTCCAGCGTTGCAGAGCAAGTTGCTATTGCTCTTGCATTGACGGACAGTGTACATGACACGATTTATTCGGATTCTAAGGCCGCTGTCAGGGCCTTTCAGATGGGAATGGTGGCTCCCCAGGCCCTACGTATCATCCAAAGTGCCAAAGACATGAAACATCACTCTTTGGCCTGGTTCCCTGCGCACATTGGGACCATTGAGGGTGCCTTGATCAACCCCAACGAGGAGGCGCACTCAGCTGCACGAGGTTTGACTGACCGTGCGCTGGGCAACGCGTCCTCTCCTGGGCGACCCGAGCCTCTCTGCTCGTACAACGAAATATGCAAATACAATTATCTGTCAAGAAGAGTCCTACCTGCGCCGCACTCCTCGCTGTGCAGGGCCCAGGCAGTCACTCTCAGACTACTGCAAACAAGCACTTACCCGAGCCCCGCAGCGCTACACACAATGTACCCCGACCGGTTCCCAAGCCCGGATTGCCCTCTGTGTGGTGACTATGCGGACTTCGAGCATGTCCTGTGGGGCTGCGCCTCTGCCGGTCCTCCTTTCACTCAAGAGGAAATGAAGAAGCTGATTAGGGCCCAGGATCAGACCTCTCAAACCCTGGCAGTCCAGAGGGCTCGCGACAGGGCCGTCAGGTTCCACCTGATGGTCCCCGAGTGGGCCTAGCCAGGTGGCGTGGCGTTTGCTTGCGTCTCTAGTGGACAAAATAAAGTTATTTCACTCACTCACTCATCCAGAAAATTACTCATGGAAAAGTGCAACATTTTACGAGGGTCACAATTTCAGTGTTTATATTTACGACAGCTTACATTCATGGACCTGCATCGAGTACAGCGCACTTCAGTTGTATGGAAGGCGCTCAGACTCATACGCTACACTTAAGTTTACACCTTTAGACATGAAAATTCTTGGTAAAACAAACGAAGTTGCGTTAGTTTCTGTGTTTGACAATGCTCATACGCCCGAGGACCCAATCTACAAATTGCCTGAATTATTTTTCTTTTTTGTCGGGTGATGGCTTTATGTTTGCGCTCCTCTTTGTAGACTGCAAAGTTGCACTGTTTGAATTATCAATTGAGCTCAAAGTCGAAGCGCTTTAGTTCCACTCAGTGTGCTCTTGTTTTGCCAAGGGAATGTAACCTTAGACGGATTGTTAACGTACCTACGAAACATGCAAAATAGCATGTAAGAGGACTCTCGAGAGATGCTGCTGAACCAGATCGAAATCTTATGAACTTTGATGTAAGGCCTCTGAGAGTTTAAACAGATAGAAAAGAAAGGAAGCTTGTAGAGAAGAAAAGGCAGCCTGCGCCTGTGAATTATTTTTATAGCAGCCGTAATTGTTTTTCCAACGGCTCCATATATTTGATTTCAAGTTCTTGTTATGTGAAAAAACTCCTAGGGTGGCAGCACAGGAGCTAAGCTCACGGACGCTCACAGGAAAGCACGCACACAGGCACGAGTTGAGCAAACACCACTCTTTGCGAGCCGATTGTTTCGCAAGGAGTGGAGACAGCAGCGCCCGCTGATCCCTCGCCGTCGCCGCATTCGCGCACCAGGAGAAACCGAGGACATCCGGCTCTTAACATTGGGCAACGTTCGATATTCGTTCTGATTTCATCTGTTTCCCCGGGTATCAGGATACTTTGGGCCTAACCCTGGCCACGTGCACAAGTTCTGCAGGAAATCACCAAAGAGAGAGAGAAACAAAAGCTTGCGCACTGTGGCAATGGCAAGTCGGAATGGGATCACCGTCCCGTCGCTGCAGCAATTGCCGTCGGTCTTTCAGCCCTTATGAGAGCAGTCGGTAGCCAGTAATGCGGCTTTGTCGCAATGCGGTAGCTTTGCAACGGGGGCCATATGCGCACGCATTTCTATATATGTCGGTGACGGGTGGTCCAAGGTAACGTCGAGTTGTTCGAGTATACTGAAGCTTCCAAGCGTTCATTAAATAGACGAAGATGTTTTTGGTCTAAAGGTGTATAAAACAATTATGATTGCAAATATGAAGTAACAAGTGTACTCCACTGTCCAAGGAGAGGAAAAGGAGTTGTATACACGGAGTCCTTTACTATGCAGTCATGAAGTCATGAGCAGAGAAGATAAAAAAACGCCGCAATTATACTTGTGGATAAGGTCAATATTAGAAACTGTAATAAAATGTTTCACACTCCGGATTTTTTTACGGAACATGAATTCGAATGAATTTGAATCGCAAAGGTGTTTAATATATCTTGCAGGAGCCAGTATTTCCGATTGGTCCTAATAACGACTGCAAGTTCTCAAGGAGGAGGAGGAGGATGAAAAGGAAGGAAAGAAAGGAGGTAGAGAGGTGAGCCAGACGCACGTCTGGTTTGCTGCTCTACACATGGGAAGGGGAATAAGGGAAGAAAAGAAAGGAGAGGGACGGAAGAAGGTACTATCAGTGTGAATGCGCGTGGAGGTCCTGAACTTCACGCCTATAATCGGTCCCTGAGGCCAGTCGATTTCATGAGACGTAGCAGTGCCCGCGCCGCTTTGTAAGCCTGCGATGCGTGGAGCCATGGTTCGAGAATCTTTTTTTAGCCTCTGAAAATGACCTGCTATTTATACGGTTTAACACCCCCTGAAGAACGTCGCGTTCGTTGTCATAAAGATTCCAAAAACACAACACGCGCTCGATCGTCTCTTCACAGTTGCACGAGTAAAATTGGTGGGTTGGGCATTCCAGTAAGGAATGAGTAGGCATTCATAAATCTCACCCCTAATCAGAGGCGACACAATAAAACGCACCACTGCGGGAGAAGTTCGGTGGAATATGCTGCTCTAATGTAGGATCCAGCCGGTCGATCCTGCAGTTCAAGAAAATTGGGGTGTTCCACAAAGTTTGTCTTGGTTTGAGCAACTAAACGAAGGCCCCTCGCAGCATCTGTCCTTGACAAGGGTATAGGAGCTGTCAAGGTTTCTTTATGGGCGGACCGGGCGGCATCATCAGCAAGGCCATTTGAGACGATGCCACAGTGCCCTGGAAGCCATTAGAAGATGTCATGTCCATTTATGAGGGCTTGATAGAGAACCTCTCTGGCCTCAAGAACCAGTTGTTCATGGGTCTTGCGTCGTAAGGCAGACTGCAGACTCCGAAGGGCTGCCTTGGAGTCACAAAAAACGATGCAGTTTTGAGGTTTGGCATGTGCGATGTAATTAGAAGCGGCGCGTAGTGCGGCAAGTTCTGTTGCCGTAGAGGTCGGTATATGGGACTCTTTCAATGTAACTGCAATTTGCAAGCCCGGAATGATAACAGCATCTGCGGAGCTGGTGGCTACACAGATGCTCTCCACAGATGAGAGTAAGTAGGTTGGGTTCGCAAATAACAATTATGGGAATCCTATTTGTGAAAATGTCTTAACGGAAGCGGGACCTCAATCCTCTGGCGTTCCACTGTAAGGTCGAAGCTTGTCTGACCTCTGTGCTAAATCACTATGTTGGATGAGTCATGGTGTCTACTCAAGGCTTGCAAGTCAAATCCAGTACTCCAGTACCTCAAATCCCGAGTATCCAGTACCTGAAGTACACTCTGAGCTGATGGCGTTTTTAACTTGCTGAGGAGCACGCGAATGGCATACATGAGGGATCGAAACATTACGACCACTTGCTTGTTCCCTGCCAGTTTCTTTGTCCATTAATATCATCCGCGGAGTGAGTTTCAGCGCAGGGAGAACAAACTGCGGTATTCTTGCATATGCTTCTCACGTGACCGAGCTTCATGCAGTTGAGGCATTGTAGTGGCTTCTGTACGAAAGGTCGTCGGCCACCACTGACGGTCAAGGCGGCCACCACTGACGTAGGCCAATCTGGCAGACGGCCGAGGTGGCCCACGTCCATTGACGACAGAGAAAGAAGCGACGCCTCAGAGGTACAGGTATAATTTCACAAAAAAGCCAAAAGATACTCAAACAACATTCGGCCAAGCAGATACTTCGTCGTCGTCTCGCAAGTTCTTACGAAACCTACTGACATTATGCGCTGCAACCCTTAACGAGGTGATTAGTTGACTTCAACTTTTTATACTGTTGCACAAAAGGCATTGCGACTACCTAACGGTTCCTGTCCGTTCGCTTCTGCAACGTAGGGCGAAGTGAAAAACTCACTCCTGTGACAGGCGACGCATTCTGTCGATAGCTAGACAGTGTGTGTGAGCGCCCTGCTGTAGAAAATCAGCATGAGTTGGTGAAGCTTTCGTACAGCAGACGTCCTTGCCGCGCGCCTCTGAAAGCACTTGCGGCTGCAAATAACAACCTGTATTTCCATTTCACATTTAATGACATTGTGTATGTGCGCAAATGTGTTTCCATTAAAAATGCAAAATTTAGGTGGCAGTACTGTATACAAATTTCGTATAATAGATCATGATGAACGCATAATTTCATGGCATGTCAGTATGAAGAAACCGAAGATTCCTTCTTGGATACAACAAAATGAAGTTAGCGTAACGTGTTACTTTGGGCACTTTTCTTTGAGCGTGTGTTTCTTGGATTATCAGTACTGCTTCTGTCGCCTATTTTGGTGTACTTTATATTAAAAAAACGACCTCACCAAAAATGTATGGTGGATTGCCAGCGAGTGCAACAGCAACTTTGCCGTCGTCGAGAGCCTGCAGATTCAGTTACTGTGCAGAACATGGGTTGGTAGGTGGCTATAGTTACTGAGGTAGGTTGAGCTGCTCTAATGTTTTAGTGTTCTTCCCATGACTTAAATAGAAGGGGAAAATGCGGCTTCGCACTTAAATGTCAAAGGTACTTATGCTCAATTTGCGGCGAGGTTTGAGCCTCCATAGTTAAATAGGGAGCAGCAATGTCCTCACAAAGGATGATAAGTCGCTCTTCATAAGCAACCTTTCCATATCTAAAGTTACTCATAGAATGACATGCCACCAAAAGCATGATTTCAGGCTCTTGTGTACACCGGTTCATAATGGACGTTCGTTGTCCCCTATTCTCTAATTTACATAAAAGAAAAAGGGTGACAGCTACAAGCAAAATAGTAGCATCACCACAGAAAAGTAAGCTTCAAAAAAAAGAAAACAGGTTTTCGTTTTCGAAGAAAAATTCTCGGGCTTTATGTGCGAAAGCCATGATTAGGCAAGCCATAGTGGAGGACTCCGGATTAATTTCGACCACTAGGGGTTTCATCGCGCACCCAATGCACCGTACACGGGCATTCCTTCATTTTGCCTTCATCATAATTTATCCGCCACGGCCTTCGATTCGTCTGCATTTCCACAGGGGCGGAAATGCAAAAGTGTCCGTGTACCATTGACCATATAGCTGTGTATCAGCTCTATACCTTAAGCTACAACCAGTGATGTTTTCCTTGCAACGGGATATTTTACATGTGTCTACGTCACACAAGTTTTTGAGCAGAGTTTATTTTCTTTTTCACGATCTTTTAATCTATTTTCGCCATTTATCTAGCGTTTTTTTTGTAAAGCTAGTCATGCAGACGTGATTCTTCCCTAGAGGGATTGTTTGCAACAAAGCCCTAATGTTCTTTGGCAACATTTGATGCAGCTATCCTAATGACAATTCGTGGTGTTGTCTTTAACGTTGATCATGTGCCCCTAATAGTTAGCTTTTCTTTTTGTTTAGTCAGTATAGGTGCGATATCTTACTACACGCAAATAAATATTCCTGGTGTAAATATATGCGTCTGCACTTGGCTCTTGGAAGTTTGATTCGATATTCGATATTTAATATTCGTATTCGACAGAGTTGATACTCGTCCGCTTCTACTGAGGCAGCTAGTGACTCGAGACGTAAAGTGACATTGAAGCGTCTTTGGGATTGACCCAGGTCGGTGACAGAAAAGGCCTGCCCGATGCACCAGATTTATAAGATTGCATGACACGGCAGAGACAGGCGTTTGCGACGAAGTTCGCGAAGGCGTGAATCAATTGCAAAAGCTCGTGTCATTGTCCTGGTTGATTTGGACAGCGAGGAGCAGCCATGCTACAGACCCACGAAAGAAAGACCCTTCTACTAGGCAAGATAGCAGAAGAAAATAAGGACCAGTATAGTTTCGTACAAAGCACTTATCGCTGCACATACTTTGACAATTTACTTCAATATCGTGAGGCTTATAGCGCGTGAAAAAGACAAGGACAAAAGGGAGACGTGACAAACACAGGCGCTAACTTGCAACAATCTTTATTTCGAGCAAGGGACCCATACATATATACAACTTTTTCGCGTACATCATACATGCGCTGTTTGCAAAAATTCCTTACACACCATTGCGCAGGTACGATAACTCTTTGCGGGAAAGGAAACCTTGTCTTTTTACGTGCTATAAGCTTCACGATGTCTTATCAACAAGCCCTAATTACTGCTTTACATTACTTCCATACTTTATGCACAAATTGTTTTGTCTGAGTTGAATACCATGATAACCTTCCGCGTTATTGCTTTTTTTGGCTCTTGGGGATCTTACATTGCGTATTATATGAAAATGTATATTTGCACTCCTCTGCCATGTTCTTAGTTTGTATTGTAGCTGACTAAAAAACTGTGAAAAATATATATCATTTTTTATTTATACTGCTTTTTGTTTAATATGATAGTTGTTGCTTTTATCCACGATATTGGAAACATGGGAATCTTCACTATCCAAACTATGCATATTGTTGCAGAAGATCAACAACAATATAAAAGACATGGCTGGCAAGAAATAATATACTATAACACAAAAGAGGTCAAGTGATACGGCCAGGATAACGTAAGCAGAATATGTTATAACGGCAGCAGATGCCGGAGACCTAGCATGATTGCAGAGTTGGCGTCCCGTGAAGGAGCGTTTTGGTGGTTGGTGCGGGGTCTCCAAATTGATTTCGGGCTTCGCACCGAATATCCGGAGGAAGGTTCCCCAAGGCGAAGGGCACGCCACGCGAATACCACTGGGACGCTGATGGAAGCATCCACGTTGGTTACGCTCCAGAGGCAGATGATGTCAGAAACTGTTGCGGCAGAAGTGCGGACCTTTGCTACAGTGGTTTGTGGCAGAAGGAAAGCTTTATGGGCAAAACTGCGCGTATACCGAAAGACGGCACTACGTTGACAATTTTCTTATGTTGCAAGAGAAAATGAGATGCAGATATCAGACAATGACTGCGTAGGGCGAAAGTGAATACTAACAACCAAAAGAATAAATCGTTGTTTCCTGCTTGTGCAAAGACAGAATCACTATGCAGCCTTACTAATTGGCTTTGTCTTCTCTGCCGTGTCATCAGCCCAGCAGGAATACTTTCGAAAGGGAGTTCATAAAAGTAATTTGTAGCGTTATTTTTTGCCGCCTTTCTGCACGAAGAGCGAATTGAATTTGCTTGGCTTTCATGTAACCTGTACTATCTGGCATTACTTACATTTGGATTACTTTGCTTCTGCAACGCCAGAGCACTGGCACTCGCTTTAGAAGGCCTCACTAACTCAACCGTGATGGCACCTTTATTGGTACCAGCACTGCTCTTCAATCTTAAAGGGATACCAAAATGAAAAATGATTTCTTCTGCATCAGTATATTACCGTTCTACAACGCCAAAAACACCACTCTTACAACGATAAGATGTTTGGTAAGCCAGAAAAAGCGCAAGAACAAAACACGGATGGCGACGCCTACTTAAGTTCCCGCACCTGGGGGCTGTGACGTCTTGGATTTTGATGGCATCTTCAGGGGCCTACTAATTATATATAGCTCTACAGATTGACTACATTGTGTTCTAAAGGAACCGAATATTAAAAATGGCAAGTTTCGGGAACCTTTCTTCAGCCAACGCGGCCCAAATGCGAAAAGATACTTTGGAATCCCTGACGTCAGGCTGACGTACCGGCACCGGGGTTTGGGCGCGAAATTCAAATACTGATACTTGGACCTTCATTTTCTCATCTAATAACCAAACTATTATTATGCGAAGCATATTACGAGAGCTCAACCCAGCTCCTCAGGCGCGGCGGTGTCGCCTTCAATACCACGTGACACCGTGACGTCATGACAGAGGAGAAACCGGGCTCCAACTCGCGCCGTCGCTCGCTGCGTCGCGGCGGTATATAAGCAGCTGCGCTTGCCTCTGCTAGACCCTCACGAGGTGCGCTGCCTCCTGGAGACAGAGCTCCTCGTTGGAATGAGAAGCGAAGGTTGCGGCGTGCTACAGAGACTGTTTCTAGGTGGCTTTGCTACGGCGCAGTGACTACGCGCCCCGCATCGGACGCGGTGAGCGTCGAGCAACGCAGCGTTCGGCGCGACAACGAAATGTGCGCCTGAGCAAGCGCCGCACGCCTGAGCCGACGCTGACGACACCGGCTTGTCTGCGACACGAGCTCCTTAACGCTGTCGCGTTAAAATAAAGGCTAGTATGCTTCGCATCCTGGGCTTAACCTTAGCTAAGCCACAGCCAGTTTTTTTTTTAAATGACTGCCTGCAGGGTTCTCAAACAATGCTTCATTAGTCTAAAGTGATTTATTGCTTCGCTTTAGTGTCCCTTTATTTTCTTGAAGTGCAATTCATAAAAGAAATACAGGCACCTAGTAGGCAGTGTACTGGTGCAAAAGTACAGATGTTTTACAAATGTGTACAGATACAAAAGTACAGATATAGGTGTAGCTTGAGTTCAACTCTCATGTTCCACATTCATTTTCTTCGCGAGCGACTTCAAACTGCCTCATGTGCCTTGGGAAGATGTGGCAACGACGAATTATGGCTGCCGTAAAGCCCTTCTAGATATAACTTTTGTTTTATAATTAGCAGAAAGTTGTCACAAACGCTACGCGGGTTGCTAGTCAGTGCTGCTCATTGCTTGAGTAATTCTATTTTCCTCCTACCATGACACCGTTGGGTGTTAACAGCCACGTAGTCGGTGATAAATCAGACTCTAGCAATGTCATCTGTAATTTCCCCTGAATTCACTATGGGTTGGCCACGCAAGAAATGTAGTATTTTAGAGCAAAGCGTGTGACGTCAACGTAGTGGACCAATTATAAATATCAATGTGTTCCTACCAAGCACAGAAGAAAACAGAATGTCCACCAACACGCTATATTGCTTCTTTAAGGACATCGCGTACACTTGCGCGTCCGTATTCTTTCCGATCCATAGAAGAAGTAAAGATAAGTTCCATCCATGCATAGCGCGTGAAACCATTCATCGTAAGCGGCTGATCAACCGGGTTAGAATTACTACCAGTAAAACAAAAGACAGTCTTGGTGTCACACGTAGTAAACTAAGTTATATAGTAAAACAAGCGTGGTGCAACATCTATAATATGACACTCCACATTTCCTTCCAAGAAAACCCGGAAGATCATTGTATCATCTGTCCAACAAAAAAGAAAGACAGTACATGTGATCAAGCCATTAATCTGTAATGTAATATAACATAGTAGAAATCAGTGCATAAAGATCAAAGAAGGGCGCCTTCATTTCTTTTTGCAACCTGATGGAAATACATCATCTGGGCCTGGCGACATGCGTAATACTTTCTCGAACCAATAAGCTCAATTGTGCTTAGTTTTTTTTTTATACCTTATGCGCATTCACAGTCTTGCGAGAGGCAATGTCCCAGATGAGTGGAAAACTGCGAAATTTGTGCCAACGGCCAAAACTGTTAGTCGTTTAGACGTACACCCTTACAGGCAACTTTTCCTGTGATGCTCTAGTAGTAAGGCTCTGGAGCATTTCTGGTGTACTCATTTTACAATATTTCTGCAAAATAATATATCTTTCGTGTACAGAAAAATAAAGTCTGTGGTTTTACGTACGTGTAGAAATCACGATTGCATTATGAGGCAGGCAGCAGTGAGGGACACCCGATTAATTTCCACCATTTGGGGTTTTTTACCATGCACACAATGCCCGGTTATACGTGTGCATTTGCATTTCAGCCCCATGTAAATGTGGCTGCCGAGGCCGGGATTCGGTCCCGCACCCTCAGGCTTAGTAGCGCAACGCCTTAGCCAATAGGTCCCCACAGCGGGTGTACCGTAAAGAACCACATGGTTTTCGAAGTGCACTTCGTTTTTATGCGAAGTATATTACGAGGGCCCAACCCAGCTCCTCAGGCGCGGCGGTGTCGCCTTGAAACCACGTGACACCGTGACGTCACGACAGAGGAGAAGTGGCTTTGGCTCAACTCTTGCAAGATGGGCTGGGTGGGAATCGAACCAGGGTCTCCGGAGTGTGAGACGGAGACGCTACCACTGAGCCACGAGTACGATGCTGCAAAGCGGTACAAAAGCGCCTCTAGTGAATGCGGTGTTGCCTTAGAAACGAGCTGTTTCTAAGGCTCAGGCGTGCGTCGCTTGCTCAGGCGCACATTTCGTTGCCGCGCCGAACGCTGCGTTGCTCGACGCTCACCGCGTCCAATGCGGGGCGTCCAAGGCGAAGCAGAGTAACGCATGAGTTGTTTCTTCGTCTAGCCGAACCAAATATAGCCAAGCAACAGCAGTTCACCAAGCTAAACAGTGGTTCAACAACTAAAATAAAGGCTAGTATGCTTCGCATCCTGGGCTTGACCTTACCTAAGCCACAGCCATTTTTTTGACAAAACGTAAGAACTCCACTTTATTACGCATCTATATATTGCCACTTAGAATACTGCATCCAAGTTTGGGGAAGCACATATTCTGCGCGCATGACATATCTACAACATCTACAAAATCAAGCCTTGAGGATTAATTTCTCTAGTCTTACGTCCCATGCAGTACTAATAGTCCCTTCCTTAAGAATACTACCATTACGTTACGTATTCCAGCTGAAATTAGTTTTACTGATATACCGCACAGTAAATTATGAAATCGATTTAGATCCATTTATATATCTCCTCTTACCAATGCCTACAATACGAGATTTCCCTCTAACAACCATTTTCTACTCCCTCGATAAGCACTAATTATGAAATGCTTACTGCCCTCTTTACGTCGAATAAATGCTGGAACAAACTACCACCCGTATTGGATCCTGCCGCACGACATTAACATTCAAGAGATATACGAAAAAATATTTACTAGCGACAGTACTGGCTGCACGCTCATTGCTATGAACATGTATACAAATTTATTTTACAACCTTCAGGGCTTCTGCATTTACTTAATGTAGCGCTTTTGCTCTCTGTCTCTAATTGCCTTCTTTATTGTTTTTTCTGCTGAGAGATGTTAAGCATTGTGTTGCATAGCATATGTTTCCCTTGTACATTGCACAATTTCAACAAATTTTGTTTCTCTTTATGCGCTACATTAACCTCGTCTTCTTTGATATATGTCGTTCCTATCGTTCTTTAACCTGTCAATAACTAGATTGTTATTAACTGTTATGCAGTATATATTTCATTTGCTTGTGTTTCACGGGAAATTCAATTATTGTAAACACCTTTCTTCCATTTGATTATCTGGTTCATTGACTTCGTGCAATATGATGTCTGTCACTACTATGTTGCCAAAATTTAATAATTACTACATTGTTAAAATACTAATAGGAGGTCCCCCTGACAGTTTTGTAACTCCGGGATTTACTACTACACTAATGATAAGTGAAGAAATAAAAATTAGCGATAAATCAGACTGAAGACGCTCTTTAGCCTCTAAATGGAGAGAGCGGTGTGAAGGCCAGTAATTGTGTCATTTAGTGTGCCCAACAAAAACACTAAGATAAATAACGTGACTGGTTGCTTAAGATATATATATCTTTACAATAAGGCAATCAAAGGCTATCAAAGTTTTTATCAAAACCGCTAAGATAAGAAAAAAAGAGGAGCCCTTGCGTTTCTGCTTAGGGAAGCAATATCGTGTGAGATGGTCGCGGAACACACGGCAACATCTGTTGATTGGGAAGTGCTCGCTCTGCGACTTTTGAAGAAACATTTCTGTGCCATGTACAGGCCCCCTTCCGCTACAATTAGCCTTTTTTTAGTATTTCTTGAACTTATTTTTAGTTGTGCATCTGTCCAATCTATAGATATGGTTCTAGGCGGTTATATCAACATAAATATGCATTTAACTGAACAATCGTAAGAAGAGCTCCAGTCTTTAAATACCTCGAATGGTTTCTTTCGCATAATAACAAAGCCAGCGCAAGTTACTTGCGCAAGTTAGTTACAAGTTACTATTAGATGTATTCATTACAAATGTTAACATTAATTTATTAACCACAGACGTTGTTTACACCGACATTAGCGATGACCTTGGAATCTTCATGTTAGTTGATAAGCTTTGGCTTGCTATTAAAACTAGGAGGCGAGTAATATATACACAGTCTATAACTGATAAAAGCCTTGAATAATTTCGTTGTGCTATCCGTCAGCAGACTTGAAACCAGGTTTTTGAGGGAGACAGCAGTGATACTACTTACTATAATTTTTAACGGCATTCAACACCATCTATGACACGAAATTTACACTTAAAGAAGTGACCACACCATCAAGGACGCGGAAACCATGAATGACGTCACAGTGGTCACAAGGGATTAAGCATAAGAATAGCTTGTACACACAATTGGTAAAATCAAGAGACGGAAACTCCCTTCGCCAATGCAAAACGTACACAAATAATCTTATAGCCAAACTGAAGACGGCTCGGGATGCTTACTTTACATATGCATTTTGGAGTCTGACTGAACAACGATCGTATGTTATTTGGCGGAACTTGAATTCCTTATTGCAACCATATATTTCTGGTACTCTCGACAGCTTTGAGCATGAGAGCGAGTGAATTTCTCGCACCTGCTTAGCTGACACTTTTAACAACTTTCTTATTCAACAGCCTTCTTAGGGTCCGATAAACAGTGACCAAAATTACACTGAATTGAAAGGAAGCAGCAGTCCAGTATCACCTGTCCGCGCAAGAATAAAAGTCGCAAAGAAAACAGCCTTCATAATTTACCGAACAGACGTTGGTGGTATTGCTTTCGAATATAGGAAGAAAAAGTTGATTCGGCGACTACAGATTGATAGCCCGATATATTGACGAAGAGAAGTAGACACGCAGAGAAACGAGAGTTGCCCCCTGCCCTACAGAGTGGTAGGGGGCGGCGTTCTTAACGTCTATCGTGTAGCCCCATTGAATACAGTACCGCAGTAATTATATATAGTCTGGGAGGACCCAACGCGAGAAATGCCTACAGAGATTGGTAATTTGTTGTTTAGTCTATACGGTTCTAGTATCTGTCATTCCAAAAAAATCATATGCATGAACTTATACATGCCCCCTAAAGAGTAAAGGCGCGCGGGATTGCGTTAAAAATTTCATACATTTTGACAATGCGCAGTAGTTTAGTAACATGCTCACAAGATCGTGAGTGCTTGATTTAAGCACCACGTTCCTCTATTTGCAATGCCAAAACTTGGTGAGGGTCCCTTTTAGGGCAGAAAAGCAGTCGCTGGGAAACACGCTCCGATACATAGACGTGCATATTTCGCTTAATATGATCCGGACCACGCGAAACCCTCCGACAACAAATGCTTTCCGCGACTGCCGACAGACGGCGACGCCGATATATGCTAACGCACCCTTGGCAGCCGCTGGCATCGCCACAGACGAAGGCAATATTTAATTGTTTCTTCTTAAAAGCCAGGAAAGTAATTTTGCCAATTGTAACATTGATCGATTAAGACCATTTAGTGCTATATATATTGTGAAAGATGATCACGAAGTGAGCAGCGGTAAGTTCCAAATCCTATTTTTTTTCTTAATTTTAGGCGGATCATGCACGTCCCTTTAACCTGCATCAGCACGCGTGAGTTGAAGAAGCTTTCACACAATTTGGCCTTCCACTTGCGCCAAACTGCTGCTTACATACTAAGTACCTAATGTGCGACTCGCGACCTCGGACACAAAAAGACAACCGAGCGAAACATCGAGGTATAAGTTCTTGTGATGAGGAACACGATGGCTCAGTGAAGCGATAGGAAGTTTGTGGCCCGTATACACGCATGCTGGACATGTCCTCGAAAGAAGGGCTGTTATAAATTGCGTGGTAAGTTTTCTTGCGACATCGAGCTAGGTCGGCAGAGATATAATGGTTATACATGACTGCGTTTATTTGTTGGTACGCTGTCCAGGCGTCGCGTACACACAACTGCTGTGAAATTTTAGCTAAGGATGAACTTAGTACACAACGCGCACCTGCGCCATCAAAAATATTGGAGCCGTATTTTTTTGCTACGAATGGTTATACTCTTAAGGCTATTAATAATAATTGTGGCATTTAATACAAAAATTTATTTTCTTTCAAAGTTATGTGAAAGCCACTGATTGTGCCGAGTAGGTGGCTAGGTGATGATTGATTCCAGCAGCAACTAGCTGGTAGCAGGTGATGTATCAAGATTTATGAAATAAAAATTCATCGAGTATTTCTTGCAGGGCGGTAGTGAACCAACAAACAAGAAAAAGAAGCTAACACCAGGAAAGGCATGAACGAAAATACCTCTTTTAATCATGGGTCAAAACTAATGGCTTGCAAAAAAGCAAGTTAAACGGACGCAAGAACGAGTGGCATCGTTATCCGTTTAGCGACCAGCGCCAAAGAAGGTCGCAGTGCAAAAAGAAGCACGACAATGTGTGAAAAAAAGAGCATGGCGTCTTTACTGCAGTTTAACGCACTTTCATAATCCCCTTTTTTTCTCTAATGAACGCCTTTGCTCGCCCAGAACGTAGGAACTTCGGCGAGGCAGTAAACTTGTGAGCAGGGTGCCTCCATGTGCAGTTACTTTCTGCGTAAACAGCGAGGCTTCCACTCTCGGCTCTAGGCTAGGACGACAAGAGTCGATTTTTCCTTCCCGACAGCGTCTCCAGCGTATGCCTCGATCCATTATAAATGTAGGCCAAGCGAAGTATCACGCATCAGGGACTGTTCTTTCTTTTCTTACTTTCCACGAAATGTAAGCAGCTTGCTGCGCCATCTCTTTCGTTTGTTTGCGAGGGGACGCCTTCTCGGGACACTAACTTAGGTGAAGTACAAGTACACAGAATCATAAAAGCAGTGCGTGGTTGTTAGAGGAAGATAATTCTCTTTGTCCTCATCCAAAACTTCTCGGGTTTTCGCTCATTTTCTGCTGCTCCTGCTGACGTATCGTAGGATTCCCTTTTTTTCTCGGGGGATTTCTGCCAGTCTTTAATCGCACACTCATTTATTTTTACTCTCGGAATAAGAAACTAGAGCCTCCATACAAGAAAGGTCGCAGGATCCAGTGATTCCTTCGGTTTTCAATTTGTGAACTGAAAAAGCAGCATTACTCCACAGCGTAGGGCACTATCTTATTTATGGTTGCCCGCTTTTTTCTCGAATATTTGTGCTCATCCATGTGATGGAAGGATGGGAAAGAAGCCATCGGTTTTATGAATTTGAAAGAAGTAGAGTAGAGATCTTAAAATCGTCTTTTTTTCTTCATTATGCCACCTAAGGAATTTCAGCGAAAATCGTTTTTCTTTTTCTTTTTCCTTTTGGAATTGGTGGCTGTCATCAGTGAGCTATTATGTAACTGTATGACGTAATCGTTGCGACGTCAGTGATGGCAGCGACGTCGGTGATGCTTTCCTCCTTGTTTTACACCAGCCACCTTATTCTGAGCTCATCCTCTATATTGAGAATGTGCAATTTTTGGTGATGACAATTTTTATTGTCGTGTACGCCTGTTTCCTGCCTTGGACGCTGTTTTCTCAATCAGGAAAACAAATAATTTCATGTCAACATGCAGTCATCTTGCAAAGAATAGTTTTATACGATTGTCCTTTTTGCCACTGTCTTCTACTACAATAGTGATTGTTCTGGTCTCCGATATAGACGTCCAGACGCCACTTCTCTCAGAATATGTGTGAAATTATTATTATTATTATTATTATTATTATTATTATTATTATTATTATTATTATTATTATTATTATTATTATTATTATTATTATTATTATTATTTGGTTTGAACACATATATACAATTAACAGGAAATGGAATCCAAGGAGCAGGCTGGCAACTGCCACCGGAAGGGGCACAACGCAAGGAGGGGAGGAAACAGGAAAGGAATAGCGGCAAGACAAATCTAAAGAATGAAGTAGAACACAGTACATATCACACGCAGTAGAGCCGGTCACTGAAGGTCACGCTACTACAGAATTTTGAATAATAAGTTTCGACGCTACAAACGTGAAATTAAGTTAATTAACTCTAGAAAAATAAGTAGAGCGCGATGAGCCTGATCCCGTTTAGACGCACAACTACTGGGGTACAAACATTTGTCGAGTATCGTACAGCGCAGGCCAAGGAGAATATAGTCTCCGTACAAAAAACATACACACATAAAGTCAGCTCACTAACATCTCTAATCAACACCAATCCGTTAATGGAATGGCTAGTTATATTTAACAGAATCTGTGATCTATTTTATACCTTTTGTTTTTGCCACTCAGTGTGTTTCCCAAGGTTCTTCAACAAGGTTCTTAAGGCGAAAGCTTTATATACCCCATGAAGCGGAAAATACAGCGAGCCCCTGGCCTTAACATGGGATGGCAAGAAAGCCCATGTGACCCAAGTGATGCGTCATGTTCCCGGCGCTTGCCCTGCTGCTGTGTCGTATGGATGTCATGGCCCACTCCCGAAATTGAATTAAGGTAGAATAAAGTAGAGTAAGGTGCATTAAAAATGATTAAAGAAGATTAACGTTGGTACAAATTAGAGAAAGGTGGATTAAGATGGATTGGTGGAATAAAGTATATTAAGGATGGCACAAATTATAGCAAGGTGAATTTATTTAAGGTGATAACTTAAAAAAGCCCTAATACTTTCGCATTCAATTCAAGTAAGGACAGTTAAATGACTGTCAATTTTTGTCTCTCATTTCCCGTTTATACCAGATTACTTCGAGATTTAACCCTCTGTGGCTCCGCTGTTGCCTTTTTGTCTGTAGCTCTTTACGTTATCTGAGCGCGAATGGTTACAGGAATGCCATTTTGGTATAGCACTTCATCTAAGGGCGAAATTCTGCAATAAGTGAATTCTTTTATTCAGTGCTCAATTCCTTTCTCGCTCTGTTTGACGACCTTGCTTCCGCTTCACTTATTTCGAAGCGGGGAAATTATTTCATAGCTGAATTACTTAGTCACCGATAATAATGTAAAATAACTCCCTCATAACGTACTAAATATTACATATACTGAACTGGGGGTGTCCGTTGGAAGCATCAAAAAGCCGTTTGCATTCCGGGAACGCTGGGTTCAGGGAAGTGATTTTTGTTGCGCGGAATATGATGCGCCGCTACTGTGACGACACGGAAAGTAGACTGGAACTGGTCTACATAATCCTGCACATGGAAAAATACCATACCTAGTTACATTGAGACGCATACTCAGTTGCGCTGCCAGACAGAATGAACTGTTTGTATCATAGACTTATAGTTCATGTGCCGATTAGGCATGTAAAACACTTTTCGTATCCCCTCAGCGAAATCTGGAACCGAGTAACGACCTGTTAAGATACACAAACGGACAGAAAATAAACCGTTTGGGCCAACACATTTATATTGTCAATATGTGGACGTGACACAACTCGCTGACACCAAGGATCCTCGCCGCACATACAGCACGGTTGGTACAACAACGTACGGGTTAGCTCATAACAAAAAAAATAATATGAATGCTGAAAACAAGTCAAGCAACAACATTTAAAACAACCTGAGCGTTAAACAAGCGGGAGCGTACCTACACGTTATCGGGAAGCACTTTTTTCGTGCCAAGGCAATGTACACATTGCTCGCCTCTGCTCATCAAACTGCTTCGAACAGTTTTTCGTGTCTAAAATAATCTGTGGAAATAAAAACTCAGAGTCCGCATCGATTCACAGCATCGATTCACAGGTGCGTCGGGGGGTCCGCAAGCTTTTCGCGCGACAAGACAGTTCTGCGTAAGTCACAAGGCACCTCGAACGCAAAGTGAAACTTTTCGATAAACAGATCCGCAACATTGCGTGACCGAGGATCACAACAACGAACCAGCTTTTTTATGGCCTGGACGGGGCCACTACCACAGCATTAGCTCCTCCAGCTGCAAATGTGGCTGCAGAGAGAGAGCGAGTGATTGTGAAGAGAAAGAGTTGTTAGTTTCTATAACCCTTTAGGGAGCGTGACTCAGTGCCTTGGGGAAGGGGGGAGGGGACATAAAGAAACAAAACGTGAGGGACGGTCGAGGCGTTCACAGAGCCGTTGGTTGTCAGCAATAGCCAGGGTAACCATTCACAAGTTACACGAGGACCCCGTCTCCTCCAGGAACGCGAGAAGGTGCCTAAAGGTGGAGATATAGTGGCGGCCGGCGAACGGTGGGCTTGTTGATTTATTGCGAGCAACCCCCCTACCCCTTACCACTTTACCCTTTCTTTGCTATGGACGGCGCATTACGGCACGCTTTCAGGTATGCCATGCGCACGTGACCCTCGGTCGAGAGCACTAGGCATAGCTCCAACGGGCCGCGCAATTTTCAGGAGTGCGTTCATCTATCAAATATCCGCTCTCTCCTTCACAACCGCCTTCTCTCTTTCCCCCTAATTTCCTTCCCTCCACTCTCGCAACGTGCCCCGGCCCTTTACTTGTGTATGGATGGCTGTTAGCGTTCCGGCTTTCGTGTTCTAGCGCCGCGACCCACGTGTTATAGAGCGCCGTTCGGAAGGGCTCCGAGTCCAGAAAAAAAGCTGTGATAGGTGTACGTGTTCGGCGAGCATGTCAGAGCTTTCCGTCACTGCCACGTCTATGTACCGCTTGCTTGACCCTCTCGCTGCGTCAGCTCCGGGATTCATGGAGGCGCTACACTAAACGCTGTTGAGACATCGTGAGAAGCTTGTGCAAGGATGCTGTAGTTTGGTATTGAACTAATTTTTGTACGTTAAGTCCTTGCTTTAAATTTTGTTTTCTTTGCGCAGTCGCTCAAGCACTAGTCGGCAACAGAATTTGCTAACGTGTTGCACTTACCCGCTGAGCAGACAAAAAAAAAAATAATGATGTTAACGCCTGAATTTATCAGACTTTCAAAATTTTGATTTATACGCGATTGGCTGGTTCTTCTCCAGGTGGGAAGTAATGGCTATTTTTTTCTTCGAGGGTCGAATTAGCAAAGCTTTTTGTTCCTAAGTGTTTCTTGCTATTGGTCGGATGCCTTCGTTAATGATATCTCCAGCATCAGAATTATCTAGAACTTTCTCTTGCGAGGAATTGTAGTGTAAGACATTTTTTTGTGGAAACGGGCACACATTTTAGAGGTAATCCACCCATACGTTAAGATAATAGAATTAATGAATTTGATTGCCTAAATGGAACACCACGTGCATCTGTTCTACAATAAAATCAGTACCTGCAGCAGACCAAACTATGCGCATGATACATACTTAATTACGAGGATTAACGCCAGAAAACCATGTAAGTGGCAGTGAGAGACGCCGTAATGTGGATTGCGGATGAATTTAGGTAAATGTTAGTTATTTTTATTACACACTCACAGCATGAACATGATATAATTTTTTGCATTCCGACTGTAACAAAATGCAGACACCTTCATTCTCCCGAACATAAGCAGTCTATTACGCAATGTGACATTTAACCCTCAAATCCTTTAATTTCATAGTAAGCATTAGGCCTGAATTCTTATGCCGCCTTTGACCCTTCGTCCTTTTCCTAACAATGAATCCACATTCATCCACAATCCACGACGACGGAGCACTGAGAAACAGGACACGCAGAAGCGTTCCCCTAAATCTGCTTTGAGTGAGCGTTCGTTAGGTTCGCCGTCCCAGCGCTGTATAATTTTCCGAATGGTGCAGCTACATCGTGATCGAGGTAGATGCAGAAAGCAGAAAAGCCCCAACCCTCGTAAACAAATTCCGACCTCTTGGTTCGGCTGAGATGTTTCGGCTTCGTTCAGGCGGATTGAAAACTTTAATTTTAACAGAACGAAGCTAAGATGAAAATAGCGTAACATTACTGTTTTGGACAATTAGGAGTTGATTGTGAGCGAGTAAGTGTAAGCAAGCGTTTATTCTGTTCGTACAGAGAGCAGTCTTAAATAAACAACTACCAGCATGCACTTAGGAAATATGTCTGTAACGCAACTCATGCTGTTTTGCGTACCGGAGCATCCTAGAACTGCCCTCGACAGACATCGCGACTGCATCGAGCTACCTCTTAAGCTTGAAGCTTTGAAGTGAGCATCGCTGTCCCGCCGTCTCAAGTGGTTGAAATTCCGCGCACCACCAAACTCAGTTGGCGGCGATGAACTCGAACTATTGCCTATGCCAGAGGGAAGAAAAACGTGCGCGATCCTAAAATATTTGCGACGTTCACGGTTTGTTCGACATGGCACGATGTTGTCGACAGCAAATTTCTGGAGGCCGCAGACGCTGCGCAACGCTTTGATCTGAGTGGTAACTATGATTTCAGCAGCAACGGCGGTGTTCGCAGCGCCTTTTATGAAAAGAAAACAAGAGAAAAAGAGAGAACAAAAAAAATCTATTCATTTATAGAAGCACAGCAGAATGTTTCTCTTCTCGCATCGATCGCCAACGACGTGCTCGTAATACCGACGACCCAAATAACGATGTAGGTTCTTTAGTTTGCTTGATCACGCTGGCAGCAACGTTAGTCCAATATTTACCGTGTTTCACATCGTTTTTTTACATTCGTTCAGGGTCTTTACAGCTACTCTGTTGCATTACTTGCTCTGCACTGTTTGGTGAACGAAAAAGCACACGTGGGGTCATTGTGGGGTCATTAACTTGTTTGGGAATATTTATCGCAATTGACAAATTCGGTGCTACGCTAGAACTGCCACTGATGAGTGACTATGCCTTTCCGCCAGTTCCAGCTTAGTGCCATTGAGGTGGGCCACGGCTCTTTCCTTGAAAAATTTTAACTGTTTGGAAACAGAAAGCCTCAGTGACACATATACTGCAAGGACTACATTGTGGACACATTTAGTGTAATTAGATCGTTGACCCTTCACACTGAAAGGAAAAGAATAGTCCGCCGTTGACAAACGGCGGCTTCCAATGGGAGAATCACCTGTCCCGTCAAAAGTCTTTGAAAATGTCGATATCCTAACTTTGTAATAAATATTTAGGGCCGGTTTTACAGATCTATGAATATTACGTACCACATAAACATCGACAGATTTATTGTTGTTATGTAGTTATGTTAACAGGCATTTATATGGTGTATGTTATGCGGGCATATATTTATATGTCTCTGTCATGGGTCCACATGTCTGCAAAATAGTTAACTTTAAGTGCGTCTTTTCGCACTCTTCAGTGTTTAACATATTTATGTAACTGTGTGCTAGTCGGCACGTTTGCGCTTGTTCGTGAATATTATCTTCTGTGTTTTTCCTTAACTTTTGTGCAGAACTTTACATCATAATCATTCTCTTAAACTAAATTCGGTATTTCTGGAGTACTATTCATCACATAAATTCTTGCATATTGTATACGCCGCTACCTCCCCCTCTCCCATCCCCTGTAACTCAAAGATGCCAACCTTTTCGTTAAAATCACGTTGTTAAAGCGACCAAGGGCGTTAACGCCAACGGACTTTTGAGATATATCTTTCGAGCATAATCAAACCATGAAGATTTTTCACACATTTTAGAATTCTTCTCTGTGCCAACGGACATCTTTACGACTGCTCTGAGCATACAATACTGGCCTGCGAAAAATAATGAAATGCTAAATGACATGCACGTTTCACTAGCAGTTTTTCACATTTCAACATTTGATAAATGTGGTCGCGCTCAAAGGTAAACAACGCTGCCTCTTGTTTTCGTGAGAGTAGTAAATTCGAAGCTGACTCACTCATGCTCTCCATCCTGCGCTTGACTCCAAGACGTGCTCTTGCAATGGCGATGCGACTGATCATAGCTTGCATAAATATGATGATGCGCGTTAGTAGCATTAGTTTACTATCAGTTTATTACCCCACTGAAGACGTGCACGAATCAAAACTACCGTTGTACGAGCAAAATAAATGATTTATTGGCTCATATTCATTGATTCAATAATTCATTAATAACTATTGACTTCATCATACCAATTTCCACAGTGCAAAAATGTATACACCCTTAAGGGTGTTTGCTTGTCACACGGGTATCTCCCCTGCCGTTAGGGTCTCACAAATATTTACAGACGACTATAACGGAGCTCTGATAGACGTGCGATGACAAAGGTGTAGTTGAAAACAATGTAATCATTCTGACAGCCTTGGGCGCACAGAAATATCCGACAGGAGCATTCACAAGGATAGATATAAAAGTTTACTTAATGCACTTTTTATGTCGCCTGTCACAGCTATCATCATTTTTACGTGAAAGAAAAAGTCGGCAAACAAGCAGTCGTCATTGGTTCCCACCAACAATTCGATCTCACCCCTTAAACATCAATATGTTAGCCATGCGACCACCAAAAACCCTTTATACAGTCATAAAGGTGCAAAGAATGTTCAGAGTACACCAGGTTCTATTGTTGAATTACATTTTTTATGATATTTAATTTGATATCCATCATACTACAAGTATGTGAAACCGAGACAGCATAGTATGCTAGTACCTTGTGATCACTAGTGTCTATACTACTATTAGTTCGCTGTGCTGTGTAATTATTTAGTTATCTGCTCGTTAATTGAGTGTAATTGCTACGCTAGAACGTAATGCTTATCTTTCGGAGTGCCAAACAAAGGATTTTACCACGTGCCGAAATTTGAGCAAAAATAGTGTCCGCAGCCGGGCTTAATGCTTGAATGTCGCTCAATGAATCCATTTGGTCCACTGCTTGTGGTAGAATCTGGCAAGACCATGTTTCGTTGTACATCAGGGCTCCGAATCCGTATCACAGCTGTACATTCGAGTCCATGGGCTTTACCATGATCGACGAAAAGCTTCTCTTCAACACAACAACGGACGAATCTTTTGTCCCTGTAGCGCTGCTTTACCGCATAGTGCAAAGAAAAGCGCTACAGGAAAAAAATTCAGGCAGAGTAATAAAGCCAAACTAGGCCTACATATACAGGGAGAGCGCATATGCCACTAGAGTGCATTCAGCGGATGAATTCTTGCTGCGCTTCAAGAAGCACTTAAAATATAACCCCATGCATTTTAAATGGGTCTGCAAAAGTGCCCCACGAGAACAATCCAGCCCGCGGAACTTAACCAGACAAGACGTATAGTGTGAAACAATTGTCGCTATTAAATGCCTAAAGGGCAATTGGCGAAAGGTGAAGCTTTGCTCCACAATTTATTTTACTTGCGTAAGCATCCATGCACCCGTCCGTCACGTAAGACCATGGATTTCGAGATAGGTCCCGCAGCAGCGAGCGAATTCACCTTGGTGCTGCCTCTCGCTACAGCGCTAACAAAGCGGCGAGAACACAGCGTACACGAAGCCCTCGGCACACTCTGCCCCTTCGCAGATCGCTGTCAAGATGGGACCCACGCGGCTGCGTCATATGCAGCCGCCACCAGAGCACGGTTGATCGCGGTAGCTAATGGTTCGACGCATGTGGGTGAGGGGCTCAGGATCGATAACGGCTTATAATTATAGGAGTGTGATCAGCGCACATAGCACCACAAGCTGCAGTAGTTCACTCACGTCATCAATTCACCTTGCGCCGTCATCTACAGGAGTACGTGTCGCCGCAGCGCTGTGGTTTATCCTGGTCGAAGCAAGTTTCATTACATTGATAGTGACAACGGGCTGGATCGAGATTAGCAAGTCGCATAATTTTAACGCATACCTAGACAACTCCTTAAGGAATTTCTGCGTTAATTTTTTTTCACTGCTTCCCCTAGTGTTACGCCGGCAGCATCGCCGCACGGTCGGCGTTGCGGCAGTAGTCGATGTCCCGGATTCCTGGACTTGATTTTTCATCCTCATTTTGGGATGCAGTTCAACAGGGAGACGTCCAGACCAACGACAATGAAAGTTCCTGTGGAAGCGGGACTAAACCAGCACAAAATGGCTTTGAGGGTCACAAAAGCTCAATATATTAAATCAGTAATATTTTCATCATTCTTCACTCGTATTACCCAGTTGCGTCCCATATGTTTCAATTAAAAAAAACTTTCAGGGAAATTTATAGAATCTTCACGAATAACACATTGGGCCGCAGCGGTTTAATACACTTTTTTTATAAACGCCCCCAAAAGAAACGTTTCCTTTTCCCGAAAAACCGCCGGGCGTTAAAGATGAATTCGGTCATAAGTTCGTTATGTCACAAAAGAGGAGGCGATAGAATGTTTAAAATGCGCAAAAGAAAAATCAACCATTTTATTACTGTCGTCGGCACTAGTCAAACATTGTAACAGCGCAGAGAAATTTAGACGGGTATTTTAGACTGAGTCAAAAATGATGTCGTAACCGCACAAATGAAAGGCAAACAGTAACGAAGGAGAAGAAAGATGGCGCTTCAGGTACATCATGCAATACTAAATATTTACCTAAAAGGCCATGTGAGGCCACAGACGCTTAATAAACATTATAAACATTATAAACGTCAAAACTGACAGAAGGCATGCCTGGTTCAGGTGGATGACCTGCCTAAAATCCCAAGAATACTAACTGTAAACACGCAGAATGCCTCCACTCGAAGAGACAACACGGACTTAGTATGAGAAGAGAGAGCGAGAGAAATATGAAAGAAATGAAAGAAAGGAAAGGCAGGGAGGTCCACCGGAAAAAGAAAATTCTGTTTGCTAACGTAAAGTGTGGGGTGGGAGAAGTATAAAGCTAAGAAGAAAACTGAGAGATAAACGGAAAGAGTGCACATGTAGGCAATCATGACCCTTCAGAAATGATAATTGCTTTTAACGGTTGTCATGTCTAAAGTCCTTCTTGCAGGCTTTTTGACCAATACAACTTCAACAATACATTCACAGCCCTCTCCTGCGACGGCTTGTGAAGTCGGCGTTCTAGGCTGATTTGCTCTCCGAAACTAAAAAACAGAGAGCGTACTGAAAATCCTCCCGAGAAATGTGGGCAGTGGAATTATTTTTTTCGCGTCCTTTCAATGACCCACAAAGTCAGAAAGAAAATACGACAAACGAGCCATAGATATTCCAATGAAAACCTTAAAATATTGCGACCAGAAATGTCCTCAGTATGGCGGTCTCTTTCTGTGCTGGTCCATGCTACTGAAAGTATGAATAATAAAAAAGTAACAAAACAAAGCACTAAAATGGGTGGGGTAAAGGTAATGAAAAGCGATGAGAGTGCGCAAAGAAAACAATGGGATTCTCCTTGCTTTACTCAATAAATCCTGGCGTCAAGATTGGAAAAGCTGAATCTCAATTTTGCTTCCACCACCCTCTACCCTTTCACACCATGTATCCTTCCTTTTATAGGGAACTGTATTCTTTTGCGTACTTATAGGCGCACAATTTTTTTCGCTTTCAGCTGTTGCAGCCCACCATTGTAAGCTTCTCGCTGGATTTTCGTTTATTTACTGTTAAAAAAAATGACATAAAGATAATTAGAAAGTGGGATATGTATATACGAGGACTCACTGAGCCACGGAAATATCGACAGCATCCTTGTGTTAGTTATTTACGGTGTGCTGGTTTGAACAAGCCTTTTTGTCCCAGTTGTTTCTTTCATTAGCCACAACTGAGGGTCGCGATTAGTCGTGACCATTACCAATGAACACCCGGTGAACGGATCGTCATACGAGTACGCATGGCTTGTGCAGTGGAGGAAACGTCAGGAGCTGGAACGACGATAAGGGAAGTTGGCGGAGAGACAAAACGAAACGGTCAGCCGCCCAGCTACGCATAAATGTACCCGGGCTGCAGTTTAATGTCTCTGCGAAGAGTGAAAAATCCTTGATCATGTACAACTTGTGGTGTATTCTTGTATACCAAGTGATTGTTCTTAAGTTGTACTGATTTTTTGTACTGTGGCAGTAAAATTCTAGTACTTGAGCTGGATTATACTGAAGCGGACATTATTTGCCGGATAAATGTAACGCATATTAAACTAATTTCAAACATCACTGCTTGCCATCCTGATTAATTTATGAGTTGTAGTCGGCGAGTTGGCAAAGTGCATCCACATAGAACACATTTTCATAATGACACTGGTTTCGAGATAATAATAGGCAAATTTTGCGAGAAGTTACATGGGCGTTCCAGTTAATTTTGTGCTTCAATGTGCAAAAGAACGCTTTGTTAAAAAAATATAGGTAGAGCAACGGTGTATTTTTTGCTAGTAGTTTGATAGAGCATATCTAGAAAGCCATGCCATCCTCTAGATTCGTTACAAGTAGCTATGCCTGGCAAACTAACCGGATAAAATTCATATGCAATATTGCAATATGTGTTGCCAACGAAATAATGAAGAAATTAATTATTGAATTTTCGTCAATTAGCTAACTAATGTATTTTGATTTCTCGTGCAAATGTCTACCTCCTTGAATAATCTGCCTCAAGAGCTACAGGCATGCTATCTTCCAAATGGCTTTTTTTTTAATTCCGCAAAACTTAAGAATGGTCCCCACATATATTGTATTACGTACTGTACTTCACAGAGTTACATGTGTACTGCAAGTACCTAGGCCATAGTTTTGATTTTCATTTTGCTTTGTGATGACCTACCATTACGTGCTGCGTAAACTGTTCAAATTGTGTGTTCACGCGTACGCTGCGCTCATGTTGACTATCTGTGAAATATGCCTTTGCAAGTGCCAACTTTGATTTAAATATCACTCTAAAATGCTGTTTTGCTTGTTGTTTGAGCTGACCTATCTTGCATATGTACTAATTTTTGGCCAAGGGACACGAAGCAAACAGCATCAGTTATGACACGAACCTTTACTATAAAGATATCTAACGAAAAAGAAAGGGGTAATTCCCGGAGATACCTTAAGGTTCACTAATTACCATTTAGAGAAAGACAGTGCCTAGGACATGTGATTTAACCGTGTGTTTTAAGAAGATTTTTCTTGTGCCAAAGCCACTCACAGAATTCTAACTTGCATACAGGCATGCGTGGAGACATATAAAAGCATCCAGAAAAGGTATCTACTTAGTTTGCGGCCTTTCACAAGCAGCAACAGAAACGCAGTGAGACTTAGAAGAGCTCCTACACAGAGTGAGACACAAGAAATACGAATACACAAAATATGAACTTCATCACAACTGACTAAACGTAGTGGACAGTCATAAGTGTATTTACGCTATGAAGGCCATGGCACAGGAAGGATGTAAATTAGTTTTGATGAAATCATTTCCTTGAGCGAGTGCCCTGCCTTAGATTATCCTCCCCGCAGGTATGTTCGTCATTGGATTACTACGTTAATTTCCTGCAATATTAATACATTATTTGCATAGTACGCTTGGGGCTTGTGGGGTTAATTTTCTGTACCCATCCCCAGTCACGCAGAAAGATAGGTACGAGCCTTCAATCTAAACAAGAGCGTTAATTTACGCAACCCGAGTGGCGCGCAAGCGGGCAGACAACAACCCCTGAGGCGCTAAGACCTCGCATTTTATACAGATGCATGTTAGAGCACGCATGCGCCAATAGAGACAGCCAGTGCGCTGGGCGCCCATGGGCGGCACCTCACAGGCGGCAAAGTCCGCGGGAAGGGGATAGTATACACTCTAAAATGAAATCAACCGAATAACGGACCTGCATTCAACAACAACCACCTTACTGTCATGCCTTGTGACAAACCCGACCTTCCTGGATCTCCTGAAAGAAATGATCTATGGAGAAAAAAAAAAAGAAATGGAATTACGCGAATAGGCCGCAAGACAGAAGACGTAGACAACAAAATGAGAAAAGCTCGGAGACATGTGACTAATGAAGCACCGGGATCAATAATGGCAGCGGGGGCCTACAAGCGACAGAATATGCTTGAAAACAGCGCGTCCCATCACGCAGTTCTGCTAAAGGTAGATGCAGCTTAATCTATCACCATCGTAGCCCTGAAAATATAACGAAAGACAAACAAATTACGATTCTCCTTAGCTAAAGAAAACGGCATTCTGACTGTCGGAGCTGAAGCACGTACAGGTACTCCGGGATCTTTCAGCGCACACTGATCGTCTGGTCGCCTCAGGCCGATGGGCTATCATAAAGACAGAGCGAAGTTCGATTATGGTTAACGCCTTATCACCAAATCAGTGAAAGCGTTTCTTGCCTTTTTTTCATTTTATCCATTTTAACTCCCTTTGCTTTGATCTCGGTCAGATTTCGCTTGCTGAAATTCTGCGCTGCGTGCAAAATGTTATTCTTTTTCCCGTAAGGCGCTAGAGGCCTTCGTCTACACACTACACAGCCTGCCTGTTAACAGGCTACAATGATATCCTCGAAACTGTACAACCTCGCATCTACTGGAAGAATGCACAAAAAAAAAAGAACTTTCGCAGCACTGTTCGCCTCGCGCTTGTTTTTAACATGAGCTTAATCATAAGGCACACCTGGTGCAGCATGGCGTGTTATGGATGCAGAAACCCATGAGTTATAAGGTACGGGGCACACGCGGTTTGCAATAAGGGGTGATGAGAGGATGGAAAGGGTGCCAGAATGGATGAAGCGGATCAGTTGGCGCACGCCAGGAGACTTTGGATAACAGTCGGTTGGATCAGCACCTTTCGTCTAGCGCAATATCTGCATACCTTGCATCCACATCTTTTTCGACGCCCGTGCTTATCATTTCCAGGAAATCGTGTTAGGCGGAAAAAAAGGAAATTAAAATGAGAAACAATACCGAGAGTGAACTCCAAAATCTAACTGCCAATCCACCAGCTTATTCATCTTTTATTTCAAGATACCTTGCTGGCCCCATGAGGAATATTGAGTAAGAGGGCCAACACTGCAAGAACGTTGTACACGAGAATACCGCAAAGATGAGTAGTAATAATCGCTGTAAAAGAGGGTTACAGATGCATAGCCGCTGTAGTAATCAAATATCGGATAAATTTTATCCCGCACATTGCTCGCACACATAATCAAATATCGTGTAAAAAATGTGCTGTTTAAAGCACGAAAAACAGAAAAAGAACAATACTAAGAATACTGAGATAAACAGAAATTGCATTTCAAGGCAGCATACAAAACGCATTCGATTCGCAAAAAACCGACCACTTGTGTGTCGGTTGATCATTGTTAAAATGCAGTGCGACGCGAAGCTCTGCGACTTCCGCTGCCGTCCGTGTTATGAATAAAGAAGCTTTGAAATCGGTAGTGCTGACATTTGCTGGCTGACGACAGCTGTGGTAGAGCTCTTTGGCAGGACGTAGTCATCGGCGTATATATGTGTGCTGTCTCAGCACTTCTCAAAGAATAAAAGTAAAGTAAGGTGTTTAAAAGCCGGCGATGACAAACTTGTATTTCAGGTGTTTGTAAGGTTGGTCATGGGATAAATGGGGAAACAAGGATGAGTCAAAAGTCTCGCGGCAGCTGTGAGGAGAGCAAGAGCTCACGGTGTGCGCATGCCGTTCGGCAGAACGAGGTACGTGGTCTCTCCGCAGGTAGAGAAGCTAGAATATGGCGAGGAGTATGGGCGAGGTGCCTTACGGGCAGCTTTAGCGCTACAACTACCATATGAGTCGTGATGAGGTAGTCTATCTAATGCAATAGTCACCCCCATGCACGCGCTTCCAGAAAGGCCTAGAGAAATGCGGTACACCTGTGTCTGAACACTTTGTATTGCAATTGAACTTGTTTTACTTGGTACGATAGGATGCGGCGGTATGAAATCACGTTGGTAAGAAAATATCGGGTGTCGGCTTTTCACTCTAGTCGCAAAGTTTAGCGTGCTGCCAATAAATGCCTCAGAGTTACAATAGCTTATTCCAACATCATGCAGACTGTATGAAAAAAAAAGACAAGGTGATAGAATGATTATTCGTGTATGCTTGTACTAGATCCTGGTGTATACAGTATAATAAACCTTAAATTAATGTATAGTCAGTCCTGAATGCAATCACCAGAACAAAGCCCATGTACAATTAATTCTGGGTTGTAGGCGGCACATCGAAAGTGCTGTTAAGCAAGGTAGTACCTTGAGTGGCTTCAGCTGTATGTAGCAAAGCTCTGATCATCCGCAACTTCACGCTCCTCCACAACTTAAGCTTATCCGCAACCTAATATCCGTGTTTTTTTTTTCCTTTGCAAGTACTTTAGACAATGGCAACAGCATGTCACGTGCACTATGGCTACACTGTGACCGACGGGAATATGTGTCTTTAACGAAAACACCTGGGCTAAAACGGGCTGTAGCACGAGCTCTAACACGGGCGCATACGAGAAAAAGCGTCAAAGTCTGTCTATGTAGAGTGATTTAATGAAGCACGCTATTCAATGCAGAGCTTCCTACGGGAATTCTGCAAGAAGCACCGGGGCCGTTGTCGCTGTTTCCTAATCCAAGTGCATTAAGCGAACGCGGTAGCCCGGACGCATTGGTTAGTGTTGATAAACGTACGTATTGGCAAAGGATGACTTTCATGATAACATGGAGTGTTTCTAAATCCTATGCACACGGAGGAAACGCGCAACTAATGAAACAAAGGAAGGAGGAAACCAAGGGGTGAGAGCAAGACGAGAAGTAGATGTAGAACTAGTGCGACATAACGCCAAGGAGAAAGGAAAGAAAGACTTTGCGATAACAGTGATCATGTTCCGTTGTGGAAATTAACGTAAGCTTATGTTGTTGCAGTCATACCTGACGAGATTGCCCGATCCATGCTACTGCGAAGTAGCACAAAACAGAGGCTTACACAGACGAAATTTGACGGGCGTGCTTCGCACCAAATTACATTATTGGCGCGGGATGTTCAGTTTCGCCGCCGGTAAAATATGGAGAAACTAGCATGTTGTTGACCCCAGATGCACATATAGCGAGGCCGTACAGCCTTCATTGAATGCACTTTCGTCGTCAATCTGGCTGCGGCGAAAGGAACTTCGCGTTCGTGTAATATACGGCGATAGCATTACTTGCGTAACTACGCGAGAGAAGTGCTGCGGTGTAGGTGAATGAAAGGCGCGAGCTACTAGTTACAGGTCCCCTGGTACTCAGGCGCCCCGAGAGTAGACGCAAGAGTGCTTGCCCAAGAGAGCCACGTGAACCAGTGCTGGAATAAGCACGTCGCTTTTGCGAACTATGATCGATAGGGCTTTGGCCATTTACCGAGGGGGGGGGGGGGGGGAACCGCGAATATTTATGCGCACTCACTCATGAATATTCAAAGAGGAGGGAGGCGAAACGACCGTGAGTCATCAGTGTTGATTCGCAATGGAGAAATGGAAAACGACTGCGAGGCATCGATTTTTGTGCTTTGTCTTTTTTCCCTACGCTTCTACTTTATATATCTAGACCTGCCTTTTTGTTCAGAAAGTTCTCAGCGCGCTGAGATTGTTATCATACACATAATGTAGGAAGGGTAGGAATTAAGTAGCCTGAGAGTTAATATGCCCTCGAAGTGTTCCGTGGACAACACAACAAATATTCCCCTTTATGCACGCAGTGGCCATTACAACAGTAGGTCATTTCAATCGTGCATCAACACCGAGATAAGAGCTGAGGCGGCTTGCACGAACATTTAATAGAGAAAGTAACAAATTTCAGGACGCGTTCTTAAATTCGTTATTATCTTCGGCATTAAATAATCCAACAGGCCATCCCCGGTGAGAGAGGCGGGAACGAATTCAATATGGAACGCCAAGAATTGTTCCTGTCCCGTGAGACAAAAGGGCTGTTCTGGCATAATGACTGTTTTACTTTCTGTTAAACAGATATTGTAAAGAGAAATGAAAGAGAGAAATGAGAGAGAAAACAAAGAAATGAAACAAAAAAAGAAAGAAAGAAAGAAATAGAGAAAAAAGAAAGAAAGAAAGAAAGAAAGAAAGAAAGAAAGAGAGAAAGAAAGAAGGAAAGAAAGAAAGAAAGAAAGAAAGAAAGAAAGAAAGAAAGAAAGAAAGAAAGAAAGAAAGAAAGAAAGAAAGAAAGAAAGAAAGAAAGAAAGAAAGAAAGAAATGATAACGTGGTTAGGATCTGATTTCCTAGTACATGCATAGGTAAGGAAAAAGCAACAACAATATGAAACGCAGGGTGCTTTTTTATTATTAAAATGAAAACAACAACAACAACAAAAGAATGTCGTTGCGAACAGTTCCTACGAGTTCCCCAGGAATGAGTTACCTAGGGTTATTCCTTTGCATCCAAGAGCATTAATCATACCGCTTTTTTAATAACTGGCGTCGCAGGTACGGAAAATATAGAGCGGAGTAGGAGTAAATGAAATCTACATACGATCCTAGACACAGTGGAACACAGAGAGACAAAAGGTGAGGACATGTGCAACTGAAGAATGCTTACACATATGCAACGGAATTTTAATGAAAATAGTAGCATGCGTTTACAAAGTATTCTTGCGAATAACAGGTGAAGAAACGGTTATGTGAGTTATATACCAGGTGTTCTTTATCACCTGCACCACATTTTCAAAGGTTGCCTAAGATGGATAGCACAATTCCAACGCTAAAGCTAAATTATTCGAAGAGGTGGACATTACTTCTAGGAGAAATGAAAAAGTTTAATTGAAATAATAAAATAACTGTAATTATTACCTTTCATTTACTTACATTACGGTACATAGCCGATGAGTTTGCAAGGCGTATCGCCTTAGAACTGATTCTCAGGACTGCACTAGTTTAAATATATGAATTTTTAAAGTGTCTGATTTGTCGTTCCAGGTACTTTTGTGCTTCAATGCACAAAACAGCACTTAGGTAAAAAAAAATGTTAATGTAAGAACAGTGCATTTCTAACGCTTGTTTGACGGCGCATATCTCGAATCCGGTGCTATATTCAGAGTTTTATAAAAGTCGATATGCCTCGCAAACTCGGCAATTATGTTTCCTAGGTTGCAATATATATAATGTAAAATAATTAGTAAAATTTTGTTAAATGGTCAATTCCGCATTTGATTGCTCTTGTTGGTAATGTCCGCCTCATCGAGTAATTCTATTTCAAGGACTGACATTCTGTCATGTGCCACAGCTGATTCTTAAAAATTTGATGCAGGAAAGAAAAATACCCTATACATGAATTCCTTGGCTAGGCTTTGAGGGTGGCTCCTGTGAGAACTGGTTGCGACAACAGCGCCGACCAACGCGTTGGCAGCCGAACTGAATGCAGTGGAACAGATGTTATATGGCTCCCTCGCATTTGATCCAGTTGCATGAGGCGCTCTTAGGAATTTTCTGGCATGTAAAGTAAACATGAACGGCAGACGCCTGCTCGCTTGTGATTTTCGTGGCTAGAAAATTCACAAACCTTCAGTGAACCTAAGTCACTTTAGTCTCATCGAACAAAATTCACAGGCGCTTCAAGACCTGAGTCATCAGTGCTCATGAATGTACCTCACCAAGGAAAAAAGAAAAAGAACTAAATAATTTTTTCGGAAGAGAAAAAAAAATTGTCCCCCTTGTTTCTGCGTGACAAGTTCACGACATTATTATTAAGTAACGCTTATTGTGACGAAAGAACCGATCAATTCACTGCGCTCTCGGCGTACTAAGGATGTGTACCTACTTTGCTTACCACAGGAATGCAACCTCTTTCCCGATGTTCTGCGTTCTTCCTTTTATCTCACTGTCGTCAGCATTGCACATTTTCACTTTCTTGTCCAAATACACTCGGCGTGGTATACATAATAAAGGCCGTGGTATGCAACCTTACTCATAATTTCCTTGTTTGGTATCGATTCATATGTATTTAGATCACCACCTTTGTGTTCTTTATCTAGAGATCTCATTTTAGCCTTTCAACGGACCCCTGGAGCTTGCAGTGAATATATATACAGGCCCGCCTGCTGAAGCAATATAGGAGCGTTCCACTCAGAACAACGCTTTAGAATAATTTATTTCTACGTTGTCGATAGTAGATGCCCACAATATATACAAAATTCGCACTTAAAGTAATAGAAATAAAACAAAGGAATTATAATGTACGAACGGCCAAGCTCAATAACGGACACAAGAAGAAGTGAGAGAATTTGGGAGTGGACAAATAATATTCCATTCCAGACTTGCGATTTATCATTTCCACCTCGTATTGCTTCAGTCGCAAAATGAATTCACGGCCAACAGTGACGGGAGGTGCGATCAGTTGGAGGCTTAGGCCTTTATGCGCACACAGTATCGACACCCCGTGCCAAACGAAAAGAGCTACTACATAAAAATAAAAAAGATACAGACAATACTGTGGCACAGGGAACGCAGTGAATGCGAACGGCTTGCTTTTTCCACCGCGCGTGGAGTCGTGTGAGAGGCGCTTTCTTACAATTTATGCGTGAAAATTCTGTCTAGTCATGGCAGCGCATCCTGAAGTGGCAGCACATTGCTGTCCGGGCAAGATCCGATCGATGCAAGACTTCCACGCAGGTCCTACGCCATAGTGGCAAAAAGGCTTGAATAACGGTGCGTAAGGCAGGAAAGCAAAGGGTACGGAACTTTTCGGGATCTTAAGGTAGCTTCGGTTCACAGTAAGCACGCTTCCATTGCAAATTGAACCTCCCAAAAGGGCTGAGCCACTTTTGTTTTTTTAAGTGGGCATTGTCTCACAGTATAAAGAAAAGTTTGTCTTTTGTGACTTGAGCCTCTTAACATTTCATGTGTTGATCATTTCATTTATTTTTAATGTGACACTTTTTTTGCATCTTCGTCCCCTTTTGTGGATGCTCTCTTGCCTAGCAGACAACTTGGGAAACTTGGTATGCGTGCAGAGAGACAACTTACAGCTGGCCGCCGTGTCTATTCTTTGGAAATACCCCATCATGAGTATCTATAGCTCTTATAAGGCTAGATGTATAGAAGCACTAAATATATTTACCTAGGTATCGCCTTTCGTAGTGCATACAACTTTCAGCAACATTCCTCCCCTGCCAAGGAAAAATAATTCATAGAACGGCAAGCATTTCACATCGCCTTCGCCCTCGTGATATAGAGGGCTAATAGCTACACAGGTCGAGGCTGTGCTCTTAGCACCTGCTACTGCTGCTACCTCGGTGACTCAAACAAGCTTAGCGTCATTTAGTTGTCAACGCAGCATTGTACAATCGGATGATAATTTTTAAAGGATATCAGGGAGCTGTCACCATGGATTTCGCAACGTTTCCTTTACCTCTTCAACGTCTTTTATTCGTTTGCACATTACCTTCTCACTATTCCGGTAACTTCTCACTACTCGGTCTATATGAACTTACAGCTCTTCAGCTGATTCTCAGAAAGGACCAACGAGCATTGATTAAAGGATTAGTATTATTTGCATTCGCAATAAAATGACATTGCAGATCTATGCAAAACTGAACCACTCAAGCGAAGCTGTATTATGGAGTTCTCACACCCACAGAAAGTGCTTGAATCTGCTTTGTCCCTGAACGAAATCTGCACTGTAAGGAGCTGTATCGCATATATGCAACACAGTTCCTTTCCCATAGCGAAGTATGTTCAAATACTGCCCTATATCTGAGGTTTGTGCTTCTTTAGCCTTCTCTATGTGCGACGTATGCTTTGGATGATTCATCGGCTCTGCTAGCGCATTCGGGTAGAGGCTTGTGTGAGTTGGTCGTTTTTCATAACGGCGGTGTTTGCGTAGCGCATCGATAATGTGCTTGTCCCTTCTCGAAACCATGCACGTCGCTACACAGTGGCAACGCTGAAAACAATTTCGGAGCTCCTCGCTATACCTCCGGTGTAATATATATATATATATATATATATATATATATATATATATATATATATATATATATATATATATATATATATATATATATATATATATAGTCATGTCATAAGAAGCCAACAAACAAGCATTTCCAGTAACTTATCGTTTCTTTATTTCATTTATTAAGCACAAGTAATCCCCTATGTTCTCCTTGGTGTCAGTGTTTGTTGGCGTCTTATGACAGGACTAATAAAAATCGGGCCTCTCGGTTAACCCCCTTTCTTCTCGTTGATTCCATAACGAAGGTCTCGAATGTGGCAACATTGATGCCTTCATGTAGCATATGTGGGTTTATTGACCACTTGCCTTCACCCTAACAGATCACGTTCTCGTGATGCCTGCGGCGAAAAGGACGTTCCACGTCCGCCGCCAAGGTCTGTGAGTGGTGGCGCTGGCTAGGACTCCCAGGGTCCTATTAGGACACATAAAAATACCCAAGAAAATGGATGGGAAAACAGCGCCGCCGTAGCTCAATTGGTAGAGCATCGCACGCGAAATGCGAAGGTTGTGGGTTCGGTTCCCACCTGCGGCAAGTTCTTTTTTCATCCGCTTTCATTTCCATGAACTTATCGTTTCTTTATTTCATTTATTAAGCACAAGCAACTTCCCTTATGTTGTCCTGGGTGTCAGTGTTTGGTGGCTTCTTATGTCATGAATAATAAAAATCCCGCACATATATATATATATATATATATATATATATATATATATATATATATATATATATATATATATATATATATATATATATATATATATATATATATATATATATATATATATGTATATATATATATATATATATATATATATATATATATATATATATATATATAAATATATAAGTGCGGGCTGACTACTTCGTAGATATGTTATTACGCTCCACTATCTTTATTATGTTGCCCCTACTATCCAATCTGCCAAGTGCTGTGGTTGAGCACTCCTTTGTTTCGCTACGAAAGCCGCCGCAGGGTCATTTCACGACCTTCAGCGGGGAGAACCAACAACAAAACAAGCAATACCGACAATTGTCAGGAAGAAAAGGAGGATAGCTTCGCTGGAGGACTCTTCAATCTATATAGGGCAGGACCTTCTGCGGGCCAGAAGGGTTAATCCCCTAATTCATCCCCCTTTCCGCGGCCGTCTGCCTTAATCCGGCATGGCCACACAACTGGGAGCCCCGCATCGCCATCGGACTTGCGGGACGCCCAAGACTTTATGCGGTCCTGTTCATTTTTTTCTTCTTTTCCTTGCGGAAATGTTCTAGACGTTGGATAAACGCTGCGCCAGAAAGGGAATTTACAGACTGAGTGGAAGCTAGTTTGTATTAGGCATATAGGAAATTATGAATGACGTTTTTTTTTTGTATCAGTGAGCATTTCAATGATAGTTTCTTTCTTGTTCGGAGCATAACACCTTTATTATGTTAGAGGACAAAACAATGGTACTGCGTTGAATGTATGCAAGCGGATTGTCTAGATAATGCTGACCGAGTGAATATATCTGTAAGATTGGAAACAAATGGAAAATATACCGAAGGTCATTACTACGGCGTTATCGCAGTATACAATCGGTCCGTCTGAAAAGCACATCGAGCATCTCCAGCCGTTTGTGTAATTCGCTTTAATGCTGACTAATGCGTTGGCTGTTCAACGACACGACAAAGGGAACTTCTTAGTCTGCTTCTTCGTGAATGATCAGGCTCTAGCCTTTTCTACCAAGGGGATGCATACTAATCAGGCTAAGTATGCATCCCCTTGTAAACTGGCTTCACTTGAGACCATTATTCACTATGGAAGCTCAGCGGTGACCTCATGACCTCATGACGGTGACCTCATGCTCTGCTGAGCATGAGGTCACGGGTTCAATGCCACCCATGGCTGCCGTATTCCGATGAGGGTGCATTTTTAAAATGCTCGTGTACGAGCACGGTAATGAAACCCCGACGGTCAAAATTATTCTCCAATCCCTCAAAACAGCGTGCCTCATAATCAGATCGTGGTTTTCGTATGTAAAACCCCAGTATTCAATCAATAAATTAAATACATCAGCTCGTTTTCAGAAACCAAGATCGTTAGACCATAGTGGTGGTCGTCGCTGGAGTAGTAGACGGTGAGGAAGTTGTATGGTACCTGACGTCTAAATGTCTCTGCGGACGTTTGGAGTTTGTGCAAAACTTCAAGTGTGCGCGCAACTAGTCCTCTTTTTTTTGTATCCTCTGTTCTTACTCTATTTTCACCCATTTACCTCCTGCTAATGCAGGGTAGCAAACCGGACGTGCGTCTGATTGACCTCCTTGCCTTCACTTGCTAGCCTTTTTCCCTTCACTTTTTATCTCTCTATGCATGGCACGAACAATGCGTTTGATCAATCACCCCCCCCCCCACACATCTTTTTTTCTGCTGAAATTTGTATTGGAGTGCAATAACGGACAATGTAGCCGACATAAGGAAAAACAACTCCAGGAACAAGGTACTTCTACGCACGCGCATTCATTGTTTCAGGCTAATGAGCCGCAGGGAAACGCTTCCGCGTCCTTTGAAAGATTACCCGGTTAGGAAGTGGATCATTAGGCGCAAACATTTAATCAGCCAACAAATGCCCAACGACACAGCTGCGTTAGATACAACTATTACTATAACTAGCGCCAATCAGGAGGGTGGACGGTTGGGCGTGAAGCAAACAACTTTTTGAATGCAGATGTGACATATTGTGATAACGAAGCGCCATCAAAGCGCCTCGTACAGTTAAGACGGCGACAGCAGTCCGTGCACACTGTTTCAAAAAAAAAAAAAAGTCTTGGAGCCGTGTGTCTTAGAGAAGGCTGCTTTTTCCTTCACGTTCTGAGAAAGGGAAAGGAACAAGGGCCAGTGTTATCGAATAAAGCTTAACGTTCTACAAGGTTGGCACATGCAGAGCAATTATAGATGTGTGGAAGGAGCAAGTGAAGCACGACAGATGCAGCAGTTTACATGGCTGCTCAACAAAAAAAAAGAAGAAAAAAAGGGAGGCAGGAGGAGTGTCAAGTAGCAAGTTACACGCCGTAGGGCAGCTTATATTTACTGACCAACGAAGTGATTAGCATTTATCTACAGACGCAGAGACTGAGAGCAAAAGTTTGTGACATGTGAGGGCATAGGCGGAAAGTGTCCATGCACCCAAGGAGGGGGGGGGGGGGCAGCGGATTCCCGACCAACTGTCTCAACCCTGGCGATATATATATATATATATATATATATATATATATATATATATATATATATATATATATATATATATATATATATATATATATATATATATATATATATATATATATATATATATATATATATATATAAACGGTAATAACAGCTGCACCTGAGAAGACCTTTGTGTCGCCTCGAAGAATTGTTCAATTTAGTGATGGCCTTATATAAGTAGTGACAAGACCTCATAATAGGACACAGTTAAATTTCACTGCCTGAGTACCCACGCACTATACCGATTGAATGGCGTTTCTCGGATGAGCTATACGACCAAGAGATCCAGTGACACACGTTAAGAAGACATATGCGCTTTGTGCATATTTGGCCGCACAAATACACCTCAATGGTAAAAGCCATTTAACGCCTTCTGAAAGTTTCTATACTGATAGATACAACAAATAAATTTCTGAACACAACTGCCGAGTAGAACTATTAGCATATACAGCAATAAAACGAAATAGTTTATTTACTTGTAAAAAACTTGCCTTATGCCATTGGCTTCATTTATTTGCCGGTGGTGGAATAAATTATCATAGGGTAGTAAATTATCTGGCCTAGAAATAAACAAGCACATGAAAGATACATAAAAAAATAATAACACACAGGGACATCTCAAAAGCGCGAAAACACAAGAGCATATGACGACTGAACGTTAATAAAGAAAACGCACAGCATTGACTAGGGAGTTTTATAAAATAGTGCAACCAAACGTCTTTGCGTAACGAAAGGTCCTCACCTTGCTTTCGCTGTTATGTGGGCACATAACCCCATTTGCGTTCCTTCGTATAACCTTGCGTTGATTTTTTTAAGCCTGGTGATTTGCTCGGGGCTTGCCTCACTTCCCTGAAACTTCCCTAACTGCCTCGTCGCCTCGTATTAGGGCCTGATAACATTTGCCAACCGAATACCTCATTTATGCCTTACTGTAGAAGAAGCACTTTTCGTAAAACTGGTGCCTTGGTACAGAACGGGTTGAATCTACGGGCTGCCCCCCAACTTCTTTCTTCTATCAAGACTTGTCACCGCGCAACGACCTTGAAGGTTTACCTCTCCATTAAATCGAGAGTGAGCAATTTTCTGAATCAATCACTCCGAATCAGACAGTTAAGCGCGTTTTCTCCTGGTTCGTAGTGACTGCGCTTCGCTGTCCGTATGCCTGAAGAGTACTACGCGCGTGGGTGGCGCGCTTTATTTTGGAGTTAACCTGCGCCGGGTTCAAGCTCGCAATCCCACATGGCTGGTCCCTTCGCACGCGCCGTCTCCCCGCGCGCCTAGTGTTAGGTTTCCGCGGGTGCTCATACGATGGAAAATACGCTTCCTTCTCAGCGTCAGACTGGTTCTGGCGAAGTACCGATAAGCTACGTGCCCACTGTTCGATTTGTTGTTGGCGCTCATGCTGTGTTTTTAGGCGGTGCACAATGCGACGTCCACAGCCTCAGTAGAAGAGAGCTGTTTTCTATTTTTCGTTTTATTTCTTGTCGTCGCCTTCATGTTCCGCATAAAGTCCAAAAGCCATATGATTGAGCGGCCCATACATCGTGGGCGCGAGTAAAAGCGCTTAACAGTGAGCCTAAAAGGATGACGGCTTGATGAGAATTATCGTTCGAGGCCCTCAATATTCGAGTTAGTTGGAGGTCACGTGATCGCATGCGCGCGTTGGAAGGAGAGTGCGCATTTTCCATATCCGTTCGGTTGCTTCGAATGACTCTGCTGGGCTAGCACTTATGCGGCCTGCGTGCCGCATCTAATCGTTGGTAATCGTTAGTGGGTGCAAAGATCGAGGGCGAGCAGGGATGGTTGCTAACGTCATGCGCGCTGTCTTTATTCCCGGGCTGTTATACCGCGCCCCTGGTGTTGCAAATAGCGTAGTCTAAGTTTAGAGAGAGTGGTAAATGTAGATCGCCGACAGACGTCGTAGTGTAGTGAAGATAAAAATAGGCAGATGATGAGGATGAATCTAATTTGCAGAGTCGCGCTGAGTATCGCGGCTGTACGAACCATTCGCTCCAGCTGAGGCCGTTCTTCATAATGCCCGCATTGTGACAGCGAGTGCTCGTAGTCATCCAGTGAAATAGTTACACGTCTACATGGTCCGTGCATTACACTATGCTTGTTATTTTAATTAGTAAGTGAATGTTTAGTACAATTTGTATGGCCCGTATAACGATTAAACTAGTGTAAGGGCCGCACTTTCTTGTCACAATTTTGATGAGCTTTACCTAGGACAGAGTTATCTGACCTAGTTTATCAAGCTACGTGGATGAAATACGCCCTAAATCTCCGCGATCGCCTCCTCTTTTTGTCGTCTTGTAAGGACACCCGAAAGTACACTGCGCGTGAAAATTCCCTGTTGAGCGTGAACGGAATCAGCGCACCGAACGTGATTGCTTCTCAGTTGGATTTCTTTTTAATATAGGATGCAAAGTTGAGGGTGCGGCCCTTACATGGATGTATACGCTACGAATTTTCTTTTGCGTAATTGGCTTATACTTCACTATCGCAAATATTGCTTCGCCTTTCCGGCGAAACTGCGGCTTTTCTCTCTTTCTCCCTCCTATTTTTTTTTTTACTGTGAGTACCAGTAAAGCGCTGCTGCGCATGACTACCATTGATTTTGATTTTGAGTGAATCCGGCTTGGGCTCATTTCGGTTACTTAGTGAATTGTACATATGTACTTGCGTCCGTAAAGTCATGGTGCACTTCTTACTGGTCATAGGAAATAAAAAAAAAACAAGATAGAAATGTGAAATCTTCGCCATATGCGGTAGCGCTTCGTCGTACAAGCGACGATATTCACGTTCCACCTTGGTGACTGATTCAAATTTAGCAAGCCACAGAACACACTGAACTTTCCTGTGTGCCGTCCACATCTCGACACACGTGGGCTGATCCGCTCCTGGCCAGTTCATGGTACTGCGTCATCACCTGTGTGCACACAACCTTGCACATCGTACTACGGAAATTCGGAGAGTTTTTCTTTTATTTCCTAGATATTCCACATTTCAATCTTGCTTGGTTGCTTTCCTATGTCCGGTCGAAATTGCAGCATAGATTTCCTGACGCACTATACAGTTACGACCCCTGCATCCAAGTGCCGATGATGCCATCCCTAATAAATGTTGTATATATTAGAAGAGGTATTTTTTTTTTCATGAGCGGTCAGCATTGTCTACTGGACAAAGAAGCAATGCTGAGACACATATCATTCGAGTGCATTTCATACACCGTTGATAAAATACTCTGCAGAAGGGTTCACTGAAGTCTACGGGTTTTTTTCCAGGGTAAAAAAAGCACGCGAAGCAATTTGAAGCGAGGTGAACATACGGCAACATATCCATTCTCTAGGCATATGCTATCCATACCATTAGAATTGTCAGGAGGCGACCTCATTCTCTTTAAAAAAATATAGAGAACTTTGTCCTGTGTATATATTGAAATTTATGGCATTTGTGCATGGCGTTCACAGTGAAATTTTAGAAAGAAATGACGAAGTTAAAAAATACGAATAAGGCAGCCGCCGCTGGTGCTTCTAATGCGCTTCTCCTCCGGTTGTCTGGATGCGCAAAATAAATTGAAAGTATGAATTAAAACCATGCACGTCCGCACCAACAATGATGCAGTAAGCTTGTAGCCACAATAAGATTTTAAGTGAAAAGGCAGAAGCAACTTAAAAGAAACCTCAGGTGATGTGTGTAAAAGAGCTCAGTTAATCTGACTTTATAGAGGCGGGGGAGGCATCGTATAGGGGAGAGGGTCTGCTCCCCCCACCTCCCGGAAATCTCGAGCCCCCCCCTCCCCCCCCCCCCCACCCTTAGTCGGCACCAATGCGTCAGGGTCAAAATTCATGCAATTTTAGAAGGAGCTACGAGGTATATCGTACACACGTATATATATATATATATATATATATATATATATATATATATATATATATATATATATATATATATATATATATATATATATATATATATATATCCATATATATATTTGATGCATAGTGCCTGACCTCCGCTCGTAGAAAGCAAGCATCTGGTCCTTAAGGGGGAAAGGCACTGCAAAACATATTTTGCCTAACTATGCAATCGTATGTGGAAGGAGCAAACATTATAAAGAGCCGTCGAAAGTAAATTGCTGCTAACGTATTTTCCCAGCGGACGGTAAAGAGCGGGAAAGATGGCGCCGGAGCGAAGTAATGAATCAAACTCTTTTTTACCTCGTGTACACATATTTTGAGGATATAGCCTCTGCTTGTTCTTCAGAAGTACTAAGCCAGACATGCACACAAGAAGGAAGGTTTAGTAGCTAGTAAAGCTTCAGCCAAATTCGGATGAAATCAAGTATTCATACGAAGCCTACATTTTTGCAGCGCACAGCTCAAATTTACACCCGCAGGTTTTAGGCATCTATCTCATTTGCTCCTTTATTTCCTGTCGATCTCAAGTTTCACTTTGACATATTTGTATTTCTCATTTCATTCTTTCAGTGTACTTTCAGGAACTGCGTCGATATATTTTTCTTAAGTACCCGTTGAAACAGGGCATCCTGCATGCGAAGCTCGCATTATTTTCAGGCAAAGGAGTACTGGAGCATTCAATCTTACACGTACACTGCAGCATCTGTTTGTTGCGTTCCAATACCACGTCGCTTCGCATTTATGTCTTTCGTGTTTTATTAGCTACTTTCAGCGTTTCCTGTTCGCAGCGAATATGTTCGTCGAGCATTTTCATCAAACGAGGCTGCTTGCGTCTCTCTCATGTTAGATTGTGTCGTAGAGAATCCAGTTAAGTTACGTCTGATTAGTTTGGTGTGCTGGAACAGAGTTAAAATATTAACATGACGAAGAGAGAGAGGGGCGGTGGACGGAGTTGTTTAGATGAGTAACCTTGCGGCAGCAGTGTGGCAATTTGGCAGAAATGCCATTTGCAATCCTCAGTAAATTAGAAGGAGCGCGCGAGTACCGCAGCACGGTGTCGCTGTTAAGCCGGAAATATGCTTATCGCCAAAGGACATCAACAAGTCGCACGTTGTTTAGTCATGCAGTGGTCGTACAACAGTTCAAAGCCTTCGAGAAGCCTACTAAAATCTGGTGCGTTTTCGACCTTGCCACAGGTACTGTAAGGATGTAATAGATTGTAGTATTGAAACCTACTGCACTACTGGCTCATAGGTGTGTTGCGTGGACAAACGGCGCTATTTTGACGCCACGCATGAAGCAATAGGGCCTAAGTTTATCCTCTAGCTAGGTGTTCAGAGGCATAAGTCGGCAATATGTTTTTTCGATCCGACACGAAGTGGTCCTATATGAGACAGCTCACCTCCGCAATAGTAGCTATAATCCACCATTCTCAAAACTTCCATCATCAGGCGTTATAAGACCTATAGTTATGCAACTGTCTGCAGAGATTTCACTCCTGCTCAGCTGTGGCGCCCCCGCGTTCGGCACGTAGGGCTGAGAAATGGTGTGAAGAGACTCGTACAGCAAGGCAGAGGGATGCCAATTCGCGCGCACTAACTTTGAGAATGGCGCGCCCACTACGACTAGGAAGCGAACGCGATTGCAGGATTACTCTGTAGGGGCCCCCACTAGCTGTATCGTAAGGTAAGCATGCAAGCTTTCTAATGCGTGAGTAGGTCTCACGCGCTTTGCTTGCATATCATTGTGAGGAGAAATTAAGCTATTACTCGATCATGGGTGGGTTGCGCGCTCAGATAGCGCCGTCGTCGTGCAACGCATGATGCAATCGGAGCTAAATTTAGTCTTGCGTGCGGTGTTCAGAGATGCGCAGCTCGGCAATACGTCTGTCCAACCGTAGCAGGAGCAGTCGGTTTTGAGGCAGATCACTATGCCACAGTAGGTATCGCTCTTCAAACTCAAAGTGGATAGGCATGAGGCCAACAAGTCGGTGATTTGTTGCAAACATTTCAAGCTTCCCCAGTTATAGCGCCCCTGCAATCGACCCTTAGGGTCCAGAAAGGGCGTGAGGAGTCTCGGGAAACAAGACAGAGGGATATCCAGCCCATTTGACATCGGCGGGACGTCTTCGTCTCCATAATAGGTGCAAGCACAGAAGATGACGCTGATCATCTTCGATGACGGCAGGCTTGAGTGGCGCACGGATGTCTCGGGTGCTGCCAGTATTGATCGGCAATTCCCATACCATATAACCATACACCTTCTGCCGAACGAACAGCCCAGTACTGATAAGGAGCAAGTAAAATTGCACAATTAGACAGCAAGGCACCCACTAGCGTTGCCAGAAGTTCGCATTTAAGCTTCCTAAGGAGCGAATAAACGTAACTTGTTATTTGGCTATGTTATTTCTATCCTAGTGCCCGTACATCCTCTGCAGCACGCACAAGACGTTTTGTCTAAAGCCTGTTGTGGCGTACCTAATGCAGCCTACCCGATTTTCTTACATACACGTTTGATTTTGCTCGAGTCTTAGCTGACCTGCATTCTCGTGTAGGTTCAATTTTCACGAAAAGTTGTTGTCGCATTATCAGATTGCCCTCAACAGCACACAGTCCCAAAGTTATTTTCTTCTTTCTAAATACCAGCGCCGCAGAAACCCGGTTTAGATATGGCAAATGAAGAAGGCACAATAAACGTTCATTATTTTTCCCCATTTCATCGAATTGGGTATTTTCTGTTGATTCTGACGTCTTCACAGTGCTGAAACTCAGAGGCTTTTTGGTGTTGGTTTAGGAATTGGCGCCCACATTCACCTGCTACTCGTTCTATCACTTATGGCAGCCAGTACTGATTGCGCTTGAACGCTTGCAAATAATTGCAAAAAGGAGAAATGAAAGAAGTCTTATATATGTAGTGGTTTCATGACTATATTGAATAATGTAATTTTCTTTAAGCTGTGTCTCTTTGGCACATGCAGATGACCTCTTCTTGATGTGTTCGCATGCAGTCATAAATCACCTCTTTTGTCAAGTTCTTATCATCAGCGTCTTTTGCCACACTTCAGGTGATGGCTGGCATACTTACAGCTCATAAGTTTTGACTGCATTCGCGAGCATATGCTATGGTTGGGCTGCAATTCCTGCCCCGTGAATTTACTTTTACCCTGCGGGACTCAATCGTTTTTACCATGTGTCATTTGCGTTCGCTGTCTCCGGATATACAGATGTATCGAATGCATGGGATACCGCTACCTGTACGGACCACGATGTACCATCTGTGGCTAGGCATTGTATCTATCTACCTTCCGTAATGAAATGGCCAACAGCCTCACGCAGTACATGCAGCGCATACACATATGCAGCGGCGATGAGACGATCGCACATATTATCTGTGTCTGCCCACGATATAGTGCCCAAAAATAAGTGATGTGCAAAGTGCTGGACGAATTGTACACTCGTCAACTATTAGAACTAAAAGCTCTAAGTCAATGCTTCCGTTAGAGCACCCACGCTGAAGGTCTTACTCGCGTTACTAAGGTTACTGCAGTGTACGGACTTCACGATAGACATTAAGAACGACGCCCCCTACTGCTGTATAGTGCACGAGGATTGTTTCTGCTCGTCTCTGTTTCTCTCTCCCCCTTCCACCCTCTTTCTCCTTGTATCCCCCTACCCTTTGCCCCCGTGCAAGGTAGCCAACCGGAACAACCTCTGGTTAACCTCCCTGGTTTTATATGCATCCCATCTCTCTCTCTCTCTCTCTCTCTTGACGGCATTCGTTATGTATTGGTCGATTAGGTCAGCAGATCATATACCCCGAACACATTCAGTTATACTGACGCGGTCTTGAGAACACTTGAACCGACCAGCTGGGAGACCTACTAATGAAATTAAAAAAGAAACGTACACGTACCGTAATTTTTAACATATCAGTTGAACATTTACGGTGGTTTCTCTACATGGATCAATACGACCCATTATGAGAAATGAAAAGATTATGAATGATTTGCTTATCTGATCGCACTAAACGTCAAGTGATAAGAACAGATGTATAACTGTGTTTCTCTATTTTACATGTCTGTCTTGGTGTAAATGCGGTTCAAGAGGATAAGAAAAAAAAGAGAAAAAAAATGGCTTGGGCTTAGCTAAGGCTAAGCCTGGATATCTCAAAGCGAAAAGGTTCGGTGATGCTATGGTTTAGCCTATCGTTATGCTTATGGTTTACCTTATGGTTATGCTTTATGATTTGGCCTATGGATATCTCTCAGCTGACATGGCCGAACGTCGCTGTTCAGCTTCTTTTTCACGCCGTTTAGCGAGACAGGCCTGTCGTACTTGTGGCGTTTCAGACTCGGCTTTGCTGCGTCGTTTAGCGAGACGTTCTTCTCGTTGTTCGGGTGTCCCGGACGCTCGTTGAGCTTTCCGCCTTTCATTTTTTCGCTCCTTTTCAGCCAACTCCCGTGGTAGCACTTCTGTATCGGTAGTATCACTCTCTTCTCCTTCCATGTTGAATGCGCACGCCTATTCTCTGGCAATCTGTTGTATAGTCGGCCTCCGCGATAAACACGCGCCTGCAGCGAACCTCAAATCATGGCGCATAGCGCGGGCCATGGCCACCTCCGCGCGTGACGTCACGCGCGGCAGCAGCCAAAGGTCAGGAGATGGAGTCGGCGGCGGCCACCTGCGCCATGCGTGACGTCACTCATGCTCCGACATACGCCGGCTCGCGCGAAGCGCGGTGTTGACTAGCGTAGTGAAGCTTTTCACTTCAAAAGTATGCCTTCGAGCTCGGCAGTATCGCAGAAATTAAAAAAAGATGACCGATATGAAGCACACACACACACACACACACACACACACACACACACACACACACACACACACACACACACACATATATATATATATATATATATATACATATATATATATACACACACACACACACACACACATATATATATATATATATATATATATGTGTGTGTGTGTGTGTGTGTGTGTGTGTGTGTGTGTGTGTGTGTGTGTGTGTGTGAGCCTCGCCATGAATGAAAGAGAAGTAGGGAAACCGAGTGGCTCGATAAGGTCACGTGTTATGCGACGCCATCAGGCAGACAATGATGTTCCACATCCTCCCACCATTGCTCTGAGTGGCGCTAGCTAACACTTCTAGGGCTAGCTCCAGTAAATATAAATACCTAGTTTAGTGGACGGATTGACAGGCGTCGCCGTTGCACAATTAGTAGTGTAACGGACGCTTAATGCAAAGTGGAGAGTTCGGCTCCCACCGGCAACAAGTTATCTTTGTATCCACTTTCATTTACCTGTTTTCTTATTATTTTCTTCATTTCAATCTTAACCACAGTAAACTTCCGCGGTGCTTTCCTTGGCTTCATCATCTGATGAATTTGCATATATATATATACATATATATATATATATATATATATATATATATATATATATATATATATATATATATATATATATATATATATATATATATATATATATATATATATAGTGTATTGTATACATAATATACAATATATAAATATACAGAAGAATACGCTCATCTATGTCCACTCTTTCCCCGCAGCTTTAACAATGACAAAAATGAGAAAATTGCTCGGCTATTTGCTATTGTCCACGAAACAGGTCTAAGGAAAATGGAGCATCAGACAGGAGACAAGAACTGCTAAATGGGGTCACCATGGAAATAGACAAATGACACCAACTTGGTCGTCGTTAGGGTGCCCGAAAACAAGGACATTCGAACTCACTGGGTCGCCCCCATTTGTTCGTTCTTTTTCTTGCTGCACACTTTTGTTTTTCTCCTTTCCTGCTTAAGTCGTCTTTGAGCAAAGCCTCTTTATCATTGCTGGAAGAGCGTCCAATATTCGACTTTGCGATTGGTGTGTTTCATTTCTGGGAAACCGTTCCTCAACACCGTCGTTTATGCCAGACTCCGTGATGAGTGCTTGGCCATGCGGCTCGCAGCAGCAAATATATTTGGTCGCCTACTGTCATGGACAGTTCGTGGTTTTCGCATCACGGCTCCCCATGACCAGACAAATGGGTGGCATGCACTCATTTGCATGACATTCGACTGCGATTCGTAATGGCCATATTATGTCATCCTGAGTTAGAGCTGGAGAAAGAAAGCAAAGTTTTGATAGCAAAAAAAAAGAAAATGAAGCTCTATAAAGTGAGAGAGGCTATTCGAGGAAGTTTACTTTCATCACAGTATGCTCGCTACACCTGATATTCTCCTAATGTTGACGCGGATGCCAATAAGTTAGTGTTAGCGACTAAGCACATAGATAGCATGCGTAAATATTTACACAGAAACTTAGTAAATATATTATATAGTTAAAGAGAGCTGACAAGAAGATGGAATAAATAAAACGGATGGACAAGATGACCTGGAAACAATCCTCGTTCCTTCTAATGCACTACCTAAAAGTGTAATAGGCATGGTAAAGTCAGTTTATAGATAGCTGAATGTGCGGGCAAAATCAATTTGCCAGCTCAAGAGAACCCTCATTAAAGGTGTATCGGAGGAGCGTAGCGGAGTAGACATTGGATTATGCATGCAGTTTGCCCCCCAAAAAATAGAAGGCGACAGTGATTAAAGAGGTCGATATGACCGGCAATATACGGAGGAGGCGCCAATAAAGTCTTACATTGGCCTCCGTTGAAGCATCTTGCAAAAGATTTAAAAAATGTGTTTGTGCAGTGTTCTCTCGTGTCATAAATAGAAAGAAAGGGGAGAAGAGAGTGGGGTTCCCGTCGTCCCACATCGCTGAATAAAAAGAGCCTCAGGTGCAAACAGACCAAGAAAGTTTGTGCCGGACTGACAAGAATGAATAAATCCCACTAGTATTAAGCACCGATTGGCATGCTAAGCCGTAATTACCTTATTTTCGACACTTCAAGCAGATATTCTGCCGCGTGATTGTGACGGGGCTAGAAGAATAGCCGATTTCTCATTCAGGAGTTGACGCACCACCACGAATGCGCATCGATGGACTCATACTGCAGCGACGCCAGCAGGAAGTGGGAGTGTGTAGCGGGCCAGCGGAGCAAGCGTGTGTGCGCGATCCGCAGGTCGCGTCGAGGTGCAGCGTAGCTGCTTATGTGCTGTAACGATTGCTCTGAACCTCTAGTTCTTGTTACTTCGGAGTTTTATATTTACATTGTCTTCTGGTGTTTCAATGCCATTGTCAGCGGGGCATAAATGTGGGACCCACTGTGGGGCATGCAACAGTGGTGCACAACTGTGCTGCGTGAGCCGCCCCGGGCAATGACGTAATTTTCTATTTTTTTCTGTACCCTCAATTTCATTTGTTTTAAATCAATATTATCAGTTACCCAGTGATACAAGTGCGCCAAGCGTATACATGGGTTCTTTTATTCTTCTACAGTTTTGTCCTTCCGTATGTCTTTCCTGACGCGTACTTCTTTATTATCAGCCTGCTGCGATTAGGGTCATGTGTTATAGCCCCGCTGATATGCGCCAGGCTGCCCATCTCGTCTTCACTGGTCGCGCGAAGACTTGGTCGAATCACGAGTAGAAAGCTTCACTCTGGAAGCGTGGCCCTGTTTCATATTGATACCCCAGCACCACCCATGGTCGAAGCCTGGCTCTGAGACCGGATAAAAAGGCGGGGAGGGGCAACGAACAAGAGAAGGAGCACAGGAGGAAGAAATAATTCCCTCTGGATAGGGTTCAATGGAGCCATTGCTCTTGTTTGGCTGGCTATTACTATTCTTCGCTGTACTGGCCAGCGCAATTTTGTTCTTTTTTTTCCTTCTTTCATTTTATCCTCCACATCCTCTTAAATGCGCCTAGCTGTCTTCTCCGTGACCCCTCTCTTTTGTGCGCAGGCGCCTCTGTTTACGTTGCAGCTCAAGTCTTGGCGGCACCTTTGTCTTGAGACTGCGATAGAATTCTTATAGTGGCAGTGCCCATGAGCGTTCAGTGTTTTTTGTGCGAGTACCGTCACCCAATATCACTTAAAGCAACGAAGCCGTTGACAACAGTTGAGGAAATACAAGCCGATACGAAATCGCGGCACTGCAGCTGTGGGAAGCTCAAGGCTTTATTATAGTGGTGCACAATTGTCGTGCATTAATGAGTCTCACTTTGAGGGCGTTAAGACGTGCATGCAAAAGGCCATAATGTCAGACTGATTTTTACTAACATTCCCAGAAACTAGCCTTTAGGATAACTGCTTTACCTTTTTTAACGTGCCCACCACACTGTTATTTCATGCTAAGAAATCCACTAAACAAGTACGATGTCAAATGCATACTGCTTTTGCACTCTTCTCGTCGTTCCAGATCGATTGTAGCCCACTCACAATTCTGGTGGCACGCTCAATCTTGTTCTGAGCATTACATTTGCATTACAATACATTTAGTTGACGCAGTCCCCTTCCATTACTTCTATGCTGTTATGTGCCGGTATTGTTTGTCTGCGAACAATCCTAGGTAGAATAAAAGAACAAAATGGTGCCGAAGCGTGTTACAAAATAAGTCGTGTTGCCGGAGCCTCACAATGTCGCTTTTAACTATGAAAGCAATTGTACTGGAAACAGGGGTTTTCGGCCTTTCGTAATACGTTTTATTGGTAGCACGTCCTTTTTTTTTTCATAACTGGAAAATGACAGACCATATAGGTTCTTTGTGCAATCTACCAGCTCCTGTTGTGATCTACAGGCAATAACGCGAAGTCCAAACACCCCTTGCCGTTTATCTGCCATCATAGAAGTGCAAGGAAACGCTTGGTCATCTATCAGAATTCCAAGTTACCTCATGCACCGACTGCGCTACGCATAAGAAAGCCGTGGTCAAACATTAGTGCTCATTCTTTTAAAGAAACCTTGAGTCATCTTCCAAACCCTCAAATTCTTATACCTTATATTTTTTTAAATAAAAAGGCACTGTAATTTATCCCATTGAGTTGCCATTACTGCTTTTGCCTTCGGATAAGTTTAAGAGCTTTCGAAATAAGTGAGAAGCTTGATAGCACCGTTGCGAAGGGCACTTGAGCAATCGCCATAAAGGCAAGTTCTTTCCGCAGTTTACGACAGCAATGCGAAGGAGCGTAGCTGAAGTTGCGAAAACTTTGAATCGCCTCGATTGCGTGTCCGGAAATGCGGTAATGAAATTAATTTTTCCGTTTCTAGCTATCTGCAGGGAGCTCGCTCCTCAGCGTCGTGATATTATGTGCAAGACCATCTGACTGCGTTTAGCACAATTTACATTTAAAGCCGTTGACACTAGATATTTGGCGTGAAGCTTCAGAATAATCCAAAAGATGACCCAGGTACCAATGCACGCGTACAATTTTAATAACCTAAGTGTGAGAAACAAGAGGAAGATTTTTGTCCGTAATCTTGCTGAATGACATACAACAAGTGCTTCAGGTGATTTTACGCGTGCCGGATTTACGTATGAGCATAAGATGAATATTTTTTTTTCAGCTTGTCGCACTTTCTTTATCAGAACACGTGGTTCGCTTTGGTGACACTACAGCCACTGACATGGTCACTTGATAAAAACATCCGTCCTCCCCCCCCCCAAAAAAAAAAAAAAAACTAAGAAGATGCGGCCTGCCGCATGCATCGGAAAGCAGATGGATGGATGGAAGGGTGGATGCTCGGAGCGTCCCTTTCGGAACTGGGTGTTGGGCTGCGCCACAAAGCTCGTGTTATTATAATGCCTAATGTCTTACCTCTGATAAAAAAGAAAAGAAGGAGAAAAAAGAAAACACGATGAATTCTCATAACCAAACTTTCTGAACTCCTATTGGGAACTTTGTTTTTGTACCGCTCCGTTGTTTGTCGTTTCCCTGCTTTTCTTCCCCCAATCTTCCGATCGCCTCTTACTGATCTCTGTTGCGTATATGTTTACTTTCGCCCTGCTCTCGCTGAATCCAAGTGCCTCAAGGAGGCCAGAGGTGCTTAAATCGACCGTTGGACAGATACATTCACAATCTAATAAAACATGCTTCATCGTTTCCCTAGCTTTGCCGCAGCAAGCACATGCGTCTTACAAGGCATCCTGATCTCGCTTCGAAAGATAAAGAGCTTCCCTTTAAGTTATGATAATTTGTTTCTTTCATGATTTGGCTTTCTCCTCTTAAGTAGTTACTCAAAGCACGTTTCTTTTCCATTGCCGCTACTCATCAAATTAGCTCAGCCTATGTGATTTTCCGCTTGACGTTCTTTATTGCCAAGTTACATATCATACCGGTCGTATACTTGCTTGTTAGCTTGCTAATTCTCTTCCTCCACAGTGAACCAGTGCTTTATCATGTTCAAATACTGAGTACTCTTCCAGTCCATTTACTTTCTTCCATATCGCTCAGTCGTTCTTCATAATCATTTTTATAGTGAGCTTCCCTCACCTCAAAATTGGACCATCCCGTATCGGCTTTTACAGCTTCATTTGAAGTCTTCCCGCGAACGAACAATGCGAGGCGTCCCATTGGCCTTTGCTTACCATGTAGTCCTGATTGTTACCCTGATTTCAAGCAAAGAACCGCATTTCCAAATGCAAGTCCTGAACCATTACATCTTTCCACATACCCCGGATCACCTCATACCTATTGTATCCCCATCGCACTTTGTGCTTCATTATGGCTGCATTTCTCTTCCTATTTACTGTTATTTTTTTCCGTGTTTTCGTATATCTATTGCCTTCCTTTAGATATATATACCAAGATATTTAAATTATTTCATGCGAGGTATTTCCTGGCCCTTCATGGACACTGTCTGTTGACTGCTTTCGTTGAAAACCATAAGGCCTGATTTTTTAGTGCTGAATTTGAGACCTAAATTCTCACCTTCATGTCTACAGATATGAGCCATACGTTGCATATCACTTTGCTTGTTAGCTAGCAACACAATGTCGTCGGTATAAAACAAACCTGGAAACTGCTGCTTTGCTATAATGTACCCGCCTGTTTCTGCGAGAGATTAAATCCGATATTGCTTCCCTGTAGCGCCATTTCCATCCTCACTATGTACATCATTATCAGCAGTGGGGATAAAGAGCACCCCTGCCTCAGTTCCTTGTTGGTATCAACTTTATCCTCGCTCCTCACCTCTTCCCACTCAACGCAAACGGCATTTTTTATAGCTAAACTTCTTTCAAAAGCTGCATGCGATCGGCGCCTAAGCCTTCCCCTTCCAGAACATCCCACAAGATGTTGCGGTCTACGTTGTCATACGCTTTTATAATGTCTGAGAAGACCACACATAATGGTCTCCTTTCTGCTCTGGATGTTTCAATACACTGAGTAGGAACAAATGACGGTCTCGGGGACGCCACCAGTCGGGGACTGTTGTGTGGCATTCGCACAGAAAATGCGTCAGAAACCCGCTTTGAACGCCGTCGCCCGACGCTTTCCGTCCCGCACAGCTAGCATAGTTCGGTCCACTTAAGCGGCCGAGAATGCAAGTATGGCTGTGACTTTGGCTCCCATTGCAGACCGCCTCATGCGTCAGGCCACGCCTTTTCTTTTTCTTCTTATCTTTTTATACAGGAGCAGTGCCACTGATGTCTCTACTTCTATCTTACATAGGTAAATTCTCATTTGAATTGTGTTGCGAGAAAAATAACCTTCATTAGCGCCAATTAAGACTGATACAAAGCATAGCTATGTATCGTATTCAACATTATTTTCAAGGAAATTAGGGGCGCTATAACGTAAAACTATTCCAAACTTTTCTATTCCAATTCTGCTATCAGCCCTCCGCGAATGGTCAAAAACTTTTTTAGACCACCCCCCACTTCACCTGTCTGTCACGCGACGTTACAAAAACCGCAATACCTCCCCATCTGATATGATGTGTGCACACTGATTATGCATGATTTGACAGAAAAAAGAAAAACAGGTATTTCTGATTCGACCCCTTTTCGCCACTAGCCCTCGGCTATTGGTAAAAAGATTTCGGGCTGCACCCACTTCACCTGCCTGTCACGCGACGTCACGAAACCGCACGAACTCACCGCGTCAAAGTGACGTGTACGCAATAAAGATGCATTAATATGCCGAACAAAACTGAATTTTTTTCGGAATAGCCGCAGGCTGCCCCGTTCCGAAAGGAACAAAAGATAGCTGCCGCCGATCGCTGAGACGCTGGCTACTCGCACCTGCCGGAGAGCATGGGTGTATTTGCGTATAATAAAACTTCTTGCGTGACCGTGTAACGTTTTCAAGCACTTTCGACACGTTTACTACCTCATTCTGCCAACTCTTCTTTGCTGAGGGTCAATTTTAGCGTCATTCTTAAGCTTCCGTTGCATGCCGCCGCGATTTTCGACCAGCCACCACAAGCTAAGTAAGGGAAAGCCGACCAATCGCAGATGCCGGCACCACCCTCTTCATCCGGTTATAGGTTTTCAGTGCACTGGCTCTGCCCTAGTGAATCCCTCTCCATTTGAGCGTTCTCCTCGCCTCTTGTCAGCCAATTAGATACAACAAGCCGCTCAGTGTAGGCAATGTTATTCGTTTTTCAAGCAAACGAAAGGGACCTCCTATGAACGAGGAGAGCGTTTGATTGGTCTGTTCAGACAACCCTATGGGTGACCGCCCGGTGCTTGCGTCGGTGGTTACGCAAATTTGACGTCAGGAAATTGGAATAGAAACATATTGGAATAGTTGTACGTTATAGGGCCCTAGCATTACTTAGCTTAGAAACCCTGCTATAGTGTGTTGCTACGTAAGTGACATTGCGTGACTCTCAAAGACAGCCTTTGCTGCTCGCATCAGACTATGGACGCAGCCTGGAAATCCCACGTAAACCCCTTACCAGGCATCAAGCACGGGTAAGCTGGAACAGCCGGATCTTGCCAGGTTTGAAAAATTTAGCACAGCTTCAGTTGTAGTCTGCCCGTACATATATATATATATATATATATATATATATATATATATATATATATATATATATATATATATATATATATATATATATATATATATATATATATGTATAACTTCGTGGCAACTGGGTTTCGTGGGGGCCCAAAAAGCTTCTGTGAATTTCATACAAGACGAAGAGAGCGTAAACTTTATTTTCAAATCAATAAGATTTGAGTCCGGCGTCTTTTTAGTGGGTCTGGGCTCCCGCCGCGGACGCGGTTCCGAGACCTTGTCTCTAAGCGGCTTCCTCGGCTCGCTGGACGGCCCAGAGTTTCGCTGTCAGGTTCGAGCTGAGCAGTGCGGTCTTCCAGCGCGAGCGGAGGCTGGTGGTGGAAGAGACGGAGGGGTTGGCACTGCCCGTCTTGTTTGTTAAGTGCTCACATTCCCATAACATGTGATTAAGTGTGGCAACCTCGCCACAAGATGTGCATCTGTTTGTAGTGTACATGTCTGGGATTTCTTAGAAAAACCATAGACTCATATGCAGGACGAAGAAGAAAATTTCATTGCATAGGTGGTCAGAACGTTTTTTCCCATTAGGTAGTTAGTCTGGGTGGTTGCCTTAGGTGGGACAGGTATTTGGCTGCTCACTGAAGCCTCCGGCTGCGATCAGACTGGCTATGCTAAATAACAGAACGATTGGTGGCCGACTATGAGCACATTTATGGTCGCGGAACATTATTTAGTAAGAGTAAAATGCTACGAAAATGTCCATATTATCAGGCAGGTAAACAACTAAAGACGAAATTGCGAAAGTGAAATGAACTTTGTTATTTTTATAGCATTAGTCCAGCACAAAATTTTTTAACAGATTTTACTAGGTGTAGTGCTCCAAACCTTAGTTGAAACTTCGGGATGGCCGAGGCCATGGAGGCTTTTTGCGCTAACCCATCACCCAGCCCGACATGCATCGTGTAGGTCGTCGCGAATTGCAGGTACCCCACACGCCACCTTGATTCTGCGACACTCTCAATTGAAGCTGTGCTGCGCAATGTCAGTTTGGAGTTTCATAGTCCTTATGCCCAGACGTGAGCTGACGGCGTTCGGCTTACGCCCATGGGCGTAATCTGACGCCCGATCACCCGTATGACCTCCATGTACGAACATTTTAGAAGCAAACAAAGGCGAACTTTCCCCCAACGGCTTGTTTGACGTTGTAGAAGGACATGTTGCTTGTCTATTTGGTGCGTAGTTAATCACATCATGTAGCACAAGGGCGCAGTCACAAAGATGAGACTCGGTGCCCGTGGCCTGTTCTGTGAGTATCTTCTTTGTGGTTGTGCCCTTGCGATACATCATGTCATAGATGAGGGGCTGGATGTGGTAGGATTTCGGCACGCGTGATAATATGGGGCGATAGAGGTCTACATAACAGAACATCGAATATCTTGAATGTCTTGGGAGGGCTCAAACAACTACATATGAGACGTTCTAACATTACATCAAAATGATTTATTTCAAGTCTTCCTTAAGCAGCGCAAAGCTATTTGTATGTATCGCATTGTAAAGCACAGTGGTAGCACATCCTGCACAACCCGAAAGCAATACTTTTTTATAGTAATCAACCTAAAAGCAACCAATTCGACCAGCCTTCGTCCTACCAAAAGAGAAAAACCACCGAGGTTCCCTGAGGAAGCAACCAATAATGCATGACAAAGCTAGACGAACACGAAGGACTTAAAGGTTACGCCGATCTCTGCAGCAAAAGCGCAGGGGGAGGGGGAGGGAGGCTATACATTTCGTGCTTCGGTTCTTGCTTGAACCACATTTTCGTGTTTTCGATACAAGGTAATAAAAGATGCACGCGGAGTCGGCTGCTCAAGCTCATCGCTGATGCTAAGCAGGCCAATGGTTTCGTATCAGCGTACGCACAACTTCACCCAACAAAACCGAGGCCTGACATTTAATTGAAATTGATGGTATAACCCTCCGTAACACGGGGCTGGCACAGACTTGATCGATGTAACTGCCATATACGTCAAGATTGGTAGAGTTAGGTATTTATCAACAACGCCAGAGAGATGCGCACCTGTGATGAGAAAAAAAGGTAGCAGCAGGTCTTCCACGTTTACTAACATGCCTCAGGCACAGTCTGCCAGAGGAACAACAAATGTGACATGATTGCGATAGTTCGAGGTTGCGTGTGGGCACAGGATCGTTCTATTATGAAGCTTTCTCTTTCATTAGGAGAAAATAATGATTTATAGCTCGATTTCAAGCTCAACGTAGAGAACTCGCATGATACGCAGGTATGTATTCGCAGCGGGAAAGAGGCTGTTGTGCTCCGAGTTTGATCAAATGAATCATCCCCTCCCCTGCCGCAATAGAAACAACGCGCTGGCTGTTCCCAAAGCAATTGCGTAATAAAGGATGAAGGAGCCAATGGAATTGTGGAATATGAAATATTTGTACATCTTTACGACAGTGGAAAGCAAGAGAGGCCGATGCCTTGGTTCTAGATATTTATTGATGTGTTGTACCAGCCCAGTGACGACAGCTAGAAAAGAAAATAATGTAAAAAAATCTCCATAGCTGTCTGCGATGGCAATGTGGGCGCGCGACGGTGCTGCTATGCTCATCTGTTTCAGGACATCGACGTCATCCGTGGTTCGCTATCGCCACAAGAGAAATTAAGAAATTATCAACGCTTTCTTTTCCTTTGAAAACAATCTATTAACATTCTGCCGTATCGATCCCTATTCAAGGATTCCAGACTGCGCAACTTGTGATTGCATGTCCTTGCCGCTCAACGCGAAATGCCATATAATTGAATAACCACCGAAAGGGTCGTCAATCACGTTGAGCTAATTCTCTCAAAGAACACGATAACACGAACAAGATTATCTTATTGTTCACGTGCAATACTACCTACATTTAACTTGATTTTTTTTATTTCTATGCGAAACAAAAGACTCGTTATCGATGGCGATACTGCAAGAAATTAAGAAAATACGATTGAATTCGGAATACCAGCGAACACTATAAAGAAAGAACACCGCCACCTGAGAGAGATGAGAAGATTGGTTCATGTCGAATCTGAAGATTTAAAAAATAGCAGACAAAGTAAACAAATATCGCTAAATTCAAAGAAATGAATACGCGACCATTAGCACTAAAGACACTGACGTTTGCCAGAATATCAGCAAACAAAGGTGTTCGATGCAATATAGTGAGCACCAAAAAAACACGAGATGGCGTCGATGCTCACATGATCACACGTGCGGTAGACTACAACACACTGACTCGCCCGCTTGCCATTGCAGTGTCGCGCTTTATTTCCCTCCTCTTATTCGTGCTTTCCCGCAGCGCACACTAGCCGCCTGGCGTTGCTTTGCCGGATGAGAGATTTAGTCTAACCGAGCAACCAACAAAACGGCCTATTAAGCTATAAAGCGAACACTACACCCCACACAACTTACAGTGAACATGATCTACGATAATCTATCTAGGCATTTCCCGACGCACCTGTCAGCCCTGATATATCGACCCGCCAGTTAGAGATATCGCCTTTCCCTCTTGTGTTGGTGTAAGTGCCGGTAATTTTTTTTTCGGGCCCAACTTTTCATTTTAGAATCCGCGCCAGCTTTTCCGAAAGCAGCTTCACTTCTGCTTCTGTCATATACAGCCTATCATAGCCGCACTATAAATATTGAGCGGGTAAGCGTGTGGCTAGCAAATCGCTCCCCCACAGGCACGCACGCAAGCACGCATGCATGCACGCGCGCACGCACGCACGCACGCACGCACGTACGCACGCATGCATGCATGCATGCATGCACTCACTGCATGCATGCATGCACTCACTCACTCACTCACTCACTCACTCACTCACTCACTCACTCACTCACTCACTCACTCACTCACTCACTCACTCACTCACTCACTCACTCACTCACTCACTCACTCACTCACTCACTCACTCACTCACTCACTCACTCACTCACTCACTCACTCACTCACTCACTCTCACATTTCAATGCGATTAGCATTCAAATGGGGCTGCACAAGTGGAGTGCACAAGCGGGGCGCACATGGTAGAGGGATATCCATCAGTAAGAGGATTGTTAATGATTCATTTGTTGTTGTATAATTATGGAACTATCTGTTTAAAGTTCAAGAGAGAGAACTCAAAGAGCCACCGCATAAACACGTCTTGTATGGCCATGTACTGCAGCTAGGCTCCTCTCTCGCGCTTCCCTCGGGACACGCTTGGCCATCCAGGAGCGTGCACGTGAAGTCACACTTCTGAGTGGCATCTGATATGACACCAGTGGTGTGCCGGTGGGTGTTAATGCTGAGAAGTAATTCCTCGTTCCTCAGCCCGTGATCGTGGGTGCTGTGTTTACGGACTCAGGTTTGATACCATCTACGAACAAATTTGTTTTTTAATATTTAGAAAGACAGAAGGAATAAAGGACAAGTAACAGGATACAAACCACAACATGGTGAAAGTATGCAAAAACTATTGATCGCATTAAGACTTTTATCAAGCCACACCATAAGCCTTGCCCGTCCTGTAGGGAATTATGGTCCCTCCAAGCAAATACTAATAATTTGGGAGCTCAAAGCACGGAGCTCAAAGGGCGGCGTTTATTATTAGCGTGCTCTTTAGTGCACGCGTAACTCACGAGATTCTTCGTTTCTGTTTAAAAACCTTGTGTATGTTAGGCCTTAGCGGACCGTATTATTCACAAATGTATTCACTTATCAATCCTATATGTTGTCAAGCCGTCGTTTATGTACCTATTTTGCACCTCGTAGTAATCTGGGGCCGAATTCATAAAGCAATTTGCTCGTAAGTGCTGTTCGCCTTTCGCCGCCGCATTCGTCAGTAATATCTCCAGCATACTGAATGGTTAGCATGTGCTTATATGAAAGCTTTTGCGTAGGAACTTTTTGTGAATGCCAACCTTGGGAACCAAACTCACCAAAGTTTTTGTTCGTATAGTGTTTTCCGTCGGCCAGCTGCCTTCGCTAAGGATAGGTAACGCATTACGATTGGCTGGGTTACTCTATTACAAACAGCTCTACTGTAAGAACTTTATGCGAATATGAGCCGATACATTTACATGGCCAACCGAAACCCAGGTGATGCACATTAGTGCTTTTCGGAAGGAATTACATCGCCGTCATCTCGCGGAGAACGTTTAATGTGCTTTAGAAGGGTTGCCTCACACCAAAAACACGTCAGAAATACTTTCTGTCTATAGTCAGGGCTATAAGTAAACACTACGGTGGCATAAGAAAACAGCTGCAATAAGCGGCACTACTACTCCCGCATCTCAAAGCATCAAATCAAGCCGGTGGTGGCTTTACCAATAATTTCAAAGTGCCGGCGTGTTTAGCTTAAAGGCATCGAAATATCTACGCCCCTCTTACAGTTGCACTACCCTCTGGGTGCCGTAACTTATAATCTTCACATATAAGTACACTCTTATTCTTTTGGCTGACAACACAAAATACTGTGTAAAGAATGCTCGGCGCTTCGACAGCGTGGGGCTGTCAAGGTTCATGGCCTTTTCTATATTCCAACTGGTGGGCGTACAACTTCGCCATGTTCGGTTGCTATTTGTGGCCACGAAGAAGCGCAGGAGCCGAATAACGATGGCCTTCACGCATAAGTGATGTCTTCCACCGACGGGCCACCTTTGCTAAGTATATGTACAGCATCACGATTCGCTGGCATTTGCTGTTCTGAAAAGTTTGTAAATGTGGCCCTAGTTTGTGGGACTGATATTAGGGCTGAAGAGTCGTAGCTTCCATGGTGCCCTTGCCAAGTTCGCACCTGGTTGCACAGTTTTGTTCTATTAACTTTAATTTTACGTTTTAAACTGCTGCATATGTAACTTGAGAACCTGAAATTTCCGCTCGAAGTAAACGCTCTGCTGGTACTAATTTTCTGCTCACCGAAGGTGAGATAAATGAGACACCGGTACAATTACTTGGTAATCTGTCCATCTGCTTCTCTTGCTCGTGCCGCTCGAAAATGGGAGCAAAATTAGGAAGCCTAGCGACGGATTCTTGTCGGGGCTCTCCCCGTGGGGCACCTTTGCATTTATTTCTCTTCATGAGCATATGGCGCGCATAGTGGCTGTTTGCTGCATTGGTTAGCAGGGTGTCATCTCGTTTTCGAACACTTTCCACTTATGACATATTGTATAGGTGGTAACAGGTGTTGAGAGAGATTATAGCAGGTGCGTCAAAAAAACTTGAAGCATCTTTCTTTTTTTGCAGAGTCAATTTGTGAATAATCTTGTGGGCGAAGTTGGAGTTACAATTTATTGTCTTTCGTTTTGTCGAAAGTAACGTAGACAATTTTTTTTACATCTGTGCACCACATACGTGATAAAACAATGCAAGTTGGTACACTTGTCATAACAAAAATTAAGATTAGGTTAGAGGTTTTTACGTGCCAAAATCATGATAGGATCATGACGCATGTGGTAGTGGGCGACTCCGGAAATTTGGACTACCTGGGGCTCTTTAACGTGCACGTAAATCTAAGTACACGAGTGTCTTCGTATTTCGCCTCCACTTAAATGCGGTCACCGAGGCCGGGATAGGATCCGGCGACCTCGTGCTTAGCAGCCCAACACTATAGCCACTAAGCAACCATGACAGGTATTGGTTTTAATTGACGCTTTCATTAGTGAACAACTCACAGTAAGTGTGAGTTCATTGCCTTGTAAGTATAGCCTGCTAATAAATAAAAACGACATACGGAGAATTTCAGGCGTAAGTGAAACACGTCCTCTAGAGTTTCTTCCCGCGAATTTACTTTCCAAAAGAAAGCAATAAATGTTCTAACAAAGATCATGCTTGGAAGGATCATGCAATACCGTGACAGACTTTCATGGCAATGCGTAGTGGAAGAGAAGAGGCTACCTTCGTAGATAAAGAAATCGAAATGTTCTAATGCTACGCTCCAGTGAGCACGGGGCGGGGAAATATGAGCTGTTTTCTAGTGTTTCTCACAGTAGGCTCGAGAAGCTCGTTCAGAAACGCTGAACAAAAGCATGAACTAACTCTCAGACAAGGAAGAACATTGTTGTCGCCTTTGATGCAGACGTGTTTCATTCGTAGACACCGAAGGCAGACCGTGCTTTCATTTCCAAAGGGAAAGAGATTTAGCTGAGACAAAGTCGAAGCAGGTCAGAGAACAAACATGCGAGCTTTTGGTGTAAAGATTGAACGAACAAACATGCGAACGTTTTATAGCCTCTAATACTGAGTTAGAGCTCCCGAATAACACAGGAATCGATCAAGATAGGCATATGTTGCAGTCTTGGAGGGTACTAGGGCTCAGATGTGGCGTTAATGTTTATTTTTCAGAATGTGGGGGAGATTTACGGCGATGTGTATATATAATCTTTTCTGGTAGTTGCATGTTTCCTGTAGTTGATACCGATACTTTATTGGCAACATGTCAAAGTAAACGAGTAAGTGAAACGAAGCTGTTACAAAATGCAAATGTCAAACATCCACATTTACTTCTTATTTATTATTTTATTTATTTACAGTACACCCTGCAGCGCCGAAGCATTATAGCAGGGGAGTGGGTACAACATGTAGTGACTAGCACGAGAATATAATCACAAAAAAGGGAGGGATGACAACGGAGCAACGCATCAAGTTAAATATAAGTACATCAAAAAAGTACATCAAAAAAGTACATAAAAAAAGTACATCAAAAAAGCACAAGAAAAACAGTACAAGAAAAACAGTACAAGAAAAACAGTGCATTCATCCTGCAGTCATTAGTTTGGAAGACGTTCGCAATTACAAATCATTGATTAGTCTTAAAAATACATCCCGAGGAGCACTCACAACTTCAACTGGCAACTTATTCCATTCCGAAATACTGCGCGGAAAAAAAGAAAACTTCATATAGTTAGTTTTGCAGGAAATTTCACGTATTTTGAAACTGTGGTCTCTTCTGTTTGATATGTAGTGGGGTGCTTTAAGGTATTTTAGCTTGTCAATGCCTGTCGCGTCAGTGTATATTGCGTGCAGAAGTTTCAGTCGGTGCTTCTGACGTCTTATCTGTAAGGGCTCTAGTCCGACGTGTTTCTTTAATGCTGTTACGCTTGCGTGTCTGGAGTACTGCTTTGATATAAACCTGGCAGCGCGGTTTTGTATGCCTTCTAACTTATCAATCAGGTACCGCTGGTGGGGATCCCACAAGGCGGTGGCATATTCTAATTGCGGCCTTACCAGCGACTTATATGCTATGGTTTTAAGAATCTGAGGGGCAGTTCTAAGGGTTCGTATAAGTAGGCTGAGCATTTTCCCGGCTTTCCTGACGGTCATATCAATATGGCTGGAAAAGGACAGATCAGCAGTTAGATGAACACCTAAGTATTTAATTTCGTTAACCTTCCTGAGCATGGAATCTCCCAGTTTGTAAGTAGGTTCATTAGTGATTTTAGATTTAGTGAATGTTACCTGGTAACATTTATCAGTATTCAGGCTAAGTTCCCAGTTTTGACACCAGGAGGCTATGCTGTTGAGGTCCTGCTGGAGTACGTCTATATCGTATTGATTGCGAATGGATCTGTAAACAACGCAGTCATCTGCGAAAAGTCTAATTTGTGAGGAAATGTATGAAGCGATGTCATTGATGTAAATTAAGAACAGCAGTGGCCCCAGCACCGAGCCTTGCGGCACTCCAGAAGTGACTTGGGCAAAACTAGAATTCTTGCCTCCTATAACTACGCATTGAATTCTTTCGTTCAGGTAATCTTCAATAACCTTCATGACTTTCGCATCCAAATTAAGAGTGCTCATTTTATGTATTAACAGATCATGTGATACGGAGTCAAAGGCTTTGCGGAAATCGAGAAAGACTGCATCTGTACGTATTCTTCTTTCAGCGCTATCTGCAAGGTCATGAAATAGTTCTATCAGCTGAGTGGTACAGCTCACGCCTTTGCGAAAACCGTGCTGATTTGGAAAGAAAAAATTGTTTCCTTCTAAGTGCCTTATTATATTGCTGTAAAGAATGTGCTCAAAGATTTTGCAACATATGGAACAAAGTGAAATTGGCCTGTAGTTAGATACGGATGACTTGGAACCGCTTTTAAACACTGGAACTATATGGGCTTTTTTCCAATCTTTAGGGAGCACGCCACTTTCGAGGGTTATGCAGAATATTATTTTTAAGTATTGGGATATAATGAATGAACAGGCTTTGAGTATCCTCGGAGAGATTCCGTCTGGTCCAATTGCTTTGGCTTCATTAATAGAGTTGAGACAGTTCCTGATACCCTCCAATGTGATAGTAATTGGAGGCATTACGTTTGGCATACTGTATGTAGTGTTGGGAAAAGTATTTCGATGTTTCGTTTTTAGAAATACTGATTTAAAGTAGTTGTTAAAACAGTCTGCTTTAGCGTTGCTTTCAGATATCTGAATTCCATTGTGAAGAATACTTGGAATACCTGTACTCTCCTTCCGCGTCTTTCTTAGATAGCTCCAAAATGCTTTTGGATTTGTCCTGATAGAATCAGCTAGTCCGGAGAAGTACATATCCTTGGCGGTATCGATAGCCTCGATATATTCTATGTGTAACTCTTGTAGACGGCGCTCATGTTCCCTTGATGGGTTCTTCTTATATTTCTGATAAGCACGAGTCCTTTGTTTTATCTTCCTTTTAACCTCATAAGTCATCCAGGGTTTGTCTACTTTTACTTTGTCTGAGACGTACTTGAAAGGTACACGTTTTTCAATCAATGATGACAGCACGCTTTTAAAAGAATTCCACAGAACGTCCACACCTTCGGATGAGTGTTGTGAAAAAGTCTGAAATGCTGCTTCCAAACCAAGACTGATTTCATTGAAGTTTGCCCTACAGTAGTCATACACTTTGCGAGTTTCGTGGGTAGCAGGAATTATTTGTGGCAGAGTAAGCATTGCAGTTACAATTTTGTGATCGCTAATACCAGGTGAAACACACACATCATGAACAACGCTCGGATCATTCCAGAATAGTAGGTCAAGGATGTTATTTCCACGTGTACCGTTCATCACGTATTGATCAAACCCATATTTGCAAACCATATCAAAGAATGCTGAACAGGTTTCGTCTGTACGCATGCTCATATCCCAGTTTAAGTTTGGAAAATTGAAGTCACCTGCTTCACATTGTTTAGCTCTAGACATTTAGTAAATAAACGTGAGTACATGTGACAACTCAGTAAACTTTTTGGAATACTGCACGAAATCATTCAAAGCTGCGCTTCGTAAAAGAGAAACGTATAGGAGAACACGTACTAGCGTTGCGGTCGTAATATACATTTTAGCATTGCTCATTTCTTTATGAGTAGGACTGCTCAGTGCACTGTTTTTGTTATTTCAGTTTTCCTAGTCAATCAGTTGTTTTTATGTAATTTGATGCTTCCTCAACCATCTCCTGGAAACAGAACAATGAAGCCTATTACGCGGTCTTGTTTACACCGTATTTAGTCTGAAAGTGAATACATGCTATATAAGAATGCAAAATCTAGTTCGATGACAAGGCCTCGAAGCGTCGCAGCCGGTACCAAGGTATACGCGTACTTCCGAGCGATGAAGGTGCAGCCTTTTGCGAATGATCTAAACATACAGAATGCCCCAACTATCATGCACCAAGATTTAAAAGTATGCAAATGCCACCTAGATGGACAGAATCAATGCAATGTTGTTTGTCGCCACTTGGAGATAGACTATCTTTTGAGTTCCAGACAATTACATAATTAGTCCCAATTATTTTATCAACTTCTGGGATATTATATTCAAATTAAAAGTGACAATACTATAGAGAAATTGTACAGCAAGATGAAAACCTCCCGATACAGCTATCTGCTCCTCAATACTTCCTACATAAAAGTGTTTGTTCGGAGCGTGAAAGAAGCCCGCGAATGGGCGCAGAGCGCCTCGGCTGGTCAGTGGTGCGGCAATCTTGAGTAGCGTTGACATGTCAAACCGTAAAATAGCATGTTAATTGTGGTGATTAAGGTGCGCTGATTAGGAACGAATGAACAAATGCAAGACCTTCCTCCTCAGTGGCGGTTGGTTGAGCAAACCCGCAAATGTCTTTCCCATACACGCGGTGGAATCACGAACCATAGCCTTGATAGGTAGTTAATGAACCTGTAACTGCGAGTGCCCCAGACCATTTTTGGTCAGCACATTTCACGTATAGAACTCAATTTAGTTTTAGGCTTACCTTGGCGCCTAAAGAACAGCTCTTGTAAATGGTTATGGAGATGCGGTGACATAAAACATATCCCAGAATGATTTTATAACAATATATTTGCGCACAAATACAACTTATAGTTTACGTCTTCCTTTTATTCTCATGATAGCTGTCACCGTCATTGCCATCAGAAGAAAGTCTCATTAGCTTTAACTGTTTAGCGGAATGCTAGAGCATTTATAATATCTTGAGAAAAATACCGCTACCAAGAAATGGTCCAGAGTGCGTGCAGTGAATCGGGTACCGCTGCTGGTAGCTTGGCGTTAACTACGACATGCATTTGCATAGGAAGCTCAGCATAATCGCAAACCGCAGCACTCTAGATGCTGTAACGGCCACTGGAACGTCGACCTCAAGAAGAGATAACCACGATATTTCTATGCACCCGCAGCGCGCTGAAATATATAGCAGAGTATCCATTGCACAGTATAACTGTGGACGCTAACTTGTGAATTTTCTTTCTACATTTGACGTACATCAAAGGTGACTTCTTGATACGCAGTACAAACAGCTTTTCTTTACTTGTCTTTGTTGATAGAGTACTATTACGAAGATCTTCTTGCACAATTTTTTTTAAAGCAGTCTCAAGTCTCTAACGTAGCACTGGTATATTGCATTACTTTTCTGTATCATACCTTGTTCGAGTGATTGAAGATGGTAGTGCCAAGTGGCCATAAATTTTGCCATGGAGGTAAGCGTAGTAAAACGTAGATGACCTGCTTTGAAGCATTTGCGTAAAGTTGGGCACGTGCATTCTGTAAACACATAGTAGAATACGAGACAGAATAATCAATCCTCCCAATAAATGCATGTCAGTGACAACATCTGGAACCGTCCATCAAACCAATGTGGCACCGTGATCGTTTGTGCTTCTCATCTTCTGAATGCACTTACCCCGTTCCATTGCCGTGGCAACTTATCAGAGAGCAAAACAAGAATAGAAACACAGTGTGATTCCATATCGGCTATATGTCAAAGCTTACATGGTCAAAACAGCAAGATGCCATGATGTGCTTTCCAAATAGTTTCGATGATGCGATATGGGAAAAGCAGGTCGGGGAGGATAGCAGCTTCCTGAATACATTACGCCTTTATATGTGCATAAGATTGCCGTCATCATGAGCAAAGAGAGTGATAAAAATAAAACTATAATATGCGCACGCATACAGAACGCGTCTTGGATAGGACCCAGTACATGGCTACGTTGGGTGTGCCGCATAAGTAACATAAGTAAACCGTGACCTTTAGGCGTGGAATTCAAAAAAATATATATATATTAAAGCTTCCAAGCAGGTGTGTGTACAACGTCCATAATACGCGGAGACACAACGACGGCATAATCTACTGGTTGTGTATACATTCGCATGCTCCAAGGACCCCAAGAAAAGCCTTGGTGATGACAATAGCGTTACACCGTATCCGATGCAAACGATTTCAGCGGTGATCGTAAAGTTGGGAAAACGAAGCATCGCACTGTCGCTATTGAGGAATCTCTTTTTCACACTCTCGCTTTTCTTTTACAAAATACGAGCATGATCGTGCACAGCTCCATTATTTAAATCAAGCGTAAGTATTTTCGAACCATTTCCGGCACGCGCCTTTCACAGATTCTGACTTGCAAATGCCGCCGAGCTCCTCTCAGCGCTCTGTGTTTTTCAATCTGGAATTGCTTAAAGCTCAAGACAGGAAGCCTAAGCTGTTTTGTTTTACGAGGGGGGAGGGGGGCGCAGTATGGTCCGAGTTTTACTTGTTGTCTTCTAACGTTTTTCTCTCCCACGGTGATTCGAGCGGTGGTCCTCCTTAAGCTATTTACCGCTTTATTGGTATTCTGTGACTATTAAGGCAATTTTTGTAAAACCACACGCGTCAGCGAACTTGCCGTAATTTCCTTCTTTCCTTCCCTCCTCTCTCTCCCTGTGATCTTTGCTTTCCCCTTTCCCATTCCCCCGGTGTAGGGTAGCCAACCGGACGATATTCTGGTTAACCTCCCTGCCTTCTTCTTTTCTCTTTCTTTCTTCCTTCCTTCCTTATTGGTATTCAATCACGACACCAATCAGTTGGAGCGTGTTTGTAACGAGCTCATTACGGAAAGCATGACGGCAGAAAGAAAAACAAGATATCCAGAAAAGGACGCTTGCTCTTACTTGCACGACCTCCTAAATAACTTGGAATTCCAGAAATGGCGTTTGCAAATATGTGGAAACAGTTTTGTGGAATGTTTCAAGTATACTATATTCTGCGACTACTCGAGAAGTCAGGCTAGTATGAGGGATTGCATATTGCCGCTGTCTTTTGGTTGACTTGAAGGGTCGCAAAAGTCACCTTCATTGCAAAACACCTGCAGCGTTATGTCTGAATTCAGTGACACCCACAGGGTATGTCGCATGCGAGTAAAACCAGTGGTGAAAAATTATTGACTTACAAATTTAACCTTAACACTCATTTTAGAAACACACGTTTTCAACGTGGCGACTGATAGCACCTAACTCTATTTGCAGAATGTACGCGCTTTTACGTCGTCACTTCGATTGTGGATATACGTATAGATAACGTAAATTGTACAGTATATCGTTTTGTGAATTAATGTTTTGTTTTGAACCTACAAATACAAACATATGTGAATTTGCAGACCTGCTCGGTTACTTCGAGTAAGCTGATTAAAGCTTAGTGCGTCTACATGCTCTGTATATGACACTGAAATCCTAACGTGCTCACAGTGCAGCGCGATGATAAAAACTACTTTCTATGCTGTTGTGCCGATGACAAAGTATTTAAACCCTAATGTTTGCGTATTTACACAAACTAAGTAGCGTAACAAAGAACAAATGAAGACCGCAACCAAAATAAACAGGAGATAAGTAGCATGCCCGTTTTGTTGCTTTAATTTGTGCTGAAATTGTTTGCCGCTTCCAAACGGATTGCATAAAATCCGCCACAGAAATTCAAGGATTGGCCCATTTTGATGCGCATGGATGAATTGATCCAGAAAGGCGGCGTCTTTAGCAGCGAAACGGTGCCTAAATCCCCATTGGCTGCAATGCCACGTCACATGCGCACCTCCACGGATCTAAGCTGCCGAAGGGAATAGCTGTTTCAGTGCTGGCGCGGCAGGTGCTGAGTGAGGGGTGAGGGCATCGCAGCGACGCCACGTCGCCCTCGCTCTCGGATACCTATGTTATCTGCGGCTTTCTTGTCGGCGCAAGTTCTCGCCTGCGTTCTAACTTCGCCTCGGTAATCGCTTAACGAAATGAATGTATAAAAAACAGAATAAATTCGCAAGAAACAAAAATACTTTTGGCGTTCCTGAGTTTCGAGCCTACGACTCCACGCTAGGAAGCCAGTGTCTTGCCCACTGGGCTGGACCAGAGCCTCCTAGATATCAGGACTGCACTCTGGTTTATTAAATCGCGCTTCTTCGACCGAAATTTCAATTGCTATACCCCGCCTGACGAAAGTCGTGGCGACCGAATCACCTCGGCTTGCTTGGTGATTATGGCATCACGCTACTGCACCCGAAATTTACATTGCGGAGTCCGGCATGGCGAAAGCTGTGACGTCCAAATCACCGCGCCTTACACGGGAGCATCCGTCTTAGGTTCTATGGCAGTTGGACAAGGTAGCATGACCTCACAGATCGGAGTGCAACGGCCAAGTGCTATTTAGGAGGCGTTGGCGAAGCACCTGAACGCGCTCCGTTGCCCGCGAGTAGTTCATAATTCGAAGGACCGCTCAGCTGCGCTCAATTTGATATTAACACGTGAACTCGTTTATTTTTTATGAGTGAGCGCTTTCACCATCTAAGAAATGTTATCGCTCAGCGCTGGATGCGTCTACATGTATCGGAAGTTTCTAGAATGTTATCGATGCTTCTATCGGCTATCTGTTGTCGCCGAGCCATGTGTAATCTGATTGCATGCATGCGCGACGCGAATAGCATAGTACTTTGTGGAAGGCATGCGGGTCCCAGCGATTACTCTGGAGCATTCGACGACTGATCTATAAAAGCCGACACGCTTGACTCGCTGATCAGATTTTGACGATCGCCGACTGTGTTCGCCGTTGTCGCCGTTCTTTAAGTGTAGCCTGTTTTTTTGGGCACAGGTTCGCCCAATAACAGGTAGTTTTGTCTTTCGCAGTATTGCTACTGTGTTCTTCATACGTCACTCCACGTGACAATATAAATGCTTTCGCATTCGTGACTAATGAAAATTGATTAGGTATCTTCGGATTATTTCGTGTGTCGTCTTGTGCTCACACATGTTTTTATCTTCATGAAAGCATTTCAAATGAAATTCATATTTAAATAAAACATTTCATCAAAAGACAAATGTCAAATGAATCTTTTACAGCAGCGGCATCCATGGGTCCTTTAGCCTCTAACTTCTGAATTGAAAGATGGCCTTTCATTCTCGTTTTCTCGTATTCAGTGGCTCTAAATTAAAAAAGGTACGAAAGCAAAATAACAAGAACTAAACAAGACATTTGCATTGTTATTTAGCAAGGTAAATGCTGTTTACTTAACGTGAAATGTCTGGTTAGTAAAGAAGATTAATCACCACACTGCGTTGTTGCCTTCGCAATTGAAAACGAAAGAGTTTTGCGTCATTCACTTTCTCAACCGTTATTGCTAATGGTCAGTGCGCAACGTTTATATTATCAGACATAAATACAGCTCGCTGTGTACAGCACAGAAAGATAAGAAGGAAAAAATGCAATGTTTCATCGTCCTTTATATTCGAAAAGACTCATGCAATCAGAGAAAATGAAAAACTGGCTTATCGGCACCGCGTTAACGTCGCTAGACAAACGTTGGTTGACCTGTCACGATGACAGAAGTGGTAGACGGCTTGACACGTTGCAGCTGGAGCAGCAGTGATGTGCAATCACAGGAAACGAAAGGTTATTTTCGTTGGCAAGAAGTATCGATTTGGCTTTGGACGCAAAAGGTGGGTAAAAATTTTCCCCAAAGCAGGGGGCACGTCACGCAAACATATGTGGGCCACGAGAGTGTTCTATCATGGACGAGAACAACACATCGGGGGTGATGACCACGATGGTTGCACAGCAACGCAACTTCTGCACGACATTTCGTATAAGAGGCAAAACGTAGTAGTTAACGCTATACAAATACATAAAAATCAGCCCGTGAGGCAATGACCTTACACTGAAATAAAAACCACTCAGTAGTGAACAAATAGGAATCTCTTTGCTAATCATAGAAACTACACGTGAACAGCGAATAGATGGCTGTAGTGATGACTTATTTATGGCCCATCGACAAAAAAATCTTCAGGGAGGAAAAGAACGTCGCATACCTGGCGTGAATGATGCAGACTGAATTTGTTGTTACTGTCCCGTTGAATACATGGCATGCTACCAAGAGGATTTTTCATTGTAGCGCAGATGATACTTTCGGACTACAAGAAAGAAAAGGAAAAGTGAGGAAATAATTGATCACAGACTGCATACTGTATGCAGTGTACGTTCCAATGTGATGAAATAATCGAATCAACACTTATTTGCCTTTTTATTTTTCGCAGTCGAGGCTTGCATATTCCAAAACGTTCTTATTATGGTTTTAAAGGATGCTTTCTTGTATTGTGTAGTTATTCGTTTACGGCGGGAACATAGTTGACAGGTGGATAATACGTGCAAGGCTAATATCTGTTCACAAAAGGACTTCTGCATTGCTGTCATAACAAGAATAATCTGTTTTCTTGTTGCACTCGGGGATTCCCAGAAAGCTTTGGCGCAGCGTGCGCTATTAGAACCGTTGTCTGCTTAATAAAAGTGTCGGAACGTAGAAGAAGGAAATGAAATCGTCAGATTTTCCCGATACGACCGTCTTTCAGCTCGTTTGCTGCGAGAGCTGTTACTCACCTCACGAGATCCCAGAGCCTTTAAATATTTTGCAGAAGTAATGCAGTCCTGTGCACGATCATCCATCTGTACGCAATGATACAACTTGACGAGAACGACGTTGACGGCAAAACAGTAATGGCAGCGGCTTGACAAATGTCGCTTCCTTGAGGGACGTTCAAGGCAGCGAAGAGCCTTCCTTGAGATTAAAAATTCCGGCGGAACCCACCTCATGGTGATGGTCAACGTTAACTAGAGTAGCATTCAAGCAACGTAGCGACTTACCGTATTGCCACCACGTAAGCGCGCCGTGTGTTTGCGTACTGCTGTCGGGCTCCCATCTTGCACTTCCCTCTGGACAAACTGCGTCATCTAGCGGCACGTCACCAAATTCCATTCGTGGCCTCCGAGATGTATGGCACGCCCATGCGTGCTAACTCTGAGAATCATTCCCTCGTTCTCACAGTCGTGGCGCAAGGCTAAAGCGCCGCGCTGCAGTGCTTGAGGAACGCATATGACGCGGGTTCAATTCCGCCCAACACTGTAAAAATTTGAAAGAATTTCTGGATGGCGGGTGCTGGCGCTCTGACAGATGGGTTGAAAGAATGGAGACACAAACTCGTCCAATACAACAAAGTGGATGAAGTTCCCCAAAGAATGATACACGCAATAAAATTTTCTAGGTGGCTGCTGCTGTGAGGAATGTTCTGCAACCTCTGCTGTATATTTGTGAATGCTTTGACCACTCGTCTCTGAAATACTTTGCACCGATGCCAGCTTTTAGAGAATAGTTGAGCATGCTCGAGTGTTGTACTCACTACCAAACACAAAAATTTAACACTTTCTCAGTTGTTTCTGCGTGCGAATTTCAACCACACATTGCCATAATCTCATAGACAGTGCTATGCTGCGTAGTTTTGTTGTTATTAGGCGTGCAGTGAGTGTAAGGCTCGTCATGATAATGTGCCGCAATGAAAACATAGTGACGGCGTGGTAGAATTACCAGGTTACCGGACAAACAAACCGGACACCGGACAAACAAACACCGTTTCGATCTGCCAACATGGTAAAAAATTGGAAATAGAAAAATACAAGCAGTAAAAGCAGTAAAGGAAAAAAAAGAGAATGCAGATGCGAAGGTCATATAGGAATCAATCTGAAGCGAAGTTTTCGTCAAGCGGTTAATGCGACAAAACTAAATCCGATGCGTCGAATGTTCTTTGTCGTAAATTTTTGCAATGCTTTATTTCATGCAGTGCCTATTATTACGCATCGCAGTGGTCGCCTCATTAAGATAACCCAGTTCTTATACCTTAAAACATCCAGAAGCTGTGTAGATATACAGCAGTTTATGCAAATGACCCGTGGTTAGACGTCGAGGTAACGTTCTCAAGAGGACTAAGGAGATGTTTGAGGTTTGTTTCTTCCCGCGAGAATGCCGATGAGAGATGTATAAGGAACCGCGATGCCTCTTAATGCGCTATACGTCTTAGTGATTCGATGCTTTGTGCACCTTCTTCACAAAGTTTTGTACGCCTACATGATCGGTTTCTTGGCCGGTAAGGTAAGCCGCTCCCGCATATAGTGCAAAAACAAAGTTGCCTGATTTGGAACACCATGTCATAGGGGGTTGCCAACTGTCCTGAAAATATAGGGACAGGCCCAACGTTTGAGTATACGTCCCGCGTACGGACTTGATCCAGTCACGACGACTAAATCTCAGACCTCTTGCTTTATTTTCTTACTAGAGTAAGTAGACCACATTTGCCTGAGTGCTAGTTTGCACATTTTTTTGTGTTCTTTCTTTCCTTGTCATAAACATACAGACGGTTTCCCTCTTGTCGAGCTTCGGGTTTCTCTGCAGGGCCTAACCATTCACAGTGCCTGTACCTCTATCCGTGTTGGTGGCGATTAGTGAGGCAGTTATACTACGCGACACGGTGGGTCTAAAAATATACGATTTTGTTGCAGGCACAGGCTGGTGGCTCCTGGCACTGACAAGGTCAATCACTGACAGTCACCCAACTCTCGCTTCTCCCCTACCCTCCCTTCCCCCCCAACCTCCCAACTTCGCTCATGCGAGATTTCAAAGCCCTAGTCATAGCATAGCAAGGATGAAGGAAAGCGTAGGAGAGCCCCGGTAAGCTCGGAGCAGTTGAAGAGAATGTGGTAGAAGTGACGCGGTGTTTTTCAAAAAGCAACACTGGGAATGGTGTGCCAAAAATAAACGTTGCCATAGTAACCAAGCTCCAAAAGCTCTCAGTGCTGTTCTTGGTCTCTGAAAAGTGAGTTAGGATTTTATGGCCCATGCCTTTCTCGCAGCACATTCCTTTCGCGAGACATGCTGGCTCAGCAGAATGCTCACTAACATGTTCTCATTACAGTTGGACATAGGGCATCAAACATGAGACAGTAATCTACATACGCTAGCTTTGCGTGCAATATTGCAGCGCAAGAGACGGCACATTTCACGCCATTTGAGCTTGTTTACGATTGGACAGTAACAGCGGCACTATAGACGTGATGTTACCGGTAAACGACAGCTTCAGCGAAGATGGCCCTGACGTCATTTATACATACAAAGGGCAGAAGAAGCACGGCAGTGGGTTAGGGTCCGTACTTAACAGCAACAATACGTCAACGCAAACCGATATAACTTAAGGTGAAGAGAGGTGCAGTACAATCCCTGAGACAAAGTGTGGATATGGACGCCTATACTACGTACGCCCGGTCTTTCGGAAAAGTTACTGCGCCCTTGCTTTGGTCCCTATACAGTACTTCGCCAGCTAAGTTCTTTAAACTACGACGTAATTGCTGAAGGTCAAGTATGCTCCACACGATGCAGGATTCACCCAGAAGTCGCACACCTAGTACGAATGAAGCCTTACAATTAAAGAAAATTGAATAACAGAATTCGCGCATGTGCCCATGCCTAGCACTGGCCATACCTTGAGCTTTGTCTTTTTAAAGCTGTTGACCACAGCAGGCCTTTCGTACGCATCGGGACGATGGTTCGTTGGAGGCTACTCATGGCATTAGCATCACAGGAATCAAAAGACGCCTGCCGCATCCTGGCTGTGTCCTAAAGAGCCAACACGCCGCAACCATGAAGCAAGGCACCACTTGGCAACACTGGGCCTTGCAGTATTGTGTGTGTGTGTGCGTGTATGTAAGTATGTATGTATGTATGTATGTATGTATGTATGTATGTATGTATGTATGTATGTATGTATGTATGTATGTATGTATGTATGTATGTATGTATGTATGTATGTATGTATGTATGTATGTATGTATGTATGTATGTATGTATGTATGTATGTATGTATGTATGTATGTATGTATGTATGTATGTATGTATGTATGTAGACATTTTATTCAGTGGAGATACCAACGGTCATAGCGGCATTACATAATCAGGGAGTACAGAACGCTTACGTAAATACATTGGAAGATATCTACAGAGGATCTACAGCTACCTTGATTCTACACAAGAAAAGCAGGAAGACACCTATAAAGGAAGGGGTCAGACCAGGGGGCACAGTCTCTCCGATGCTATTTACTACGTGCTTAGAAAAAGTATTCAAGCTATTAGACTGGGAAGGCTTAGAAGTAAAGATCGACGGCGAACATCTCAGCAACCTTCCGTTTGCCGATGACATTCTGTTGAGCAACACTGCAGACGAGTTACAACAAATGATTGCGGACCTTAACAGAGACAGGGTAAGAGTGGGGTTTTAAGATTAATATGCAGAAGACAAAGATAATGATAAATAGCCGGGCCAAGGAACAAGAGTTCAGGATCGCCAGTCAGCCACTAGAGTCTGTGAAGGAGTATGTTTGCCTAGGTCAATTAATCACAGGGAACCCTGGTCATGAAAAGGAAATTCACAGAAGAATGAAGATGCGTTGTATCACGTACGGCAGACAGTTCCAGCTCCGGACTGGAAGCTTACCTCTGTCCACAATGAAAAGGAAGGTGTACAATCAGTAAACTTCACCAGTGCTGATATATGGGGCAGAGACTTGGAGAGTGAGACAGAAGCTTGAGAACAAGGATCGCGGAAAGAGCAATGGTTGGCAAATCGTTTGGCGCTGGACAAGGGTAATTGGAGATCACAGAGAGAGGCCTTCGTTCTGCAGTGGACATAAAACAGAATGATTATGATTATGATGATGATGATGGTACTTTCCAAAAAGTTACATTGGCATTTAGGTCTCCTAACACGTATTGTGTGCGAAAGCAGTATGAAGCAGGGGACACAGGGTGCGATTTGGCGTCCGATCCGACGTGCGGCGCTGCATGCTCCGGCATGCGGCATACGACGATTCGGGGCACACGGTGCGTGCATCCGAAAGATTGAGCGGTGCGTAAGCTCCACCCAGATCTAGCCCCCCAGCTTGACTTCATATCCACGTCAAGAAACGCAATATAAACAACTCTGCGCAACAATGCTTAGCTTTACGCGAGCGCTGTCAATAAAATTATGCCCCTGCGATGACAGAACAGTTCAGGATGGCGAGTTGTCCACTGACGACTCCGCTAACAGCCAGCGATAGGGCCGGTAGGCCTAGCTAGGCAGACGCCGTGGCCGACGGCGCTTCCGATCCAACCCGAGCTCGTCGAAGAGCGCTTATGCTTGCCAAAACAATTAACACTGTACACTTAGGTCACCCGTAATTAAATACAATTGGTTTACTCGACGCAGACGTTGCGAAGGGCAAACTTGCAAGCGAAGCGAGCAGCCTCGTTCAGACGGTCGGTGTGTGCTGTCTGCCCGCGAAATGCGCTCGCATCGCGGCTCCCAATCTCGCCAGTAGCTTAGTGCTAGTGTGCTAGGCGCTGCTTTGCATAACAGGCACACGTGCGAGATAATTTCACTGAATTGGTAACTATCTCGTGTCGGAAACAAACTGCAGCAGGCAAGGGGAAAAAAAAGACTGCGAGAAACCGGCTAGCGTCTCCCGCTTGACTCTTCCGCACGATGCTTTTCACTAGGTCATGCGCTCGTATTGGGCAAGGTAAATTTTCAGAGTGGTCCACCCTAACCTTAGGGGTGTGCCAAGTGAATTTTGGTAGGGGGCCAGGTCGGTTTCGAACGCGGATCAACTCAATTTTCGAATTGGACACAGTCAATGTCTTGAGTGTGAGTTCACCATGGGATGTTGTATGTGGGCCACAGGAAGTCCAGCACCAGGAACCTGGCGTCCTGACTTGGTCACGTGGGTGTCAGTACCATCGTATGTTAACACTGGTCGCCAGATTTTCCGCTTCATGGGGCATATAATGCTTTCGCATTAAAAGTTTACTAAAATTGGCATGTTTCCAAAGATTGAGTTATGGAGTATACAAATCCTTAACTCTGCACCAAAAACAGATATGGAATCTAATAAAGTATCCAAAGCGGACAAATTTGATATATCGGTTTACAGATTATGTATTATTACGACAATGTTTAAGAATGTACTAAAAACATCCCAGTACCAAATTTATGATTTATTTCGTCTTATCTTTCTTTCTGAGTTACAGAGCGTTGCAATCATAGAATTTGCCTTTATAATGTTTTTTTTTTTTGAAAACCTAGCACTTAACCAATACTTAGCACAAATCAAATCTTCCTTCTAGAGTTACGATGTTTTTACCTCTTCTTTTAAATGAAAGAAACAAATCTTACCAAATTCGCTGTACTGGTTATCTTAGGCGTTGCGTGTATGCGTATAATTACTACCTTTGGAACCTTTCTTCTAGATAATGTTGTCTGCTGGACTTTCCTAGGTATCTTTGAATTTTAGTGTTCAAGAATCACGTTATGAGCCGAATGAATTCCTGAAGTTTGCTATAATCTTCCCACTTCTTTCTGCCTACTTACGACGTAGTAAATCAACGTTATATCTTAGCGTCAAACGACATGATCATTCTTCAATTAGTTTTTTTTCGAGCTGGTGAAAGCAGGTAATTATATTTTTCTAGGTGAATATTTTTTATATTTCATGTGTGCCCAGGGGAAGCTGGTATCATGTCGATGCTCGCTACTCCTTCTCTCTTAGGCAAACAGTAATTATAAATAACAAACCTGATAAAAAACAAAGAAGGACGGAGACACTACGCATGAAGGATAGGCGGGCAAAGCAGACACACAATATAAGAGATACAATATCAACATAAAAATATATATAGGTCGAAAGGTGCTAAAGTATTATTCACATAAAGTTCAAATAGGTGCGTGCTACGTCACAAGACAATATACACAGCAAGTATAGTGAATCAACAATATACAACAGTTAGTTGTAATTCAGTTGTACTTCGAGGAAGCACCGTGTACCATACAATAATGAAAAAGCTTACACTACAGGCTGTAATGAAGTCAAGATCAAGGGCACTTCAAAAACACATTAAAATACCGCACATAAACGCAGGCACAGAACGCATGCTATACACTGTAGTAATTATCTCTAATTCTTGTCTCTTCCAAAAATCATTTCAAAGAGAATTACTGCACGCTCTTGCAGTTCAATTGTTGCGTAGGGGCTCACTATTCTCCCCAACGAGAGTAGCCGTTTTTCCAGAGCACATAATTTATCTCGTAATGTTTTTATACGCTGAGCATAAATGCTGCAACACAACAAGAGGCTTTCAGTGTCTTCTGATTCCGAGCAAGATCACACCACACTTTCGACTTTACGCCTTAACTACTGCGCAGCGCAAATTTTTGTGCTTCTGCTGTGAAAAATAACTTACTGTATGAATACTTCAATACGCTCACTGTACGCCTTTACTGGACACGTGACAGTCCACATCACAATGTATTTGACGCCATCAGCAAGAATTTTTGAATCAGTGAGACTCAGAGCAGCGAAACAAAAATAAGTTATCACTGTCTTTCTCCTAAAAGCCTCCATCCCCATACGCCATATACTCGAACTGATTACCTTTTCTGTTTCCTTTACGCTTTTCCCCAGCACACTATAGCCAGCCGGTACTTACATGAGCTAACCTTCTTTATTTATTTCCTATTTTCTCCCTCTTTTTTAGTCACAGTCAGTTCATTTCACTAGCGTACGCGCTCACAAATTTTGTGTTTATCAACTGCTTTGAGCCCTTACGGAATAAAAACCTCATCCGAAATAGCGACCTGTCATTCAATTGTTATACTCCTTCGGAAAGCAACGGGGTGTATGCATAGGGCCCAGATTCAAAGCAGTTTGAAGCGCAGGAAAATGTGCATCAGTACCGCGTGTGAAGAAAAATAAACATGAAGGTAGGTGCAGGAGAATGTTCAAAATGCAAAAACTCGGGCATCACTGCGTTTTCAATACAAATGCTCCCTCCCTTTTGCTCCAAGGGCTGTGGAAGGAACCCTCCTTCTTATAGAAATTTAAGTAGAATGCAAAAAATGTTTGTACTCACAATGTCACAAATGTAAACGCTGGGCACTTGGCTCTAGAAAGCTGCAACACCGAGGACTCCGGAAACATATGAATTTGCATAAAAATGGCCATAGCTTTCAAGCCTGAAGTGACTCTGCCTGTGCGCACGAATAGCCGAAAATTGTTGACGATGAATTGACACAATGTCGGAACAGGGATTTTCCCCCCGTCACGTCATTCTTGGTCCAAGTCACTATGCCCAAGTATTCCTGTTTATACATTCGCTTCTTTATATCTAACTTGCTACTGCCACTCAGTGGACAATGCACGTCCTTTTGCTCAATACAAAGCGGTGAGTTCGATTCCTTACGATGGCGAGCGGATTCAAGTTGAACCCTAAAATTTCCGTAATACTCAACTCACAAAAACGAGCTTTAGATTTTGCCGACACAAACGGGTTTGCTTGTCCAAAGGGTGCTTTGTATACGCAAAGCACAACACCCGCCTTGCGTTCTTTTGTGCTCTTTTGACGTTCTTTTGTATATATTTGTGCTTTCTTTTGTAAGCTCGACGTTCTGCACCCCAAAATCTAAAGGTCCCAAATTACTGTCGACGTTAATGCGATTGGTATTAAAGTGACATACCGTATTCTTGAAAATACCTTCATTTAAAATTTGCAGTGGTTATTCCGAGATTTCATTGCTTCGGCTAAATGTGACATGCGCTGTCACTAGAATCAGCTCCCTTTGTTATCACACGCGATGGCCAGGGCTGGCCATGACCTGAATTGTTTGACAACGACGAAGTCACCATGGTGGAATGATGAATAATGAATGATGTTGATGGAATGGCGAAGGTGGTGTGACGACGAAGACAAGACGACAACAAAATGGGGAATACGAAATGATGATCGTAGAATATTCGAGTACAGAGTGGTGACAGCGGCATGTGGACAATGAGATGATTACCTATGTATAACGACGACCCTGTGACAACACTCTTACGAAAATTGGATGCAGAAGCTAGAATGACGACGTTAGAATGACCAGGATCATATCACGTTGACGGCATCACAACGAATGCACGACGACGACTGTATGATGGCGACGCAATGACAAAGACCAATCAATCAATCAATAGATTTTATTTTATTTTGACCTTGAAGAAAGGGCACTGGACTAAATGCTAGGGCACAGCTTGACAAGAGTCCTACCCCCTTACGTGGTTGAAAGCAGAGCACTGCAGAACATCGCAAAAATGCGACACTTACACACAAAGCAATGCTTGGAACGAAATGCACTTTCAAGCAAAATAAATGCCTGTATACATGCATATTTATATTTACAAACATACAAATATTTATAGACTTTGATATACGGTATGAATATATACATGTACACACCATATACACAAGTATATGCGCATAGATCTCTATACACTTATATACAGCTTCTGTGTTAACACGCATCAGTGACTACAACGTAAGCGAACAAAGATTATACAGAACACTAGTCGCATATCTGGAACAACTGACAAAATAGCCTTGTTGCATGATTTAGATTCGACAAATGATTGAACTTTACGTTTGCGAGTTTATTAAGTAGCATGGACATAATGGGTGTTAATGATCGCTCATCGTAATTGGTTCGAGGTGCACGGACATGTCATTCTTCTTTATGACTAGTATGACGGATGCTACGGTTCACATTAAGATATGCTAAAGAAAACACAATGCATTCATTAGACTTCAAATATTACTTGTATCTCAAAATAAACGATAGTTGTATAAAACGAATGCAGGCAAAATGTCACACTTTACGGACAGATTTTTCGTAGAAAATGAGCAAGGAACGTTGGCAAAGCATCGCACTGCTTTTTTCTGAAGCAAATGGAATTTCGTGAGGTGTGCCTCGCTAGTAGTGCCCCAAACGAGTTTGCAGTAATGTAAAACTGAAAACACTACAACACTTTCAAGTAATATTTTAATTTTAATAGGAAGACATAATTTCAAACGTGCTATTGTTCCCACAGTAGAAGAGACATTTTTACTGGCGTGTTCCACATAATCTTTCTAGTTTAGGTCTTTAGAGAATGTTACACCTAATGTAGAGACCGTGTTAACAATTTCTAAGTTATGCACACCTATTTTCATTTTTACGGAACTTCGAAATTTTGTCCTTCTTTCCGTATACACAGCTTCTGTCTTCCTGACATTTATTCTCAAACAGTTTGCATCAGTCCCATCTTTAAAATCTCTTAGCCCTTTGTTGCCTTCAAGTTCTAGTTCAGCCTCCAATGTAGCAGTAATAAACAATGTTGTACCAGCTGCATAAGATATAAGTGTTCCGAACTTTTTGATATATGATTTACATATATTATGAACAGGATTCACCAAAGACGCTCCCCTGCAGCACTCCTACTTGTTTAACCTGAAGATTGGACTTTTCCTTTTCCATCTCTACATATTGTGCTGGGTGGGATAAGGAGGATTTAAAGAGCTCTAAGGCTACGCCACGGACACCATACGCCTGGAGCTCAGCGAGTAAAATTTTAGGATTCAAGGGATCAAATGCTGTGGAGCCGTCTATATATATATATATATATATAAATATATATATATATATTCCTGTAATTCATTTTTTATTGTTTAACGCTTGCAGGTTGTCGTTTTTTTTCTTTTAGTCAAAAGAGCTGTCTCTGTGGAAAGATGCTTCCTGAAACCATGCTGGTAATCACCTAGCGAATTATTTTTGTCAAGATACAATAATACTTTAACATAAATTATTTTTTCAATGCCTTTCGATAATACTGGTATGATCGAAATGACATGATAATTGCCTATTAAATCAAATTTTCGCCACTTTTTTTTTAAAACCTGACTGAATTCGAGTTGTTTGCATGTCTTTCGGAAATTCGCCGGACGACAAAATCAAGTTACAAACGTGAATAAGAACAGGACAAATGATGTCAAGGACATGTTTTACAAGCCTTATTTGAATCCCATCTGTCTCCTCGTCATATACTATTACTTGCTGAGTCCAAAGAAAAAAAAAAACTTCAGCACAGTTAGTGGGTCTGAGGAAGAACGATTTCGCTCTAATGTTTTGGATAAATGAACCATAATACCTACTGCTTTGTGAATCGGAGTAGGAATTCACTTGTTGAGCAAAGAAATCGTTAATACCTTCAACTAGTGTTGCGCCAGATAGCTGTTTACCTTGACGTTGGAAGTTATCAGGAAGAATGTGGGATTTACCTGGACGTAGCAGGAAGTTTAAACTTCTCCATGTCACATCTGATCTTGTAGTCGCAGATTCTGAAAACAAGTTTTGAAGATATAAGCTTTTACATGCTCTCATATGTAAGTTCATTTTGGTATGACCTGTATTCTTCAAGAATAGCTCGGCTTTTATATTTAACAAAATGGGCCTACAGGGCATTTTTATGCTTAACCATACATAATAAACCATAGGTAACCCAAAGTTTGCGAGATTTCGAAGGTTTCTCAAACTTTTTGAATTGAAAACGTTCGTGTCATATCTTTTTAAAAGTAGTGATCAAAGCGGAGCACGCAATTTCATTGTTTGAATTTAGAACATGGTTCCACTGACGCTGACTAACAGAGCTGTGAAAATATTCTAGAGAATATAGCGCTTGAATATAGCGAATTGGTGTGGCCTTTTTTTAGTAAATGGCTGGTAGTGCTGATTAATGTAAAGATGCCTAAATGGTCTCTGATATATGTATAAATAACTTCCGCTGTTACGTCATAAAAGCAAGCATTTGTAACAAAAAGGTCTAACAGCGTGGCAGTTTCGTGAGTAGCACGTGTTGGCGCTACAATTACATTGCTTAACCTGTTCCCACCCATCAAGTCCTAAAATTCTTGCCTATAGTACGTGTGCGTAAGCATGTGAACGTTACAGTCACCTCCCAGAAAAAAAAAGATAAACATTTTTTTCTACTACATGATTGAAAAGTTTGCCAGTGAGATTCAGAAACCGATTAAAATCACTACAGGAACTAAATTACATAGTTCTAGATTTGAAAATCATGGTCTACACTGGCTTCCTTAAGGCACACAACTGGGAACCTGTATTGCGAAGCAAGATTTCTGAATTATGCACTTTTAGATAAAATCGTCATTGCATTGAAATATGGTTGTGTATCAAAAATAGTTATCCATTTGGCGAGCCCTTACGGTATGTTGTAAGCTACTTATGTACCACCCGTGGTTGTAACGAAATAAGAGCACTCAACTCTGGGAGGTTGTCCGCCATAGGAAACGCCCGCAGAATCGCATTGCTTTTAACGAAACACGGAGCATACACATCACTGTCTGCTGTTGAGATTATACCCGTTCACGTGAGACATGAGCAGGTGCTTGTGTTTTCAAAGGGATAATTGCCTGCTTCGACACATCTTGGCGGTCAACCACACTTGGCGACGTGTTTCCTTGGCTGTCTTTCCTACTTGGTTTGCCTTTCATCTCCTGCAAAACCATTACCAATCGTTGTATGTGTTTTCTTCCGCTCTGCTGATTGTAAGGAAGAGATGTTTTCACTAGGATGACAGCATCTAAGTTCGGAGGAGGTGAGCCTTGCTCAGGGGTCCGATCACGCAATATTTCTTGTAGCCTGAGTAATGAGGCTGATTGATGCTTGGGGACATCCAGCATATGAAGCTGTGCGATCTCCGTTGCTGTTGGCGCACTTGGGTTGATTTATAGGGGAGCATGCTTTGTAATCATGCTCTCCAGCGCAGATATTGCCCTGCAACTGACCATGGCAGGACTTCGCAACGTGGCCAAATCGCTGGCCATTGTAGCCCCAAATTGCAGGCTCTATACATTCTTCTACGGAATGACTCATGAACCCAAGTAAAATGCATGTTGGCAATGGTTTGTCAGGCAACAATTGTAGGACGACGCTCTCAAGTGCATGTGGTTCCTCTGCTCCATCTTCTCGCCATGGCTATCCGGTCTACCTCTTGACGAAAATGATGTTGCTATCTTGTAAATACTCAAGTAACTGGGCTTCAGCGTATTGAATTCAAACCGTATGCACATACGGTTCAACTGCAAGGCCTGCAACGTGAATCAACTCAAATAGTCTCGTAAAGGGAACCAGAGAAGACATATTCACTGAAAATTTACCTTCCCTCGATAGACAGCATGACTGTACCCTTTCTTGCCATGGTAATAACCTCGCTGGCTAAATTGTTTGGATTTACTTTATAGAACGACGTTTCCGGTTCAGTGAGTTTTGAAGATCACTGCTATTTCCTCTTGGCGTGATACCTTGTAGGTCAGCGTGGGGAACGATCTGTCTTCCACTTACATGTTGTTGGTTTCATCTATAGTGGCATCGTTGTACGGCTCATGATCGACACTACGTGCCTTCTTGGGAGAGTTCGTCTCGAGGTCAGGAGGCATTGTCGCACTTGAGTTGAAGTGGCCACTATTAGCCGGCTACACAGCGGGCGTTCGTTGTTCGGTGGAAGCATTGATCTCTCTAGCTTCATAAGGCAAGTGCTGCGAAGAACGGGGTCCCTTGTTTGCCAATTCCTTTGGTAACGTTATGAGGTGCTAGTATCGCTTGGAGGTAAAGTCCTCCCGCCTGTTGAGGTGGGAAGACATCGACCAAATTTTGGCAGTTGAGTGATCAGGTCAAGCGAAGGAACTCACAAATTAAGACGAAAAATCGGGTCCCTGAGGAGCTCACGCCCGGTGGTCATCACTGTCTTTGAGTCACCCGCAGCATGACCAGCCGCAGCCGAAGCACCGGCCCGACGGCAATATAGACCCACAGCCGAGAAAGGGTGGTAATGCTTGAGTCTTCTTATGCGGATGACGTCGCTGGTGAACGGAACAGAAGATGTAGAGCGGCTGATGGACGCAATCTCGTAGGTGACGTCAGTCACTTGTCGAAGAACGTGGTAGGGGCTCGTGTAGCGTAGAATGAGCTTTTGAGGAAGACCCGTAGGTCGGGAGGGGGACCAATGTAGCACGAGGGCGCCTGAAGCAAAAGCTTCGTTGCGGTGTCGCTGGTTGTAAAGGCGCTTCTGATTGTCTTGGGAAACATGGAGTCTGCTGTCACGCGTAATCTGCCACGCGTAATCAGCCCGTAATTAGCGTACTCAGCCAGAACATATATATATGTGTGTCATAACTATCTCAAGTCAACATCTTATGAAGCCAAGGAAAGCATGGGGAAAATTAGCTGTGGTTTAAATTAAACAGCAGAACATGACAAAGAAAGGGCAAATGAAAGCAAACAAAAGATAATTTGCTGCTGGTGGGAGCCGAATCCACACCCTCCGCCTTAGGCGTCGCGAGGTGTGTGTGTTGGGGGGGGGGGGGAGGAGGTAGATTGCGGAGGAACAGCGGGACGGGTGTAAACAACGAACACTATCAGTTCGAGGAGCCGCCAGTCGGTCCATGCAACAAAGTTGAATAATATTTTTTACTTCCACCGCGTCGCGAAGTATACCTGGATGCAAGGCTACTAATATGGGTAGAATAACTGTCAATGGTTAGGCCTCACAATGGACTTCGAACCACGACAAAACCGAAACCGCCTTTATGTTCATGACAAGGAACCAAAACACACACAAAAATGAAATCTGGTACGTTTATCTTTATCCAGTAGGGGAAAAAAAGCAGAAGTTGGTACACTTAGCTGTGCCGAGTGAACCACATCGGGACTCAAGAAATTTACTGAGACGTCGGGACTATTCCGCTAAATTCGGGCGCTTGGCGACCCTATTTGGGATCCCAGGACTGATGGTGACAGCGTTCGCTAAGCGTCTGCACGGACAGAGGGCAAACGCCCAGTCGTTGCAAGGCGTGGGAGAGTGTTTGTATTTCAAATTGAATTCTAGGGTAGTAGCAGAATAAATTCTTAATGTTATGTCCGTTGCCGCCGCAGTCACACGCCGCATGGTCGGTCATTCGAATTTGTGTAGTGTAAGCCTTCGTGAAGAAAACTCTCAACCACAGCTGACCATGAAGAGGTGCCTCATGTCGGTGGCTTTCGTATGGAAGTCGGAATTGCAGTTAAGGGTTTAGCTCTCGTAGTCTGGTGCACACTATATTCGGAGTGTTCCACTGCTAATGAGAATGTCTATGCCAGATGGCGAAGCTGCCTCGCGATGTCAGCCCCGAAGAGGGGTATTGGGACACTGTGACCTCCTTGATGGGACGCTTGAGCAGCCTTGTGGGCGTAATCGTTTACACAGATCCCGAAGTGGGCTAAATAAACGCTGGGAAGAAATTCTGCAGGCGGCTTTTTTGTTCAAATTGTGCTGATGTTATAAAATTTGTTACGTAAGCTTTTCGCCAGAACCGCCTTTGGGAACCAACTGCAAACACGTTAAAGCTGGTGTTGAGTCATAAAACAAGGCTCATTTACCAGGACTCTCTGTAATGACGAACTTAAGTTCTCCGTTCAGAACCGAAAGGTCTGTCTCCGCAGACATTGTGAAATGGAATGTATTCAGTCGTGGTGTCCTTCCTCTTTTTGATATAACCATGGCGGCACCAGAATTTCGCACGCACATCTATACTGATAAATACACATGAGCAATTACCCGAAACAATTTACCAATGGAAAGACACTGTTTTGAATAACCGCCGGATTTTCGTCCAGTTCACCATTTTCTTGAGCATCTTACTTTAAGTTTATTTCTGGATGATATTACAGAAAGGATAAGAAAAATAAAGGTAAAGTGACACATTCTAAACCTGCGTTGAAAGAGAACTGCAGCAATATCTCCGGAAATTTATTGTCCGCCGCCTAACGGGTGTAGTTTTCACAGGACAGGTTCTTCATAGTTGTGATCGGACTCACTTGAATCAATTAGTCCACTCATCGCTCGTCTTATGTCTCACTTTCATTCACAGTAACAACGAAATGAAACCAGCAAACAAATAAATGAAGGCCCTAGATTTCCCCGCACTTCAGTTGCTTATTTCTTGCCTATTCATTTACGTACGTATATCTGCCACGATACCGAAGCGTAACAGAAAATAATAGGTTCACGAATGGACCAAAAAAGAAAGCCAAGTGTTAAACAACGCGCCGACTTAACCAAACGAACAACATGAATGCGAATGAGGCTGTACGGGAGTCGATGAGTGCGAGAGGGGAGTGGATAATGGGCAGCTCGCACGCTTCCTTCCTAATTTTAGGCACGACACGTTCCGGCACAACCCACTAAACAAGGCGTCTTAATGCGCTTGCGAGCGCATGCCGAAGGTACGGTCTGTAATTTTCCGAAGGAAAGGTTATTTCACGGTGGCCTAATGCAGTACAATCAGAAAGAGCACGGCGGCACAGTGCAACTTGCTTCCGCCAGGCGGAGTTAAACACAAAAAAAAACCTTTGTTCAAATTAAGGCTTCCGTCCTTCCGCACACCTTTGTTGCCGACATTATAGGGCATCTTGCGTGGCTGGCTTTACAACCATTTGTCTTTCTTCCCGTTTTTCTTTTTTTTTACAGCATGTAAAAAGTTATCTTTTTCGCTCAGCTCGTGAAACGGCGCCCCGCGTTGGCTCAGAGCGACTGGTAGTGAGTGAGTGGGCAATAAAATCATTGTCTCTCGTTGTGTATTCCAACCGCGACTTCCTCCGGTGCTTCGTGGCAGAGCGGAAACGAATGATTATTCCCCAATAAGAAAATGACGAACGTGCGGGGAATTATCGAGCGCTGGTATTGGTTTGTCTGCTTCCTTATCGCTTACAGGGGAAGAAATAGCATATCTAGATTAGAGTTTCTATTTTTTGCTTTCTTTCACCAGTGCCGGTGGTGGAACTCCAATCACCAGAGTTTTCCGGCACCGACATTGTGAATCCCGCGCGCAATCGTGAAACAGATACCAATCCAATTAGCCCGCTCGACGGAAATTTGGCCTTCATCCGTGAATGCGATGGTGGAGAAATCGCCATTCTCTCACAAGTATAATTGAAAGAAGAAAAGACAAACAAACTTAGGGTGGTAGTTTGCGCACTTCGCACATACAAAAAGAAGACACGTCAGATCCCAAAGAGATAATTGGTTTCTATGGAATTCCTACTCTCTCAGAGCCCATAACGTTCCGTGGGGGTTACCACGTAAGCTCTAAAAACTCATTTAGTTTGGTACACGAATGAATGGTTTTGCTTGCCGGCAGCATACTTCATCTACCTGAGCACGGTGTCGTGTTTTTTTCTGAGACACACTCATCAACGAGACGATAAATAAAATTTTTCTCATTACTATTTACTATCAGAAAACAAAGCCACCAAAGTGAATGCGTTATTCAAAGAACTAATTAGAATTGCCGTGGTTGGTAACCCATTTGAACACTGACTGATTGCTAAGTGCGCAAAATAGGCAAATTGGACTCCACACAAATAGAGACACACAGAAAGCTCGAGCGCAGATCCTTCTGTACGTCTCTTCAGGTCATCACTATCATCAGCGTATTTTTATGTCCACTGCAGTATCGCGGCCTCTCTTAGTAATCTCTAGTTACCACTGTCCTGCGCCAACTGACTCCAACTTGCGCCTGCGAATTTCCTAATTTCGTCACCCCAACTAGTTTTCTGCCGTCCTCGACTGTGCTTCCCTTCTCTTAACACCTATTGTGTAAACCTAACGGTCCACCGGTTATCTATACTACGCATTACATGACCTGCCCAGACCAATTTTTTACAGCGACACCGTTTCTAGCTACCCTCCGGTGGTGGTCGAAGCCCGTCCGTCTAAGCATCGCGTGACAAAAAATAAATAAATAAATAAATCGTCTCCAGTTTTTCGCGAATGCTCTGTAGCTCTCAATCTAAAGTAGACATCTCGGAAAACAATACACTCAAATTAGCTGCTTAGAGGACTCTATCATTACGTCGAGCTTCATTTGCTTGTCCTAATTAGTTAGTTCACAGTGAAGTTGCAAACGTTACAGAATTCCCGTCTGTCGGCAACACATGGCCGTCCATGGAGGGAGTATGGTTACCGAAAACGGCCGTCACTCTTGTTTTATCAGAACTATCCCGCAACAAATTATATGGCAAGAAGACGGTAAGACGACTGTAACATTCCGCCGAGTTTCATCTACTTTACATAATTACGCAGTTCCCAGGGGTGTTTTAAATACTGTGGATTTCCCATCTACGGTCGATACATGGACTTCTACTGGAGGGAAACGGACAGCTCCATCTTTGTCCGCTAGAATAAAACTCTAGTCCTTCCAAGTTTCATTCAGCTGACTAATAATAATTATAATAATAATAATAATAATAATAATAATAATAATAATAATAATAATAATAATAATAATAATAATAATAATAATAATAATAATAATAATAATAATAATAATAATAATACCTTCGTACATAGTACATCCGTAGATTCAGGTAGAATCCACCACAGCTTCGCTGCTCGTCCTTCTTCACACAGTGGAAGGGCTGATGAATTTTTTCTCTTAATGGCAATTAGGATATCGGCTATCGCCGTTAGTCCTCTGATCCGCACCGCTCTTTTCCTGTCCCTTAGCGTTCCGCCTAACATTCTTCGTTCCAATGCTCTTTGCGTGGTCCTAAACTTGTTCTCGAGCTTCTTTGTCAATCTCCAAGTTGCTGCCGCGTATGTCAGCACTGGTAGACTAACTTGATTGTACACCTTTCTTTTGAATTATAGTACTAAGCTTCACAGCCTGTAGCTCCTTCACAGGCTCTAGAAGCTTACTGGCGATCTTGAACTCTTGTTGCTTTGCCAGGCTATTGAGTATTATCTTCGTCGTTTGCATATAAATCTTCAACCCCACTCTAACACTCCCTCTGTTAAGGTCCTCAATCAATTGTTGCAATTGGTCGACAGTGTTGCTGAACAGGACAACGTCATCTGCAAACCGAAGGTTGCTGAGATATTGGCGATTGATACTCACTCCTAAGCCTTCCAAGTTTAACAGCTTGAATACTTCCTCGAATCTTGCAGTGAATAGCATGGGAGAGATTGTGTCTTATTGGCTGACCTCTTTCTTTAAAGGCATTTTCTACTTTTCTTGTGGAGAGCCAAGGTAGCTGTGGAATCTTTGTAGAAATACCAAGATAGTCATGTACACCTCCTGCACTCCTTGATTACGTAATGCCTCCGTGACTGCTGGTATCTCTACTGAATCAAATGATTATTCATAATCAACAAATGCCATATAGTAAGGTTTATTGCACCTTTCAGATTTCTGGATTAGCTCATTGATGACATTAATGTGATCCATAGTAGAGTATCCTTCTTGAAGGCGGCCTGTTTATTGATTGAGTGAAATTTTGCACTTGTTCAATTGAAAATTATCTTGGTGAATATTTTATGTAACACTGAAGGTAAGCTCATGGGCCTATAATTGTTCAATCCTTTAACGTGTTCCTTTTTGTGGATTCGCATAATTTTGGCATTCTTCCAGTTCCCTGGGAAACTTGAAGTCCTGGGACATTTGGTAGAAAGGAACGCAAGATTTTCAAGCCGTATATCTCCTCTATCTTTGGATAAATCGACTGTTATTTCATCTTCTACTGCCACTTTGCCCCAGTTCATCTGTTTCAAGGCCCTTCTAGCTTCATTGCTAGTTATAGAAGGAGCCACTGTATCCTGTTCATTACTAATTCAAATGGAGGTAGCGTATCTGCTCTGGGTACTGTACAGGTCAGTATGGAATTATTCTGCTGCTTTTACTACATCTTTGGAATTGCTGATGATATTACCTTGCTTATCTGTCAATGCATACATCTTTCCTTGTCCTATGCGAAGCTTTTTTCTTAGTGATTTCATTCTGCGTTCATTTTATGCTTCTTCCTCAAAATTTCTCACGCTATAATTTCGAATATCCCTTACTTTCTCCTTGTTGATCGGTCTTGACAGTTTCGCGAATTCTATCTGAGCTCTTGAGTTGGACAATTCCATTGTTTGTAGTTTCTTTATTAGGTCCTTCATTACTCGAGAGAGCTTACCTACTGTTTGCCTTGGCGTCTTACCTGCCACTTCAATTGCTGGTTCTGAAGCAAGCCTAGTAATGGTTTCATTCATTACCTCTAGGTCATCACCTCTCTGTTCTAAAGCTATACATTTGTTTGCAAACACCAGCCTGAATTGCTATACTTTTACCGTTACTGCGTTTAGGTTGACCGGTTTCTTCTCGACTAAATTTACTGTTTCTTCATATCGAGGCAAACCCTAGAATTCCCTAACCTATAATTTAGACACTAATTCACTAATTTATAATTTAGCTTTAGACAATTTTTGAATCCCGCCTCAAACTGCTCAATTCTAGACCTTGATCTGGTCTACGCAAAGAGGCGGATATTACATGCAAGAGAAATCAGAATGCATAATCAAGTAACTGAAAAAATTTACTCATGAAGTTCTTGACTAAATATCTTATGGTACATATTGCAATTTACAAATTGCAGTCGCTTAAACTGCAAGATATATTCACCTGAAAAATATTTTTTTGGATTTCGCCATCATCGAGATTCGTGAAATAATAGTTTCGGTAAACATACCTGTCCTTCCATTTACCTTCAATACAAGAGCGAAAGAGAGAGAGAAAAAAAAGGATACATAGAAAGGCAGGAAGGTTAACCAGAGGTAGTTATACACGTACTTCTTCCAACCTTCGCGGGGGGAAGGCGTAGGAAGATAATAAGAGAAAGAAAGAATGGAAAGGGGATATATATATATATATATATATATATATATATATATATATATATATATATATATATATATATATATATTTATACATATATAGAAAGAGAGATGGTTACAAATAAACTTCGTACACTATAGAGCGCAGGGCGCGGCGTTCTTCGGGAGCACCCGTAGATTGCAGGAACCTTAGTAACGTGCGTACGGCCTTCAGCGCGGATGTTCTTCGAGAGCACTGACCTAAAGCTTTTGGTTATGTTAGAGGACGATTGTCCGACTGGTCATGCTTCTCCACATCACTTGTCTCTGGGCAATATATCGCGGGCAGAAACAGATAATGTGTGCGAGCGTCTCATCACTGCTGCATGTGTTGCAGATGGGCCTGTCGGTCATTGGAACCTTTATAACGAAACGTCATATTATACACTTCATAAGAACCCAACAAACACTGACACCAAAGACAAGATAGGAGAAATAACTTGCGCCTAATAAATGAAATGAAGAAACGATAAATTAACGGAAATAAAAGAGGATGAAAAAACAACTTGCCGCAGGTGGGGAACGATCTGACAACCTTGACATTTCGCGTGCGATGCAATACCAATTGAGCTACCGCGGCGCCGTTTCCCCATCAACTTTCTTGGGTATGTATGTTTCCTAGTAGAACCCTGGGTGTGTTAGCGAGCGCCCCCACTCGCAGAACTTGGAGGCGCATGTGGAACATCTTTTCTGCAGCAGGCGTAATGAGAACGTGATCTTCTAGGGTGAACGCTACCGGTCAATGAACTCACACATGCTGCTTGAAGGCATCAATCTTGCCATATTCGAGACCCTCGTTATGTAATAAACAAGAAGAAAGGAGGTTAACCGAGGGGCCAGATTTTTGTTAGTAACATAATAAGAAGCCAACAAACACTGACGCCAAGGAAAACATAGGGGAAATTATTTGTGCCTATTAAGCACACGTTTTTACTCACTAACTGCATTTGGCAGTTTCTGAGTAAGTTCCCTAAATCCTCAAAGTATTGCGCTGGACGCGCGCTGGGTGATGTGCTTTTGCAAACGTTTAGCCATCTAAATGGATGAAACCCGCAGACCAGCAAAGCCTTAAACACAACTGAGGGACATATAATACGTGAACTCACATAAAATCAAACTCGTATATTAAAGGGGATACGGGATGTTCCAACAACGGTTTTGTACTTTCATGCATTATTATTATTGTTAATCACGTAAACATAAAAATCCCACAAAAAGAAAGAAAAGCGGCCTAGCAACTGCCTTTACCAGGGACACCATGCCCAAGCTCCTCCCTCCCCCCGTTGACTGTCAAGAGACAAGAAAAAAGAAAGAGAAAAAGGACATAATAGAAGAAATAAAAAGAGAGGAAAGATCCAGACATCACACATTCACGGAGCATATGCGTTCCGGACGAGAGTATAGTGCCCTGGTTTGCAACGATTTCGGCACAGCTTTATGAGGCTTCTATCGACTTCAGAACAACCATCGGGAAACACGAGGGTGAATCAGAAAGTCTTCGTCCGCAATTTTTTGAACCAGCTTAGCGGAGTAAATGCGAAGTCAACATACCCATTCTCAGCGGTGGACCTTTCTTGAACCTGCCCAGCCTTCTCTTTTGGTAGGTCCTCTGCACGGCGCTGCTGTCAGTTGTTGAAGATAGCGGTTGCGTTTCACACATCCATGGTGAATTAGCAGCAAATTGTGATTCATTTTCTAAAAAGCAAGGGACGAACTCCAATTGAAATTCACAAGGAAATGCAGCCCACACATGAGGAAAGGTGTCTCGCTCGCTTTGATAAGTGTGAGGCTGTTGTATTGCAATTTGGCAAAAGGCCGCGTGGACTTGCATTAAAAAGAGCGTTCGGTGAAGCCGCATGCGTCGCTGACTGGTGACAGGGGCATCTCAAATTTAGTGTAGCGATGGGAGAAATGTCTGCACCAGTGTGAGGACTACGTAGAAAAATTGTGTAAGGCACTTGAATACGTTTATTTGTGTTTAGCTGTGTGTACCTTATTTTTGCTAATAAAAAAATCGGTGCAAATACTTTCTGATTCGCCCTCGTAAGATATCCTTAAGTGCCGTTGGAGCAAGATTCGACACCATTAACAGCTTTGGATTGGGGTTTTCAATCCATCTTCATAATTACATCCCTTCCTAGTAATCTCCACTAGCTTGTGGAAGTATAAAGATACGTCAGACATGAGCTTAGAGTGACTTTACGATAACTAGATAGATATGGCAGAGCGTCTTAATTTTCTACTATGAGACAAATGTGGAGGAATAGCAGAATGATTGCGAGCAAACGGGGCAAGCTAAAGTAGAGACTAACATATGCGACAGCACAATGCGTTGGCGGGCTAGCTGGTGCGAAACCATGAATACATTGTTTAGCGCAAAACAACAGATACAAGAAAGACGACAGGACAAGCGCCTTGTCCTGTCGTCTTTCTTGTGTCTGTTGTTTTGCGCTAAACAATGTATTCATGGGTATGCGACAGAACTCAAACAGCACATGCCTGCCTTCCATTTTCTGCAAGTGCGACTAGTAGTCGCTGTTCTATGGATGTGCAGAGGAGCGATGGAACGGCGGGAAGGAAGCAGGGGGGGGGGGGGGGGGACGAGGCACCTACAACCAATTAACGCGCCATCCCACAAGAACTATCGCCGTCCGACACGCGAAAGGCGAGCAGTGGTGATCAATCACTTGGGACTGTCACCCTGTGCCGGGCCTAATGCATTTGCCGGCATCTCGGCCTCGCTTTCTTCACTTTATCTTTTTTCCCTTGCATTCCGAGTGAAGCAGCGCTGATCTGTTTCCAAATGGCCAGAGAAGGCACAAGCACAACATGACCTGCGCTGAGAAGGAAACAGACGAGCCCGAGATCAAGTAACACGAAAGGAATTTGCACAAGAGGACAGAAGAACGCCGTAAAGGCGTAGAGAACGTAAGAAACAAGTAGCTAGACGAAATAAACACTAAATAAGATATGGGTCTGTTGTGGCGAGCGAAATTTCCCTCGAGATTTGGCTAAGTGCAATGGCCGATGCGCGGTGTCACGTAAGGCGCGCGCCTCTAAATTTATTGAGCGTTAACGCATCAGTCGGCCTGCGAATGAAAGAGAAAGCAAATGACAAAAGAAAGAGGGGTCCAATTCACAAAGCTTTCATTTCGTAAGTGCTCAAGGTTGTTTTGCCAGTAGCCTACGCTAATAATATTTTCAGCGTTAGGATTGGCTGTAATTACATATTAAGAACGAATGTGGCGTAAGCACATTTCGTGAGTATGGGTAGAAATGGGGGCACGCATTATATCCTATTCACACAAACGCGATACCCTGCCATCTTACATGATTCAACGCGTTGAAAAGAAAACTTATTCGCACCGCTAGCTTACTTTAGTGGCTACTAGTAAGATCAACTTTACTGCTCAACATGAAAGTTGGGCGGTTCCGTGTCAACTACATTGAGCGAGTTCTGCTGCATTGACTCGGCTTTGAATGTACGGTTTCGTGAGGATCCTTTCAGATAAGTGATAACTTGAAAGAAGGAGCCGAGTTCACAAAACTTTTATTTCGTAAATTATTACATTGGTCGGCCGCCTTCGATAATTATATGTCCAGCATCCGGATTGGCTGAAGTTTCTTCTTAGGACCAATTATAGCGTAAAGTTTTTGTGATCACGGGATAACGTTCGTAACGCTACTACATAAGAAGCGGTCGTATGGTAAGAAGTTATTTGCAGAAACGTTTCCTTTAGTTATCTTTCAAAGTATAAAACAACTTTACAATTTGCTGTATTTTCGTGACGTATTTTAAATATCGCGTGTGGCATATACCACATTTGCGCCTGTGTGGGAAACCTACTAGAAAAGGCGGCCATTATTTGCAAAATGTCTAATGAAACCGTTCGACTTCAAGACTTCAAGCTTTTCAATTATTGATCTTATGCAACATATTGCAGCTGTAGAATATATATATATATATATAGTAAACATATATATATATATATATATATATATATATATATATATATATATATATATATATATATATATATATATATATATATTTATTTATTTATTTATTTATTTATTTATTTATTTACATATACGTGTGCTTGTAAGTATGTATGTATTTATGTATGTATTCATGGCCATTGGGAGACACAATTAGGGAACTTAGTATATGGCTTTTTCTTGGAAAAATGCTTTTTGTTTTTGTTATCATATCCTCTCTCAAAGAACGTCCTTGTTCTGCAGGTCCATGTGCTGTAGCTTTGGTATGCGCGTAGTTCCTCGGAAAGCAGGAGCACATTTACGAAAAAGGCGTATCTACAATCATCGGCAGAATAAACATCTTATATATATATATATATATATATATATATATATATATATATATATATATATATATATATATATATATATATATATATATATACATGCATATATATATACATATATACACACATATATGTATATATGTATATATATTAGATTCCACATGGCACCGACGCTTTCTTCTAGATCTCTTTTCAAATAATTCAAATAACAGCGTGTAGCGTTTGTTTGCATCTGTCTGCATTTTTTTCTGAAATTGATGGGATATCAGCCCAAACGAACATGCATACTTTGAGATCTTGGCTTTTTTCGTTAACATGCAATACCGCACAACTTTTACCTGATCTCTAATCTTAGCGAATTGTGCAAAATATTTTCCCTGTGGCGCTGGCAAGAGTAAAAATTAACGAACCTCAGTGGTAGTAATGCGTCCTTAATTGGAATGAACAAAAATTAAAAAAGGATAAACCTAAGTATTCACGCATAAGAACATGTTGCTATAGCACTTGCTGCTCTGAGTGTGTAGACATAGAAGGGATATTTACAAAAACCCGTACTTATACTTTCCTAACACTTAACGAGTTGGATGTAAAGACTATTAAGGAAGACACCTAATGGAATAAAATAACGGCCTCTTCTTATATTTAGGAAATTCGTCTTCATCAAAAGCACATAAGCAATGCAAAATATGCTGTGGGAGCCTATATACTCTTTTGAAGGATGGTAGACGTGCTATTAGCCGGAGAAATGCTTACGCTTGAAACGATCTTCTCCAACAACACTGGAAAAGCGTCTCTGTTCGCGGGTGTCAGGCATGCTCCATAACACCTCTTTGATAACGCTAGGTTTCTCCGAAACACTTTAGAAACGCGCTTGAATCATGTCATGAAGTTTTTTTTTTGTAGCATTATTCCTTTCGTATGTCCTCTCGCCTGTAGGGAGCATAAACAAACAATCTAGTTAGTACGGTCTGTATAAAAAAAATTGCCTGTCTGCCTTTCCTTCTTTGTTTTCTTTTTAAAGGGATGGATGGGTGCTATGAGCGCCCTCTTCGGAACGGGGTGGTGGGTTGCTCCACCAAGCCCTTGTTAACATACTGCCTAACGCCGTACATAGGAGAAAAAAAGAAAGAAAGAAAAAAACAAAAACACAATGAACTCCCTCAACGAAGTTTTCTGACCCTCTATTGGGAACTAAGTTTTTGCACGCCTCTGTTTGTTGTTGTATTCCTACTTTTCTTCCCTCAATCTTCGAATCGCCTCTTACTAATCTCTATTGCGGACATTTTTACTTTCACCTTGCTCTCGCTTAACGTAAGGGCTTCAAGGAGGCAAGTGTTGCCTACATCGACTGCTGGGCAGATAAATTCACATTCTAATAAAACATGTTCCATCACCTCCCCAGTGTTACCACAGCAAGCACCTGCTGCTTCTTCCTTCTTCTACCTCGCTTTATAAGTGCGTGTCCTAAGGCATCCCGGTTTCGCTTCGAAAAGTAATGAGGCTTCCCTTTGAGTTATCATAAACTTTTTCTTTCCTGATTTAGTTTTTTCCTCCAAGTAGTTACTCATGGCACGTTTCTTTTCTATTGCCGTCCCCCATGAGATTATCTCAGCCTCTCTGACTTACCGCTTGACGTTTTTTGTATCTGTGCTGCTCACTATACAGGCCATATACTTGCTGGTAAGCTTCGCAGTCCTTTTGCTCCACTGTGAAACAATGTTTTTTCTGTACAAATACCTGAACACTCTCCCAACGGATTTACTTTTTTTCTATATTTCTCAGTGGTTCTTAATAATGAATTTTACTGTAAGCTGCCTTAACTTCAAAACTTGCCTATCCCATGTCACCTTGCATTGCTGAATTCCTAGTCTTCCTCTGAGCGCCCAATGCAAGGCGTCCCACTGACCTTTCATTGCCATTGAGTCCTGAGTGTGTCGCTGATTTACAGCAAACAACCGCACTTCTACATGTGAGTCCTGCAACGATTACACTTTTCCACATACCGCGGAGCGCCTGGTACCTCGTCACGTGATGTGAAATTTGCGTCGCGTAAGGTCGATACGTGTAAACATTGCATTACAGTTGCGTTGTATTCCCCCAAGTGTCACAACATTTAGCAGTTGCATCGTAACGTGCCACGTCTCAAGGTATGTGAAATGTGTTCCGTGTAGCCTCGATACCAGTCCTTACTCTTCCGTACACGTTATGGCGCCTCCTCCCAAGGCACGGACCGCTGTTGATGAAGCGAATCGTAAAGCTAGCGCATGGCCGCGACCAGAAAACGTCAGGCTCAGCAGACCACTGTGCCGAAAGCAGGACAAGGCGCAGCTCCCCGTCAACGCTGGGTGTACAGTTCAGTTCATTTTCGTAAAAATGACGCAAAGAGTCTTCCCCGCGATGACCATCTGGTGCGTGCTGCCGATAATGGAGCTGCTATGGAGCCTCTCCTCGAGCTTGCGCTGCGACTGTGCTGCGTGTGCTGCGCCAGCGTGAGACTTTTTTTTTCCACGTTGCTTTCAACTTACGGCTAAAAGGTGTTATTACGTTTATTACATGGCAGGGAAAGGAAGGTAATGTCCTTTCATGCACGTATCGGGGCGCAGCGTGAGCGTGGAAATGACCTGCTGCTTTCCCGAGGAAATTCATTATTCACCGAGGCACCTAGAGCCTCTCCTTTGCCGTGGAGCGACGAGATGCCAGCGGCGTGATCTCGAAGCGAGGAAACAACACAGTCAATGAAGATTTGTTGCACGCCTGACATTGACGCGAGGACATTAGACGCACTGCGTGTCAGCACGGGTCTTCGCCTTGGGGGTCGTATGAGACTTGTATAGGTTGTGCACGCTCTCTCACTAAATATGGGGCACCTGCCTGAGCGCCACATCACTCTGCAGTTTCGTTTATTTTATCCAAGCTCTTCTATTCATTATCAGCTTCATGACAAGGCGAGAAGAATGTTTTTATTATTTCAATGCCTCGTGCACATGAGGATCCTTAAGTTCGACCTAAATTTTGTGTTTTACGAGATGTCCTGTTCTACTCGTGAAGATATCCGACAGTGGTTCAAGCACATTTTTTTAAAAGAGCGTATTATTTGTCTATTTGGTGTACATTCATTGTTATTGTGCTACATACAGGACACACTAACGGGGACAGGAGGAACGCCAACTGGGAGGCATGACACAAACTGACACGAAGAAATGCTAATGTTGCGCTGTACTTTTGTTAACTCGAAGTGCTATTCTCGTGAATACTTTAGTGTACTTATAGCTTTGGGGCAATGCAAACTTAGAAGTGCGCAGCTGCCCTTTCTGCATTTGTACTTCGTGGAAGATGCTCTTCTTTCTTCCAAATATGGCTTGTACTCCAGCTCAGTTAATGCCAACGTCCACGAAACAACCCGCAATAAGAGTGGCAGCTGCAAAAAATCCTCTAGTAGTAAGACCAATTTTCATATTAAAAATTTAGAAAAAGAGAAGGAAGTGTTCTTACTAGGCAGCGCTGCATTAAATTTCCTGCCCTGCGATGAGAAAGTAAATAGTAGTAATGGAAAGGTCTTGAATGCGAGTGTCATCTTTATTTTTCTACCGCTACCAGTTTTGGTCGCGTGTTGCCGGGTGCCTGGCCTCGAGAGATGACTCAAAACGGGGGTACCACGCTTTGAAGTCTCTGACGAATCAGGATTTCCTTCATGCGTAAAGTTTTTAGAAGCGCCTACCATGTGTGATATTAGGACGAATGTGATAGATCGAATCGAATCCTTCAACTGATTCCAATTGTAGGGCGTAGGCATGCTGTCCTTCTACAAGGGCATATTTGTTTGTGTTAGATATACGGGAACAAAACACGGAGAGAAGTAGAACGAGAAAGACCACACAGAAACATTCGTTCCATTTCGCAACGATGTTGCATAGAGTGGTACCTATACTGATGGTGCCAGAGATCTGGAGCATGACCAAGCACTAGTACATTTCATTTTATTTCATTTATTATACCCTCAAGGCCTGTGAAGGCTCTACAGAGGGGAGTGGGCTACGAGTAAATTCAAACAATAGGTCTTAAAAAAGAAAAATTTACAACATAGAAGTACAATTTGACAAATAATTCAGTAGGAATACAATGAGCAATTACAAAAGCTACCACAAAAAAGGACAAGATATACAAGCACATTAAACAGCATTCCAGCAAGTAATGTTGGTTAAGGCATCACGAAACGAAAGATTATCACTGATGGATACAATGCTTGGGGAAGGTGGTTCCACTCTAGTGTTTTCCGAGGTACGAGTGACTGGAAAAATGCATTTGTACTGCAAGAAGGGACGTGAACCTTGTAAGAAAGATCGATGCGGCGAGATACATCACGCAGTGTTGTGTGGTGAAAAAGTTTGCGAAATAATGATATACGGGAGACTTTACGTCGAGTTGCAAGAGATGGAAGAAAAAGGCTAGTTTTCATGGGTGTTACACTGGCAGTTCTGTTATAAATCAAAAGAATAAAACGAGCAGTGTTATTCTCAACATAGCCAAACGCCACTTCTTCCTTCGTTTTTTGAAGCATAGCGAGAAAAGCCTCATGCGCCAAAGCACTGTTAGCGGTTTCCATTACTATTTGACATTGTTTGGAACACAACACCAACAGTACCGAATTAGGAAGAAGTAAATGCCTAATAATTACTTTCAAATGCGAGCTCTGACTTCTAGTTAATGTCTAGGCCTTCATGAAGCACGACTGGTATTTTTTCACGATATTGTTCAAAAGCAGCTTGTTTTCACGCTTCATCCGTCGTAAAACCCAAACTCCGCGTATGCTCAGCTGGCCGTCAGCTGTGGAGGATAGAAAAAAAAAAGAATAGAATCTAATGAAATGAATCGTTGCATTGTACTGGCTGAACTTACGCACAAAAGTGCTAAGCTGGGCTCATTTGTTTGCGTTCTATATGGTTAAAAGCGCCGATAACGGTAAAAATGAACGCGGAGTATCTCTTCTGCTCGTTGATCTGCCCAGCTGACTGCGCTGTTCTACATACCAAATTACGCACCTCGTTCCACAGCAGGTACTGCTAGAACACTGGTGAAACAAAACCGTCGAAAAGCAATTGCGAAAAAAAATTTCTCCTTGTTCTCGCATTCTGCGCACGTGTTCTTTTTGCTGTCCTCGTAACTATGAAGAGGTTTGTGCGCATAGAATGGCTACTTCCAAAAAAGAATTCTCTCAAGGCCGACTTAATCAAAACGCGCACCTATGAGACCGCTCCGAAGAACTCATTGATGAATTTCTTTTTATCTATAGCAGCAAAACACGGCAAAGGGAGGAAAATGGACGCACACAGCGCTGAGCGTACGTCATGAAATAGCGACAATACAGGTGTCATAACTTATATATATATATATATATATATATATATATATATATATATATATATATATATATATATATATATATATATATATATATATATATATATATATATATATATATATATATATATATACATATATATATAATTTATGACACCTTTATTGTCGCTATTATTGTCGTATGTCATGAAATAGCGACAATAAAGGTGTCATAAGTTATATATATATATATATATATATATATATATATATATATATATATATATATATATATATATATATATATATATGTTGTGAGGGAGGGGGGTAAGTAGTGTCGCCGCCATTAATATATCTGCATCGTAGGCGCGGCAAAATGACGCAAGTCCCGTGTACCTTGTCCTGTGAGACCGGGTACCCTGCTGGCCACGCAGAAATCACCATGTGTGGGCACGCAGTCGTTTTTATCTGTGTTTAGAACCTCCCACGTAGCTCGTGCATGTAAGGGATACCGGGCATGGTGATTATAATTGCACGAAAGCAAGCCAGTCAACCCCCAAAGAAAAGATAAAGTAACAGGTTTGCCTTTTCGCCTCACCCACGAAGACCTAACCCGCCACTCCATCGTCGTCAGACGCTTTTCACCCGACCACATGTTTTATCATATAGTTTGCGAAATTCGTGTTCAACAAACAGCCGAGGGCTGTTTCAAACGGGCTCTTCGTAGAGCTTTGCATCTCGTTTCCTGAGCTGAAGTTGCAGAACCACAGTCTGTGACGTGCCAGGCATTGTGAATTAATCTTCTCGCTAATCGCACTAACCGCCTGGCCTCACCCTGTCCGTCATCTTTTCCGGGAGCTTTCGCGCCAACTAAGAGGATCCCGGCATGTGCCTACTTTGTGAGTGTGCTTAGGTGGATGAGGCTTTGCATAAACTTCCGGGTGCACCTGTGCGTGGCAGTGTGAACACTCGTGCTAATACGTGTCTGCTCCAGCAGTGTGTTGCGATGGCTTGGCCGGAACTTCTGCTCGTGCAGCATGACGATATACTATGAACCACAACCGCGTTAAACGCGTTGAGCCCTGCGACATTACGCTGTATTGCGAGGCTACAAAAAATGTAATGTTTAAAAGCAGTTGTATTGAAAACACTCCCTTGTTGTCTTGCCTCGCCATTCACCTACTCTGTCCCACTTACAAGACCGAGGTCTTAACCCCTTCTTTCCTTCTCATTCCTTCTACAACAATCACAATAAAAGGGGATCACATTTTTGCGTAGAAAGAATGCGTTTTAGGAAGCGCCTAGCTAATGCAGGAATAAGAGCAAGGCTAGACAAAAATGTCCCAGGAACGTAAAGATTTAAAGTGCGAGAACGCGGGAAGCCTCAGAAGGAAGCCAAGGACTTGTCCTCTTTAGAGCATACTCTAGCAGCCCATAGCGGCAGCCACTGAAGCGTCATCAGCGGTATTATAACTAACTAAGGGGTCTGAGCAAAAAAGTGAAACTCGATGTTAGCAGAAGGAACGGTTCTGCAGTTGTCTTGCTTCATTGCTCATGGAGTGCACTGCAAACATTTTGTACACGATAACGCTACCCTCCAATAGAAGCTACGTCGGGCTACGCACGCAAACTGGAATCACAAACTATGAAACACAAGCAAGCATGCGACCTCGTAAAGCCCCAGGATATTTTCCGGTGCACAGAGTCAGATGCGAATGTAGGCCTCTCATCGCTGACACTTAGATTCTATAGCAATACTGGATATAAAAAATAGCACCAAAACATATTGGAAACATGCGAAACGCTATCCCGAACAAAATGGAGTGTGCCAACGCACTCTATATTAGCTTGACAAGCTAAGAAGTGGAATTACACAGCGCAACTTACGTTTACTACTGCTTTTAGCGTCGTATCACAGTATTTACTGTGCCTTGATTTTTTCGCCTTTACGTCCCATTTCGCCCTCCCACTGCGCAGAGTATCAGCATAGAGTACGCTACCTCAGGTCAACCTCTCTACTTCCTTCAAATAAGTTATCGCTCCCTCTCTAACCATTTCTAGTAGTTCTGTAAGTCGTTCCAGCGAATTTGTGCCCCTGTCCTTGTTTGCTGACGCTAATGTAAGAATCATGCATATGTAACATGTCTGCTGCAATGTCACTGAGGCATACTCTTTGCTTTCAGGCATAGGCTCGCGTTGCAAGATGTAAGTCAGTGCCTGCTAGTCCTGTGTCCTAGAACCTGTCTTTGTCAGGGCCCTGACAGGAGGAGTACTCTCTTCGAAACGCTCATTCATTGTACCAAATGTTGAGCCAAGGAAACATGTGGATTCAATTACAGTACAGTTGTAAACTGCACTTGTTACGACTGTACCCTCAAGAAATGGTAATTCAGCTTAAAATCATTGCTGACGCTCGTTTTGACCATTCAGGCAAAAAGTGACAACAGAAGGCTTGCCTGGAAGTTAACTTGGATGCAGCTAGGCACGTATGCGTAGTGAAAAGAAGGAAGATAGAAAAGGATGAAAGACAAATGCATACCCACGGTTATTGCGGAAGGGAAACTATCAACATTTACTAATAAGTGCTACGATCTGCTCATATTTATTGCAGATCAGCACAATACAAAAACAGCATTATTTTTTCTCTCTGTTTTACTTTCCTGCTCTTGAATGTTGCCTTCAAATTCTACAATATTAATAATATTACTCTCATCATTACTAAATGTGTAAACCTATATACACTTGAAAGAGAGGAAAGGGGAAGCGAGGAGAGGGCTGGAAACTGCCTTCGAAAGTGGAACAATGCCAGCCTACTCTTCAGAAAACTGGGAACAAAGACATAGAATTTTGAAAGCTAATCTGTGAAATCTAATCTAATTTATTCTATTATAATAAATGAAAGCTAACTAAGCTAACTAAGGACAAGAGTTTGAGGCTTTTGGACGCAAATGTGTTGCGTATATCTAGAATTAGCCTAATGTAGGCCTTACGTTCGGCGAAAGCCAAGAGCGCGACGGCCACCTCGTGATGACGCTGTTCCTTGTTTTATACCTTCTGAATTATCCAGAGGCGTGAGATGTTTTCTCCACTTGACGATCTCTAATATTTCTTATGCACTCGCATCACTTCGATTCACTACAAAGTCAGCCATATTCAGCGATATTAATGGCACAGTAAAGTTAATAAGGTGACAACATTGCGTTGCGACATATGCTAGGACTTTTCTCTTAAGGCGACCATGCCACTCGGTGCTTGAGGACTCGTAGCAGGAGCAACATAATGAAAAGCTGGATGTAAACTATACGCACCCACGCCAGCCTATTGTGTCATTTCTCGTCCTTCGATCCAAGTACGCTATTTCATCGATGCTGAAATCTCCGATTCTAATTAAAAGGCTGCAGATAGAAGTGTCATGGTTCGTTCTCCGCAGCTTCAATGCACCTACAGAAATCCTCTCGCGATCAGGAGACCATTTGTACCTGAGCGTCTGTGTGCGTTTGCCATTTGGTGCGCTGTTGTGTTTGCCATTGCGGAGCTGACCTGAATCGAAAGCAGTCTTCGCTTCTCGTAGGTTTTCATGAATGTCGACCACACAATCACAGAGTAGCGGCGCGCCGGCCGTCGCTATGTTCGTCCAGTGAAGAAAGATACGCAGCGCCGGCAGTTTGCCTCAGCGAGCTCGGCCCTCTATTGGAGAAATGCTTGATATTTTGACACGCTGTATTCCTCTTGATATCCTACGGCATTTATTTTTCGCTAAATTCGGCACATTGCGCCGCATACCTGCCCGACTGTTGAGGACACTTGGCAGTAGCGCAATTGTGCACACTTGAACCCGTTGCGTAATTTCAAGCAAGCCGAGAGCGAAGCTACGTGTACGGTGCATGGCACTTCATTGCAAAGCACTAGCATTTATTTTGCCTTCTATTAGATGAATCACGTTTTGCGGAAATCTCTAAAACATAAGGTTTATTGGCTCTGATAGGGATTGCAGCGGAGTCTGCGCAAGTGAAACCAGAACTTCATTTTGGTCTCTACAAATAAGCGGGGCTACTGAAAGTGTTTGGTATGCTAGAGCAATTCATAACGTGCGCCGTCCAATATAGCAGCTGCATTAGAACACTTTTGGAACGAAATTGACTGTGTATAATAGGATTCCCTATGACCCGACCGAATTCCTATGGTTCATATTTATTGTATACGTCTGCATTGTACAACGACCAAGTCTATGGATCCCAGATGGTCAATTTTTCTTAACAATGAACGCATACAGCAGCTCAGCCACTACCTTTCGTATAGTAGGCCATGATCGATGGTTCCCGTAGGCCGTGCCACTCTACAGCACAACAAAGAGCGTGCGCAAGAGTCCGGACTTCGCTTTGCCTAATTATGTTAATCTCCGCGTCTCCCCATTTAATACAATTCAACACTTCATACTCCACCTTTGTACGACGGAAAAAAACTGATGAGGAGTCAAAATACTTTCGTCATAATCTTGCAGTGGCCTCGCGTGAAAAAAAGCTGTCCGTTCCGCTTGTAAGTATAATTATTTTCCGCTTCAGTCCCTCTTGTAATAACTTTCGTTCAGCACAAAATTAAGAAAACTTTGCCAAATAATGGTCGATTTCACTAAGAGCAGGCTTTTAGGCACAATGCAAACGTAACCATGGAAAAAAAAAACAACGGCAGAAGAGATGTTTCGCAATTGTCTAAAAGCGCATAACGTACGTTCAATGCACTTGTCAAGTACCAACTCGCGTTTCTATCAGTGAAAAGCAGCCTTCGCTGCAAAGGCTCTGTGATGTACGGAAGTTTGGGTGCATACTATTAGGGAAAGCTGCCGGTCAGCAAAAAGAAAACGAAAAATATGTTTCCACGGAAAACGTTTCGAAAAATACCTTCTTTCTAATGCATTGTATATTTTCCTTTGAAATTTTCTATATTTCGCTTTAACAAGATTTCGACAAATGCGCGGAATGCGAAAAAGGAAGAGAAATGGTTAAATAAAAAAATTTAGAGAGAGAATCAAATGTAGGGTTAGTGTGCTACCAAACTGTGCTTGACAGAACAGTAACAAGCGGCCCCTTATGCTCGCACCGATACACAATAGCTTCAGCGTTATCCTGGGATCCAGCCAGGCAATAATGAGGACAAAGGCGTGGTTTAGGGATCGTTAAAAATTCAGGCCTCCCCACTGCGCGCGGCAGGCCACCGGGAGCCAAGTTAACAGCGCGTAAATTAAGGCGCCGAAAGGACAGCGAGTTACACTACTAGCAAGCCGGGACTGAAAAGAACTCGCCCGATGAACAGTGAAATTATAACGAAGGAATTATAACTTTGTGCAACGCTATACTTAAAACTGCCTTAACTGTCAGTGCAAACAGCTGTTTGCCAGAGACATTGCTTGCCGATTGATTTTGACAGAGCGTAGCCTTCGTGCACAACAGCGTTGTCGTGATGCTGCTTGTCATTACAAGAACAATAGCGTGAAGTTGGAAAGAATCTTGGAAAAGAAAACTTGAGCGGCGCCTGCAAAGGCAAGTAGCTGAACTGGTGACAGGGTGCCTTTTCAGGTCGTTATATCTTGGGTCCATAAAGCTACATGCTGCAGGTCGTGGCCATGGACTTGGGTTTTCCTTTTCTTTCCTTTCCTTTCTTTCTTGATTTCTTTCTTTCTTACTTGCTTGCTTTTAGTATGCATATGCCTTTAAGAAGAAGCATCGCCAAAAGGGTAACTCCAATTTCTCTTTTCAAACGCTTGTAAAATGCAGAAATGCTTTTATGAAAACGGTGGTTGACTGATTGAAATGAAATTTCATGCACTTAAACGATAAACTTCATTTCTAACAACGTTAAGCATAATATTGATTTAGGAATACGAGTACTTTGGAAGAATTGCCGAAACTTGGAAAGTTAAAAACCGACGTTAGACTAGTACCACCACCACAAGCGACGTACGTCGCGCGCGCGCACGTGTTGAGAAAGCGCAGCATACAACCTCACCCTTCTAGACCCTCCGCCAAGCTCAAGTGCCTTATTGAGATGATTTGATGTTTCATACTAAAGCGTCCGAAAATTCGTAAAGTATGACTCGCACAGAAGCCGCAGACATGATAGCTTCGGATTGTAATTTGACCATACGAGAAAACATAATTCTGTTAGGTGGAAACGCAAAGACAAAGCCCTTTTCCAGCTGCCGTGTGAGGCCTGTCTGAGTGGCCGCGGACGCTAGATGGCGCTGATGGACAATATTTCCCGTAATGCAGATTACAGTCGCAGCACACGCTGTGCGACAGATTCAATGGGCAGAGCACCGACGCATCAAGGACAGATACATTGCGTCCACGCGTATGTCGAGCGCCCACGTGCGATAGCGGTGCAAACGTCCTCACTCTTCTCGGCCTTCCGTCAAGCGCAAGTGCGTTATTCACCTAAGTGAATTTCTCAAAGAAAACTGCGCACAAAATTCGTAAAGTACGACTTACACTGAAGCTGCAGATATGATAGCTGCGGATATTAATTTCAACATGCGAGAAAACATAATTCTGTTAGGCGGAAACTCAAAGCAAAGCCCTTTTCCAGCTGCCGTCTGAGTTCCATCGCAGTGATCGCGACCGCTGGGTGGCGGTATTGTATTTGGGTGAGTACAGCACAAGCCTACTAGAAATCCCGACAATTTGGAAGCATAGAGTTTTGCTGTAAAATAGAAGCAGGAGTACTTTACAAATCTGTAGCTCGGCGCCAAAACAGATATCGAAGTTTTGTGAGCTGCATTTATGAGATCAACCCGACCGGATACATTAATATTGCGAAATTACAGCTTACATGAAATGGTTCAAGTGATAATAAGGGTTTTGCAAATGTCATGCAAATAGCGGTATATACTCCAAAGCAGTGTATACATATAATGCATCAATTGTGTCCCCTTTATATATATTAGTAAAGGCTGCTTACAGAACTCTGATATTGTCTTTATTGCCCAGTTACACCATTGTAGCTTTCATATTTGAGTTTATAATATTTTTTTAATTTTTAAGAATTTATTAATATATCGCAAAAATTACAAATACAATTCATGCGTTAGGCAGAGTTTAACACATTTTTTTAAATGCAATGAACCACATATAACATTGGTGCAGTGGTTTCCTGGAAAAATGTTTTCTCCCCTTCTATGTATTTATATAAGAGCCTTCGAGCTAAAGCTTCCTCTGAGAAAAATTATTATTTCGTGGAACAACGTTAGTTAATTGCGAAATACTGCTCCTAAGCTCTTCGTGTTTCCCAAGTCGCGAAACTAGTATTTGTTGAGACACGATTGCTTATTTAGTCATTACAACAGGTGGTTCAGTATATGGATGATTCGTTCTAATTCGGAGATCCGTCATCCTTGCGGTTACCATTGTCCTTGCTACACAACTCTCACTGTCGTCTTCTTATAAAGTGTGTCACAGATTCCTCAGTATACGATCTGTAAATAATGTGCTCCTTTGAGAACTCCAAGCCCATTGCACGCAATTCAGTCAAATACATTTTAAAGACAGCGCAAGTTCCTTCAAACCTAATGCATCCCATTATTTCCATAAACAGAAAAACAATGTCAATAACCTTCTTTTGCTATTTTGAAGGAAAATACGCTGCAGATATTTACTTCGGGGCCTGGTGGGCATGATCTATAAGATGGCGAAAAACATGTATGTCTATTTTTATTACGGTATTGGGAAATTGCACTTAGTCTGCTTTGCATAGCAGCTAGCCTCCAACATGACGTAATAAAACCTGCCGCTTTTCAATCTTTCTGCAATAAAATCAGCTGCTTCATATACAAAGTAGCACAGGAGCCATCGACGATTACTTAAAACATTATTTCGGAAACGCACTTTGTCCAAAGGAATGTTCGCCTTTGCCTAGTCCCACCGAAATGTATGTCCGGCATTCTTGCAGCCGTGCGGTTTTAGGCATCGTCCTCGCCACGGTTCCACGACGGCCCATTTATGATACCGACGACCTCAAGCAAAAATGGCAGACAGATGACGGTCTGAATAGTGGCGGAACGGTGGTCCAAAGCCGGTACAATGCGGAGTTGAAGCAACTTGTCTGTCGTACAGCTGTAAGTATGCTACGCCGTTGTGGCTCAGTGTAGCTGTTGAGCTCGCTCTTTGTTCTCCACTTTACGTTCGCTTTGTGCAGACATATTGCGCAGTTCTTTAGACGCGGTATTCGTCACTTTCAACACGAATATTCGCCGTGAACGTGACAGGGGCGCAAAAGAAAGCAAACGTGAACGCAAATGGTCGACGATACGCTGAAGCAGCAGCATTAGTTATTTTGAGAGGGAATACCGCTGTCCTCTTTACATTTAAATAAGAAATTTGTTCATGCGATCTCTAGTGTGATGTTTCTCGCACTGCTTCAAAAACTCTGTAGCTCAGCACATCATGCTCGTGGGACCGAAAACTGGGAACATCAAAAATGCAGGAAATAGAAAAAAAATGTGAGGGTCTCCTTTAATAACTGTAAGCGTGTCATAAACAAAATCATTAATTCTCTATGGCGAAGTATCGCACTTTACAATATCTGCGCGCTAATGTAGGCACTCGACGTGAACTCTGAAAGCGGCGATTCTACAGATATTTGATATTGTAGATTCAGATAGTGTAACAATTTCCCGTTTGTTAAAGCTGGCTGTTTTATGTATATTACAGCTACATGGAAGGAAAGAGTCACACTGTTCATGCTTTTGGCCAGAACAGGAATATAATTTCCGCGACCCGAAATCTGTCCATCAAAAAAAAAAAAAAGAACGCCAGCACATTGCCTGCCCCCTTGCGAAGAGGATTTTGTTGCTCGTAAGCCTGGCGCGAGAACGAGCACAGCTGTTTTTTTCCTTCCCGTCGTAACTTGCTGCCAGAAACATGAACGCGCGGCTTTTCGTTTTAGCATTCCTGAATTTGAACAAGCAGTGTCGTATTCGCTTTCGCCGTGGGAACGAGGAAACCGGTCACAAAAAGCAAAAGTCTATGATCGTTTCCCAAACCATGTTTGCGATACATAAATCCTTGTCGCTTCGTTCACTTTTTTTTGGGCGAGTTTCTGTTTTGTTCTTTTGGTGCCAGATTATCAGGATTCCTTGAAAGATTACCTCCAAGTTCCAAGAATACTTCACCTGTCGAGCTAACGAAATCTGAGCGGTGCTGTCGTCATGTGATAACTTATGTTTTTATAAAATTTGTTAAAGTACCAGTCATAAAAAAAATTTGAGGCAAGAAAAGGGTTACGGTAGCTTAAAAATACGACAGAGGAAACTGAATAGGCTAAAACGCAATTTAAGGGCAAACCTGAGCTAGCATTGTTTTAATAAGGTTCATCGTGATGTGAAAATATTCCCTCACTACAGCAGAGCTAACGTCGCAAGGAAAATCTAACAGTATTATTGAATATCGTTACAAAAACTATGCGGATAGCATGTGCCCCACAAGATGGTTTAGGTGAAACTTTCATGGATCTAAGAAAAAACTTATAACAGCGCAAATAATGGGACGTCAAGACTGGGACAGACGAATCGCTCGCTACCTAGGAATATTTTTTAGCGCACACATGCAGCTTATACAGTAGATTGCATATGCAGGAGGGAGAGGAGAGCATACCAAAGTAGGGATGCATCATCAGAAGATAGTAACGATAATGAATATATACAGACAACGCAACATAATTATTGCCGTTATCCACCCGCGAAATTCGCGAGTTACTAGGTGAGGAGCGATATCGAAGCTACACACGTACTTATCGGCTTTCTCGTCGGTGCAGAAGGCCTCGTGTATTTCACGTGCTCGCTGATCAGCGCAGCGCTTTCGCCTTTTGCATTGATGAAATAATGTGTGACGACCACAACAGGAGCTATGCGCAGCTAGGTGACTGCCAACACACCCCTTCATTATATTCAGATATTCTCGGTGATGACCGTTCACGCAACAAGTTTGGCGGATGTAAAACCGTGGAGGCCCAGGAGACGCCCTCAAAAGGGTAAAAGAATGCCAGCACACCCTTCGGTAAAAACCTATTTTCTTTAAACTACACACTAACACATTATCAGTTAAAACATGGATGCATAACAGGGGTATTTTTGTCCCATGGTCCATTAACTGCTTCTTATGCAAGAAACCTGAAACGATAGAGCATGCGTTTTTAGATTGCTGGGATCCCATCTTTTTCTGGGATGTGCTACAAAGGACTTTAAAAAAAGAGTTACCTTTAGATCCACATGGAATAAGATTCTTACCGGTAGAAACGGAGGCTTTTCCGTATGGCGCTATAATGCTCCTGGGCCTCCACAGTTTGTGGAAAGCTAGAGCGCAGTTCAACAATGCTGATGTCAATTCGCGACCTATACGTAATCACTTCATTGAATCTGTAGTACGATTCAGGGATGTCCATCGAGCACTCCCTGAACAACCAACATGGATTGACATGCTAGATAAACTTGCAGCATTGAAAAAATTTTGACATGTCGTGCCAGCAAAATCCTTGTTGACATGTTTTTCCTTTTTCTGTATTGTTTGTGTATGTCAAAGCCGGCAATAAAGAAAAAAAAAGAAAAAAAAGGAGAGCCAGCGCGAAGGTCAATTCGCTTGCTGCTGCTGCTGCGCTTCGTCACTGTCGCGTTTTGACAGCGAGTTTCCGCGGTAATGGAGTGGTATGTGTGTATATTTGCTTGTGCGCGTGTGACACCATGTTTGGTTATTTAGTTAGTGCGCCTTTAAAAGCGTATACAGCCGATAAAACTGCTATCCTTAATTCCTATAGCTAGCAGCCCAATAATTTGCTATCGCAGTCATTGCTTCGCCTTTCGGGAAAAATTGCGACTTTTACAGCGAAGCTGTATAGGCCTAGGCGAACTGCTCGCGGTCCGAGCCTCCTGCGTGGATACGAGCCATTGTTTAGGGGGGTATACGATTCATTCCATTCGTCTTACGTGACGGGCGGCCAAATTTCTCGTTGGTTTGGCACAGAAATGCTTACATATTTAAAACATATACATTTATCTACGTATTATTTCAGGGAAGGGTTACAGAGGGATACGGGGTTAAGATCATGATGGCATAGTCAAAGAAGTACTTTTACAGCGAACCTGTGTATGCCTAGGCCTAGTCAGACACAGGTTCACGGTCCGACCGCAGAGACCCTCCGGCGGAAGGCGTGGCGCGCCGCTAGCTACACCGATAGTGACGTCATTTCTCTCTGGCAGCAGAGTGCGTGTGCAGCAGCTGTCACAGACTTCGCGATGGGACGCCTACGCGTCGTTCGTTCCCCCGAGGAGCAGCTGGCCTACGAGCAACAGCGCCGAGAGCAGGAGCGCAAGAGATTGCGTCAGCGTCACGCCAACGCCTGCGCTGTAGATGGGGCCCGCGATGACGAGCGAAAGCGGCAATGTCGGTATGATCCGGCCGCTCGTGCAGCCGAGCTAGTTTGCGAAGCAGAGCTAAAGCGGCAACGTTACGCCACCGACGCCGCGGCCAAGCGAGATCGCTAGCGGCGATGTCGGGCCGAAGATCCGGGGTTCAAAAATGTGTCCCTGTCTTTAATTAAATAAAATGTGCGGCTCCTGCGTGTCACTTAGTAACTACAGTGGGTAACCGAGTCATAAACACTGTGATCAACGCATTACGAAACACAAGTGCGTAACGTAATTCAGAAAGACTTTGATGAACCCACCGGATTAACACAATGAACAGCGCATTGCGCCCCTCCATGATGGTGATTATGCGAACAAAAATGTGCGGCATCTGAAATAAACAGTGTAATAAACCCAAGCCAAATGTGCTCGTGACCTCATTAAGAAACGCAGATATAAGCTATAATTGAGAAAGAGTTTTATGAACCGTCGAAATTTACCCAGCGATAAACGCCGGGGCCGCACATTTCAGCTACGCTGGTCTACGGTCAGTCCGGGGTGCATAGACGGTGTTTTTTAATAATTATTTTTCATTGCCAGTGACACTTTCAATAAATTATTCACGCGAGCTGGTGACGTAGACTCAAATGCTGGGAACGTCATCCATCATAAGGAACCGCGGCGAAAGTGGAACTGAACATGTCTAGTCTGGGAAGAAAGCGCATAGAAGGAAGTAGGTAACATAACACGCTGTGTGCTAACCTTAATAAAGAAAAAAATACATTAAACGCAACTTCCCCATATTCTCAAATGAGCCACTTGTTTGCGTCACCAACGTCGTCTCTGACAAGCTCGTCAGCGTCCTTTGTTAATTTAGAGACTCAGTTGCGTTTATCGCTAGTGTTATCTTTCGGCCAGCGGCGTTTTGCTTTTCCGCATTTCGCACTAATGTCTGTTACCGTATCAGAAATTTGAGCATTTATTCTTGACCGAATCCCTTTACTGGTTTTCCCTTCGTCGTTATATCACCTTTTCCCATTGAAAGGTAACAAAGCGGACGTGCACCGGGTTAAACTCGCTGTCTTTCTCTTTCTCTCTTTCTTTGGATCGTATACCTCAACTACAGGCTTCGGTTTATACTTCGTCGTTTTTATTTCGTATGCTATAGCAGAGGGGCCAAAGAGAAATAGAAAACAAGAAAAAATAAATAAAGGCTACCAATATCCACTGGTCGTCTTTTTAACACCACAGCTTTATTATATGCAAACCTGAGAAAGCTAGCTGAGCCGGAATAATGTAGTAATATTTTCCAATGCGAACTCTTGTCGAACTTCGTCATTTCTCTGAGTGGCGCTCCAGCCGCAATGTGACCGAGATCACCTGAATCGGTGGATGATGTGAGACAAATACGATTGAGTAAAATGAATCCTTGCATTATACATTACCTTCTTATCTGCATGTATGCACATCCGACGACTTATTGCTTAATTTTGGTTGAATAGCGAGAACGAAAAAAATTTGTGGTGACCTCCATCCACTCTTTGTATAGACGAATAAAAGCTGGAGAGAAGCTATCAGCACTGATTGCTACTGGTGGCTTGTCGCTATGGTGCTTTTAAACGAAGCTGCTGCTGACGGTGATGTTGACTAAATTGTAGCAAGTGTTATGCATAGGTGGCGCAAGGAAAACTCCTTACAAATTTGTTCGCTACCTCCCTGTAGTCGAATCACTGTTTGTCTTTGCTTTCACAAAGCCATCTTTCGAACCTTTTCGTACTTAGGCATGGATAAACCTAATTCATCATGTTTAATAAGTTTCTGACTATGAAATTGCGATCACGTCCTCCTCGGTAGCCTCGTGTTTTCATTAAATTTCGACAATCGCATGCATTACATATTTTCACGCCACCCTTTATGTTGCATGTGGTGCGGGTCCATTGCTTACTGGCAACACGCACAAGAAAATTGCACCCCTAAGGGTTTTTCTCATGTCTATAGGTCAACTTTTTACACCCTTATATAAAAAGAGGGCTTTAGTGAATTGATACACCCATTTGAAAGGGTGATCTTTTGCAACTGCAACTATTCCCACAATGTGAGTTTTACCGTAACGCATGCAACGCTTTATTTTTAGGGGGATAAAGCGGGTGTTCCTGCGAACAATTTCATTTATTTTTTAAATTGCCTGTGGCAGATAGCTTAATTATGGTCCATGTGCTGGTCTACTCTAAGAGCCGGACATTTCTTGAGCAGAGGAAAACTGAAATGTATAATGTACTAATTACTAAAGCTTCATTAATAATAATTTCAACTAATTACCTTATGGCACCTACTTCAATTTAGAAATTCTAGACGAGGAGCTTTGCAAGGTGGATCCACTTGGACCGAATTCACAGGATGACACCAGTTTCGATAGAATTCCAGAACATGGCGCTGAAAAATATTGGCGTTACAATTAACTTTGTGGTTCAATGCATAAAACCACGTATTGTTAAGAAAGTAAGTTAGAGGACAGCGCATTTTTACCGCACGTTTGACCGCGCATATGTCGCAAATAGTGTCATCCACACAATTCTGTTCAAGTCGATATATGCCTTGCAGTCTCGCGCGCTAGAATTTGTAAATTGCAATATGTGCCCTACGGCCATTAGATAAAAACTGCATTAGTTGATTTTTGTTAATTAGACGATTATGCATTTCCGTTCTTTGTGCAATTGATGTCCGCATCTCCGAGTAGACAAGCTCATGGACTAGAGAGAGAGAGAGAAAGGCAAAGGAAAGGCAAGGAGCTTAACCACAGATTATCTCCGGTTTGGCTGCCCTGTACTGCGGGAGGGGCAAAGAGATGCGATAGATGAGAGAGCAAAGAAAAGGAAAAAAATCACAACAACCTACATGCACACACGTACACACAATACATACGAACTGTTTCTTCGCACTGTCACGCAGTCCGCGAAGGTGTTCCTAGTGTTACGCAGTGTCACCGAATCTTACATCGAGCAGTGTACAGTCACGATTTGTCAGAAGGTCTCGTGTCTTTTAAGTACCACAGCAGCACCTACATAGCGGATCACGCTGATGTTTCCAAAGGCCAGTTTCAAAAGATGTTTTCTGTTATTGGACGCTTGTCCAGTTTGCCTGGAGTGGCTGAGAGGACTGCGCTTTGAGGATTAAAACGAGGGCACTCACAAAAAGAGGTGCGCGATTGTTTCAGTGCACCCGCAGAAGTCACAAAGTGGGCAGTTGGTCATTCCGATAAAGAAGGAGTACGCATTTGAAAATGCGACTCCAAGCCATAGAAGGGCTAGAAGGGTGCCGTTACGCCGTAGAAGAATGGGCGGAATACGGAGTTGTACATTAGGTTCCAAGATGTGGGGGCGTGCCCTTGTAAACACGGATGAATTCCTTTGAGCTAATGTTATTAGGTCACGTGCAAGTGCGGAAACTTGTTTCGCTGCGTCGGCTTTCGAAAGAGGAATGGCAACGCAGTTGATGCCGTCATGAGCAGATCGGGCAGCTGCGTCTGCTCGATCATTGCCATGTATACCAGAGTGTCTAGGCAACCATTGATATATCATATTATTCGCCAACTATGCGATGGTGAACTCTTCTTATCTCTGCAACGAGCTGCTCATGTGATCCATGGCGCAGCGCTGAGAGTACACTCTGTAGGGCTGCCTTGGAATCACTGAAGATTGACCATTCATGGGGTGGTTCTTCCTCAATGAAATAAAGAGCGGCATGTAGGGCTACTAGCTCGGCAGCTGTCGTTGATGATACATGTGACGTTTTAGCTGACTTTTCATGGATCTTGTTGGTATCACCACAGCGGCAGCTGAACTAGGATGGACTAGAATTTTTTTTAATTATGGGTTTTTACATGCAAAAACCAATTTATGTTTACGAGGCATGCCGTAGCGGAGGACTCTGGAAATTTCTACCACCTGGGGTGATTTAACGTGCACCTAAATTTAAGTACAACGGTGTTTTCGCATTTCGCCCCCATCGAAATGCGGCCGCCGTGGTCGGGATTCCATCCCACCACCTCCTGCTCAGCAGCACAACGCCATAGGCACTAACCACGGCGGGTTGGACAAAAGGTCGTGCTATATACTATATACCACAGGTAATTTTTAGAAATTTTTGATATTGTTCGCTGAAACAGCCTGTATTTTATTCCAGCGCAGTCCTAGTCTTTCACACGTTCGCCGAAGTAATCCCGAAGGGTATTCCGACACAACTTTAAAAAAAATCTAAACTACTACCTTTCGAACACTCTGGAGACACAGCACTTTAAGAGCACACTAGTGCCTTCAGAAGCTCTGATAGGCTGACACCACGCTCTTCAGTGCTTCAATTTATCTCTAAATGAGCACATAGGTCAAACAATTTAAGCGAAGCTAGAAGGCATGTGTGAATGGCAGGAAGGAAAGAAGTGCGCAAAGTAGTTGTGTCTTTTCATTTTACTGTGTACAGTTGTGTTCTCATTGGTAGCAGAATGTTCCTCATGCAGCTGCGAATGTTTACTCCAGCTAGTACTGCGTGAAACAGGGCTGTGGTTCTGCTACACATGATATTGTGCCGGCCGCGATGCTACACCAGGAACAACATGCACATGAAGAACTATGATTGACAAATGATTCGTGGACTATTGGCAGCTGGTCTATGAAACAACAAAGATCTAAACCAATCTAAACGAAGTCAGTAGTAAAAAGCGAAGGGCAGGGTACGAAATAAAAGAAAAAAAGCTATGACTTACCGATGCACCAACAGAAAGGTGTTGTATATGAATTAGCAGGTGGACATCCATAAGATTAATACGACCATTTGTAGTGCTCGAACAATGATTTGATGCAAACCGCTGAGGAACTCACGGCTTTTTACTTGCTCGATATGATGAATTGCCCGAGCGCCCTGAAATTCTACAAGGTGTATGTTTGCAGCGAAAATAGCCTTTGAGCTCCCTGAAATTATGAAAAGGGTGTATTGGAGGTGTTCTGCTGCACGCATTTTAGAAATTTTCACAGAAAGCCAGGGTGGAAAAAAAGTGTTTGGACATCCAGTCCAACCGTATAAGCAAGTTATTTAGCGCGGTGACATCAACGTGGTATTTGTAGACCATCGGACGAGTATAATTACTATAATTGCGGTGAGTGAATAAGCATTACCGTAAAAGAGCTTACAATCTTCCGCCATTCCTTGCGCGATGCGTGTTTTTTATACACAGAAAAAAAAGAGAATTACTAATATAAAATGCCATGGAACGGTCGAGCAAACAATGGGTAAACTAAAGGAGCCTTATTTGAAGCGTTTGTACTGATATAAAGAGCGTTATTAATGTCTGTCTTCTCCCTCAGTCTTTTTTTTATTTTCTTGGTGCAAAGAATAGTACTTATCGATCACATGCAGTCCAGCAATGTTTGCTCTAGGCTGCACGCCAAATTATTTACGATGTGCACGCCGACCACGGGATTAATTTATCTTGCTCTTGGGAGCAATGCTCCAGACCTAGTAAGAGCGAAGCTGAGAATATTGATCTGTTGCATCTGTATTATGAGTAAACAAAACCACCACTCTTATTGGCACAACTGGTAATTTTCCCAAAGGCTTATTGATAAGGGTAACGTGCAGGCTTACTTTTGTGTAAGGAAACAGAGCAACGCGCCGATATAAATCCAGTTCTTATTGTATTGTTCGTCTTGAATATTGTAATCATTCTAGACAATGCGCAGAGTACACAGTATACTGTCTCTTATAGGTTTCATTGAGTTCAGGACAAGACGTCGCCATAAGAAGAAAGTTTTGTTCCTCAATAGGTTTTCAATACATTGAGTTAATTAGTTTTGGTAAAGTATGAAACCTGAGATAAAGTGCAACAGCGCCAGTGTACTTTCATAATTTTTATCGCCCAATATTTTTTTTCCACGTTTTCAGGGCTGACCTCTTAGGACGATGCTGACGCTCCTGCGGCGAGCGTTAGCATCGTCCCTCGGAGTTCTCGTAACTGAGCGAACGAGCACAGCGACGGATGAAGAAGTGAACGCGGAGCGCGGATGAAATACCGCCATAGCGAAGAGATTGCGAGGAGGAAAGCGGATTAGGAGGGTGCAGCGGAGCCATGAGGCGGAAAGCGGCAGAGGAGGTCATGGCGAAAGCGTGAGAAGAAAAGTGTAGTGCCGCGCATGACAGACTTTGCGGCGACGTTGAGTACGGCATGGCGCTAGTGTAGCGCGCGTCGTTTGTTCAGCGATGACGCCATTGATACCAAGTGACAGCTTTTGCTGTAGACACTATCTGATGATGCAGTGACCCTCGCAATGCCCTCTGTGCATGCAATTCTGATTCTCGGCGTATCATCGGTTTGACGAGTAAAGATTTTACCATTGCGCACCCAACCATGCTTCCGTTTGGCTTGGCGCTTCTCCGCAGTTGCCTCACCCACAAGGCGCTTGAGTTAAGGGCAAAGGTGCTCATTAACGAAAATCCGCATGTCAGAATCAAAAGCAATGTCAGAGAATACCAATTTTGCAGCGTGCCCTTTCTGAATAAAAGCGTCAAGGATCTGCCTCCGATTCAATTGCACCAGTATATTTTTTGCTGCCGAGTTTGCTGTCGGCACGCGGTGAATTACGTCAATGTCAGTTGGCAAAATAGAGGCATTCACTTTTGCTGCAATTCTTCCTTGGTTAGGTTCTCTGGCATGTTGCAAGGAACACCTCTAATTTCAACATTTCTGTTTCGAAAGTATTTTTCGGGATGGAGGAGGAAAAGACTTTTGTGAGCCTTCAACTGCTGTGCAAGATCACTGCAACGAGTTTCAAGTTCAACGTTCGCCTCTTTCAGTTCTTTGTTCTCCACTTTCATTTTATCATACTCTTTACTAATCAACGTAAGAGTGGTCTTCGCCTCCCTCCTTTCTTTCCGAAAATCTGTGTCAAATCTGTCTCTACAATCTTCAAACTCTGCATGAAGTTCATGTTTCAGTTCCTCGAAAAGAGCCCTGATTTGTTAAGAGATCACAATGCAAACAAACCTTGGCAGCAGCAGCAACAGCAGGAAACCAAACGAAAAACTAATTTCAGGAAAACACAGCGGCACAGATCTGCGTGGAAGAAGCACACGATTGTGAGTACGTGGTCGCTGTACCCTTGCTTCGGCTGCCAAAATGAAACCTCGAGCGGGAGCGCTCACCGCTTTCGTAGTGGTCTTCTCTTCGAAGGGCCAATGAAAATGATAGTCCAGTTGACCTCACAGGCCTCCAGCAGCACGTATCATACGGCCAGGTGACGAAGCTTTGCTGATATGATGAGCCAACAGCTAGGTGATCAGCTATGTTAAGCCGCAGAAACTTCATGTGGAACAGGCTCGCGCGGAAGAAGCACACGATTGTGAGTAGGTCTTCGCTGTACCGTTGCCGCTGCTGCCAAAATTGATGCTGCTTTCTTGTACCATGATGACTGAATTACTATATGCCAAGGCAAAAATATTTTTAACAGCTTTCGTCCTTGAACTTAATCAGTTTTGCCAGATGTTGGTAGGATGAACATTCAGTGCCATTCCTTAGAAGCAGCTCCTGAAATAGGCACGCCTTAACGCGCATTTACCAGAATGCCACGTTGTTCTAATACCATTGTTCCTTTTATAACGACACATCGTCCCTCGAGCGAATTTCATTTGTGTTTCCTTGATCTAGAATCAGCAATCAGAAACATTTCATTCATTTCTAAATCTCTTTGCTTTATTGAACTTCGTAACACGCAATATCGTTCAGAAGCAGCATTCCCTCCTCGCCTGTCTTTCTTTCCTTAAAGATTATCTCAGGTTCTAGCTCTCAATAACAGTTTAAAGCTAACAGTGCCCAAGAGGAACCAAAGCAGCAACAGTAAGAAAAACTCTTCGACCCTCTTCTCTGTGTCTACTGAGCCTGAGCCCACTGAAACTATAGGTCCATCAGTTTTCTTCATGAGGTTGCCCCGTGAGGCAGCACGCTGGGGCGTGCCTATGATTGTTGCGGCGATGGAAAAAGTTTGCCGATACACGTGAGGCTAAGTTTGGGCCCACTGGACCGCAAGATAATCAATAGATTGTGCAGGACAGGTTGGCGAGAGCATTTGTCGCAGACGTCGTCGGCGAAAAATATCGTCAACAATGGCAATGGTCCAAAAAGAAACGTTTTTGCTTCAATATCTCCACCCTCCAGAGAAAAAAAAAGGTTAAGGGTGGTACCGCGGTGGACGCAGAAAGGACAGTTGTATGGAAGGCTTTCAATCTGAGCTTTCGTGTGAGGAGACAGAAGAAAAAAAAAACACGTCGGTGGCGACTCTAAATGACAAATTTGTTATACAGAGAACCCGACCTTTCATTTATCTTGCTCATTACCCCGGTTCCACTGTTTTCATGTACACAGGAACAAATAACTCCGATGAATGCCATTTATTGATGATTTCGGAAACTCGCAGTTGCGGTGTATCGTGTTGAGCGCCAGCGCTCTAGCAATGGCACTGAAAGGAAAGGAAATCGTAAGAAAACAGAGACGAAGAAGGATGGAAATAAAAAAAAGGAATAAGTGTTTCCATGCAGAGTATAACTGTCTAATATTTGCATGTTTATTTCTGATACGAGACATCTCTAACTTCGGTCAGCATGTGTTGGGCTATAGCTTCCTAAATATCATCCAAAGTTACAGGTACCTAACGCAAATATGTAATAATAATATTGGTGGCATCTTTGGAACCGTATTACCGAAACAGCTTGTTTTGGTATCATTGTGCAGAGGAAAGCAATAATTACGCGATCATGCATATGTAGCGTACAAAGATAGCACCGTTTTCGCGCCAAGCATTACACAATCGAAGATAAATTTAGCCATTCACACTCTGTTTAGTCAAGAATAAGCCGGCAATACCTTTGTCGATCTCAGTGGGTGCGGTCGCGTTTGAGACCACGGTCACGCTCACTCTGACCTAATAGGTATACACCATCAAATTCAAAGCTGTGATGATCAGGTGCTATCAAGCCTTCCCCCCACGTTTGTCACGTAGGACCCAGAAATAGTGTAAAGAGAATCGGGCAGCTTTGAGAACCTACATTGAGAACGGCGGGAATAGAGAGCAGGTATGATTGCAACGTTAGACTGCAGGACCTCTACTAGCTGGATTATAAGTGAAACATGTAAGCTTTCTAATGAGTGAATAAATATCCCCTGTGTCGCGTCGCTTCTGTGCCCTGGTGCCCATACTCCCTCAGCAGCAAGCACAAAACGTTTTATGTACCCCACTGTGGCTGTAACCCCGATAAAGCCGGCTGATATTTTTCCCCGCCTCTTTTGTTGTTTACACGGTCTCTGAAAAGAAAAAAAAAGGCTATGCTTTCAAAGAAATATTAACCGTGGAACCATGGACTTCGCACGAAGATATGGCATCGAAAGTGGGCCCACATTTGGTACGGCAAGAATAGTCTTGTGCTAACAGTCAAACATGTCGCGACGGCGTGACACCCTCTCGGTGAGTAGAACTGTCATAATTTGCACTGCCTAAAGAACGCGTTTCTGCCTTTCCTTCGCACGGTAAAAGACGCCAATGCGTCACTAACAACTCCTAAAATATGCCACTGCTAAAGACGTCTTGAAACTGTCAAGCTGTCCCGTTTAATCGAAAGTACCACAGAATTTCCCCGACCCCTCAGGTAGACAAAAGTATGCACCGACTACACAAAGTGTAGCAAAGCTGGGAAGACGTGTTAGAAAATAGATTAGCTGCCATCGCTGCTTAAAGCATTGCATCGGTAGGGACTCAAGAACTGGCATTTTCTTCGTAATTTTTGTAGTTACTAAAATGGCATCAAATATACAGTCTACCGGATAAAAATGGTGGAGTGTTCCCGTCTGCCAGTACTTGTTTGGTATCCAGAAAAAGATAATTTCTTTGCCAACAGCTACAAGTGCACCGGCACCAGGAAGGAACAGCAGGTAAAGAAAAAGAGAGAGAGGAATCTTGATATATTACGTTTCAATAATTTTTTTATTCTTAACACAGGCACAAATTCTATATTCAGAGAAGTGCTCATGGGAAGTTCGGTTTCTTTTGCTTAATTTACTGTCAAGCTAAGCTGTCGAAATATCTATAGCACGTTTAAATCTTCTGCCTGCTTTTGAGTATTGATTTAAGGAAAAAAAATCACAGTACATGCTTATACAAAAGGAGTATGGAAGCATAGAAGAGCCATATATATTTCGTTTTCATCTGAGGAGAAAATGGAGATCGATTGATGGGTGCTGCTTGACTGGGCGGAAATAGTATGAACTACGCCGGTGGATAATATTGAAAAAAGCTTTAGAGTTTGATGTGACAAAAGTGTTGCTTTCGCACTGCCATCCTCTGGGGCGTATTAGATAAGGCAGTTTACTGTCAGAGTGCTGTCTCAACGTTGCAACACTTCAGAATGCTATAAAGAGCCGTCATCAATGGTGTAGTAATATTCGTAGGATTGTGTTGCTTTACGGTTTCTCCTTTGATGTTTTGTTAACTAATTATTGCTATGACCTTGTGATCGTTTGGTGCAAGACGCACTTTCTGGCACACTATATAAAGTCGAAGTCCAGCATTAAAGTCGATGACTGTGGGGAACATGGTGGCGGATATGACCGAAAAAAAACACCAAATGCGCAACTAACAATTTGATCAACGACAAGAAAAAAGAACGACTAATTCCTGACGTCAACAAAAACAACTGCTGAACTATAGAGCTCCTCTAGATATGCAATGTGAACGGCGTCGAAAAGCGGTCATGTCGCGTTTTATTTGAGGATACGCTCCTTCGCTGCCGTGTACCCGCAGAATAAGAGACATGGGTCAAACGTGGAAGAGTTAATATATCGGGGACAAAATTAGAGACGTTTCATTTTTGCCTTCTCCCGGGAGGCAAAGTTCTTCCTTTTTTTTTTCTGATGCCTTCTTCATCACAATACACGGAAGCAAAAAAAAAAAGGAAAAGAAAACAATGTTTCAAATTCACTTCGTGTTAATGTCCGCACAAATTTCATCTTCTACTTGCTCAACTAGAAAGAAATGGAGTAGTAGAAAGCGCATAATGTTTACATGCTTCTAAAGAAGAGATCGAAAGCTTTTTGTGATTCTAAGATGTCACAATGGTTTATTAGAATTGCAGATCTAATCGGCTAACAGGCGGAAAGAGTAGCACTTGGTGCTCAAAGATGTCCCCGAAAAAAAATTTCTTTCCTCTCCGATGCAGCCGATGCACTCCAGACTCGACAAGGGTATTCTCATGTTAAGCGCACACAATCTCTGTTTTTTTCAATCCCCTTGCAATACCAATGGAGAACCATGGTGTTCGAAGGGTCTTCTGTATAAGCATTTTCTGATGGCAGCGTAAATGTAAACGTGAAAGGAACTGTTATTTTGAAAACCACATTTGCCCAAATGCACTTCTATTCGAGGACTCATGAAAGAAGTGCTTTTGTGTTACTCGAGTTCCGCCATAATGCTTTTTTTTTCTTTTCACGTTTGACTTTTTTTTCTTGCGTGTTAGGCTGATGTCATTCATCTTGTCCTTGATGACGTTATTGTTGCTGCCGCGAGTATGTCGCCTATCGCAATGCAGAATTATCTGTTTTCAGCTACGCTTTCGAAAATGCGTGAGACATCTTTCTCACAGAGAACAATAAAAACAATAAAAAGTTCGGCATAGATACTTAAGACAGCTTGCGTGTGGGAATGCGAAAGCATTACAGTCCCTTTGGCGAAATATTTTTTCCTCGCGTTCCTTGACCGCGCAAGCGTTCTAACTGCGCCTCCGTAAGGCCAAATGAAAAGGCGCCAAGCGTCTCAACTCGTTCTCTTGCCCCCGAGAATTTCATATCTCGAAGGTCCACTCAGCGGCGTTCAATTGCACGTTTATTGGACGTTTATTGCAATGGCAATTATATGAACAATATAGGCGCATTCCTGCTATGGCCGTGAGGTTCCGTATGAGTGAAAGCGTGTGAGGATGAGACGGCGAACGCGGTTCAATCTCGCGTGCACGAGTGAGGAACGCGATCACGATTTCCTGCCCTCTCCTGTGGCGTGCGAGACGGGTGGGTGAGGCGAGGGAGGAGAGGCGTTCTTGTCCAGCGGCTGGTACAGGGAATCGATGTCCTCCTCGCCCGCCGCCCCGTACAGAGTGGAAACAACCGCGGCGTCTACTACCGCGTTTGAAACGCGGATCGGGGATGCCTAGTAGACACCTTTGGCGGACGCCTTAGGGACGCGTTGCCGGAGCTCGTGTGTCTTGAAAATGGTCAGGGACGTGGCTAAAGTGCGCGCCCGCGCGGGCCTCATCTTCAAAGCGATCAGGGATGTTTGCAGAGTGCACGTAGTGCCAGTAGCTTCGAATGAGTTGTGCTTTCGACGTTTCGTACGTGTTGAAGCGACAGATGCACGGATGTCAATTGGCTAGCGGCTGCTACCATGATTCCTAACTCCAGCGTTTTCACAGACAGTTTCCGCTTTCATCGAACGAGGTGTGTTCATGTTTACCTGTGCGTGTGTGGCAGGGTGTGATTAATTTAGTCAAAACAATGGCTAGTTGGTTTTCATCTATGATAGAATGTTCAAGCACGACCTAACAAGTACGTAGAAAGACGCAGGTACACAAAGACTACGCTGTCTGAGTGTCTCTATTTCTTTCTACGTCCTCGTTGAGTCGCGCTTACATATTCTATCACTGGTAATTTAGCTAGTAAGCCGATAAACTACTATCGTTACTTCGTATAAGTATCTATTAATTTGCTATCGCAATCCATGCTTCGTCTTACCAGCAGAACTACGAATTTTTGTTTTGTAAACTAATTTTGTACACATGACCGGGCGTCACCTCCTCCCCTTTGGAGGCGTCGTCACCTGCCCAACGACGCATGCACTAGGCCCCACGTTTGGTCAGCCAGATGGCTACGACGTGATGTGTGCAATGACTATGCACTAGGCACATCTTTAGTCAACCAGAGCCATGGAGCCACCATGGCATCATTCTGCGTCTGGTCAGCCACGCGTGCGCGCTCAGGATAGAAGACTCCGCAGCATCTGCGACAGCAGCCGACGCAGGCCGTACCCAAAGAATACCGTGTGGTTGTGCCACCTCTTCCCGCCGGTGACGGACTGAAGACCGCTGTCGTCCATCACTGTGACACTGCAGGACGGCCTTACAGGATCGACGATTTTCGCAACCCATTAAAGGACGACGATGTGATACAGCAAGGGAGCAGAATTGGTACCTGCCAGATGTCACATGACTGGTCGATAAACTTCCCAACCGAAGTCGCCAAGAAGACGCTACGTCGTGCGAGCCAGATCAGTGTCAATGAACGCAGGTGCTTAGTGATTGATCCCTAAAAGCCGTAGGTGCGCCTGCCATAACTCGCTGGCTTTCAACGTCACGAACGACGCTGTACGGCACGTCTTATGGAATTAAGCGAGGTCAAAGAAGTGATCAACGACAAGTGGAAGACTGCTGACTTTGAATCCGCTGATTCGACAAGCAAGGTTGTTGGTCTTCTCCTCCGTGAAGGCCGCCCCACGTGTACACACGTTCAGTGTTTTCCCTGTGTTTTCTGGCGTTTCGTCACCCGGCGTCGCTCGGCGTCAACACTGAGGATGCTGCGCTCAAGAGACACTTCACCACCGCTGGAAGCAACTCAATGAGCGAAGACCAATCGGCGCTGGTCCGCGTGCCACTCGTGTGGCTGGACGTTCTCTCTGGCGGCGTTCATGCGACGGCGCCGAGAGAATAGACACCCTATAAGCACCCGCTACAACGCTGGCAACTTTACTAAGGACTGCCACCTGTCGCGCATAGTGGAGTTTATTAGGCCACATCCTCTCTCTTTCTCTATAATCTTTCACTTCCCACTCCCTCTTCCCTTACAACGCTTCGCCATGCTCCCGCACGTTTTGCAGAATCAAGCGTCCTTCCTTTCTTTAGATCACTATCACTATCATCAACACGAGAAAACGCCGGTAAAAACGTTGAGTGCGGGGCGGCCTTAAGCCTCGAGCGCATTCCCCATCAGATGTGAGTGGGAGGAGGGACAGTGCTGGTTGTTTCTGGTCGCGCTCCCATCTGTCTGAGATGCAATGCCTCAAGTCATATTCGCCGTGACTGCAGAGTCCCACACTGGAAAGAATGTAGGGTTTCCGGGCGCGAACAAGCTGACGGCTCAAGATCCTATATGTGCTCGCATTGCTAAAGCCGCAGCGCACCCTGCGACAGCGTTGAACATTTAATGGACGAGAAAGAGACAGAGCGATTGGCAGCGTCTGCAGGAATGCAAGCCGGCTCGGAGGGCGGAAACTCTTGGGTCTTCACCGAAGTAGAAAGTAGCTTCCAGGAAGAGGCGCTTGCTGTTGAGACAACGGCGGCGGTGGAGGTTATGAAGAGCGCGGGAGACGCTACGAAAGCGGACACTAAAAGGTCTGACAAGAGCGGTGCGTCTGAGGACGACAGGGGAGAGGCGCCGTCGACGCAAGTCGTGAAAAGCTATTCTGTAAGCATGGATGTGGCTGCTGCTGTTATGAAGATTCGACTTGAAGACACGGATGAGCCTACACGCGAAAATCGACTACTTCGGAAGGAGAATGAATGCAGCGACGTCACTGGCAAAAAGAAATGTGTCTTGAACACGTGACGCTCATCGGTGCTGTAACGTAACGACAAAGCAACGCTATAAAAACGGCGCCTTGGCACCACTCTGCGAAACATCGCACGGCTAAAGCAAGCGCTATGCTGTCGGCCTGATCCATCAAAATTATGATGGCTATCAAAAAGTAACATTCGAGTAGGAACACTTATTATACGCGGGCTTGCCTCCAGCAGTAACACAATCAACTTTACAGGATGTTAACAGAGCATGAGCTAGAAGTACTTGATGAGGAAGCGCAGACCTTGCATTATATAGTGATTGCCTCAAAACCGTTCACTTTCAAGCGTGATAGAACAGGTCAGTTGAACTGAAATAAATCGATATTTTATATATATTCCACGTGACAAACGATCGCTGTCGCATAATACAATATTAGCTAGCAATATTTTTATTACTTAAAATAACTAGCCGCAACAAAGTTATCCGTTACTTTTGTCAAAACTTATCTTAAATGTCGCAGAAATGGAAAATTCGCGTACCAGAAGTGTCAGCTATACTTGACCAATTTCATTTGTTACTCACATTGTATTCTGTACATGACTACAGAAGAAAAATGCACCTTCGCCCACTTGTTTGTGACTTTTTTTTTCGCCTAGCGTGCTGGGGTGCACTCTCTTCCACATCAAAGTAGGAGACGTAAAAGCAGTGCCCCATTTCCGGAATCCAATTTGCTACGGCCGCTGCGCGCAATCGGACGGCGAGCGCAGCGCCAACTGGCGTTTCACTGTCGAGAACGGCGATTAAATTTTCTTGAAGACTAAGGCGCCGACGCAGAGAAAACGGGCCAGGCATGTCGCAAAACAAACAGAGAAACAGAAACTTCGCAAGCGGCAGTTCTTTTATTTCATTCGTTTGGTCCAATATACTCACGGTCTCTTCTCACGAGTAAACACCCTTTTTATGTGCCTGCGGGTAGCATCTCCGGCGTTTGGTATTATTGCCGTGGCTAGCCCCCTTGTTTATACCATTGCGTTTCTGTAAAAGTTGGTTTTTCCTCCATTTCATTTTTTACCTAAAAGCAACGATGCTGTCGGGAAGGAAAGGAATCCATTTTGTAAGAAGAAAACTTGGTTACGCTTGCTTGCCGAGAGCAGGAGGGAGCTGCAATATCTTCCTACGTTGTTTTCCTTGCTTTGCCGCTGTCGTTTTCCTAATGCTTATTTTTTTTATTCAGTCATCCCTGGTGTGCAATAAAGCGTCCTCGTGAGCCGACTACCAGAGAATGCGGCAAGAAGCTAATGTTCTCACACAAAAGAAACATAAAATAGGCAATCTTAGAACAGCCACCCATGGATGTGCTTCTTCAAACAAGCGCACGCGGGATCCACACAGAAGGAATCGCCTTCTGGCATATTGCGGAGCCTCGTTTTCCCTACCGTTGCTACCCCACTGGGCGACGACCCTCTAGTGAACCATTGTTGCCAGACGTCCCCTGCTGTTTTCGTAAGCGCTTATTTCGCGTA